>NW_017728931.1:93314518-93394104 GCF_001723895.1 Crocodylus porosus | reverse complement strand
ACCCCGGTGCTCTTTCCTGCCAAGGCAGGGGGTCGGACTAGATGATCTACCTAGGTCCCTTCCGACTCTAGCTACTATGAAACTATGAAGAAAAAAAATAGACTATGCAAATTTAAACTATTCGACCAGGCGCACAATGTAACAAACCCCCAAAAATGAGGGAGGGGGGAAGAGTCTGTCACAAAATATATTGGGGTGGGATACATAAAAAACAAATGAGAGGAGGGATGGGGAAAGAGGGAGAAAAGAAGACACTTTTGATCCCAGAGTCTCTAGAAGACACTGAAGTTCAAGCAGGCTGTTGTGCTGACACTTTGCGAAAGACTTTGATGAGCTGACAGGCTGGGGGATTGAAGCATGTAAGCAAAGCAGTGTAAGCATTTTCTTCTGTAATGCAACTGCACAGTTTGTGCCTATCTAGATTAGTCCTTCCCAGGTTTCACTAGATAGGCTGCCATAAAGTTTATTTGGGGGTTGATAGGATTTCTGTTCTAATAAAACGTATTTATCTTAAAATCCATATGGTCTCAGGCTGCTTTTTGAATTTGTTTTTGGAAGTATTTAGATTTACTGTTTAAGGCTTTAGCCCAGGCCCTACACACATTTATAAAATATTAAAATCATACTAGATTTACAAGATGACTTGACAAGCCGCTCCCATTAAAATATAAATAATAATTGCTCTCCATCCCAACAGACAGTCCCTAAATAAGGCTGTACTGCTTTGGCATCTCAGAGCAGTGTTGGATCTAATAAGAACCCTGTGCTCCAAACCTACGTTCTACAAGGCAGCGATATTTTTTTCAGAGCTAATTGTGACATTATTATTCATATTATTCATAAATATTATATTACATCCAGTCCCACTCAAGCCAGTAAGTTACTTGTGAATTAGAGTACTGTCCCATTTAGAACCTAGCCATCCAGAGATACAGTACTATGATATGATTTTCACTGGTTAAATTACTTCCTCTTAACCAAACAGCATTATCTAATGGTATGTTCAGACAGCAGTCATTTCAGTGACTACAGTCCTACAGAAGTACTCTGGCTTTAAAAAAGCAAGTTCCAGCACTAGTAATAAGCTAGCCATGGCAACAGGGAGTTCCACAAAACCTGCATGACAAGGGCAAATCAAGCCTGTGCTGAGCTACATACTAAAGCAACTAGATTATTCCTAGTACCCAACCTAGCTAATATGAAGCAGTTCTCCTTACTAATAGTCCTAACTCATTCCTCATGCCATTTATCCCAGAAGGGGGAAATAAAATTTTACTTCTAAGCAGAGATAATGCATGAGAGATTATCTGCAACAGACACTGTCTCAGAATGTCGTGGCACTTGGACTAAAGTCATCTCATAATGTGCTTATGTGCCTGGGTCATAGAATACTAACCTCTTTTTATGATCTGTTTACCACTTAGGATGTTCATGTACAATTGGAATCTGCCTCAGATACAGGCCATTTGTCAAATTATAGTGAATTAGAAAAGATAGTATGAACTGGCTCATCATCAGACTGTTTGAGTCTTATATTAAATGGACCGATATATAAGGTACTCTGATTTCCTCAAGTGCTGCTCACATTGTTCTATTAATAAAGTACATTTTAAAGAAGAAAAAAGGCTGGATATAATGAGATGTAAAATAAGCTGTATACACACATCCAAATAATCTGGGAGAATTCTCTCATGTTTGTTTTCCTGGTAGAAAAACTTACCCGGAGATGCCTGAACAGACCAGTGCTGAGCCCATGAAGAGCTGAGAACTTGTGTGATGATGCACAGCTAGAGGTCCCCATACTCTCCAGGCTCCCTCACTCTGCCTGGTGACAAAATGACAACAGTGCACAGGGCAGTCCTGATTGGCTGGCCCAGACTGCTGAGACTCACCATCACAATTGGGAATTGTGAAGGAGGCATGTTCTGCTCCCTCCTTCCTGTCAGCTAGAGCAGCAGTCCAGTAAGGAGCATGCTGTCTCCCAGGGAAGGGGGAGAGAGAGGAGCAATGCACCCTGGATGATTGTGCTGTGTCTTCACATTAAAAAAAAAATTATACTTGTATTCAAATATTTTCACGAACCAAAGTGAAACTGATCATCGTGCTATTGTAGTCATGAGATTTCAAATGCCACTTACTTCCAGGAGATGCTGATTTGAGAATCCTCAGAAGGTATGATGGATGCAATGGTTTAAAAAGAAGCCAAAGGTAATATATGTAATGGGCCTGAATGAAAGAAAATGCATTGATTTTAACTGCATTTCAAAGCATTTCATTATTCCAGATGAATGCTTGTAACTGAAAAGAGATACAAAGTTCAAAATAACATTATTTTAAAAAAAAATCATTCTATGAACCAAATCTTTTTAATTGCTTTAAGGTTAACTTTACTTTTTCCTATTCATTTTGTGGTCACATTGACTGATTTTGAGATTTGGAAGGAGCATTTCTCATGATCCAGGCAGTTCATCCCCTTACTTTCAAACAATGATACTAATATTTCCCCTTTTGAATAGTTCTTCATTTTTCCCAGAGGTAGTTTTTAAATACTCCTAATACTTTTAAATACTTCCACTAGTATAATGAGATTTCAAGCAATATTTTTTTCAAAACTCTCAGTGCTGGACTCCCCTTTCTGCCATGGAAGTCAACAGGAGTTTTAACACTGTCTCAACACTGAAGGCTTTAAAAAAACACATTCTAGGTGTCTAGTGACTTTGTTTGTACATACAAATACTTTCTTCATATATAATAATGTATCTACAAAACTAGGTGTTGTAAAAGCACATTTAAAAATTAGGTTAAATGACAAGAAGTCTTTGACTGGAATAGAAGTCAGAAATCAGAAACCAGAACATTAGAGATACAGTCCAGGGCTTTAACAACAGGACCATTTCTCGTCAAAGAAAATCAGAGGTTAACAAAAGATATTATCCATGATGTGGCACATTCTACTAAACACCTGTTTGAGTATTAAATCAATTGTATATAAGGTTTTGCATGTACCAAAAGCCATTTTCAGGGCAGAGTACTAGAACAGGTGGCCCATTTGATCTGTTTAACTAGACCAATTTGTGATTATTATAGACATGAACTGATAACATTTTACACACACAATGTAACCCTGTTATGAAAGGGAGACTTTTAAAAATAGTCTTGTGCATTTCAATACCAACTTAAATTTGCATTTTACTTTCTGCATTCTGTAGCTCAAACTGGATGTAGAAAGAAAGAAAAGTTTTGTTTAATTTAACACATGAACTCCTGCTGTTCTCACTCAGAAATTTATGCCAAGCTCAAATTGATCAGAATAGTCTCAGCATCTGTAAGTAAGCTTGCACTGTGCTTCTGATAACTGGAAACCTGAAAAGTATTATTAGACGATTAACACCAGGGGTTGTTTTTTACTTTTAAACTGCCAGTGTAAAAACAGCACAAAGTAAATCATGCTGGAAGGCATCCCCTCCAAGGTTGGTTCCTTGTTAAAACTTCCTCATGGTGAGATGTTTGTTAAAAGCAGCTTCTTCTATATTTCCCTTGACAAATCTGCGATCTCGTCTGTTCTCTTTCCTGGAGACCAAATAATCATCCTGACTGGCTGAGTTACCACAACTGGGATTATAGGAGTAAAGCTGGGAAATCATATTCAATTATTGATAGCAGTGATATGTGCCCTGTATGTAATGCCAGGAGTTGGGAAAAAACCTGTCACAGGGTCCAGAGACACTGTTTCATGTCTACTGCATGAGGAATTAACTTCAGTTTTTCTTCCTCCTCCAAAAGAGATTAAGTCCAGCTTCACTTCTTATTCTCCTAGTATAGGTTTTCAGGGAAAGGGATATATCAAGAGCTGCTAGTCAGAGAAAAGAAACTGCTTGGGGGAAGACTGCTGAATTCACTCCCATGCTGAGAGTGTGCATTATTCTTTGCTTTATGATACCTTGTCTTCACTTCATGCTGAAGAAGCTTCACTCCTATTTGAGACACTGCTACATGCTGCTGTGCTTTGCTACTTCTCAGTCATCCCATGAGCTTTCAGGAACTTAAAAACACTTCATTAACTGAACGATATTTGGGCCAATTAACAAGGCAGAACCAGAGTCTCATCTGTCTTTAATTGAATGCTACTGTTTTTTTTTTTCTCAAGGGTAGCAAAGCCTTCTGGTACTGCAAATATAGTAATTATTATCAATTTTCATTCATTAAACTCAAAGGATGAAAGTTATGCTTACATGAATACTAAACAAAATTAGGTGTATTGTGTGCTGCCATTGCCATCTCCAGAAGATGGTAGGGAGTTATTTGACCAGGTGTAAACACTCAGCATTGTCAGCATGGATATAGCACACACACGAAGATCCTTGTAATGTAACTTCAGCAGAATGACCTGAAAACACTTACAGCATTGATTCATTTTAGTTAAGAAACTCTGCTTTGGTGTTTTCAATAATTATCTGTATTCTTGTCACCACAGGTTTCTTCTTGAAAACTACATGGGGAAGCTAAACAATTATTGTATTTGCATGTAAAGAATGCTATAACAGAGAGAGGTGTCCTACACACACAAAAAAGTTACACAAGCTTCCAGATTGACTCCTGCTGGGCTGGGATCTGAGAGTATTTTGTAAAGGAAAGTTTGAGTAAATTGGGCCATCTATTTTGGAGTTTTTGCCATACAGATGCTGAGGGAGAAATGTTGTTGCTAGTGACATTTTTGGTTCCATATAATTCAAACGATTGAGAAAAAGATAAACTTCAAATATGGCCTGTTGTATAGAAACAACTAAAGATAACCGGTGAAGAAACAATCTGAGCCAGAAGAAAAATCATTCCAGAAGTTATTAATGTTTTAAATCCTAGTATTCATCCATTTATGTTAAAAGTTTTTCTATTTGTCTCTTGTGTAGGGGCAGGAAAGATCCCTCCTGTTGTCTCCTAAAGCTAGTGTGGCTTAGACTGTTGAGGCCTCATTACTGAGTTGCCACAATCCCATTAGTAATAACCAAGGAGCAGCCCTGGTTTATCCCTTGTTTCATGTGGGGAGTATCTGTGATGGTCCTGTACCTGCTTCAGATTACTACTTCTCCCTGCATGCCATCTCAGCTGTACTTTCCAGCACATTCAGGAAGAAATATTAAAGGCAGCATTGAGATTTCATTCATTTTCTACCTACCTATCTGTACTGACCAGGGAGTAGTGACCTTTGAATGGATGTTCCCTTTCAGACACTAATCCAAGTGGCAAAGAGCCCATGAAGGGACATAAAAGCTCATCTTTCACCTTCTGGGTTACATCTATGAACAAAGAAAATAGACCCAGTTCTACTTGTGAATTGTTAGTATTTGTTTTTTTAATTTTAAGGAGGAAAAGAGCATGGAAGGATTTGATTCTGGAAATATGCTGTTTATAGAGAAAAAAAGTAAAGCAAATGCCATTGGCTCAGCTCAGACTATATTTTTCCAGCTGTAAAAATATTATTAATGGTGGATTACCTTTTGCCTTGATTGTAATATTTTTCTGCATTTTGATAGTCTGAGAATGGTAAGAATGCTGGGACTCTTATGTATCTCAAGACTCTATGACTTAGCTCTCAAACAAATCATAGGAGTTACAGAAATGTTGAGCATAAATCAAAACAGAAGTTAAAACAATCATAATCTAATTTTTGTGTGAAGTACTTATTATGTAGCCAAAATGGCCAGGAAATATTTGATAGGCAAGGATTTCTGTAGGTGATACATGCAGTGGACCAACTGTATAGTTGGGAGGGATATAGACAAGCTTTAGGATACCAAGTACCCTGGTGAGAGGAAGGGTACTGGGTACCTGAAATTTTGTCTCTATTCCTCCCAACTATACAATTGGTCCAATAAAGAAAGATCACCTACAAATACCCTTACCTCCAACCTTGTTAAATTTTCAAAGAAGGATCTTCTCTCGTACTCCTTCTCACATTTGGAAGGAGTCCTCACAAATACCCACAAAGCCATTTCATTGTTCTCTTTCAAACATTTCATTATATTTTTTATTTGCTATGGAGAAAAAAATAGCAATAGTTAGGTGCTAGTGTGCCTCAACCTTCTGGATCCAGTTAATACACCACTAACAAACAATTATTCCCTGGAGAACTCACCAAACATACCCTCTCTTCTTTCAGATAAGGTTCTTTGAGTAAATCTGACATCTTTTATTAGACCAACTAAATAGTTGGAAAAATATTTCTTAGCAAACTTTTGGGTTTAAAAACTGTTTGTCAGGCTGAGGATGCTTCTTTCAGATAGCATCCAGATTAAATGGCCTTTTGGTGAGTCCTTGGTATGTCTGCCTTCAAAAGTTCCATAGGATATAAGGCACAAGCACGAGAGATTCCAGCTGAAATTGCACTTGGATGATTGCATATTGAAATGTTTTCCTTTGACTATGTGGAATGGCTGTAGGGGAGAGCAGAGGTTTAGTTTGTAACCTGGTAGCTAGCAAACAGTCGTAAAATATGTGGTACAGTAATGCAGCACATTACTAAGAGTTAATTCAATTAAATGACTTCAATTCAAGGAAAAGATGCTCAAATTGACCTATGGAAAGAGGACTTCTCTGTGTTATAATGCAGAAGAGCTAGCTCTCTAATAAAATGTCAGAAATAAATCTCTTATCTTCGTTATCTAGCTCAAGTGGAGCAAGAGAATGAAAAGAGGGTAAGGAAGAGCAATAGGTGATTAAAACAGAGCAGATTCAGTATCATGGAAAGATCATTTTAAAAAAACAACACTCAATGTGGTATTTTTTTTTAATATCCTGGTAGTATTTCACACTTACCCAAAGCTGTCAGGGACCACTCCAGGTTTACCAGAATGATACAATATATCCGAGGGATTTGTACAGCTTCATCACTTTGTTCTTGATCTAGGCAGGCAATAATGGAAACATAAATTATAGGTATGTGACGTATTCTAGATTCACATCCTAATATATGTTCCATTATTTTCAGTTTGCATACGGAGAATGCCCAAAACATAACAAAGAAGGCATTTCTTTAGAATGCATGTAGTCATTTTTGCACTTCTACCAAACTAAGCCTTCTTAACGTGGGTAGAAACCAAGAATACTAACACTGAATAAGGCCTCCCAGGTTGAAGTAGTGACGGCATGAAGGCCCCTGTTCTCAGCCCATGGCAAAGATACCTGATCTGAATATAGGGATGTAGAAACTAGGGAGGTGTACTGACCTATGGTTCACCCCTGTTTCCCAGGATTTACAGAATCAGCACTTCAACTCCTGGAATAGTTTGCTTTGTCTTGGGCTGAATTTTTCAGGCCTAGTTATGAAGATGAGATTGTATGCCTGCAGGGGATGATTTGTGCATTGATAAAATTATTACATTTTTACACACACACATGCACACTATAACCAGGTCTACTCATAAGTAAATCTGCAGTATGGCTCTAATTCAGCAAAGTTTTTTTAACACACCTTTATCTTTAAGTACATAGATAATCCCACTGAAATCAGTGCATTATAGAATCAAGGCCTGCCAAACTAATATGCACAGAAGAAAAGAAAATGGAATTCAGTATGGAAACACATTTAAAGTTCTTGGACCTAACCTTTACTGTCCAACCTGAAGTCAATGTAAGTTTTACCACTGATCTCAATAACAGTAAGACTAGGTCTTTAAAAAAAAGAACTCAGTTAAATGATCTAAACAAATCAAATTAAAATCCTTGGCTATGTCCTTTTAAATAGGATTGATTCTTTTATAATTTGTACTGCATTAGTCCCAACAGCAGAAACATCAATCAGGGATCAGGGCCCACTGTATTCTCAGAAACTCTCAGAGGATAAACAGGGGGAAAAGGTTATTTTTCACATGGTTAGGTCTAAAGCAATTCCAAATTCTTCTCTAACCAATCCAGTATCACTTTAAAATATTGCAGTGTAATTAAAATAATGGGAGTTTACAGGTTTCATAGAACATTATTGATGGAATATCCATCTCAGCTCTTTAAAGAAGCAGAGATAACTAATAAATATTTTATCATTTGCATACTGTAGCTTTTGCAAATCCATATTTTTTTTTTTGTATTTCCTTTAGGATAATTTCAACACTGTGGTTTTAAAAAGAAAAAAAGTGACATATCCATCCATCTCTTACAAGCCAAGTTCTAACCTGTGTGTGCAGATATCAATTCCATTTGTAGGGAAATATCTGAAAGCAGTACTTGGCTCCGTATATATTCATACTACATTAGTGTTAGAAAATGACCCTCATCTACACAAGGTGGGTACATCTACACATGCCATTAACATGAAGCAATAAACTGCAGAGCTTATTGCTCCACAGTTTATTATCCCAGGAGTACCTACATGCACGATTTACATGTGCACCCAGATTGCAACACATTGAGCTGGATCACAGCAGCCCTGGGGGCGGTCTGGAGCTGCTCCAACTGGGTTCAGTGTGCTGCAGAAGGGCTGGCTGGGGCATGAGGGTGCTTCAGCATGTGGCTAGCCAGTAGGCAGCCTCCACACTTGACGCACCCTAATGCTCCAGCCAGCTGGGTCAACGTCTACATGTGCACTGCTGCACATAAAAACACCTCCACATTAGTGGAGAGGTTATTAGTTTCATGCTGCAGAGTTTATTAGAATCTGCTTCAGAGTTTATTAGTTACATGTGCCCTAATAGGGGTATACATGTAAACACTGAGATGTTTACCGAACAGTTAGTCAACTGTGCAGTAAACGTCTCATCTGGACATGCCCAGTTTGTAGGCTTTGCTTGGCACTCATATGGGTTGACAAGGTTCCTGTTTCAAACAGCTTCCAATTGACGGGACTGAACCTGAAGACATATTTCTGTGCTTATGAAATCAGTATTCATTTGCTTAAGGATAACTTGACTTAGGGGCCTCATTACATGCACAAAGCTGTCTGTGAGTCTGAGTTCTGCCAGACTGAGACTGAAATCACTGAGGGTGCCTATACACATGTAGTGAGGCTGCTCCAACACGCTGTAATTATAGCACATAAGAGCAGACTTGATTAATAGAGTCTGCTGGAGCATGGTAATTACCGTGCTCCAGCAGACTCCAGCCTCATGTATATCAGCATCCCTGCACTGAAAAATGGTGGTGGGGGCATTTTAACAAAAGCTCATTTGAGGACCTCCAGTTAAAGCACCCCCAATGCCATTTTTCAGTGCAGGGACACTGATACACATGACTCTTCAGGCACTTTAATTAGAACGGCTCTTGGAGCCACCCTAATTAAAGTGCCCCCTCCCGAGAATGTGTATAAATGCCCTGAAAGGCTGATTTTAAAACTCTTATGAAAAGACTTATAAAAATGTGCTTCAGTGGCATTTGGGTCAGACCTAGGTCACTAATTCATCAAATCATTTGAGCACTGACTTAAATCCATCCCTACCCATCATAGTGCTTAAATGCTTTACTATGAATGACTGGTGCCTCTCAAGACTGGGGGGCACCATTTGTAGTTGGCAGTGAGTGGCGAGCAGGAACTACCCACAGACACTGGCAGCGGTGTCAGCGGCAGTGGGGTGGTGAGCAGGGACCTCTTGCAGAAGCCAGTGGCAGCTTCAGCAGTGGCCAAGCTTAGGGGGAGCTCATGCCCCCCTGTAACCTCCCTATGTGTCATGTATGTGTTTTACCATACAGGAGCAGACTACTCAACCAGGGTCATCACTGGGACATGCTTTCTCCTAAAGACCATTGGAACCTGCATTTTAGAAAACACTGACTCATATGAATTTTGGCCAAAGACAACCTGAAGGAACTGTCATTTAATTAAGATGAAGAAACTGACAATGATTTACTGAATACTGCAAGGCCAAAATTTTATTAAAATGCTGTGCTCAGGTAGATTTTTACCTTCTGGGGAATGCTGCAACTCAATCTGGAATGTACACTTATAATAGTAGCAAACAAAGCAGAACTTTTAAGAAAACACTATATTTAATGTAGTCCAAGATACACACACACACACACACACACACACACACACACACACGTATTAAAATGGGTCTTGGCCTCAGACCTTCAAACTATTCCTAGGCTTGCTGGCTTTCCTCCTTTATAGAAAATCCCTAACTTTAGGAAACAGAGTAGGAAAACCCACAACTAGCTGATTTACTGAAGGATGTAGAGAGGGTGAATGGGGTACAGACTTCTAGGATGGTATATGCGCCCCCAGTTTTCTCAGATTATCAACTTAGTTTCCTTATTAGAGAAAGGGCTGAAATTATTCATGTTAACTGGTTCTTCAAGCCCAGCTTCTGCTTCCATCACCCTCCTTACCTGGTGATGCTGCTGCTTCTCCGGAGCTCTATGAGTAAACAGCAGTAAGTAGATATGCTGAAATAGGCAACGGCCAGTGGGCCTGGAAGCACTAGCTCAGACTACCAGCAATGACCTCAAGAGTCCAACAGAAGAAAATATGCTGCAACATGCACTCATCAGCTTGAACTGTTGAGCAAACGGCAGCTGCTTACTAGATCACAGAATGACATTAACTTGAAACACTCATCACTCATAAAATCAGCAGGGGGTCAGCTTCACAACTCTGTAAACAAATGCAATGTAATTCATTTTGGAGGAGCCACCTTTATTTAGACCAGCTAAAAATCTAGCCAAGGAAGACTGCCTGTCTTCTGAAACCCCACAATCCTTCATTCAGCAAGTCAAGAGGCACCTAGGTTGCCAGGTGCAACAAAATAGCCAGTGAATCCTCGTGGTGAGGGATACTCACAGGGTGCATATGAACACTTTCTGGATAAGGGGCATGTACTAAAATCTCCCCAAATCCTGCACTGTTCCAGAGTAAAGCATTGCTTTGTACAGTGTGGAAGGGTAAGCTTTCCTTCCTCAAGAAAAAATAAAGCAAGCAGAAGTTCTTCTTCCACAAACTCCATGAAACTGGTTTGACCAGGAATACCCACAAATAATTATGGGCTGTGTCCAAAGCAACTGATCAAATGAAGGGGGAAAAAATTCTTAAATGCTGGGTTACTTTTAGTAAATGTACACAAATACCCTGCATGCTTCTTAACTCACTATTCATGTGGATTACCTGCCACTAAGCAAATTATCCAGAGTTTCATGTGGCGTTGCCTTAGTCCGTAAAAATCTACATCATTAGAGCATTTCAGAGCATATATTTTTTCACCACTCCATCTGATCTTATTGCAAAAGCTGTGGACCTACTGTGAACATCCCTTTCAAATGCAAGGTTACCGCAAAGGGAACTATTTTAATGGAAATAAAATGCTGTACAAATACTTGAAACATTTATATCTGCTTAATTAAAAGTTTAGCAATGAAACAGGGACTTATTAAACTCATCAGGAAGCTAAAAGCAAATCCAGCAGTGATTTTATGTATCTGCCTTGTTCTGTGGCTTCCAAAAGTGAAAGAGAACCCTGCTATTGAGATATGACTCAATAGATATTGGAATGCCCTGGGGATCTAATTAGTTCAATATCCACTACTAGGTTTTATGTTACCTATGAAAAACATAGATAGTGTACAGTATGTGTTTCTATGCATGGAGGGGTGCTACCTAGTATACATATTTGCCAACCAGCAATAACTAGAAAAGCCAGATTTAATGTAACAAAATTAATTAATTAATACAGCACACCTACACATGCCCCTATGGTGCTGTTGTTCCTGCCCCGTCAGTTAGTAGTTCCTTTTGGAAGTACTAGATGACAGCGCAGTAACAGCCCATGCTGCACCCTGCCGGCAGTGTAATTATTTTTGGCAGCTACATCGCTATAGCAATGCACTATAAAGAGGGAGCACATTGCTACGGCAACGTAGTGTCACGTGTAGACGCGTCCATAGATTATGAAAAAAGTAATCCTAAGAACTGTTCTTCATAATATTACAAAAAAACCCTCAAAATAATTATGAAAATCACTTTAATGTTCAAGAGCAAAATGCTGTATGAAATCTGAGCTAGCTTGGTTATTAATGAGGTTTCATTTTTATAGCTGTCATTAGTAGTATAACCATCCAAATCAAAAAGCATACTGTATTGCATCTCTGCAGTGTTTCTCCTTAGTAAATAATTATAGTTTGGTTTTACAGGTAGCATCTGGGGACCTTGGGTTGTTATAAGAGATTCAAAGAATTAGAAGTGCCAGGCTGCTTATTGACATCACCGTATCTGACAGATTGCAAGTCTTTTTCTTCCCACCCTCATCTTCAAAAAACATTTTCAAGAGGTCAACATTTGTTAATAAGCTTGACAGAACTAAAATGGAACATATGAAATAAAGGTCCCCATTTTGTTCTCCCCTTCTTCCCAACTTTCAAGACAATAAGAGGAACTATCAGACAGCAGACTTAGAATTTGCTTCTGAAATCCAAAGATAAAACATAAAAACCATCAGGAACAAGCTGTAATGTGATCAATACACACATTTTTATTGATCCTGCAGCAGACTGATAGAATTTTTTTTTCAACCCAGAAAGTGTTTATGCTTATTAAGAAAATGACCAAGCAACCTCATTCTGAACTGAAATGTTCTGCTCATAGGCCAGATTCAATGGAAATGGCTGCAACACAGAATTTCCTACATTGCCCAGCCACTGACCTCAGTTCATCAGATCACCCTCTCAGAGATGAGAGATCATTCTGTTTTTCAGGGTCTCAAGCTCCATAGTCCCTATGGCAAAATATTCTTTATTTTAATAAAGGTCATTTCTGTAAATTGCTGTTCTGTTCAGTTGCTTACTGTGATTTTCTCAAAAAACTGACACTATTTAAAGGACTTGTTTTATTTGGTATTTGCTATTTTCCCTTTTGCCCTGGCTTTCACATAGAATTACAAATGTCACTTTATATCTCATTCAGGGAATATCAAAATCATTCACACACAAAAAACAGCCACCAAAAATTATTAAATCCCCAATTCAGCAAAGCACTTGAGGAAAAAGACCCATTTAACTTTAGCAAAGCAATTAAGCAGATGATAAATTTTAACCATTTGAGCAGTTAAAAATAATGCTTACAAATAATAAAAAAATAAAATATTATTTTAAAAACATCAGATGTATATCTAAAACTGACACACCCATCAATATATATCACGTTACTTATAAAGTGAAATCAAATAAAATTTATATTTCCTCTGTTGCTGCCAACAGAACTTTACATTCTTATCTTAAAAATCCTCACAAAAGGAGTTTATCTGCACAGAGATGGGGTCTTTTAAATAGACCTAAGCATGTTTTTTTCCCCTGCAAGCAGCTCAGATCTTGTGTTTCTTGCCCAAAGTAAAGCCTAATGCTATTTATTTTATAAATAAGTATCTATCAAGAAGATTTACCTGGGGAAAGCTACCTCTTGCTAGAAATGAATGTCCAACTTCTATGGGGTAATTTAAATTCAGGACTTTAACCTACTTCTACCAACTTGAGGGAATTGTGGTGACACAGTAGTCCCTACCTTTCCTGTGCTAAGGGATCTTATACCTACACAAGGGGGTAATACTAGGCAGGAAGTACAAAAAAAAAGCATTAGACAGTTTTTTTTAAGCTCCCTCAAGTGCTCTAGTCAAAATAATGCCATAGCAGACTGTTGCCATTGACTCGCCCTGTCTTTATTCAGAGTGAAAGGAGCACATCCTAGACTGTGCCTCCCAGGTTCAATACATTTTGTACTACATCTATGATCAAAATGGACAGTACTTCCAATGTGGTGGTTTTAACTGTAGACCCGATATATTAGGAGCTTGAGAGTATGGATGTTTGATATTGAACATGTAAGGTGGCTATGCAAGAATGTATGGTAATATATGAAATAATTGTTGGTTAGCGTCATGTGCAGTTAGAGCACAATTGCCTTCCCTCCTGAATACTACAGGGACTTCAGGCTTGCCCTACTTTTTGATCTTTTTCATTCAAATAATGTTGCACTCAACTATTCTCATAAATGATTTCTGAATCTGTTTAGTGAAGGCAGTTTGGGGCAGTATCTAATAGTTTATGCCTTCAGTTAGAGTACTCATTATCTGATCTAGGCCTCAGGGTTGTGGTCTGTTTTTTGGTTGTTTTGGGGGGGGAGGGGAGGGGAAGAGGGGATTGGCCTCTTCATTGTCCCACAAAAAGAAAAAGGCTAATTGTATTGTTTGTGTGTGTTTGTTGTCACTAAGGTCCTTGTCCTTTCAACCTAGCCATAAGTAAAAAGAGAAATCACAAAAGAAATATGCCACAGGCTGTATTGAAAGAGTTAGGAACACTGGTTTCGACAGACATCTAAAAGTTCATACAATTCTGTGAAACTTATCTGCATGTTTTCTCCCTGATCCCATTCTTTGCCAGACCTGTTTTACTTTAGATAGAAGGGGACATCTATCTTCCTACCAATGGACTATCAGACCCCATAGATTTACCTGTTAACCAGCCAGCACCCACATACTAACACACCTCCCCTGCCCCATACTACTCACAAGAAATCCTGGAGAAACCTGTCAGATATATTTCAGAGTGGATGAAATTCAATTAGAAGATCCAAGACAAAACTATGGATGTTCAATTGGATCAACCATGATAAGAGATGTCATTGGTCTTTTACACAATCTTCAGATCTTGACCGGCTGGCTTCAGTGGGCAAAACGCATGTTTTGTAAAAGAATCATGGAGGGTGATGGGCCTGGTGGTACATGGTTTCCAGATGAATCTAACACTGCCTTAGTTATAGGAAGCGTAAATCTGGAGGGATTTCAACCTGTCAAAATATTGAATTTATGAGATTTCTCTGTTACGACTGATATTTCTATCTTTAACATCTCATAACAGAGATCTTCTAATGACTTCTCATCATTGTGCATCATTATCAATGCAAAGGGATCCTGCAAAAGACACGGTCAGGTGACAAAAGTGAACAGTCTTTTGCTAGTGAAAGAAGATATTGTGGTTACTGTGATTAGACTATTACTGTAAAGTGGCAGAGGTAATCTGACCAGAGATGTTACTTATAAGAGCAAGCTTTTCCCTGATTGCAGTGGACACTGGCTCCTGCAAGTCTATAACGGCAGTCCCAATGAGTCCAATGGGGTCGCATATGGTGACTGCTTTTACATTGCTCAATCCAGAGCCATTCTTTCTGAGATGGCAACTAAGCCCTGGAGTGAGATCACCACAAATTTTGAAGAGTAGTCCTCTGCTTATAATGGTAAAAAATTATGCTCCAGTGACAAAGAGGAGGAAAAAACTGACCCCCAAGATCAATATGAAGGATTCTCTATCTCTGTCATAGACTGTTCCTTGGCAGAAACCCCTCATGACATGAGGACTGTGGCAGCTTTACCCCTTTCTGACTTAAAATTTGTCTGCACGTGCCAAGCACAAATGATGTAATTTTGGAGTCTGTCACTAAATTGAAGGAAGCCTTTTTCCATTTCATATTTTGGTGCCAGAAGCATTAATATTTGCTTTGTCCTCTTTCAGTGGAAAGCATCTGTTAAACAGTCGATTTATGGCAGTTGGATGTCAAAGAATTAAACTATATCTAAACGTTTAATGAACAATATGAACAAACTTAAAGATAAAATGAATGGGTTGGACCCTTGGTCTGTTCTTTCTTGTTTCTACTCAAGTAAGAGGGAACTGAGGGAGGATCACAACCAACTGACAGTTCATACCCTTGTGCAAGACCAAAGGAAGTGCAAGGTCTGTTACCACAAATCTTTGAAAAAGGTCACTGATAGGCACTGCTGCCACCACAATTTCAAAAGCTTCATATGAATGGAAGCTAGTAGGGGAAGAATACATATTTCTTAGAGACACCACCATCCTCTTCAGCGGGAAGAATGCCCTAACATTTTATCCTCACACTTAAAAGATAGAAAAAAACGCTGCAGGGTCCCTCCCATTCAAAACAAGATCTAGTTATATAAATATGGATGTGTCTTATTTTATCTCCTATAATTCAGAATCTGATTCAGAGATTCTGTATTCTGAGCACTAATGTTTTATTTTATGAGGAGAAAGTACTCTCTCCCTCTTTCTTTTAAAGAGTGGAAGAATCATGATATAAAAACAGTTATCTTATAATGTTATGACATAAAAAATAAATGCATTGACAATAGTGCCAAGGTTCTATCATGCTCTTCCCAAAGGAACCAAGTTCTTTAAACATCATTTGCATATTAAATAGAAATCCATTTTCCTATTTAGATGATGGATTATTTCTTGATCCATTCATTATCCAGTCTTACCCCTTTATTGTGCAATTTAATATTAAGAGCTATGATTTTAATTTACTTTCCATGAAAATACTCAAAGTATTATCAAAAAGCAAGCCAACTAACCTGTTCTGCAGATTACTTGCTAACTTTTTAATTTACCATAAATTGGTAGTGTTGTAGAACCTGAAGTATCAGGTCTGAACCAGTTGAAATGACCTAGTCAACCTGAGTTTTCACACAGCAGAACTTTTCAGAAAAGAAACTATTACAATAACATATTTTAACTTTAAATGTACTGATATGCAGAATGGGCTAGCAGCCATTTTCTCATATATATTTAAAGTGTAAAAGGAATAAATTGCTTAGAATAATGGGAAGTGTGGGAGTGTAGTTATCTCAGGGGAAATCAAATGAATTAAGAAAAGAAAAATACTGGCAAAAGCTAAGGAAAGATCTCCTCATAGTGAAGAATAATAGAATGTTGCATTTTATCCCAAGTGAGGCAGAAGAAGACCCCAGCACCTGGACGACTAAAGGCAAGTTAAGACAAAGTTTAGGAGAATATACCATAGGGAGTCCTCTTTCTTTGACAAAGGGATACATTAGATAACTTATTAGAGCTAGAGAAGATCCAATTTCTATTGTTCTAGAATATATTTTTGTTATAGTTCCTTATTTATGAGCCAGAACCTAATGGCTTTATACTGTATGCCAAAATATCAACAGATTGTTGGTTTTCCTACTTAACTCATAAATACTAAAAACATTTAACCTAAATATAGTGAATCAGCAGAGTAGTAAATAGGACAGAGGGAAGCAGTGTTATGAACAATATGATAGTGAATCTACTCTCATTGAAGAACGATAGCATCTTCACAGTAAAAGACCTAAAGGAACAGCAGCTGCTTCTGGTGGCAGCTCAAGGAAACTGAATTGAAGTTGCCAGTGTTTATATATCTACCTCAAACATGGGGAGCAAACAAGACAGCTTGCAAGCAGTTCATTGGGAGCAAGAGGTGGAAGGGGAAAAGGAGCCAGGCACTAAGCACTAGGCACTAGATCCTGCTCTGGGAAGGTAAGTGAGTCAGGGTTGCTTGTGTGTTTGGCTTGCTGGGTGTTTGCTTTGTGGGCTGTGTGTTTTTGGTGTGTGCCCTGAGCAGCTAGGAATGCTGTTAGCTGAGTGATTGCTGGGTGATTACTGCAAGGCTTTTTATATGGTCTCCTACAACATTTTCACAAGCAAGCTAAGGCAATAGGTTAGATGAATAGACTGTAAAGTGAATAGAAAACTGGTGGATCATCAGGCTCAGAGGGTAGTAATCAATGGCTCAATGTCTAGTTGGCAGCTGGTATCAAGTAGAGTGCCTCAGGGGTCAATCCTAGGGCCGGTTTTGTTAATTATCATCATGGATCCTGTGGATTTTCCTTTTTACCAGAGAAAAATGCAGATCTTTCATTTTTAATAGAGAAACAAGTGGATTTTGCTCTTGTGCAAAGAGCTCTCTCCAGGCTGGCAGAGTTCCAGCCTGCAAGGAACAGGAGGAGCAGGAGAAGGGCTGTCAGGCAGGGGGTACCATGTCCATGTACATACATGTGGCTGCCAAGCAGAATGGGAGAACAGCTCCTGCAGGTAAGTCGGGGCAGGACTGAAGCCGCCATAGGGAGGGAGAGAGCTGGATGGGGCTGGGGCTGCTGCCCAGTCAGGTGGTAAATGGGGCTTGGGGTGCAGGGTCACAATGCATGGCCACAGGGCCCCAGCAGGGAGCAGGATGGGGCTTTGGGCAGCTCATCTATGGGTCAGGGGGATGGGGCTGGCTCCTCACCACCGCATATGCTCCTGGAGGGGCAGGGGGGCACGGGGCAGGCTGCCTGCTGCAGGCTTGAGCTCCCTGCACCACTGCCTTCCCCTGGGGCCTCTGCTGCCCAGCAGACAGGGCAGAGCAGATCCAGGTAGGAAAGTTGTTGCAGTTGCTGCAAACCCCATGCTGCCCTGGCAAGATGTCCCTTGCCCACCCCAGAGCAGCAGAGCTCAGGGGGCTGTGGGTGAGGAATGAGGGTCACCGGTAGGGCCCAGGGAACTGTTAGTGAGGAGTGAATGGCATCAGCAAGGCTGGGAGGCTGTGGGTGGGGAGTGGGTGGCCTGGACCTGCATCCTGATGAGCTAAGGGGGCAGGGAGAGCTCTGATTTAACATAATGGGAAAAAAAATTAAATACCAACATTTATAGGTACTTAGAATTTATTTTACTAAAGTGATTGAGGCACTGGTAGGCTTCCAAATTACTTTAAGGTTGTAAATATATCCATAAACTATTGTGTTCAATTGATACCTATATATCTATATCCCTATATCTATATAGTGGTGTTTCATTTAATTGCAAATTTGGGATTTTTTATCAGAGAATTTGGGATTTTTTTTATCACGGAAAACTAGGATCCCTGATTACTATCATCAGTGTCCTGGAGGATGAGATGGGGTGTACACTCAGCAAGTTTGCAGATGACACTGAGCTGTGGGGAGTAGTACATACATTGGTAAGGCTAGGATTCAGAAACCTAGGTAAATTGGAGGATTGGACCAAAAGAAATCTTATGAGGTTCAATAAGGAAAAGTGCAAAGTCTTGCATTTAGGACAGAATAATTCCATTCACTGGTACAGCCTGGGGATCTACTGGCTAAGTGGCAGCTCTGGAGAAAAGGACCTGGGGGTTACAGTGGTCAATAAGCTGAATATGAGCCAGCAGTGTGCCCTTGTTTCCAAGAAGGCTAACAGCATACTGAGCTGCGTTAGGAGGAACATTGCCAGCAGACTGAGGGTAAGTAATTCTTCCCATCCATACAGCACTGGTGAGGCCACCTCTGGAATCCTGTGTCCAGTTTTGGGCCCCTCACTACAGAATGGATGTGGACAAATTTGAGATAGTCCAGTAGAGGGCAACAAAAATGGTTAGGAGACTGGGGCATTGGACTTATGCCAATTGGGTTTATTTAGTCTGGAGAAGAGAAGACTGAGTGGGGGATTGAATAGCAGCCTTCAGTTATCTGAAGGGTGGTTCCTAAGGGCTGAGTGAAGCTTTGGTAATCAATTCAAATTGGAGGAGATTTGGCCCAATTTGGGGGCCGAATCTCTGAATCCAAATTTAATTGGAAGACTTATTAAAAGGTCCAAATCTCAGTTGATCCAGAGAGTTGGAGAGATTCAGATATTTAGAGGCTTGCAGGAAACAAAAACTGAGAAGAGGGATGGGGTGATCTTCCATATATGGAAAGGGCTGGGTGGGGGCGGGGGAAAGCCTACTCTGATATTGACATCTGTAGCTGGCCAGTGACTGTGATCTTTCTCTGAGTTCCCTTCCAATCAGTACTTTGAGGGAGGGACATAGAAACAGTGTATCAAGCTATGTCTGAAGTAATCTGTGCCTTTTGTGAGTTGTCTCTCTTGGACCTGTTGCATCTGAAAGGCTCTGGCTTGCTATCTAGTCTCTTGGTAGCTAGTCTCTCTTCTTGTAAGCTATATCCAATCCTTCCCTGCTTACCTTTGCCTACAGTCCCTATTGTTATCCCTATCCATTCCTTTCAACTTATTCTTCCCCCAGAATCCTCTTATTTGTTCTTGTCAGTATGTCTTGATTTTTTTCCCCCCCACAAAAATAAATCTCTGTTTTCCCTGGTAGCGTGTCATCACTGTGCGGGAAAGCACAATGTATATTACACACACACATTTTGCAG
This sequence comes from Crocodylus porosus, assembly GCF_001723895.1. Classification (NCBI taxonomy): domain Eukaryota; kingdom Metazoa; phylum Chordata; order Crocodylia; family Crocodylidae; genus Crocodylus; species Crocodylus porosus. The sequence goes on along the minus strand of NW_017728931.1, from coordinate 93,374,161 downwards.
CACACCAAACATTATGAAGTGTGCTGGAAAGGCAGGTGCCAGGTCTTCTGGCAGTGGGGGGGAAAGGGGGTAGAGGGAGAGCTGCAAGTTCCCCCCACCCCAAACATAGACACAGCCTCTTTCCTGGAAGTAGAGAGTCTTCTGCTGCTAATGGGAGCAAGGAGGTGGTAACAGTACCTGCACCACCACCACTAACACCATTAACCAGAACCAGCATGACATTCATCACCCCAATTTCATTTCCCAGTGTGAGTCTTCCAGTGCCAGAGGAGGAGGTGCATCTGGAATCAGAGGAGCTGAGGGCCATAGCAAAGAAAATTCTGGGAAAGGAGGGGAAAACTGAGTTTGTGCTCAACACACCTCAAAGTTCCCCTAGAGGCAGGTCTCCTTCTATGGAAGACACTTCAGAGGAGGTTGTGGGGGCAGGTGTCTCAGCTTCTCCTGTTGTTGTGTCTCTGCCTGCTGAGGAGGGGGATAAGGCAGGATCCCCACCCTCAACCCAGAAGCAGGTGGGTAGTGTAGTGTGGGATCATTTTGAGATAGCAGATGATCCCAGGTGTGCTACCTGCCAGCACTGCTGAAGGCAGAACAGTTACAGCAAGGATGTGAAACATTTCACCACCATAGCAATGCTGCTGCATCTCAGGAGGCAGCATCCCCTTGCCCTTGTTCCTCCTCAACCTGGCATCAGTGGGAGTATGCCCAAAAGGAAGTGTCCCTCTCCAAAGCCACCATCCCACCAAAGCAAAGGCAAGCCACCCTGGAACAGTGGGGGAAGGCAGAAAGTGGGATGCATTGCAAGGGTGAGCAAGGCCACCCAGAGCACTAGGGAGATGCTTGCTCTGGATGGCCAGCCCTTCTCCTTAGTTGAGAGGCCAAGGTTCAGGCAGCTCATGGTACTTATGGCCCCATCCTACCAAATGCCTACATGCACCACCTTTAGCAGGATGGTGGTACCCTCCCTGTATGAGGCATGCAGGCAGTTCTTGAGGAAGGAGCTGTGGAAGGTAGGTCTGCAGGTATGCTTGCACTTCACCTCAGACATCTGGAGCAGCCAGGGTGCAGATTGTGCCTACATCTCCCTCACAGGGCACTGGTGCGATCAGTCAGGGCATCGGTGGGCTCTCCTTCAAGCTGAGGTGATGGATGGATCCCACATGGCAAGGGAGATCATGGTGGCCATGAACCACATGGTGTAGGGGTGGCTTGTTGGGCAGAGCAAGCTCACTCATGGGTTCATGGTCACCAAAAACAAGGCCAGTATGGTCAAGGCCATGCATGATGCCAACTTTGTTGGCATCCACTGCGTGGCACACAAGTTCCACCTCATAATCATGGATTCCTTGGAGGGGGACAAGACTCCCAGTGATGGTGCCATCACTACCAGCCAACTTATTTTGAAATGCAAGAAGGTGGTGGGCTACTTCCTCTGGAACATCAAGTGGGGCAAGATGCTATGAGACAAATGGGCAGAGCTGAGCATCCCACAGCACAAAATCATGCAGGATGTGCAGACTCGGTGGAACTCCACATACCTGATGCTGGAAAGGCTGGTGGAGCAACAGAAGGCCATCTCTGAGATGACCTTGGTCAGGGAGATTGGGATCAGCAGCACCCTTAACAAAACAGAGTGGGATACCATCTCCCAGATCTTGATGGTCCTCAAGCCATTCCTTGAGGCCACTGAAACCCTCAGCACTGGCAATGCCCTCCTTAGCCAGGGGATCCCCATGGTGAAGGAGCTTGAGAATGAAATGGAGAAGTTCTGGAGAATTGATGTTCCTGGCTGGGGCAAGCCACTTTCACCAGAGGTGCAGACACTGGTGAAGCAGCTGAAGGAGGGCATCAAAATCACCTGGATCCATTGCAGTCCAGTATGGTCCACATGCTGGTAAGCATGTGTGACCTGAGGGTGAAGGGGAGTGTCTGCAGCAGCAAAACCCTTGATCACTGGATGCAGGTGCTGGTGAACAGAGTCAAGGAGGCAGAAGGGAAGAAGTGGAGGGATGTAGAAGATGGGGATCCACTTTCTCATGCCTTCACTCCAACCACAAGCCAATCTCCTCCACCACAGCTGCTGCCAATGTGGGCCAAGGGTATGGCTTCAATGTTGGGGTCCAGAGGCACCAGACCCCACTATCCAGCAGGTAACACAGAGGCCCCGGTGGCCACCTATCTTGCCAAGGACATGGAGCTGCTGCACTGCAACCCCTTGGTCTATTGGGCAACCCACAGCCAGGTGTTGCCCAGGAACACCTGTTTTCTCCACCGACTAGTGTTCCAAACGAGAGGGTGTTCAGTATTGCTGGTGATGTTGTGACACCCCACCGCACCTGCTTAGATCCTGGTGTGGTGGAACAGCAGTTGCTCCTGAAGGTGAACCTCCCACTGCTGGACCAAGCTCCACATGCAGAAGGAGTGAATGCCACCCTCCTGACTCTGCACCTATTTGCTTTTTTTGATTTCAGAGCCTTGAGGTGCACTCCCACAGAAACCCCTGTACCACTCTGCCTGAAACCTGACAGGCCTCATGCCCACATGAGGGGCTACCATCCCTGCTGCATTCATCCTGATCTTCCTTAACACACACAAATGATACGAGTTTTGCTTTCAACAGTTTGAGGTGCACTTTCACAGAAACCGCTGCATCTATCTCCTTGAAACGTGGCAGGCTTCATGCCCCCAGAAGGGGCTGCCATCCTTGCTGTTTTACATTTGGATTATCAAAAAAATGACAAAATTATAGGTATTTTAGTGATTCTCCATTATATTCTATGGCCAAATCTCTGAATCCAAATCAGCCAAATCAAATCAGACAGTAATTCAAATCACTGAATCAAATCACTGTGCCTCTGAATCAGCTGAATCCAAATCCAGATTGAATACTTGTTGCTTTGCACAGGCCTTCCAAAGAGGATGGGGCTAGACTAGTCTCAATGGTGGCAGATGACAGAACAAGGAGCGATGGCCTCAAGTTGCAGCAAGGGAAGTTTAAATTAGATATTAGGAAAAACTCTCATTAGGAGGATAGTAAAGCATTAGAATAGGTTGCTCAGAGGAGTTGGAGAATCTCCACCCTTGGAAGTATTTAAAACCCAAGTAGACAAATCTTTGGCTGGGATTCCCTAGTTGGGGATGGTCCTGCTTTGAGCAGGGGGATGGATTAGATGACCTCTGAAGGTCCTTTCCAATCCTAATTTTCTATGATTCTATGATCTCACTTTAAAAATAGCAGATCTCATGTATATAGTGGAAACACTGATTATACTAAAATACCAGTGTCTAATGTATCCAGCAACAGACACTGACTTGCTGATAGGTAACCTAAAATCAGCCTCAGCCTAGCTGATCAACAACTGTTTTTAATGCAGTTTTCATCAGGTGTCTCTGTAAGAGTTCTTTTCCATAGCATGTGGACAAATACTCAATCCTTGGAAGACATGCTGCATGTCATTTGCTTTCCAACAAGGTTCTTTGGAGTGGGAGCTGCGGTAGCTGCCTTGGTCTGTGATTAAAGTCAAGGCTCAATTCTAAAGTCCTAGGAACTGTATTTGAGGTACCCGAAAGAAGGGACTGCCTACATAAGGCACAGCCACCATAAATAATGAACATTGTTAGCTGGGAAGCCAATGGCCTTATATTGAATCTGTTGCTTCAAATTGTAATTCCTAGAGATTGCTTGTCGCTGTCTTACGTGGAATAAGAGCACTGATTGACTTTAACCATTTCAGTTCCAGCACTGTAATATTCTGATACAGACAGTCCTCAACTTACAACGTTTTGAGTTACAACATTTCACACTTACAACATTTGTAAATTGACACCCTGTTTCAACTTTTATGATGTCAGTTTTGACTTACGACGCTTGATCCGATGCAATACCACACCAGCGAACAATTGTGTCATAAGTCTGAGGACTGCCTGTATAATAAAGGGCTTAGTCCGTCTGTCTGTCTATGACACACTTGGACCACTAACTGATTAGTAAAACAACCAGTGTGAGTGCAGAGCACTGCCACAACTGTGGGGACGGAGCTGTGAGGCCAGTGACACTGAGGCAGTGGCAATGTAGGGTGCTGAAGGAGGGGGATGGAGGGGCAAGCTTCCTCCACCCTGCTCCTGGGGGGCAGGGGCGGTGCAGGGTGGTGGGTGGCAGTGCTCTGTCCTCTCCTGCCACTCCCCATCATTCCTGATGGGCAATTCGCTAGTGTATATATGTATCTATATAGATATATGTTAAACCTCAACCCCACTATGAGGCCCAACGACTAGGGAATCTGACGAACCAGTTGCCCATGGGATCCTGATACTCATTATCCAGAGCAGAGCAGGAGGCAAACACCATCACACACTGTGTTCAACTGCTTTATTAGAGTGAAGGCAACTTTGGATGGGTGCAGTCACCACACACACAGCACACAGAACACTGTGAACACCGCACAGAATATCATTGCTTTCGTACATTTATACTTTTCAGTTCACCCTCATTAGCATTAACCGTGCCCAGTTTCCTTCTGTTACACCCACAGTTCCACCCCTGCATTTACATGGAATTGCCTATGCACTAGGAAACTTTCCATTCTGCACCCACATGAGGTCATCACCCCTCCTGCCTTTAGTCACAGTTCTCAAAACCCTTCTTATATTCTATACCCATTGGTTTCCCTTACCGGTTTGGTTTAAGTTCCTCTTCTTTACAATTAAACAAACAGTTAAACAGACAATTAACCATTTAAAGCCCTAAGTAAACAGTGCCTAGTTAAATCTCTAACTTGAAACCAAGACCCTTCAGAATTTAGATTCATCTCAGTTCAATGAGGGAAAAGGGCAGGAGAAAGAGCAGATTACAAAAAAGGCGGGGAAAAGCAAGCATTAGCAAGCAATGCACTAGCTGCAAGAAAACAACAGGAAAAAGGTGGGAAAATGCAAGGGTTCACCATCCTAACAATATATACACACATAAATATACACACACCTATATATTTATGCTGTGTTAATATCCGTGTGTGTGTGTGTGTGTGTGTATTAACATAAATAAATATGTGCATACGTATGATGCGTAGGCAGCAGTGATCGTGATGGTTGGGGACAGCATACCCAGTCCACTCACCACAGTAGAAGAGGCATCTATCCCCATAGGCCAGGTGAAGTAGTTCTCAGGGCCAGGTCCAGCTCACAGGCCACACATTTGACACCCCTGTTTTATTACACAGGCCTTCTAACAAAAACATTGATAATCATTGTTTTTCTACACAGCTGTCATTTCTTGAAAGCATACTCATGAACATAAATATGTCTATTAGGAACCTATCAATCTTCGTTTGGATCCTAGCATATAATTGAAAATATACTGGGCCAGTCTGATTTGACTGCATCATTGACTCTTCTTTAAGAGAAACATTGAAACATGTGTGACAGTTTGTCACTAACAAAATATAGCCATTCTGGAAACTTTTAATCCCACAGAACCTAAAACTTACTAGTGTATCAAAGCATGGTCAGGAAAGGTCTAAAGGGCAATCTAGAAATGTGATGATGGTAAATAAAAATTTAGATATCAGATTTTCATTTCATTTGACCGATTATTTATATTTGCTGCCAACCACATCCTCCTGAACATCCACAGGCAGCCATCTATCTCTCTCTTATTTTAGTGAGAACTTAATAGATGTTTGCAGTTATACTGCCGGACATCCTACAAACCAATGTTCTTGATGATAAATTCCAGTCATTTTTGACCCCTCAGCTTTCCTTAGAGAGCCATACCAGCCATACTGATAAGACTTCATATTACCATCTCAGGAGTATAACAAGGTTAAGACGATTGCTGCCTCAGCAAGATGCTGAGCTCTTGATTCATGACTTTATAACAACAAGGTTGGATTACTGCAATTTGTTGTTGGCAGCTCTCCCAGACTGTTCACTACGTAGGCTTCACTTCATAGAAAATTCAACAGTCAAAGTTTTTTTTTAAATACCATTGTAAAGAAATCCTGAATTGGTTTGAAAGACTACATATACAAACAGTATGAATAACTGTGTAACAGTTTCATTTAAGAAGGTTTAGTTGCTTTCACTGTAGAATTTAACCCAATGTTTCTATTCTTAATTCTTTGGACTGTACTTTTGTGGCTTTCTCTGGACTTCCTACCATGTTTAACTTAAAATTCAATCTCACCTCACTTCAGCTTCTAAAACACTCTGAACATGTATTCTTTGGAAGTCTGTCATATGACTGGTTACACTGAGTAATTTTACAAACAAAATAGTATCAGAATATTTAACCTGAAGTCACTTTTTAATAGAGCTGTGCAAAGCTTCTCTGGCTGTTTCATTTTGATGCTGTTTCGACTTGTTTCAAGCTCAAAACAGTGAAATCAAAATGAAATAGAGGGGTTTGAAAAAGCCTCAAAACAAAACAAGGGCAGTCAAAAAGTTTTGAAACATTTTTAGTTTTGAAGCTGAAGCTGGGCTTGCCTGCAGGGAAGAGGAAGAGGGGGCAAGGACTGCTTTCATATTGACTGTATATCTGGCCACTGACTGTCATTCTTCCCTGAGGTACCTTCCAATCCCAGTGCTCTGGGGGAGGGATGGAAAAACAGTATAAAAGGCAGCATTGTTTGAACTGCCCTGCTTTCTGCCTTGGTGTTAGTTACTGAGCTGTGCGTTCCAGCAGCTCAGCAGTGTCAGACAATGAAGGCTACTAGCACTGACCTTCTGAAGGATTTCCTACTTACTAGCCTAGGCTAGGCTAGCAAGAGGGGTTTCAGAATACCATTTTGGCTTTTTCTTTCTTCCACATGCTTTTATTTTATTATTATGTTTATCAATTTATTCTTTTCAATTTTATAATTATATTGGATAGGATTACTATAGAATTTAATTTATATAGGAAGGCAAATACATTTATATTTTATTTCTTTACTTTTATACTTTGCAGCATACGTACATTATAGAATTTATATAGGAAAAAAGATATTTATATACTTTTATATATATTTATACTTTGCACCACACACATTACTAAATATATATAGGAGGAAAGACATATTATTCATTCATTCATTTTGTTTTTATACATTTCTACTTTGCACCACACACATTACTGAATTTATATAGGAACCCAAATAAATATATATATTTGTAGAAAAGCAAGACATGAAACACACCATGAAGCATGATGCAAAGGCAGGTGGCTGGCCTTCAGGGAGGGGCAGAAGATGGGGTAAAGGGAGAGCTGTATATCCCCACCCCCACGGTAGTGTGGGGACCCCAGTGCCAGAGAGGGCACAACATTCAGGGGTGCACTGACCCCAGCCCTGAGAAGAGGCACAGAGGATTGGGGGTCCAGGTAAGGCCAAGGCTGCCTGAGCCCCACAGGGACTTTTAGACCTGAGGAGGGGATTTGGGGGCCAGGCATGGCTATGGCCACCTGAGCTCCAATTTGTGAGGAGCCCCAGGGCAGGCACAGTTCTAACATGAGATCACTGTAGTTTTATGATAAATTCTCACAGTATCTGATTATGGGTACACTTTAATTAGAGACACAAAATGGTGTTCTAATTGTGATAAAGTATAATGACTCTTGCAATAATTTACATGCTAATAGTGAAATTATCAAATAACTCTTCTGTTAAAAGGATATTAAATGACCTGACAAAAATATTAGCATCATTTTTAAAAGTTATCCTTGGGCATTATTATATCACAAGTAGAAGAGCTTCCATGACAAGTTTCAGGTTGAAAATTTATATTTTATAGTAAAAACTGTCTGAAAATATTAGCTAATCAGAGACAGGTAATAAAGCTTTAATTATTTCTGCAACAATCTCAATTTCCCTGCTAATCACCAAACATTTGACTTCTAGACAATCTATGACTGCAGTTCTTCCAATTCCAAACAATCTTGATATATAGTACAGATAAAGCAATCTAACATACTACATTTAGGGCAACTAAACTTTTGTATTATATGCATTATCAAGGATCCCATATGGAGGAGATCTGTTTGGATTTATCTTTCATGTACAGCTTCATGTACAGCTAAACTAAGCTTTTATATCTTAGCTTCCACATACTCCAGGATAAGAGCATGCAGTTCTCATGAAAGAGCTGAAGCATCGTCAAGCCTCCCACCCACCTTTTTACCCCATGGTAAATGGTTTGTATGCCCATAATCTCTAGAAGAGACTTAGTTTGACCTACTGCTATTGTCCTTTTTTCAGCTAGTCTCCATTCAGAATATAAAAGTCATTGTGATTTCTTTATGTTGTCCAGTAATTACAGAATGTCCTGGCTTCTGAAGGATTGCATTTTCTACTGTATTCCTTAGCACCTAATATATGGGAGAGTATTAAGGTTTCCAAGGAAAAGAAGTGTTATTAATGGACATTACTAGCAATGACATACCCATTCCCCCAAAGTACTCCTTGCATATATATGACAGGTTAAAAGATTTTTGCTTGTTTTTTATAGATGACAAAAGAAATACAGCAAAAGGACATCTTCCAAGACTCAATCTTTTAGGCCCATTCCATCCATTTAGGACCCTGGGGTATCTTCTGAATACATAAAAGTCTATCTGCACCACTTATTCTGCTAAGATTTTCTGGGATTTATGTTAGACTTGAGGTCTAGGACACTGAATATTCCTGAGTTCAATAGAAGATATATAGCAAACATGTTAGGATATGATATATTTTGTAATCCAGAAGTATTTAGTTGGTATAGTAGTCCTGGAGTTTCATGCCTTTCCTAAATCTATTCAGTGCTTCATAGCTTTCCAGAAATGCTTACTGCTGTCAGAACCAAATTTAAGAAAGGTGCTGGCTAACACAGGGTTAAGCACAGACATGCGCAGACAAGCAAGTGGAAAATCCCCAGAGGGCTAGTGAGCATGCTCTGCACATGCCCCATGCTTGACCCCACGCTTGTCAATCAAAATGTTTCAATGAGGTAATCTGAACTGACACCATGCACATGCCCAGTCTTGCCTCAGGCATGATGTAAGTTAGCTAGAATCTTCCACAAGGAACACCGTGTAATTGGCCACTCAAATTATATTTAAGGCCAGCAAGTCTCCACCCCCAGCGGAGACCAGCGACCAGAGGAGACTAGACAGATCTGAGCAGAGATCGCTCCAGCGAAGACTGCCTCAGGCCTAGACTCCTGGTTCATAAAAGCCATTGGTCTCCCCGCCACCGTCGTATCCTGGCGTACCCCTTCCTTAATAACGCTCGTCTCGTCTCGGCTACTCGTTATCAATTATCGTTCCGGTTTTGACTACTCGTTTACTACATTCCAATTACTCATTTACTACGTTCTGATTACTCGTTCATTGTTCTGATTACTCGTTCGACTCGACACGTTCCGATTACCTATGTTCTACATTCTCAACTCGTTTATCTCATTCCGGTTTACTCGTTCACATCCATCTTCGCCGCCATTACTGACCCGGCCTCGATCATCATTTCTCGTTCATCGCACCATTTATTGTACTCGTTAGTAACTAAGTTGACCTGCCTATGCTACATCACCATCTTGGCGAGTAAGTAAAATAAAAGCTATCTTTTGAAACCATGCACTTGTTCACCTGCTCTGACTCCCACCTGTTCGATCCATACTCGGCCCCACCATGACACCAGGGCTCTCGGCTCCGACAACTGGATGTGAGGAAATCTGGCTGCCTCCAATCATACTTTTATGGAGCCTAACTTGCAGGTGATAGAGAGACAGTTTTCATTGAATGAACAGGTACCTAGTGATGAAAGTGACTAGGAAAGTAGACACATGTCCAGTACATTCCCCATTTTCCAGGGGGTAACTTTGCCCGCAGATAGAAAGACTGACACCAGTGTAAGGCTGAGTCATGCTTTGTCTATGCCACTTTTACTGTGGTATAAATAGGGGAACATATGGGACCTTGGGAAATCCAAGACACTGCCCACCCCCAAGTCCACAGCGCTGCTGCAGGCAGAAGCAGAAGTGAAGTGGCATGGTGTGCCAGGCTAGCACCCAGCAGCAGAGCCTACCTTCATACTTCCTGGTACATTGCACTGCTCCATCTCCCCACCAGACTAAGCCTCACACCCTTCCAGGATGCTCATTTTAATCTTCCCCAACTGGCCAGGACCAGCCTAAGAAATCTGTGACTGTCACAGCCAAACCAGGATGTATATTCACCATAGGTATAAATTTGATTTATTCTAAACTAAATAGTGTAAAGGTGTCATATGTCCACATCCTAAATCAATTATAACTGCCTATAGCCTGAAGAGTTCTATATAGGTTAGAAACACTGATGATGTGTAGGAGGTGCACACAGGTGCACGTGCACCCCTGAGCATGGCACTGCACCCCCTATGAAAAGGTGCCGCTGACACTGTCGGTGGTGTCTGTGGGCGATCGCTGCTCACCACCCCTGCCTCTGACAGCATCTGCAGGCAGTCAGCAATTGTCACTGGCCACTACTGATGCTGCCAGCAGAGTCTGCGGGTGGTCGCCAACCCCTGGTCAGCAGTAACCACCCACACTCCCATGCCACTAACAGCACCAGTGGCATCTGCAGGACCTCCCAGCTTACCACCGCCATGTTCTCACCACCACGGAGCACCACCCCCCAACCGCTGGGGGCACGCATTGTTCATGGTTAGAAACATCAAATAAGTCAGTGAATTCTAATTGCTATGAAGTGGCCTCAACCTCCAGTAACCCTAATACATACTACAGTTCAAAGAATAAAGATTGGTCTTTTACAAGCACTCCTGCATAACGGTACAAGGTTTGTACTTTCTCCAAAGTTGGAATTGCACAAAAAAACCCTTTTAACTTGCACACAAAACTGAAAACACCCTTGTATTTTAAAACACTGCTAGAACTTTTTAATTGATGTAACGGTTAAAGGCTTTCCTATAGTCTCTGAACCTATACTGCTTAGCTTTATTACAGTGCCCACACTGTAAACCAGTCAGTTTATGCCTGATCTACTTAATATCTTCTTATTTTACCATCTTCTAAACTTTGAGTTTTACCTGTTCTCTCAGGGCTAACTGGATTTCTTTTAGTGATTTTTTTTGGCAGGATCCTGGTAATTATATCAATGTGGTACATTTTATCCCTAATGTCTCACAGTCTGTTAATCACCTCATAAAATAGTTTAAGAATATCTTTTAAATCCTGTTCAGAAACAATTTGATCATCTGAAATTGCCAGTGTCCCTTATCCGAAGGAGAAAGCAGATTCTAATTTAGACTTAAGTAGAGTATGCGTTTTATGACAGAATGGCTTTCGTTCTAGAAGTGTGGGACTTAACTTTATAAACTAATGGCAGGAAAATGTCTTGAGTCACAAGCCAGTGAATTTTCAAGAACAAATAGCCTGAAACCCCCAACAACAACTTTTAAATCAAGTAGCCAATATACAGTTATATATACGTGGTGCGCTTACTTACAATAGTTAAGTGAAAAAATGTTCAGTACTGCTATAACTTTTAAAATATTTATTACATTTTTTTGCCAACATGCTTATATTATACCAATTACAGTCACATCTTAATGGTTCTTAACATCATGTTGCAGCTGGCATGATATAATGGCACAACTAACAATTTGTTATGTATTGTAGCCCAACTTGGATTTAAAATTGTACTATTGGAAGGGTCATAAAACTATGGGGAGAAGGGAGGGGTTCTGTGCAATAAATCTGTATTTTATGGATAAGAGATGTTTCTCTCCCCTTTATGCTGTAGTAAAATATTTAGAGTAGAGCTTATGAATATGTTTATGAAGATCAGAAATTTGCTAACCTAACACTTAGTCATTGTGTGAAAAATGTTATTTTGTAATGAAGCTATAAAAGACAGAAAAGGAGTGCTTGATCTGTACAATGAAATTGGCATGGCAAGTTTCTTGCATGTGTTGATGACATTCAAAATATAATAAAAATTACAATTATTTTGCTTCAAATTATTCAATTGAATCTTTAAAAATGTTTTTTATTGGTATCACTTGGAAGCTAACATTTAATTACCTTTACCTGAATCACACTTTTAGTGAAGAAATGTCATTAAAATGCACAAACTGTTTCTAGGGACAATTAATAGTTTGTTAAGTTTTCTTTAGATTTTTAAATGAATAAAGTACTGAATTCTGAGAAGCAGTTAATCATTCAGAACATTGTGTGTATGTAATTTATTCTGTTTGAAACCATAAACAAAAATGTAGACATTAAAGTCCAAACTATGCCACCTTTACTTATATTGAATAAAAAACAATTCCATTAATAATCTCATTTATTACAATGGCCCCATTGTAATAAACTTGCAAAAGGAAGTACCACAAATAGGAATAAATAATCAGAGTACCTGGAGGAAGTGACAGGAGGACAGGCAACAGAGGGGCAGGGGTGGGAGGGCTTAAGGAAAGACAGATACATTGTACATCTTGTGAATTTTCACACATTTAATTGTTACCAAATGGGAAAAAAAAAAACCTCATCCAGGACAATAAGATACTTTTCTGAAGCTGACTGAACTAACTGCATGTAGAGTTTAGGAGTTAATTCAAAGTCAGGCAGCAATTCTAGAAATGATTTACCCACACACAGAAGCAAAGAATCTGGCTCTGGAAGAGACAGATTCATTTTCTTTATTTAATGTTAGCAATATTGTAGCAGATTTTCAGTTAGCACAATCCCTGGGGAAAACTTGCACCCCAGGACACAAAGGAAACCATAAATCATCAAATATCAAGTATAAAACAAAATTTCCCATAGCTTGAGGTCAGCTACCAGATCTGGGAGTGGAGGTCCTGAACCCCCAGGCCAGCTCCTAGAAAACATATGGAGATTATGCACATCTTCTGTGCCCTCCAGGGTTTTAACAAATTAAAAATCCCTGCAAACCCTTCTGGTTCCCTAGTGCATGAACTTCATAGTCCATCTGGACTATGCTCCATAAAACTTCAAAAAGGCCTTGCCATTTTGCCAACAACTTGCTTCAGAGTAATAGTAATACTTGATCTCTGGGATGATAAACCCATAACCTGGCATTTTTATTATGTTAATGCTTTTAGCATATCCCAGCCCCACTAGGGATAATGCCTTGCTAGACCTGGTCCTGGCCACTGGTGAGGAGACTGCAGGTTCTTGACCACCTGGGCAATAGCAATCATTACCTGCTGGAATTCACTATCCAGCACATGGTGTCAAGGGCTTATAGCAAGACTAAAGCCCTTGACTTCAGAAGGGCCAACTTCAATGAGCTTCAGAGATTAGTGGGGGAGGCACTAAGGGCCCAGAAGGTAGAGGAGATGGGAATCCATGAGGGATGGTCGTACCTTAAAGAGACGATCCTCCAGGCCCAAAGGGTAACAGTCCCTGAGAGAAGAAAGCAGGGTAAGAGTGCTCAGAAACCACCATGGCTCAGCAAGGAATGCCTGAGGACTAAAAGCGTGGTGTCAGCCAGTGGAATGGAGGGGCTATCACCAAGAAGGAGTACTTGTGGCAAAGTGAGCTTCTCTCAGGTCTGCTGTCACTGGCCTCCCACCAGCCTCCGGGCACGCCTTCTGCCTGTCTAACCCACCATGACTTGCTGGAAAATTAATAAGCTGTTAAATAAAGCTGCCCATTTTTCTTTGCACCCCAATATAGGGGGTGCCTACAGCTCTGTACCACCCCTACACTATGGCCCAAGCCTCGCAGATGGCATCCAGATGTAACAAGCGCACCAGCCCCACTCTAGGCTCCAGAATCCTCCTCATAGGACCCTCCTTTGGTCCCTCTACTCCAGCAGCCTATGTTGCCTTCATCTGGGCTGCCGAGCTCCACATAGCTGGCTCCCCTCTTGGGTGTGGTCCCTACTCAGGACCTTTGGCCCTACACAGGCCCTGGCCTCTTGAAGGCCACGCAGGATCCCAGGCCCATGACTCTGGGTGCCCTTTGTGGTGGGTACCTGGCCCTTTTGACCTACTCAGTCCTGGCCCCAGTATGGGGCAGTCAAGGCGGAACTCTACCTCTGGCCTCACTAGCCCCACACTCTCTCTGGGTCCCCCTTCATGGATGTGGGGTCTGGGGTACCTCACACTACAACTGGTGCCCCAGGGTCTCACAGAGGACTCTCACTATCCCCCGGGGCAGCAGGTCATGGTGCTACTACAGATGTTACATTTGACCCACACTCTGCCTCCCAGCAATGGAGGACTTACCGGGGTCAGGACTCACCTCTCTCACTCTGGGGCTGAGCCCCCATTCACTTGGCCTCTGGCCCAAGCCTCAGCCTCAGGCATCCAGAGACTTACCTGGGCTACTCCCCTTGCTTGGAGCTCCACATCACACCCCCACACACACACTTGGGGGTCCAGATCTCTGCCCCTTTCTAAGGGCTACCCCCTCACTGCAGATCTCGGTCCCCTCCTCTGGGGCTACCCCCTCACTGGGGTCCTAATTTCTGCACCCCCTCACTTGGGACTCCAGACCACCCCCTCACTCAGAGCCACAGTGTTTGCTCCCTGGTGGGTTCAGGTGGTCATTGCCGTGCCTGCCCCAACTTTCCCTTTCAGGGTATCAAACCCCTGCAGGGCTCAGGTAGCCACAGTCATGTCTGGCCCCACTCTCCCCCTTGGGGCTTGCACCCCTGCAACTACCTCCGATAGAACACAAATGCACCCAAAGGTGAGGGCTAGGGTTAAGACACCCCTACCCACCTTTCACCTGGGTGATAACTGGCCTGGCATTTCCTGGGGGCTCCCGCACCACTGAGAGCCCCACCAGGCCATCCACTCCTGGCAGGGTGCAGTTTTAGGTCATACCCAGGACCAGGAGCCTCCTGGCCATCCCCTACAGTTCCTCCCTTACCTCCAAATGATACCAGCAGCTCTACAGCCAGGCAATGTTGTTGCCTGGCCTCTAGCAGCAAAACTGCCCTGTTTATATGGGCAATCCTAGGTCCAAATGGCTGCCCTCATCAGGTACCTGTCAGCTGCTAGCTTCAGGACCTTAAAGTGGCAGGCACCTACAGTGCCCTGACACACTTCTCTTTGGCCTGTGAGTGTAGGAGGGGTATTAGGAAGGCCAAGGCAGAGATGGAACTCAGGCTAGGACAACAAAAAGTCCTTTTTCAAGTATATTGGGAGCAAGAAGAGGGCACCAGACAATGTAGGGCCCTTGCAAGACTCAAATGATAATCTTGTGGCTACACCGGATAAGAAAGCAAATATTTTTAACAGTTTCTTTGCCTGTTTTCCTGAACAGGGACCATGACCCAGAAGTAGGGACAATCTCAGGGATAGCTCTGTCAGGCCTTGGGTCAGCATAGGTGTAGTTAGGGATCTTCTGGAAGGGCTGGACATTTTTAAATCTGCAGGTCCAGATGCCCTTCACCCAAGGGTGTTGAGGGAGCTGGCAAGGGTCATCGTTGAGCCCTTGGCCTGGCTGTATGAGCATTCATGGTCATCTGGTCAGGTGCCGGGGGATTGGAAACCAGCTAATACAGTCCCCATTTTTAAGAAAGGGAGGAAGGAGGACCCAAGTAACTATAGGCCCATAAGCCTCACTTCAGTCCTTGGGAAAATCTTGGACAAAATCATCAAGGAGCACTTCTGTGGCAGGCCAGCAGGGGATCATGCTCAGGGGCAACCAGCATGGGTTTATCAAAGGCAGGTCCTGCCTGACCAACCTGATTGCCTTTTATGACCAGGTAATTAAATCCTTGGATGATGGTGTTACTATGGATGCAGTCTTTCTAGACTTTAAGAAGGCCTTTGACACTGTCTCTCACCCATTCTCATTAATAAATTAAGCAACTGTGGCATTGATGCCTACACAGTTGGATGGGTAAAAAACTGGCTGATGGGGCCACCCAGAGAGTAGTGGTGGAGGGGTCATACTCAACCTGGTGAGATGTGAGCAGTGGGGTCCCCCAGGACTCAGTCCTCAGGCCCACACTGTTTATTATCTTCATCACTGACTTGGACAAGGGGATTGAAAGCACATTGTCCAAGTTTGCTGATGACACTAAGATGTGGGGCAAGGTGGGCACACTTGAAGGGAGAGAGAGCCTGCAACTAGATTTAGACAGACTACAAAAGTGGGCAGAAGAGAATAGGATGGGGTTCAACGTAGACAAATGCAGGATGCTGCACCTTAGGAGAAGGAATCCACAGCATACATACAGCCGGGGGAGTTCCCATCTTAAAAGCACAGAGGCAGAAAGGGATCTTGGAGTTATTACTGACTGCAAGACAAACATGAGCTGCCAATGCCGGACTGCAGCCAGCAAGGCCAAGCATACCTTGTCATGCATCCAAAGATGCATCTCAAGCCATTCCAGAGAGGTGATACCCCCCTTCTATGAGACATTGGTCAGACCACAATTGGAGTACCATGTTCAGTACTGGGTGCTGCACTTTAAAAAGTATGTGGCCAGCCTGTAGAGAGTTCAGAGAAGGGCCACCCGCTTGGTGAGGGGGCAGCAGGACAGGCCCTATGAGGAGAGACTGAGGGACCTGAACCTGTTCAACCTTGGCAAGAGAAGGTTGAGGGGGCACCTAGTGGCTGCCTACAAACTCATCAGGGGAGATCATCAGCAAATAGGAAGAGCCCTATTCTCCCCAGCACCAACTGGGGTGATGAGGAACAATGGTAATAAGCAGATGGAGAATGGGTTTAAGTTAGAGATCCGGCAGGAATATTTTACAGTTTGGGTGGCCAGAATCTGAAACCAACTTCCTAGGGAAGTGGTCCTCACCTCTACCTTGGGTAAATTCAGAAAGAGATTAGATGATCACCTGTCTGGGGTCTTGTGAACCCAGCATTCATTTCTGCCTGTGGCAGGGGGTCAGGCTAAATGATCTTTTCAGGTCCCTTCTGACCCTAGCTACTATGAAACTATGAAACTCTTCTGACTGTTGGGCAGCTGAGAGATTTTCCTTTGTGAGGGACCCCACAAGGTCTAATCTGTCTCTCAGCCTCAGGATGTACAGCACTATGTTCTGGGTTGTGGTTCTGTGGGCCTGCAAGGATTCCTGTAGGAGGTCCAGCACATCTAGAGCTGCTTTCCATATAGTAATACAAAGGGCCAAAATCCCATGGAGAACCATGGAACCCCTTAAATGTCAAATAACAAGTAGGGCAATACTTGGCCCAATTTTGTGGATCCCCTGTGACAAATTTTTGCAGGATTCCCTTCAGAGTCCATCTGCATACAGTCCTGCTATTGATGTCCCTTTTATCAGCATCAGATGCATGTTATTCATGGTGCTCTTCCCTTTCCTGGGTTATAGGGAGGACCCAGGGGGCTCTCTTCAATAGAGGGGTCACCCAAGGCCCCCCACCTCCTGACTAAGGTTGTGGCAGTGACTGAAATAATGCCCCTTACAGGCCCTTCCCTAAAGACCCTGATGGTTTTCCCCATAACCCCTGCTTCCTTGAGCCCAAAGGCTGCCAGTTCCCCAAGGGCTCTTGACGTTCTAGTTCTTCCTGTGTGACTTCCTCCAGACTGGGCAGCCAATGCCAGTACACCCACCTCCAGGCTTTGACAGAATTGCTCAAGAGTCACCATTTCCATGATTTCCATAGCTGATTGAAGTTTAACCAGTGAGTGTGTACGTCCTTTAATTTGGGGGCTATAACCTAGGGCCGTGCATTCTTTCCCATGTCTCTACTCAGAATTGATGCCAATAGACCTCCTCCATGAAGTGCAGCCAGGCCAGAATAACCACTCTGAGGATTTTGTAGTCTTGTGTGGACTTCACTGTAAGAGTGAGATGGAGCCACCGTGCTCCAAAGCACTTGGGCTAAACAAAGGCTCAGCAACCCCAGGTCCACAGGCCCAAAGAGCCCAGCAGAAATTTCCCTTACCCAGGTGTTTCGGGGGGGAGGGGCAGAGAACTCCCACACCAGTATAAAGAAGAACCTGGGACAGAAAAGGGGGAGAAGTGCAGAACCGGAAGGAGGAGGAGGAACGAGCCGACACATGCTGCAGGGAACTCTGAAAGCGACGTGGAGAGCTGGTAGGAGACTCTTGCAGAAGTAAGCCCCAAAGAGGGGAATTAGAGCCCAGACTACTGACCCAGCAGGGCACAGAATGGTTTGTTTACAAGCCGGGAGCTGGTGGAGCCCGGTAGAGAGAATTGTACCATAATACCCCTAATAGAGGGGCACTATAGATTTGGCGGTACTGTATTGCATGTAAAAATGGCACAAGCCAAAAAGATGGTGTCACAGATGGACTTAATGCTCTAAAATGAATCGTGGCAACAACAACAACAGGCTCAGAGAGAGAGAGAGAGAGCCATCAAAGAGGGACTGACCTCATGAAGGCCAATTTGTTTTGATCTTGGCTACAAAGAGCAGGAACAATAACACAGGCCAGGAGAGCCTGCTTTGTTTTCTTTTTTTCCTGTATTTTGTTGTTTGTTTTGATTGGAACTGAGGACATGTGGCAAGACCAACTGGCTGGTCAGATCCCAGTGGAACGGGCGAGGTGTAGGGGGGGCAGAGCCCTCAGGAACATAGCATCTCCGCAGTACAATGGTGAGACTACTAATGGGACTACATGTACAGGTAATGAACCAACTCCTTTAACATCAAGTGGTGGCAGGAGAAATGTGGGCATGTAGATCCCCAATTAGAAACTGTAACACCTTAGTCAATAAGCAGCTGGTGTCTTACAGGTCTGCAAGTGACTGCAGTACTTGACATCCACCCCCAAGGCCTGGTACACAGCCTGGGCTTCCCCATTCAATAATGGGGCCACTTTCACATCCCACATATCCCAGGGCCATGATAGGTCTCAATTGCAAATGTTGCAAGAAATTCTTCCAAGTCATCTGCAAGACCCATCTTGGTGAGAACCATACCCTCCAGCCTTGGGAAACCTGGATACTCACCAACATGGGTGGAGGTCTGTGTGGCAGGGAGGAAGTACACACCACATGAGGAGACTCACCAAAAGAGGTCAGGAAAGTAGACCTTACGATGACAGGCTGAGAGCCATGGGGCTCTTTAGCCTTGAAAAGCACAGGCTCAGGGATGATCTGATGGCCACCTATAAGTTTATCAGGGGTGACCCACCAGTATCTGGGGGAACGTTTGTTCACTAGAGCACCCCACAGGATGACAAGGTCAAATGGTCATAAACTACTAAAAGACCATTTCAGGCTGGACATAAGGAAGAATTTCTTTACTGTCCAAGCCCCCAAGGTCTGGAACAGCCTGCCATCGGAGGAGATTCAAGCACCTACATTGAACACCTTCAAGAGTAAATTGGATGCTTATCTTGCTGGGCTCCTATGACCCCAGCTGACTTCCTGCCCTTTGGGCAGGGGGCTGGACTTGATGATCTTCTGAGATCCCTTCCAGCCCTAATGTCTATGAAATCTACGAAAAGAGTTGGAACGGCAAGTGAGCTGACAGGCAGCAGGGGTGATGGCACCAGCAGAGGCATGCATGGCCCCAGCATGGGAGCACTTTGTAAGTGTGTCCAGGCACCACTTGAGCAGGCAGAACATGAGTGCCAAAATAAAAGCGACATGGAGAAAAATCATGGGGGGACCAGAAGTGAGTTCCTCATGCTGTGAAGAGCAGTGCAGCCAGAAGTTTTGCCCCAGCATGAGTGATTGGTGGAAACTGGTACAAGACAACTACCCAATAAGACTGACTTGGAAGAGCCAGGATACTTACCAGAGGAGCAGGCTTGGCTGCCAGAACTGGAACAATGGGAAATCTGAATGAGAGTAAAGAGAGAAAACAGCGAGACCATGAGTAAAAGGGGATGACAAGCACAGTCAGGTGTGTGCTTGCACCCTGAATTATCCTTAAAAAGGGGCATTTAGACAGAGTAAAAGACAGTCAAAGGACTGTGGACTTACTTTTCTATTGTTTGTAGAGACTCTGTCCCTACTTAGTGTGACAAGGGCTTCCTGAGAAAGGCTATTCTGCTCTATGCTTCCTAGACATGATCTTTAAACACTAGGATGGTGCTGGGCAGGGAGTAGGGGAGGCGGAGCACCCAAAAATGAACATCTCCATTTGTGGCCAATAGGACCGAAGGTGATGAGGTTAAGATCTCCCTCCTCGAATCTTCAACATCAAAGTCATGGAAAGTGAGAACACTCAGTACCCTTAATAGCCAACATAGAAGGCCAAACTGTTGTCTTGGAAGGGTCCAGAGGAAGCCGGTCGATTAGAGAAAAGCAAATGCCCTGCCAAGAACCGACATGGTAGATTACAGTCTGTCTGGCACCCAATCATAATATTCAGAATTTCTGCTGTTTCTGCTGCAGATCCCTTAGAAACTGCTATTGCTGGAGTTGGAGCTTCTGGAGATGGAGCTGCTGGAACTGCTGCTGCAGCTCCTCTAGCCATTTTAGCTGGGCTTCTGTCTCAATGGCTGAGGTTAGATTTTTAGTTTTTCCACATTCTCCACCACATATAGTGGGTTGTCAGTTTGTACAACACAGTCTTTATTTTCCCTGAGGCAAACTTGCACCACAGGACACAAACCAAATCATAAACCATCAAATATCAAGTATAAAACAATAATTAAACCAAACCCTGTAGTCTTTTCCCAGACCCCCAGAAAGTACCCTGGTATGATGCTGCTGCCTCTAGCCTTGCAGCCTTCCCTCTCTCCCCCATTTCTCTTCCCTTGAAGTTTTTTACTTCTTCTGGGTCAGCCAATCATTCTCATCAGCTGTCCCATCCTTTCTAGGCAGGCATGCAATCTCTTTCTCCCTGCCTGCACCTGGGCCACAGTCCCCAAGACATTCACCATGCTACAAACACATATGGTGGTTTTGTAAAACACCTCTGGGGTCATGCAGTGTTTCACAGTGCAAAAGAGCAGGACTGTTTAGTATGTTAAATCTCCAAAATATTTAATCTGCTTTTGAATACTTTTTTGGTGCGCTATCTACTTCTGCAAGCAATTCAAGGGCCTTATTGATTTAATTGCAAGGTCAGTATAGTGAAATACTCGATATCAGGGAATAACCTGTTTCAATTTTCCCTTCCCTATTTCAGACCATAATTTCTTGTTGTACTGCCTTTAAATAGTTCTTCACACTTCTGTTATTTCTTCTCAAGTATTTATATGGCTGTTCAATAATCACATGAAATATGCTACTGAAAGAGAAAATGGCCCTGTTTGGCTTAGCACTGCAATCAAAAAGTTCATATGCTGCAAAAGCCTTTTTTTTTTTTTTTAAATTGTATAAATGATAGAATTATAAGGCTTCCAACACTAATGATCTGCTAATGAAGACAACACCATTAATAAAAATCTTTAGAGCCTAATGTCAGTGAACATAAACCAGTCTCTCTTTTACTTTACCACTAACTCAATATCGAGCGAATCTTTAATATTTAATGTATTAAAGCAAGCAGTGAATAAAATCATTTGACAAGACGATTTCCTGCTGAATATAGAACATGAATCTGGAACAAGATATGATATAGGTTAAATGCAAATGAGGGAGTAAAGCTGGCTATCCCTTTCTCACCTTCAGAAGTATGGGGAAAATAATGCAGCAGTTATGGTGAATAAGGTTGGCAGAATCTACACCAGAATCATTCTTATAAGGTACATTGGACTTTAAGATAGACAACAGAAGAAAAATAGAGCATTCATTGGAGCAGAATTAAAAGAGATGCTTCAATATAGTCTGTAATTGAGTCACACTGTTTATATAAATGATATAGAACTTACCTATAAAAGCCAGGTAAATTTGGTGGATTTCAGGGGTACTTAAGAGATGTGCCAGATGTTCCTGCTTTGAACACTGTTTTCAGAGGTACCACAAATAGGAGTAAAAGATTTCTAAAGAACACACAGATTGGACATGTCTACACATTCATTAATGCACTTTTGCTAAAGCACATTAAATTTAATACCTCCTTTGTGAGGTACTAGAAAAAGGTGTATTAGCCTATTTTAATGTGCAACTGCAAAAGCACATTTTTTGTGAGGCTTTAAGGCATTAACCCGGGGCTTCCGTGCCTCGGGATCAGCTGTTTAAAGAGCCAGTGTAATGCCAGCTCACACATCAAAATAGGCTAATGCACATTAAAGCATGCCTGTAGCCATCCCCATTGCTATGCTAATTGATAGTGCCTCTGGGATGAATAGCAGAGCATTTACTATATTTACGCCAATATATGACCCTGATTATCAAATAACCCGCCCTCCCCTTCCAATAATTAGATTCTATTTATAGGAAAATCATAACATTTCTAAATTTTCAGGAATAGAAACTAATTATTTGGGGTTTTGCTTTGAATTTGTCCTCTTCCCACTGCTACAGCAAAAGAAGTAAAATGGGGTGAGTCAGGTGGCCCCCTTGCCTTCTGTCCCACCCCAACTTCTTCCCCCTGCATCCCCTTCCCATCAGACCCTGTTCTCCCTGAGCACATGGAAATGAGAGGAAAATTTTGAAAACACTGATTTATTTAGTACTTTGCATATAGACTTAGTTCATCCAGCATTTATGCAGTTTAGCTTTTTTGAAACTGCTTCAAGTTCTACCACAGATATTCCATAAATGCACTTTTGAACAACCCTTTTGTACCTACTTATATATAATATAAACTATGCATGACATTAGTCTGAAGCCAAATGGCTCATAATTTGCCATGTAAATCATTGGGCTGGGCCCCAATAGAGTCAACAGCATTTCAAGCCACGGTGACTCCATAACTCAGCACTCCTCAGTATGTGTGTATACCCCACATACCCACCAGAAAGGGTGTAAGTGCTAATTAGCCCCCACTCATGCCTGGAACCAGGTGTTCTTATCATGAGTCCTGGGATCCTCCAAAAAATTCTATGTAGATGTGGCACACAGGAACCTGGTCCAGTTCCACCTCCACACCAATGATATACAACAGGCTGAGAGAGGGGGTGACAAAGGGATTCTGGATGAACTGTTGGAGGATCATTTTGGTAATGTTTGCCAGATATTTAAGGCTCATGAAGAAACAGGAATTATTAGAAATGGAAAAGAAACATACTGTACAGTTCAGCTGTGGGAGTCAGAAGGAAGTTGAAGTGTATGCAATGCAGTGGCTCACCATGACTTTAAAAAGAGTTGGTGCCTTATCCAGGTGATGAGTAACCTGATCCTTGAAGGAGATAATGTGGGTCAGGCATGACCTGCCTGTAACAAAGCCATGTTGGCCATTTTTTAGAATACTGCCTTCTGTTAGCCTGTCAATGATGGATTCTTTGCTAAATTTTTCCAGGTATTGAGGTCCAACTGATCAGCCTATAATTTCCTGGGTCCTCCTTCCTCCCCCTCTAGAAGATAGGCACTGTATTGGCCCTCTTCAAGTCTTCTGAGACCTCACCTGAGCACCACAAGTTCTCAAATTGATTTGCCATCAGTAGTGCAATGACATCAGGCAGCTTTTTCAGCACTTTAGGGTATAGTTCATTGGGTCCTGCTAACTTGTAGGTACCCAGCCTCTTTAGGTATTCCCTCACAAGATCTTTGCTGATTATAGGTGGGTGATCACCCCAATCTTGTCCATTCAGCTTTCTGTCCAGTACGTTAATCTTCTTTGTCTGATGGAATACCAATGTGAAGTATTAATTCAGAAGTTCAGTTTTCTCTTGAGTGTCAGTTGTTAGCTGTCCCATTGCATTCAGCAGGGGTCCTACATTTCCTTTTTTTTTTTTTCCTCCTGCTTCCTACTCATCTAAAGAAGAACTTTTTATTGTCTTTGTGTGGCATCTCTAGTGGAAGAAGTGAGTACCGCACTGTCCCCTTTTACCAGAGTGCTCCTCAACTTTCCTGCCACGACTTCATGTTAATGGAAAAAGGAGAGGTTCAGTGGAGTTCTTCCTTGGTGTCCCAGTGAGGTGAGGTGAGGTGATGTTCCTCCGGGCTCTGCCTTCCCTACACCCTATCCACTCACCAGCCGCTTGAGTGTTGGTCTCATTATTCTGCCACTCACTATAAGCCCCTTTAGTAAGGAGTTCAGCATCAGATTCGGCACCAGTCAGTTTTCTGGATATTAAGGTGCCTGGAGCCCCAGACCCTGGTGTCAGAGGGCTGGGCAGGTGTTATCTTGCATCTCTCTCTCTCTCTCTCTCTCTGAGAGAGATGCTCCTATGATTTTTACAACTCAGGCAGCCAGGGACCATTTCTCCCTAGCCTAGCACAGGGACACTGCTCCCCCTGCTCCAGGTGCAGGCGCAGCGCCTGCAGCAACACTCCTGCCAGCCACTGGAGTCACCACCTGCCTGGCGTGCTCCCTGCTGGCTTTCTCCCTTCCTCCTTCTCCCCTGCCAGCTTCTGGCAGGATTTTTAAACTTCCCATGGCAGCTTCCCCAGCTGCTGCAATTAACCCGGGGCTTCCGTGCCTCGGGATCAGCTGTTTAAAGAGCCAGTGTAATGCCAGCTCACACAGCTGTGACTCTGGTTCTGGCTCTGGCCGCGCACCAAAAGGTGAGCTTCCTTGGGTGTTGGGGGTCTATTTGTTCCCCACAGGAACTCTTGGTGTTCCTCCCAGCCCCCTTAGAGCCTGTGGGGGCTTCTCACCAGCACACTTTGATTTCTGTTGACACTTCATATTCGGTTTCTGCCTTAGCTTTTCTAACTAGTTTTTTTTTTTTTTTTTTTTTTGGAGCAATTGAGGGGGGAAAGGAAGGAACTGAAATCAGTAAGAACTAAAGAAGGAATCCAAATAGAAGAGAGTATGAAAGTGTTGGAAGCAGCAGCAGAGTTTTATAAAGAGTTGTATAAAAGAAGAGGAGTGGATGGAAGGAAAATGAAGGTGTTCCTTGAGGAAATAAAGGGAGGAATAGAAAATGTAAACAAACAAAAATTGGAGAAGTTAAGTATGAGAGAGATGGAGGACTGCTTAAAAGCTTGCAAGAGTGGGAAGGTGCTGGGAAGAGATGGTTTTTCAGTGGAATTCTATGAAAAATGTTGACAATGGCTGGGGACAGATATAATAGAGACATATAGGGAATAATGGAAAGCAAGAAGATGGGGAGAATTTTTCAGGTGTGGTACTTTTGATATTCAAGAAGGGAAAGGAAGATGTTTTAGGCAACTGGAGTCCAATAATCCTTTTAAATGTAGACTAAAAATTGATGGCAAATGTATGGGCCAAAAGAATACATGACTGTTTAGTAAATGTGATACAAGAAAAACAAATGTGTGAGATTCCTGAGTGGAGGACATACCAGAACTTATGTTTAATGAGAGATGTCATATTGGATGTACAAGAGAGAAAAAGAGTTCTCTTCAGAGAGACCTCAACAAATTGGAGGATTAGAACAAAATAAATCTCATGAGGTTTAATAAAGACAAGTGCAAAACCCTGCACTTAGGATGGGATAATCCCATGAATTGGTACAGGCTGGGGATCAACTGGCTAAGCAGCAGCTCCAGAGAAAAAGACCTGGGGATTACAGTGGAAAATAGGATGAATATGAGCCAGAGTGTGCTCTTGCTGCAAAGAGGGTTAATGGCATACTGGGCTACATTAGTAGGAGCATTGCCAGCAGATCAAGGGAAGTAATTATTTCATAGATTTCATAGACATTAGGGCTGGAAGGGACATCAGAAGATCATCGAGTCCAGCTCCCCACCCAAAGGGCAGGAAGTCAGCTGGGGTCATAGGAATATACCTCTCTCTTTGGCACTGGTGAGGCCACATCTGGAGTACTGTGTCCAGTTTTGGGCCCCCCACTATAGAACAGCTGTGGACAAATTGGAAAAGTCATGCCTGACTAACCTGATTGCCTTCTATGATGAGATAACTGGTTTTCTGGATGCAGGGAACATAGTGAACATAATATACCTTGACTTTAGCCAGGCTTCTGATGCTCTCCCAGAGCATTCTTGTAAACAATCTGAGGAATAATGGGTTGGAGAATGGGCTGTAAGATGGATAGACAGCTGGTTGGGTTGTTGGGCTTAATAGGTAGTAATCAATGGCTCAATGTCTAGTTGGCAGCCTATATCAAGTGGAGTGGCCCAGGGATTTTGTTCAAAATCTTCATTAATGACCTGGAAGATGGGATGGATTGTTCCCTCAGCAAGTTCGCAGTTGACACCAAGCTGGGGGGTGTAGTAGATATGCTGGAGGGTAAAGCTAGGATTAAGAGTGACCTAGACAAGTTGTAGGATTAAATGAAAAGAAATCTCATAAGGTTCAATAAGGACAAGTGCAAAGTGTTGCACTTAGGATGGAAGAATCCTATGCACTTCTACAGCCTAGGGACTGACTGGCTAATCAGTAGCTCTGCAGAAAAGAACCTGGGAGTTACAGTGGACAGTAAGATGGATATGGGTCAACAGTGTACCCTTGTTCCCAAGAAGGCTAACAGCATACAGGGCTGCATTAGTAGGAGAATTGCCAGCAGATCAAGGGAAGTAATTATTCCCCTCTATACTGCACTGGTGAGTCCAAATCGGGAGTCCTGTGTCCATTTTTGGCCCCCCACTACAGAACAGTTGTTAACAGGTTGGATAGAGTCCAGTGGAGGGCAACGGGGATGGGACGCATGACCTCTGAGGAGAGGCTGAGGAAACTGGATTCATTTAGTCTACAGAAGTGAAGACTGAGAGGGGATTTGATAGCAGCTAACTGATGGGTGGTTCTGAAGAGGATGGACCTAGACTATTCTCAGTGGTGACAGATGACAGAACAAGGACCAATGGTCTCAAGTTGCAGCAAGGGAGGTTTAGGTGGGATATTAGGAAAAAAAATACTCATTAAGAGGGTGGTGAAGCACTGGAACAGATTACCTAGAGAGGTTGTAGAATCTCCATCCTTGGAGGTTTTTAAGCCCAGCTTGACAAAGTACTGGATGAGATGATCTAGTTGGGGATGGTCCTGCTTTGCTCAGGGGGTTGGACTAGATGACTTTCTGACATCCCTTCCAATCCTAATTTTTTATAATTCTATGAAATGGTGTTTTATGAGTCAATGCCCAAAGGACTGAGACTGAGACCCAAAGACAGAGAACCATACTGCTTTTTGTGACAGTAACGATATGGAAGGTAATAAACCTATTGTTGGTCAAGGAAGTGGCTTTCACCAGAAGAAAGTGTTTGGAGTTGGCAATTTATGAACTGAAATACTACATGGATCAAGAAGTGAATGAGATGGGAAAGGAAAAGGCAGAGAAGAAATGGGAGGGCAGTGTTTCTTCCAAAAGGACAAAAGAACAAAGTGAAAGTTGTTACTTCCTCCTGGGTTGTGGGTGGTTTGTGAGAGGAAAGTGTGTTAAAGGTGAAAAATGAGAATAACAAGGTATGATAGGAGAGGTTGTCAAGATTTGTGATAATGCAGTTTCTTTTAGTTGTCTTGTAATAATAATTTTTTTTAACAAGGATCCTATGGGGTTTGTACATAGGATGCCTGCTATGGATTTGGCAGTTTCTGAAGCCCCAGGGGCTGAAGAATCTGGGAGGCAGAATACTTGGTGGTGGTAGTGCCACACAGACTTAAAAGACTGAGCTCTGCTCATGCAATCTGGAACTGATTAAACCCATGACAGAACATTTAAAAAAAAAATCAATTTGTTTGCCTAATACAAGCCATGTCTTTTATAGTCATGCTGAGTGTTGGCAGTGTTTAATCAAATTCATAGTTGGTTTCCACTGTACATGCCAGTTTTGTCAACAATTTAATAATGAACAATGTATTTAGTGAAGTTTCTTTGTATGCAAATGTGAGACAAGGAGGTTTTCTTCCCATGCTGACTGGGGAGAGGAGCGGGTGGAATTTTGCCTTGTATTTGAGTAAATATGGTACTTATACAAGTATGGAGGATAGGCAAACGTGTTGGAGGGGTTTGGGGAGGCATGTGCCCTCCTGAGAGTGGCCATTACAGCCGCCGGCTTCTGCAAGCAGTCGCCACTCACCACCTGCTCCCCGCTTGCTGCTGCTGCCGCCAGCATCTGCAGGCAGTTGCTGCTCACCACCACTGCCACTGGTGTCAGCAGGCAGTCCCTACTCGCCAACCCACCCCCTGCCACCACCACTGGTGACATCTGCAGGTGGTCCCCACTCACAGCCACTGCCGACATCTACAAATAGTGCCCTCCCCCAGTCTTGGGAGGCACCAGTCATTCATGGTTTGGAGCATTCTGAATTCCACCCAAGTGGTTTATTTTTAGCATTCATGTTGTGTGCAAACATGTTCATGCATGTGAGCGTGTATCCAGTTTACAGCACATTATTTTTATTGTTAAGGAGAGTTTTTGCTTGGTGACAGACGAACACATCTTCCACAGCACCTTTCTTTTCCAGGTACTACAGCAGTTTTACAGTTGACAGATTCAACAACAATACTATGGTTTTGCCAGTTTTCCACAACTTCCCTGGAGTAAATGATTTAAATCCACACCAAGGTGAAAGTGAAGAAAAAGGCTGCTGAAAGGGGAAATGCTTGCTCTTTTGTCTTCTCAAACTATAGAGAGGTCACATCTTTGCTCTTGGGTCTTCACTGAGGCCTAAGTTTCAAACTTCCTGGAACCAGACTCAGAATGTAATACCTATATGCAAAAAATCAGCTTCATGAATTCATTTGTTATTATATAACAAAATTGTTTCATTAAAGCAACCATGCACATGTTAAAAATACCCCCATCTGTTTGCCAGCTAAGGACTTGTTATGCATGTACTATATTGTATAAAAATTCACAGCAATTTCTATAGCTGAAGGCCTAAGGCAGTACCACTCAGACTGCCTCTCTGTCAGGAAGATTGTATCATTTCAGCAGTGAGGATGGGATTAAAAGGCACCCAAGAGTGTGATTTTGAGATAAAAGCCCAAATTTTGACATGCAAAAGGAGTTTTTTACTTCCTGTTATTGACCCCTATGGAAAGCATGCTTATCATAGGTTTTTCATAATCATTGCTTGAGGGGCTAAAATGATTGACAGATGTGTTAACATTGGAAGAAGTCCAGAATGATAGATTAGAGTGAGGGCATTTAAAGCTTTCCTGCGTTCTAATTAACTGATAGTAATGATAGATGTAAGCTCCAGGCAATGACATTGTCACTGCAGGCAAGGACAAAAGTCATCTAATTTATATTAATGTAGGTAAAGTTTAGATCTGTCGGTTTTACATGGTACAGTTGATGCAAACTTTTATCACCAACCTGATGAACAAAATGATGCAAGGCTGTAAGAGATGCATCATTTGTTTTACAAATTAATAAATGTAAAAGATATTGAAAACCACCCCATAATAAATCAGCCATACTACTATCAAGACAATTTTCAATACCAAAAATTAGGGATACTTAATAGGAGTGTGCAAAGCGGGCTGCATTCAATTCAGATTTGGATTCAGGCTGAATCAGGGACAGCAATTTGATTTGTTGATTAGGATCACTGTTCTGATTCAATTTGGCTGAATCCAAATATGAAGATTCAATGCTGATTCAGAGAATCAGCAATTCAGCCATAGATACAGCTTTAAATGTTTTTTCTACATACCTTGAGGTACCAGGCATGAAGTACTTCCAGTACTTCTGGTCCACTTCTGGGTTTGCCACCGAGTGCACCCCTCCATGCCCCTCCATCTTGGCAATCAGCTGTAGGGGGACCCTGGTTGCACCCCCAAACACAGGAGGCTCCAGTCGCCGAGCTGGGGGACGGGGGGGCAGTCCCCTGTGTGCTCCCTGGTGGATCTGGAAGTGGACCAAAATTCTGGTCCACTTCTGGGTCTGCTACCAAGTGCACTGGGGACACCTCTCCCCCCCACCCCGCGCTCCCGTGGGACACTTAATCAGCCCCACCATCTCAGCCTTCATGAGCTGCCTGGTACCTTGAGGTATGTAGAAACATTTTAAGCTGCATCTATGTCAAAATCATCAAAACTTTCCAAATCAATTCATAGGATTCTGATTCAATTCAGAGAAATTAAAGGGTCTCCTGGTTCAATTTGGATTTGCAGATTCAGCCACTGAATCGGGCCAAATCTCCACTGAATAAAATCGAAGCTTCACAGAGCCCTAATACTTAATTATTAAAATAAAATATTATCTTGGTTGTGTGCAGACAAGAAATCTCCCCTAAAAATAAAAAGTTGAGTTAGAAGCAGTGGTATTTGAGTAGAAAAGCAGTTATTCAGACTTTAGACTTCTTAGGAATCCATTCTTCTTCCAATTGTCATTGACAACTATATATTTGAAATATATATGTTCTCTGCTAATGTGTTTATGGATTTTAGCTTGTGCTCATGGTTTTTAATATTATGGTGCTTACATTTTTGAAAGGCTACAACTTCTGTTCTATCATAAAATGGCCAAAACCAAATGTAGTATTGCAACTCACATTTTGCAAAATAGCATTATGCTTTCATTAGACTTTCACTGATCTTTACTAGCTCAACATTTTCAATATATCCAGGTGTCACACAGATTGAAAAGAGGAGAGAGTATCTGAGACTAAGGTTGTTTACAGAGCCTTCCTGCTCTTTTCAGACAGGATTTTTGTTATTTCTCTGCTTAGGGCATGTAGAACAATGATAGAGTGCATTGTCTATCAGCAGTCCTCAATCGTTTCACTGTTGTTTGCTCTTTTTCTATTCTTCTCCCTGTTTATATGAACAGCAGTTATAACTTTCATTAAATTTCTTTTTTATTAATTTTCTTTCATTAAAAAAGGATACCATTTAGTAATACAATCAGACAGGCAGCACTTGATTCTACCCTCCCTTATATGAGAAATACATTAGCATAACTTTTTTTGGTTGAAGTTTTGACATCAACGTAATTATTGATAAGAAGATTGGGACTATTAACAACTAAGGTACTTCATGTTTTCGGTCATCCATTATTTATTCTTTTTGTCTTCTAACTCTAGAAAGAGGATTGTATATCACTTAATGTTGGTTGCTTAATACTTGTTGAATTTTATTTTACATCTAAAATGTTATGCTTATTTGATATAAACTTCAATTAAATCAAACTATTGTTTTAGCTGATTCCATGGAATATATAATATATTGTCAGTTTATGGCAATGGTTCTCAAGCTTTGGTACCTTACATACCCCTTGCCGATTGATGTGGCAAAAGCAAAACCAGAAGTCCTACTGTGGCACTTCCAGTTTTGCCACTGCAAGCCAAGTCCCACTTTTTCCTCATGGACCATGGCCTGAGGCAAAGCAAACTGTGCAGGGTCTCCCTTTCTATCCCCCAGCATACTGATGCCGGGGAGTGAAAGCCCCGGCACACCAGACATAGCAGGAGGGGTGGCGGCCAGAACTGACCCAAGCAAGCAGAGATGCCTCCAACCCACTGGGGGGCGGGGGCGGGGGCGGGCCAAACTCAAAATGCAGTACCCACGTACCCCCTGCCCATGACTCACATACCCCCAGAGGTATGTGTACTAGGGGTTGAGAAACACTGGTTTATTTTACAGTACTTTTCTATATCGGCTTGTGTGTCCCTGACATTTTTAGAAGCAATTTTATGCTATGCATCCTTCATTTTTTATATCAGAAAATTCTCACTGAGTTTTTCTAAACACTGCAGGTAAAAAGTCAGGATTGTGATATAATTTTTATTTTCCTGAACATTCATCTTCCTCATCTCACCTCATCTCAGCATATGATATTAAAATTTGAGTTTTATCTCCTGTCATGGGATCTGAAGCCTTCTAATCCTTCTGTTGATGAGACAGATTCACCACATTTCCCTGATCTTGCCAGTGTCAGTCCCTCTATTTTCTCACAGGATAAAACTCTGCCTTTGGTACTCTGTTTTCCATCTCATAATGCTGTATTCTGAAGCCTTATCCATTCTCAAGAATATAAACCATCTTCCCCTAATTCCTTGCTACTACCTTCTTGTATATCTTAGTGTCTCAAACTCACTGATAGTGTTAACATTTTATTCCAGCCTCCTAAACCATGATCCACAGACATGTAAGAAGGTTTGTTTCTTCTTTCTTATTTCTCTCTCAGATTTTATGATTCTATGCTTGAATTCTCAGCATTAAGATTCTCACCCACTCTTTGTTCCTAGTTTAAAGACTTGGTAACTGTGCATTCTCTGTCCATTGCCTGCCAAAAGATAGCTCCAAAAGTAAATTTCAAGGAACTGAAAAAGAGAGGTAACAAAAAGCATCATACATATTAATAAACCTGGAACAATATTCAAATAACAACCTATTATTATTCATTACATCAAAAGGAGATATGGGATCTGAGCCTTAAACTTGGCAAAGGAAAGAAAAGTAACACTGGAAATTGGAAATCAGATGAAATGCCAAGTGACAGAAGAGAGTTCAAGGAATTAAGTCAAAATATCCAAGAGAAAAAGCAAAAAAGTGCTACATAGAAAGTCTTAAATATTCCATAGAGGTAAGTAATTGGTATCTATCTCTAAAATGGTGCCAAGCAGATAATAGGGATATAGACCTATTGTATTGACCAAACTGTTTGCAGGAATTAAAACCCTGCATAAGCCTTGAAATAACTTCTGCTGCTTCACAATGGTAGGTGCAGCTTGTTAAATCTATCTGGATATAACAAGAAGGGTGACAAGGGTAAAGTGGTACAGCAGCATATCTTGGCAACAGCCCGTCTTGGGTAGAAGCCTGAGGCTGAATTTTAGCTTGAAGTAAAGCCAAATCCCAGAATGGGGCTTGACCTTGTAAAAGGCCAGATTGTAATATGCTTAAACTAACTAGCACATTACTCCACAAAAAGTTCCACTGCATGGTGAATATCTGCAGTGTAAAATACAATGCAAAGAAAGTAAAAGTATCACAACTAGGCCCACTGTTTATTACGGTATATTAGAAGAA
This sequence comes from Crocodylus porosus, assembly GCF_001723895.1. Lineage (NCBI taxonomy): Eukaryota > Metazoa > Chordata > Crocodylia > Crocodylidae > Crocodylus > Crocodylus porosus. The sequence goes on along the minus strand of NW_017728931.1, from coordinate 93,341,379 downwards.
GACTGAGAACAACACCTACTTATAATACCCTGTATCTAAATTACAGTTATATTCAACAGTATCAGAGTGAAGTTTAATTACTGGCTATTCACTTAGGGACAAGATGCTGCTTGCTATACTGACATTTGAGGTTAATTGTGATTGTGATACATTTTCACTGGGAAAGAAGAATGCAGAAGGCTGTGCATGCTTTCCTTATGACCCTGATCCAATTTCCATTGAAGTCAACATTGAATCAGACACAGGGGAGAAGCAAGATGTGGCACCTTTGTGGTAGTACCACAAATTTGGTGGAAATAATGAAGTTGACCCTCTATTTTGTTACAGCTCTTTGAAAGAAATATGACTACAGTAAAATAAACAGGGGTAACAAAGCAGAGACTTGGACCAAATAATGAAAATAACAATAATCAGTAATTCGCCTTAAGCATACCAAAATTCTACTTCTGATGAAAATAACAGTTCCCTGATCTTTCACCATATAGAACTCAATCCTAACCTTGAATATGTTTTTTCCAAAATATTATTTTTTCAACCCTGCTATATTTCCTTTTCATATGCTTCTTAGTCCAAACTAAGTAAAATCAGAAAAAACAAAACATCATCAGAAAGCCTCCTTGTGGTATTTCTGCCTTAGCTTTAAAACATAAAGCAAAAAGACTTAGCAACTACTCTTGAGGATTTTTTAGCTCAATTCATCAAAAATAAAAGGTCTCTTTCATGGCTGAGAATTTTAGGTTTTCATGTGAATTTGTTAAGCTATCAAAGTTCAGTGACTTATTTCCATGGAAAAGTACATGAAGAAATCAGACAAGAAAAAGCTATTAAGTTATTCAGAGGAAGGGCTTGTAATAGTTTAAAACTTATTCCCCTTAAGTCAAATTATTTGTATAATTATTATAATCAAATTATTTGTATTACTTATTTCCAGGGATCTTGGTTTTCTCTGATAACCCCCACCCCCAATTTTAAGTTAAAAAAAAGTAACCTAAAATCTACTGTCCCAGGGACGCAGTGTTGACCAAGGGGGAAGCCTCATCCAGAGGCAGACCCCAGTTGAAAGCAAAAGAAGAAAAAACCCTACCTGTTGTAGGGGTCCAGTAAAGCAAGGAGGTGTGCCAGGGAAAACTGCCTGAGTGGTTTATCAGCCATGCGTATCTCCAGCTGGAGCCAGGTAACATCATGAAGAGACGTCACCTGGCAAAGGTAAAAACTGGCCCGGAGAGCATGGGAAGGAGGATGGTGAGTGCTGGAGGAGCGGCGGCAGCAGAAGGAGCTGCAGGAGATCTCCACACGAGGGAAGACCAGCAGAGATCAAAAGGGCCAGCAGCAAGACTGGCAGAAGCAATGGCCACAGGTGCTGCAGGAGATCCCCATGCCAGAGAACACCGGCAGGGATCAGAGGATCCAGCAGGGAGGCTGGCAGTGGTAACGGGAAGCGCTGCTGAGTGCCACAACCGTAGGGAGGAGGCAGATCCTGGAGGGGATAAGAGAAACCTCAGATGGAGTGAAAGCATGGGTCCTAACCCAGGGGACACATTAGTTTAGGGGCATTGGGTTGAAGGGAGCATGGGATTGATGGGACTCCCCCTGCTGTTGCCCCTCTTTTCTTTGTTTCTCCTCTTTGTCTCTTTCCTCTCGCACTTCTTGTTGTTAATCCCTTTTTCCTTTCACATTGAGTTGTTCTCGTGGCATAGTGTTTTCCGGTGGTGAGTGTTCTGTTCATGTTTTTCTTTCTTAGTCAGATCTATTTTGTTCCCTGCCTAGAGCAGGGTAGCCTAGTACACCATACCAGGCCTAGGGAATTAGAGACCCCATTCAGAGATGGAAGACCATGTGAGAATGTGGTGAAAACCAACAACGTCCATCGTAGCATGTGCAGGGCATCGAGAGGGACATCCCCAAAGGTAGAGTGCCACCAGACCCTCCAGCTCTGGCTAGAGCCTGAGGCACCCATCTGCAAGGGAGGACATGTGGGAACCGAGGAAGACATCAAAAAGGGCTAGTCAAAAGATCCTGAGGCTTGTCTCATAGGTTGGTGTATGGCCAGGGTGTAGGGAAGGTTGGAGCCCCATAGACATCTGCCAAGATACATGACAACTCTGGAGGCATCCTCAGAGGGGACCCCCTCCACTGAAGAACCATCCAAAGTCATGGCAGGCAAGTTTGGGGGATACCCAGAAGGTTATCAAGGAACCCTCTGGGGTCTACACATGGCTTCTAGGCAAACAAGATCAGTTATATATATATATAGAGAGAGAGAGAGAGAGAGAGAGGGAGAGAGAGAGAGGTGTTTTCATTTTAATCATGGAAAAATGTGGTGTGCCTGTCTCCGCTCGATGATCTGATCCCACGCCGCCTTTGCCCAGGCAACTGGTCTTGTTTGCCTAGGAGCCTTGTGTAGACCCTGGAGGGCTCCTTGATAACCTTCTGGGTATTGCCCCAAACTCGCCTGCCATGACTTTGGATGGTTCTTCAGTGGAGGGGGTCCCCTCTGAGGAGATATATATATATATATATATATATAGAGAGAGAGAGAGAGAGAGAGAGAGAGAGAGAGAGAGAATTTGTTTCATTTTGATCATGGGAAAATGTGGATTTTGGGTTACTTTTTTTAAACCAAAAATTGGGGATTGTTCGTTTATCAGAAAAAAACAGGATCCCTGCTTATTCCATGGAATACTTACAAGTTTCCGTGTAGTACTTTTCCTCTTGGATATTTTGTCTTAATTCCTTGAACTCTCTTCTGGTATATTCAAATAATGATAGGTTATTATTTGAATATTAATCTATATCAAACAACATGCTAATACAACTGCAGTGGGGCCTGTTCAAATGTGACAAATGGAAACAAGTTCCTTATTGAGTTATTGGAAAGTGTAGGAGTCATCCATAAAAAAAAAAAAACACATGATTTTGATTGTATGTATTATTAGCATTTAAGCTGAAAAGATTTAACCACGAAAATACTGGCTTACTAGTGAAGCTCCAAAGTTATTCATAAGCTTAGAAGATTTGTACTCTTTTCATGGAGAAAAGCAGAACACTCATCTGTGTTAAAAGCAAATCCCCCAAGGCACTGAGAAACTCAATATTTTTGTACTACGCTTCACAGTTGAAGTGCTCCTGCATGTGAAAATAGGCCTCAGGGTAGTAGCACACATCCCCAAATTCCCTCTAGTGAGTGCAAGTTACCATTGTGCTTTTTGGCAGACAGATAAAATGAGATGATTACTTTTCAATTCAGTGTTGAAACTGTGCGATGTTTTCTTTAAAAAAAAAACATCCAGGATGCCTGGCTATGTATATAAATGCCGAGCTAACGTTAGCATCAACAACCTTATATCAAAAAGAGTTCTGTTTTGAGCTGACAACTAACTATGAAAATTTGATGGAATTAATGTTTTTTGTGTGCTGTTTGTAGAGATATGATCTTTGTTTGTTCCATTTTTGCAGCCAGTTACAAAAGCATGTCTCAAGGAGCTGAACAACTTAAAAAAGATCTCACATGCTAATCAAGCTGAATCATCTGCCCTCCCACCAAAGGTCTAATCCTGCTCTTCCTGAATGAAAGGGCAACACTCCCACTGATTTCAGTGGAAGTAACTTGGGGCCCAAAACATTGGTCTAAAGACTACAAAGTGATAAGGCAGTCAAAGTGAAGAAGATATGTATTCTTTTCCAAAAGTCTTTTATTTGCAGACAAAACACAGAAATAAGCTTTCAACAGGATACAAAAGGAATTTTATATTTGCTGCAAAATGTATGAACAAATTGCATCTCTTTGAAAAAATGAAAGGATATAGTGACTTTGGGTATTTTTAAGAGGATTAGCTCCTGTTTCCTGATGTTTCAGCTCTCAGAAAACTTTTACTCCTCCACTGGGCTGAAATTACATTACCTAATATTACATTACCTAATAAGATACTGTATTTGATTCAACTTGACCTATGTGGAAAACAATTTATTACTAAGATGATTTTTGTGTAATGAATTTCCCCTGCTGGTTTTCAGAATTAACACCTGGAAATCAAAAGTAGTAGTTCTGCCAGGTCTCTATCCTTCTTGTCTCCAGCTAACACAGATCAAGCCTGGGCACAGACAAATCACAAACTGAGGCCATTTTGATTAGTCTATCTATACAATTATTATGTACAAGTATTTACAGCAGGTAGCCAAGGAATCAGTTCAATGGTCTTAGATGGAGACTTTGTAGGTCTTCAATGGTTTATCATGCCTTAGCATTAGCCTTTTTTTCTGTCCTCCTAAAGGATGTTAACAGAATCCTCGCTACCAAATGCAAAATAATCTTTCTGCTTGCCTTTCTATTACTATTTTGAAGAATTTAAAAATAGTACCCCAGTAGAGAAGCTTATTTGCAGAATTTGTATTTCTAGCTAGGAAAATCTTGGTCAATAAAGAAGTAATAAAACATAAATTTCACTTATCATTTTAGAAGGAACAGGTAAAATGGGATGATAACATGTCATTACGGGTAGGCATGAAGACTACTAATAGTACTGACTACTTATATCACCATTGAGATTCTTAAGAGTAAAGATGGAAGAAAAGGAATTTACTGGTTCCTCAGTACCTTTCCCCTATGTCTTTGGTGCCTATTAGGTTTTGATCTTGCTCCCATTAAAGCTAATTAATTTATTGGAGCAGGAGCAAGATCTGGAATTTATATGTGGTGACAAAGATTGTACTTGTAATGGCTCAGTACCCATAACAGATTTTAAGAGTTCCCAACCACTCACTTAGATAAGGTGGCAAGATGTTCAGAAGTGCTCAGCCCCTACCTGTCCCTGATGTAGAAATAGTGATGACTGAAAAACTGAAATATTAGCGGGGGGGGCACTTTTTACATTGCAAACTTGTTTTTATTCTTCTAGTTTTGAAACCAGATATGATATTTTTCATTCATATCTGGTCATGAAAATTATATATATAAAAATCAGAAAAGTAAAGCTGGAAGGGACTGTAGGAGGTCACCTAATCCAGCATCCTGGTCAGGGCAGGATCATCCTGGACGAAAATATCCCAGCTACCATCTAACCTGCTCCTAAAAATTTCCAGGATTTGATTCTGCAACCTCTCTAGGTAGCCTGTTCCAATGCTTAATCACCTTATAGTGGGAAAGTTCTTTCTTATCTCCAACCTAGATTTCCCTTGCTGACATATAATACTTATTCCTTATCCTAGACCCTGCAGCCACTTTGCTTTCCCAGGAGAAACCACAAGTGTACAGATGTTCAGGCTTTTTCTCCCAAAGTAAAAATGGGTGCTCCAGGAGAAAATAGCCTAGGTTCTATCACTCCCAGGAGAGTTTCACCTAGGAAAATATCTACATGCTGAGCATGTCTACATGAGACACTACTGTGCAGCAACATTAGCAAGCACTAACCACAATGCAACGCTATTGCGCAGTAGTAGCAAGCTACAAGTACTGTCCTGCTGCAGAATAAAAAACTCTGCAGCAACGCACATGTAGACCCTTTCCTGGCTGACTGGGGCACAAGTGTGCTTCAGTACAGGGGCTGCCTGCCAGTTAGCTCCATGCTGAAGTACCCTTGTGCCCCAGGCAGCCCCACCACAGGACATTGAGCTAGGGAGAGCAGTCCCAGGCTGGCAAGCTGAACTGCCAGGCACCCTGCTAGCTGGGGCTGCTCCAACCCAGCTCAATGTGCTGTGGTCCCAGACACATGTTCAAATGGCAACACACTCTGGAATTTACTGCTGCAGAGTTTATTGCTTCCAGGTATATGTTCAAACAGTGTGCCCGGGAGAAATAAACTCCAGAGTTTACTGCTTTGCATTAACTGCATGTGTAGAGGAACCCAGGGAGTGGAATGAGGTGATGCTTAGGTGGTGCCTTTAGCCTTGGCTACTTTCTCTCTAATCCACTGGATAGTGTAATGCTCCCAGGAGACCAGGAATAAACTAAGCACAGACCTGTCTCAAGTTACACCTTCCCCAGAATAGTGGCAGAACTAGAAAAGAGATTGTGATTCAGTATATCACAATCTTCCCTCCTATCCATTCCTCCCACCCTAGCAGGTCACTCTAGAGACATGCTGCTATGTGCAGTCCTTAATGGTAGGTCATAGAAAAAGCCACAGTTCATCCCAAATGATTTTGTATATTAAATTAACCTCAGTCTGCTTAACTTTTATGACTTAAATGGCTGTGTAATGGAGATGCTCACTAAATTTTCAATCCACAAATTCTGTATGAATCATAGATTATTGAGACACTTTCTTTAAATTGTTTAGCCCTGGAGGTTCCCAGGTGCCAAGATGAAGATAAACTTCTCTCCCAGCTTTGTGTAACTGAGGCAGATTTTAAATGCTGCAATGGCTCTGAGTTCTATATTAAAGCATAAACATAAAAAAGCATCTGTGATAATCATTTTCTTTTGAAGTTATTATCTCCAGTTGCTCACTAGCTGTCAAAAGGATATACTGACTTCCACCACCAAACTAATTCATAGTCTGAAAAGTACTTTCTTAGCCCAGCCATGCCACCAATGAACAACCAGTTTATTTGTAAAAGGATCTTTCAGCCTGATACAATCTTGAATACACAAAAACAGAATAGCCCTGACCTATTTGGGGATTTTTTTTTAACTCTTTTTCCCTTAAATGCATGTGCATCCTGGACATTTCCAAACATCCATACACGTACTTTAAATAGACTGATGTCCACAATCACAAAAATATTTAGAGTTAATACCCCCTGAAGCCAGTAGAGCCTTTACATTTTGAAAATGCCAAACATTTATACATCAGTCCTAAAATTTCTGATTCTGCAATTGGTTCACTGGGGAGGAAACTTTTGTAAGTATAGGTGCAAATTTGAGAAGGTGCAATTGTCTTTGCATACATATAGAGGCTTCTAATAAAGTCAATAAGATGATTAAAACATTGTGACATCAGGATATTTTTTTAAATGCATAAGTGACTTATGAGCCTCAGACCCGTTCTCCAAAAATGATCCAAGGTCCTTCAGTCATTTTTGATGGAGGCTCCTAAAGCATCTAAGCCAGAATGCTTACTCCAAGGGCCTGTATCCAAGAAACTAGTTTTCAGACAAACTCTGGTGCATAATGTAGACATGGGTGAGAGATTCTTTTAAAGTAATGGTGGCCAACCTTTTTGGCAGGAGTGCCACAAGTTAGACTCCACTCCTTCCGAGCACTGCTCCAAACCCTGCCTCTCACAGGCACACCTAATAAAGTTTGCCCCTGGTGTGATAGAATGGAGGCAGGGCAGCTTGCACCTCCAGACACAGAGAGCAGAGCAGAGCAAAAGCAGGATGCTACTGCAAGACAGGTATCATTGTCAAGAGCCAGCTTTACCGTTCCCTGGCCCTGCAACCACTAGTTTTATATGGTGAACAAGGATCCAAAACCCTGAATTTGGTAGCAGCTGTAGGTGTAGGGGAAGGTTAGACACCTCCTTTTACAGCACCCTCCTTCCCCCTCGCCCCCTTACCTCACAACTCTGTCCCACATGGCCAATGTCTTGAGCCCCTCTATCTCTATTCTGGTGCCTCCCTGTGCTGAGCACCTTGGACTCATGTGCTACCCACAGCAGTTGCACAAGCCACTTGTGGCATGAGTGCCATGGGTTGACCACCCAGGTTTCTAAAGAGAGAATGTCCTAATGCTATTCTGCCAAATCATCTGTTCTTCTCTACAGTACTGTTCTCTATATAGAAAAGGGATTTAAGTTATTTTTAATGACAATACTATAGAACAGTTATCACTTTAAGAGTCTTCTTATCCCAGAAACTTGGACCTAGTGTTCCATAGTACTTTCCCTTGATTAGTTCATTTCAGGACAAATTTTCACTTGCTAGATAGGGAAGGTGTTTCTGGGAGTGGCTTGTTCAAGCATGCCTCAATTACACTCTCTCTTCCACATGCATCAGTCCCAGAAATAATGTAGTGACATCTCTGCAGAGGTGCTGCTCTCCCCAACCACAGTGCATAAAAATACCATAGAGAAGCAGCAGCAGCAAGGAACTTCCTCAGAGTTTCTTCACCATGTCACTTGGAGGATTAGACTATGTAGAGCAAGAGCAAATGAACAAGGCATGCTTAAAAGCAATGTTCCTTTGCAACTCTGGGAAGTGTTATGAACCTGTTCACAGAGAAGTAGTGGTAAATGAATGCCTTGTTTCCCTTCCTGCATGGCAGTAGTAGCTCTAGCTAGAACACATCTGGTGTAAGCAAAGTATTGGCTTCACCCTTGATCTGTTAAATACGTCCATTTTTATTTCTGACAGGTTTCTAATGAAAAAACTCACTGCATGGCTGGCAATTCCCCCAAGTGCGTTGGAAATGAGTGGTGACAAGGCACTCCCCTTCCTTTGTGAGAGTCAACAGTGTCAGCCAGGTGCAAGAGGGCAACAAACTGCATCCTCAAGGAGGGTCAAACAAGTGGTGAGGAGGAAGGAAATATGACTCCATTAAACTTTTCTCCACTTCTGAGCTTAATTTAGCCCTGATTTAGCAGCTGCATTACAATTTTTAATCTGAGTATTGGCAGGATTAGAAAAGTCTCCATGACATACTGTGGGGAAAATTTTCCTGTTCTGCTTTCATTTTCTGAAACTGCCAATTACAATTAACAATCAAATCCAATTATCTTTGTTGTCATAGATGGTCGAGAAAGTGGTAGAAGATCAGCTGTTGTCTCTTCTTCTGGAAGGGTAATTAACTACATCACATGTACAATGATTCGGTCATCTGGATCAGCTTTCTCAACCACTCAGCTGAGAAGGGCATGTAGATTTGAATACCACTGTCCTTTTGGAACTTAGGAGGACTATATTTGAGATTGTCAGGTACAGTCTGACTGAAAGCACTCAGAAATATTATTCTGGAACCAGACAGATAAGATGTCATTTTTTACTAATACCTTTCTGGAGATTTCTGCTATAACCATTTAAGAATTAGATCTTGTCACTTCCTTTTTGTCACCTGCTGAATACACCTATTTAACTCTGCTGGGTCAAAGAAAACACATGCAAGTGAATGGTGAAACATTATCTACAATTGGCTAATCTTGCTTAAACTCTTCATAAACGTTTTGTAATTATGTGAATTTAAAATATTAATACAGATTCTGTTGTGATTACTATTCAGTCTTTACATCTATACTTTTTATATTAGCTTACGTTGCACATTAACAAGTTATTGTACTAACACTGAAAACAAATAATTGACAAATCTGTAACCAATTTCCAAAAGAAACTGCTTCTTATCCATCATAGTTAACCCTGAATTACTGCAACTCACTATACAGACTTATAATAAACTCCTGAAAAAGTTACAAATCATTTGATATATTGCCACTTGAGTATATTAACACAAGCTAAGCCATGTCAGCACATTTCTAGTAATGCTTTTCACTGGTTCTTTTGTCCCTTACTGCTACCACTTGCAAAATAATTGACCTCTGAGGGAATTTTAATTTTCCATAAATTCCTAACTCCTTACACCTTCTATTGCTCTTTGCCATTTTTTGAAAAGGAGAATGGGATGACTGGATGTTATAATGGGCACTGCCATGCACTTTGGATGTATCACCAACTTACTGTTAATGAAACCTAGGGATAATCCATTAATTAATTCTCCAGGCTTCACCTAAGCATTTCTGCCACTATAACATTAATTTAAATCAGCATATGGGGGTGTAGCAGGGCACTAGGGTGCCTGCTACTGGCATCAGGAATAAGGGCTGCTGAAGCTCCCTGAGAGCACAGGTGTTGGTTGCCAGAGCAACCGGGCGGGTCATATGACCAGAAAGGGGCAGGGCTAGGCCTTTATAAACAGCCCAGGCCAGAACCTAGGGACAGTTCCCTTCTGGCAGGCGCAGGCGCAGGCGCAGGCGCAGGCGCAGGCTGAGTGGATGGTTGCTGCCTGACCACACTGACCAGCTGCAGTGATGCAGGGGTAGAGAGAACCCTAAGAGGAACATGGTGAAGAGTCTAGTGAGTGCAAGCTTTGTGTTATAAGCCGGTAGGCTTCTGGTTTGTGTTGCAGCCACTTGGCTCATGGTTTTGTTACTGTTTAATACCGGAGGACCGGGTGAGGCTATAAGGGTGTGAGGAGGCCTCACGGGGGCTCCCCAGTAGCTTGGGGGTTCCCGGTGCCCAGTGGGCACAGTGAGCAGTGCCATGGTGAGCACAGCATTTTAGAGTGCCAGAGAGGTGTCTGGTGAGTATGGGGTTGGGACCCCAGCCCGTGAGGGTGGTTGCCCAGTAGGGCATATGACCCAGAGGTAGGGTCAGGGGGCCAGGCATGGCTATAAGCCACCTGAGCCCCGGGCATGAGAAGCGTGAGCAGGGCAAGAGGCGTGGCACGAGCATGAGAGGTGCGATATAGGCCCAGAGGGGTGAGGAAGCATAAGAGGCACGGTACATGTGAGAGGCATGGCACGAGCGCGAGAAGCGTGACATAGGCCCTGAGAGGGTGGGAAGCCCAGAGGGTGTGGATGCATGTAGTTTACAGACACCCACCAGGGCGTGGGCAAGAGAGAATCTCGGAGGGGCTCCACTGTGGTGGGGACCCCAGAGAGGGGTGACGAAGGGCAAGGACTTAATAACGTCCGGGAACAGCTGCGAGGCTTGGGGTGTGCTAAAGGGGAGGTTTGGAGGTACGCATAGCCCTTAAGGCTGGGGTGCACTGAGTCACCCTATAAGGGACGGGGAATAGTGCCAGCATATTACCGTGGACAAGCGAATCATAGGCAGCCTCCCTTACAGAACCATAACAGCAAAGACGTGGCGGGCAAGACAAGAGGGTGCTAGGTCGCCCATGTTACACGGTAAGGGGTGCAAGGGGGATCACGGCCGCCCCTAGGCCCCACCCCGTGACAGGGGGAAAAATGGTTTTAGGTCCTCTTTACTATTGCATAATACTTCTTTATCTGCTAATGAAAATATCTGTTACATATTGTAGCACATAAAGTGGACAATGCTGTCTGCCAGTTATGATCAGAGGAAAGAAAAACTACTGAACTAGTAAACACTGACATTATTTTATATGTTTAACAGCTCCTTTCTCAAAGACACAGCCCACAAATGGTAACTACATGCTGTACTAAATAATATTAATGCAGAAAACTAATGGGTTGTGTCCCCAACTAATTAAAAATAACTATAAAGTATGATTAAAAATTCATTACATATAAAATGTATTATCAAAGAGTATTTTTAACAGAAACTTAAAGCAAATCAAGGTGGGGGGGCAGAAATGGGTAAAAACAAGCAGAACCAACTTCCCTTGACTTTCTGTTAATAAATACAGCCCAGTTCTGCTCTCACTGAAGTCTGTGGGAGTTTTTCCATACTTTTCAGTAAGGTCAACACAGAACTTACTCTAATAATATATGGCTATGGTTTAGGCCTAGACCAGTCCAAAAATAAGTGAAGAGACAGTAAAGCACAGAGGGGAGTCGCATGTAATGTGCCCATACTTAGATCATTCCTTGATGTATTACAATTCACCTGATGCTTTCGTGCACTTAAAATATCCTTTTAATCTGGAATCTGCCTAAGCAGGCACTGTTCAATAAAAACTGTATTAGTTTTGAGATATAAATAAATGAATAGCAAAAATTAAACTAAGATTACCTATTATTTTCACTTGCAATTCAAACAGGATCAATCAAATAAGAATAAAATAGGATCTGAATTAGATCCTGAAGAGGTTATTGCATCTGCCTAATACTTCTCTTACTAATCAACTCCATATTTTAAAATGCTATTTTTATATTATTAAGGGGAAATATCTTATTTCCATTTATCTTTCTTACAACCTTAACATGCATCTTTATTGGCCAGATCTAGAGTCTTTGAAAATAAAATATCACCTGAAAACCTGCACCAGCAAGAAATGTGCAACTGGAGAGTTCACCGATGACACTAAACTATGGAGAAGTACAGCCACATAACAGAGTAGGCTGACGATCAGTTGGACCTAGACAAATTAGTTAGATGTGTGGACCAGAACCAGATGCTGTTCAACACTGAGAAGTGTCAAGGGCTCCATCTGGGGAGGAAAAATCTGCAACAAACTTATAAGCTCGGTGGTGCTTCACTAGCTAGCACCACATCTGAAAGGGACCTTTGGGTCATAATAGAACATAAAATGAATATGAGCCACCAGTGTGATGCTACAGTTAACAGATCAAACAATATACTGGCATGCATCAACCGATGCATCTCAAGCAAAACTAAGGAAGTTATTCTCCCGCTCTACTCAACATTGGTGAGGCCACAGTTGTAGTACTGTGTCCAGTTTTGGGGACCACACTTCAAGAAGGATGTGGAGAACCTAGAGACAGTCCAGAGAAGAGCCACTTGTATGATTAGAGGCCTGAAGAGCAAGCCATGTGAGGAAAAGCTGACAGATATGGGACTGTTCAGCCTAGAAAAGAGAAGATTTGGGGGGATTTGGTGACGGCTTACAAATATATCAGGGGCTAAGTGAAAAGCTATTCACCAAAGCGCCCCAGGGGGAAACCAGGAGCAACGGTCATAAACTCCTATAAGAAAATTTCAAACTGGATATAAGGATAAACTTCTTCACAGTTTGTGTGACCAGACTCTGGAATAGATTCCCAGCAGGGGTGGTGCAGATACCTAACCTAGAGATCTTCAGAAGGAAACTGGATGTATGCCTTGCTGGGGTTATTTGACCCCAGCTGTCTTTCAGCCCAGAGCAAAGGGGCTGGACCCAATGATCTCACAAGGTCCCTTTCAGCCCTAAACTTCTATGAATCTGTGGAAATAATACAGCCTGCCTGCAATAGCATGATTCCTCAAAAGCATATCACACCTTGGAACAAAAGTGTCATAGTTGGAACTGCAGAAGGAACCAGGAAAGGTGAATGTGAGAGAGCAAAGACCCAAACATACCAGCTCCAGGATAATGCTGATATTTCCAGTAGGTATCTCATACACTAAGGAAAATCATGAAGGAGTTAATGAGAAATTGTTAGTATGCTAGCTTTCAAGCCCTAGCTTACTATATAATAAGGTTATGGATAAGCATTCATCCCTACCTATAAGACTCTCTGAATAGCCAAGGAGCAAGAATTTACATGTATTCCAGCCCCCTCCCCTCGAAGAGCTACACGGGCAAGCTCTCCAGCCAGGGGGCAATAGAAGACTGCCTCCTGAGTCACCCCTGCCCTTATAGGAACCCATTGTCATCCTGTCCTCTTCCCTGCCTGGGAAGGCACATGCTGTCATTAGGCAGCCCCCCAGTTTTTAAATTGCTGTGTGTTCATATGGACTGCACACAAGGTGAATGAAAGCCAGAAGCATGGAGGTGTAACAGCTGAGAATTGTGTCTGTGTGGTGAAGGTGCTTGCTAAACACTCTGTGAGGATTAGACCAGGCGTTTCTTGTTTGTTCATGCATTGTGAGCTGTATGTAGCTGCTAAGAGTTTAATTAAAGTAAAAGATTAGTGAGGCCTTGCATGTAATTAGGACTTGTAAGATTTAGTGAGGCCTTGAAAGTAGTAAGGCCTTGTATGTAGTGACACACTTAATTTTAACCTTATCAGAAAAATGCAAAGGCTTGTACTGCTATTGGTCAGTCATAAGGAAAGTTCATAGTGTAAGAATGCGAGTGGCTGTGAGTCAACAGTGTTGCTTAGGAGTTATAAATTGCCTAGCACATCCAGAAATCAGCAGAAGGAAGATGCAGCACTGTGAGAGAAGCTACTAACTTATAAATTAGCTGCTGACCTGGATTCAGTGGGCCTGTGGATCTCGTGGAGCCTGAGAACTGAATACCAGGGTCCTTCCCGGTACCTCTTGGACAGCACAGATCGGGGGCGCCCAGCTTTGCTGAGCTTTATAGAAGAGAAATTTGTCATACTTCAGGCATTAGAGGGGACTGCCAATAAGTTGCCAACGTGAATTGTTATTGTCTGTCATTTGTTGTCTTGTTATACTACATGTAGTTGTGTGCTTGTTAAGTTAATAAACCTTTCTTACCTTTTCACTCCCAACCACTCTCAATCCTGAACCCTCCCGCTGTCAGCTGGGACATAAATTAGCATCCCAAACAGGATTGAGAGGCTCTGGTCCAGAGAGAAAGGTCAGAATGGAGGGAGTTGGGTGGGCCCCGTTGGTGGTTTTGCTTAAGGAAGTGACAAGGATGGAGAATCCTAGGTGGGATAAGGATAGGTTGAGGCCTGCCTGGAATGACCCGGAAACCATACCCAATCAGTGGGCTAGGTTTGCCACTGCTGCCCAGGGTAAGCCCAAGAAGGGGTGCCTGTCATGGCTGCTGCCCTCATGCCTGTGGTTAGGGGCCGAAGAGAATGCCCAGCTCTGGGAAAAGATTACCAAGTTGAATAAGGAGTTGGAGGACATAAGGGATTCCAACAGTGTGGCATGTGAGGCTGCATGAGCTGCCCAGAGTCCCTTAGAGACATTAGAACGGAGGGGAGGAAAAATTAGGATCGCATGCATGGCTGCTTCCTTCCAGAAGAGAGAGCAGTTGGCACAGGCTGTGGAGCCCCCGCCCCCCTCCCCCCCTTCAGGAAGGTGTGACAGTGCTTGTATGGCAAGAAACTGGAAGTTGAGTTCTGGGAAGATCACAGGGAGGGGACAGATGAGGGGAAGGAGATTTGATGAGCGTGGTGCCAAACCACCCCTGTATCTCCCTGCCTGGAGGGAGAAGCTTGGCCAAGTACTCCCAGTAGTGGTGATTCACTCAGGGCCGCAAGGGGGAATCCCCGAACAGAGTTGCACTCCTTTACTCATGTGGAGATTCAAGATATACAGGAGCAGCATAAGTCCAAGCCGGGAGAGCCAGTGATAGACTGACTAGTTTGAATGTATATTGAAGGGGCCTCCGCAATATTAGTGAGCCATGCTGAGGAGGCCCAACTTATCCTGCACCCTGAGCTCCAGTTAAATTAGTTTGCAGGAAGTGATGAAAGTGTTATTTTATTTTCTGCTACACTACAGGCAACCACTGGCAGTTATAGTGATAGGGAAGAAGAGCTTAACCCCGCCCCTCAGGCATGGGCCAATTTGGAGGAGGCTGTCTATTGCTTGTATCAGCTAGTGCTAACTGAAATCATTCATGCAGGAGTTTGGACTCACACACCAGATGCAGAAGTCATGACAGCACCGTTGTGGAGGAGGTTTTGCCGATGAGCACCTACAGAGTGCACCTCAGTCCTGTTGGCCTTGGAGCCAGATGCAGTAAATCACCCAGTAAGTGAAGCAATCTGGCAATTAGTGCAGCTTCTGCCCATTTTGCAGAAGCCAGGGCTTGCCAAACTAATGAAAACTGCCAAGGCCATGGCGGTGGCCTCAGCAAAAGACAAACCCTCTGAGCCCCCCAAATTGTTAAGAAAAGCTGGGGAAGTCCGGCCCAAGACTCCACAAACAAGTATGTGGAAATACTTGTTGGCTGACAGTTTAAATAAGGTCCAAATTGATGGACTGCCCACCAATGTCCTGTGAGGGCTGTGGGCTAAATACTATAGAGAAGGGGCAAGCCCAAAAGTGGAGCCTTCTGTGCCTCTGACAGTGTCACCAGAAGAATTCTCTGCCCTAAGGGTGGAACTGTTGACATTTTCCCAGGCACATGCAGGGCTGCCAGCATTTGCCTCCCCTGATCACATGGCCTAGGAAGTCTGGCCGGCCTGACCCCCAAAGAAAGGGGCCACCATGGAGGCAGTAGCAGGCTGGGGGACCAGTATCTAAAGTTAATGCTGGCCCCTTAATTTGGATACCCATACAGGTTCAATTAGGTATAAGTGAGAAGTCAATCTATATGCTATTAGACATGGGTGCCCAGATTTCTATTTTAGATTCTGCGGATTGGAAGGAGGAGAAAAAAATCCCTTATCAAGTAATTGGGGTTGGAGGCACTAGACGACCAGAACATCTGGTCTGAGTGATCTTCACATTACCTAAGGGCTCTAAGGTAATGGCAGCAGCAGTAATACTTAAAGGGGGACCAAGCTTACTGGGACCTAATGTACTAAGAAGAAGGTGGTTTGCCCTTGAGCAGGAAAATTGGCAGTTTGGGTGCATGGTACTTCACCAGAAACCTGAGGAAATGGCTATAATGACCATAACTCAAACTCAATAGCAATATCCCACTAAACCTGCCTCCCATGCAAGGAGTACACTGGCCCCAGTATCAAACTCCCCCTGAGGCCACCTAACCTATCCAGTGTATTATTAGCCAGCAGTTAGAGGACATTGTCTCCTTAAGGAGACAATCCTCCAAGCCCAAAGGGAGGTAAACCAACACAGATCAAAGGGAGCAGGAGAGCACAAAAGCCCCCATGTCTCACCAAAAGAATCCAGGAATGTCTCTTAGCTAAAAGGGAGGCATACACCCAATGGAAGAGAGAGGTCATCACCACGGAGAACTATACTGCAGATGCTCGGGAATGCAGGAGGTGGTCAGGAAGGTCAAGGTGGTGATAGAACTGGGACTAGCTACCCAGATCAAGGATAACAAGAAGTTCTTTTTTAAATACATAGGGGGGCAAAAAGAAGGTAACGGATAACATGGGGCCCCTGCAAGACACGCTAGGAAATCTGGTCATCACACAACAAAGCTAACTTATTTATCAACTTCTTTGCCTCCATTTTCCTGAGCAGGGACCGGATCAGCCCCCCCACCGGACCCCCCTCAGGCCCCAAGGGAGGCGCACCCAGGCCAAGGGTCAATGAGGATCAAGTCAGGGAAATTCTGGAGGAACTGGATGTATTTAAATCAGCTGGTCCAGACTATCTCCCCACCCCAGAGTGCTGAGGGAATTAGCTGAGGTCATTGCGGGACCCCTGGCATGGCTTTATGAGCACTTCTGGTGCTCTGGTGTGGAAGAGGGCCAACGTGGTTCCCATCTTCAAAAAAGGGAGGAAGGAGGACCCGGGAAACTATAGCCCAGTTAGTCTTACCTCAGTTCTGGGTAAGCTTTTTGAGAGTTATCCTGGCACATGTCCACGAGGGGCCAGCAGGGGAGGTTATGCTTAGGGGCAACCAACATGGGCTCATTAGAGGTAGGTCTTGTCAGACCAACCTGGTGGCCTTCTATGACCAGGTCACCAAATCCTTAGATTCAGGGGTAGCAGTGGATATACTCTTCCTGGACTTTAGGAAGGCCTTTGACACTGTCTCTCACCCCATTCTCATTAAAAAACTGGGGGACTGTGGTGTCGACACCTACATAGCCGAATGGGTCACTAACTGGTAAATTCAGATTAGATATCAGGAGGTGCTACTTCACTATCAGGGTGGCTAGGATCTCGGAACCAACTTCTAAGCAAAGTGGTGCTGGCTCCTACCTTGGGGGTCTTTAAGACAAAGCTAGACAATCACCTTGCTGGGGTCATTTGACCCCAGTACTTTTTCCTGCCATGGTAGGGGGTCGGACTTGATGATCTGCTCAGGGCCCTTACGACCCTACAAACTATGAAACTATGATAGAACTATTATCTGAACCCACTCTTTGTATAACAATCCAGTGTGGCCAGTTCATAAGCCAAACGGGGTGGCGGCTGACTATTGACTTTTGAGCTTTGAATGCTAATACTGACCCCTTGATGGCTGCCATCCCATTACTACAAACCTTAACAGAAAACACTCAGTGTTATGGGCTTGCGTGGAAGGGATTCATTGTTATCAAGAACATGTTTTTTGCTATTCCCATCCATGAGAGGCACTGGCCAGTATTTGTTTTCATGAGGATAGGGCAGCAATATACCTACCCATGTTGCCCCAAGGGTGGATACACAGCCCCACCCTGGCCCATGGGGTTCTAGCTACTGTAGTTCATGAGGTCCCAGAAAAGTACCCTGATGTACACATGTGGCAGTATATAAATAACGTCACAGTGAGCAGTCAAGACAAAGAGGTTGCCACCAAGGCCTTTGAATTATTAAAAGAGAAAGTGTGTACCTTCGGATTCATGCTGACCAATCAGAAAGCCCAAAAAGTAGGGCCCCAGTGTGAATTTCTAGGAATAGAATGGCAGAATGGGGGGCCCACAATACCAACTAAAGGGCTGCGGAGTATAGTAGAGACCCCAACCCCCACTGATGTAAAAGAACTGTAGGCCCAATTGGGAGCACTCAATTTTTGGCATATGCATGTTCCTGAGTTCAGTATATTAGCTCATCCCTTGTATAACCTATATAATAAGAGGACTAAATAGGAATGGGGTCCTAAGCATGAATATGCCTTACAGCCTTAAAGAAGCAGTAACTGTCCATGCCTCCCTAGCAGCACGATGTCCAGAAGGAAAGCTTAAGCTCCATATAGGTGTCTCAGAAGGGGGACCACATTGGAGCCTGTAGCAGAAGGAGTCCTCAGAAACAGAAGGAAAACCCATTGGATTTTGGAGCCCAGGCTGGAGGGGGTGGAAGCAAGGTATACTCTCTTAAAACAAATGTTACATGCAGCAGCAGCGGCCCTCGAAGCCACAGAAGCGCTAAGGGGGGAATTACCTACAGTTATCACTACTCCAATACCTAGTCTCAGAATGGCTCTGGATTTATTACATCTTCAGCCAGGTCCAACAAGTAGCTCCAAAGGGATGACCTGCATTAGTTGAAAGGGTCACAGAAAGTACAATTAATGTTTATCCTGACAAAACAAACTGCAGTGAATCTTCACCCATCACAGAAGCACCTCATTTCTCACCTGAGATGGAGGCCTCAGCCAATATTGCAATCTGGTTTACAGGCAGGTCTGCTTGAGGTCATGCCTGGAGGGGAATCGCCTTGAAGATTTGAGACAGCAAGCAAGTAGTAGTACAAGGCCTCAGACAAAGCACACAGTATGCCAAGCTCAGCACAGTGCTTGCCGTGGTGGAATGGGAATTATTAAATGGTCCACATCCTGTAAAGCCCATTTACATTTATAACGACTCCTGGATGGTGGTGGAGGGATGCACTAAATGGCTACCCCTGTTGACCAAGGAAAACTTTAAAAGATGAGGACATGACATTTAGAGCCACAAGAAATGGATGGCCTTGTGGAAATTAGCCCAAGATGAGCTTCCCCTACACATCCGACATGTTAGTGCAGCACATGGAAATAAGGTGAGGGAAAGCCCAGAGGCAAAGTAGAATAGGTGAGTTGATCAGCTGACCAGGGAAGAAGGCACTGAAACTTCATATGACGAAGAAGAAAATAGAGCAGCTAGTCCATTATTGCCCAACTCCTCCCACTGCACACATAGAGAATGAGCTGCAGAATGGCTACATCAACAACACAGGCACTCCAGGTGCAATGGAACCGCCCACTTGGCCACATCTTAAGGCATTCATGTAACTGAACAGAAAGCACAAGAAATAGTTAACACATGCATCACCTGCCAAGAGGTCAAGATGGGACTAGAACCTTTCCCAACTGTCCCACTGTCATTGCATAAGAGAAAGGTAGTGTGGCAAATATGGCAATGCGATTTCATAGGCCCCCTCCCTCGAACCTCCCACAAGCAACAATACGTATTTGTAGCTGTAGAAGTTATCATGGGAATAATGTTCACCTGCGCCTCAGCAAGAGCTATTGCCCAGGACACTTGTGCAGCACTGGAAACTCTGCTAGATGTGTATCCACCACCCATAGAACTACACAAGCGATAATAGCCCTCACTTTCACGATCATCTTGTGTATGACTAGACTGCAAACAGACATATCAGATCCCATAAAATCCGCAGTCTAATGGATTGGTAGAGTGAGCCAATGGCACCCTCAAATGTAATTTGTGGTTAGCTCCTGGCCCAGGTCTTAAGGACCGGGACTTGCACCTGGATCAAGCTATCAGTTGGGCCAAGAACCAACCTCATTTGGGAGGTAGCCCTATGCAACAGGCCTTTGGATTGGGTGGTCCCCGTGAGCTGGCAGTAGAGCAACCTAGGGGTGGTGACCCAGGAAAGCTCCAGGCAGGAGATCGGGTGGTAGTGAAGCATCCTCAGGGAGATAAATGGGAGGGGACATTATTGGCAAAAGATATGCATAATACCTGGTGGGTATTTAAGTCAGATTCATCTAATGGGAGCCAAGCCCCTTGTTGTCTTGTTCCTACAGATTAGATCTGTCCACAAATGTGGCCATAGCCATTCCTAATTCAGCCTGCTACTGAAGACAAGTCCTGCTCTATCACCTGTCTAAACTGACTGGCACCATGAAGTTGTGGACTGTTATAACTGTATTCTTCTTACTAACACCTTATTGTGTTTCCTGGGTAGGGAGTGTCTACTATCCATCTTATTACCCAGATATTAATGAACTTACTCCTGAAGATCTAAAAGAGTGGCTTGACCCAGAGGAACATTCCCCAGAGCCACGTATGTGCTCAAATGACCTTTGTGTAGTCCATCTGTAGTATCCATATTGAAAGAAACCCACTACCCTGGAGCAAGTGAAATCCTGGTCTCTGAGTAGAAGAAATAGAATAGTTAACTGGCAAGGTACTAACTGTCAGTGCACCTGCGGCACCAGTTATTATCTTAGGTTTATTCCCTACCTAAAAGTCTGAATGGCTAACTGTGGGAGGGGAGGTAATTGTTGTAGTTCTGCTAGTTTATGGGTTTGTTGTTATATATTTCCTGAGGGAAACCCCATTAAGCTCAATGCCCCTGAGTCCGTGCCCCCAATAGTGCATTCTGCATCCATTCAGCATCTCAAGCTACTGCCTTTATGGGAAAATCTACCCCCTCCCATTCCTATGCCTGACAACACTCTCCAGCAATGCTATAAAGCCCACCAGGTGGGAGGGCATGCTACAGGTTAGAACAAGGTCATTATATGGTTTATAAATCATATCTACACAATGGCATGGTGGTACCCACTTTAATATAACCAGAAGGAGACTGTATCTGCAAGTCTCCACCACTTATCCCCATCCTTTTATACTGGTGGGATTCCTGAAGCAAATTAGTGCTATGATTCTGCCTAGGCAATGCCATTTCACCAACCCGGTACCATATCTTCCCCATAAGCAACAGTGGGAACTCTTCTGCTCTTCAGGAGGTAAAGCATAATTACGGGCTCCGAAGAAGAGAAAGATAAACATGAGCTGTAAGAGAATGGAGCGTTTGCTATTGTCTCTGGCCATTCCCCTCTGGGAGGCCCCAACACCACCCGTGTATAACCCCACACCCTGGTGGCGGTCACAAGTTAAAATCTCAACCCTCCTAAATGCTTCATTGTTCACTGCCAGGGTATTGTTCAGACCAGAACAATACCTTTCCAAACTTTTCAGCAGGAGCCCGTGTAGCTGAAGGGTTAATTAGGTGGGAATAGCCATCCATTTTCCATTCCACAAATACAATTAGGCCCCACCATCAAAGACATGCTCCAGGTTATCTTTGGGATGGACTTAACTCAGCTATGAATGTATAGAACTTAAATAAGTCCCAGAAAAATACTGAAAGAGTAGCCAATCTCTGACAGGCAGTAGGGCTGCTCACTAGGGGTGGCATGCTCAAAGGAAGAATTTTGGAGCACACTGACAAATTGCTAACTGATATACAATTAGAGATTTATATGGAGGATTAGAGAGGTCTTGCCCAGGCCATGATAGACACTGCTTTTAAAGCAGACAAAATTCAAACCTGCAGTACTGCTTGTGCTCAAGTTCAGTTATCATTAAACATGCATTTTTCCCAAGTAATAAACACCATTAAAAATAGGGAATGGCCCCCTGGCTTAGAGCATCATAGAATGCCTGCAACATTTTGTTGTAGGGCTCTCAGGTGCCCTGCGACTGAGAGCAGAAATGGCTCGGGAGAGACCCCTAGTGGTGGGAAGGGGGAAGCGCAGCTGCCAGTCACCAGGACTGCGCAGCTGCTGGTTGCCCTAGCAACAGGGAAACCTAGAGCCAGGAAGGGGCGGAGCTTAGCCCTTCTTAAGCCCAGGCCGAAGGCCAGGAGGGCAGTTTCCCTCCAGCAGCCGAGGGAGGAGGAACTCAGCCAGAACATCCCCTGGTTCCTGCTGGGGGTTGATGCGTGCTCTCTCTCTCTCTGGTAGGGAGAGATTTGTATTTTGACCAGAATGGTCTAGCTTTTATGTTGTAGCCTGGGGGCTTTGTGTTTTGTGTTTTCTGTTCTACCAGAGGACCGGGTGAGGCTATAAGGGGTTGGAGGAGGCCTCATAGGAGCTCCACGATAGCGTGGGGTCTCCTGGCACTGGAGGGGGCACAGCTTTGTTTGGGGGCACATTGGCCTAGCCCGGAGCTAGGGGGGCAGCGAGAAGCCCCAGAGCTAGGGGAGCAGCGAGGAGCCCTGGAGCTAAAGGGGGCAGCAAGGAGCCCCGAGGTTAGGGGGCAGTGAGGAGCAGGGGCAGTGAGGAGCCCTGAGTTAGGGGGTGATGAGGAGCCCCAAGAGTGAGGAGGGGTGGTGAGGAGCCCCAAGAGCAAACAAAGGGCCGAGACATAATAACAAGGCCCAAGTTAAATCATGCTAGCACCATCTTTGAGGCTTGGGCTGCGGTGTAGGGAAGGAAAAGGAGCCGCAGACAGTGCCCCCTGTCATCGGGGCGCATAAAAATGGGCAGCCTCCATCTGATTCCAATCTATTAATCACAAGTAAGATCAAGGCATGGCAGGCGAGTAAGCAGGCGGTTGGCCCATTGCAGGACGGCGGAGCCACACGTCCAGAGGGGCTCTGAAAGTTGGACTTCTGCCACAATTTAAAGAAATATACCCCTATCAAAGTACCTGGATTACCACTTGGGAAGGGTGTAATAAAGGAAAGTGTTCATTCCTATTGCAGGGGATAAAAAATAGAAGCTGGACCACTGCTTATTTGCTTAGCACAGGGCTAGGAGGAGGATGCCTTTGGGACTTGAATCGGCATTGCCCCATATGGGAGATACATACTGAGGGATATCTGGGGTAACTATCACAATCCTCCTTAGTTCAAATCAGTAACGCCTTAATTGGAATAGGGACCCCATAGAGAGGATGGTCTCTCAGCCCACCCAACATGATCTGTGTACACTAACTACCTAATGTTTCCTATGTAACAATAGGGCAACATGTTTATTGGGGGGAATCATGTCGCTTATTGTATAAAAATGGTACCACCTGGACTTTGTGCAATTTGTGTTGCTTAACAGCTAAGAGTAGAGCTGTTGCTCTGCTACAATTAAGTAACCATACTATTGCCCTAAAATAGCAAGAAATTTCTTCTGAGACCATAACTCTCAACTTTACGATACCCACTTCATGGGTATCAGACATACACACCACGGTTAGAAAACTAAAATGAGACAAAAGATAAGCTGCAAAGCCTTGACGCAAAAGCTCGGCAAGGAACACAGTTGGCCCTCCTTGCTCAGGAGGTTGGGCAGTTCATCAGTTTGGCTGTCAACATCCCCAAGTCATGTAAATGGTACAATGTGATTAACACTATTTGCATGTCACCAAGTATCACCTCAACTCTGTGGCTAACCATCTTAAGCATCAGAGTGCTCTATATTGCCCTAGTGGCAACAGCTAAATTGTGTTTTAACCATTGTTATCATAAAACTGTTCATTCACAGATCTATGCTATGCAAGTTAAATTTAAAGATCCCTCCCCATTCCCTGATGTAGCGCATGTAGCTTTAGCATCTCAACTGTAGCTATCACAGTGCTTCAGCAAGCAAAGGGTAGAGTGTAACAGCTGAGAATTGTGTCTGTGTGGTGAAGGTGCTTGCTAAACACTCTGTGAGGATTAGACCAGGTGTTTCTTGTTGTTTGTTCATGCATTGTGAACTGTATGTAGCTGCTAAGAGTTTAATTAAAGTAAAAGATTAGTGAGGCCTTGTAAGATTAGTGAGGCCTTGAAAGTACTAAGGCCTTGGGAGCAAACCCTCCCACTGGTGACTGGGACATGGGGGAAGTGGGGCCAGGGAGATCTCCACCCCTCTTCCTTCCCCTACCCCATCCTGGTTCCCAGATCCCCAGCCTTTAAATCATCCCAGGTACCACCCAGCTGGGCAGCACCTCTCCCCACCCTAATTTCTTCAATAAGTATCCCACACTGGACCAAGGCGGCCCGCTCACAAACCGAGGCAGTATGCTCATGGACCGAAGCAGTGCACTCACGGACCACTACTCCTTAGAGGAAACATTGGTTACAGCAACATGAAACTCCAAAATGCCTCTTCTTCTGGAAATTTTGGAACAGTCTCTGCGGAAGGGTGGGGGGTCAGTGAGAACCCCATACACTCAACTCTCAGGTTGGTTCCTAAATGAGTTTCACCCTATGTTGCTTGTAGTGATGTTGCACAACTCTCAACAATGAAAATTACACTGGTCCTGGATGCAAGTAACAACCCAGTATTTTATACACACTCTCTACCCCCAACAGGGGAGGCAGCAAAGCTCTGACTCATTCATATGAGTAAGCCCCTTTAGCATCTAGAGTGTAGCAGTCTACACTCTACCCCTGTATACTCTAGAGTGTGGCAGTCACAGATCCTCCTTGGATTGGTCTTGCACCAGTCATCCCTCCTGCAAGGTGAATGGAGTCAACTTCCTGTGGCCTGAACCCAGCTCCTCCTCCTCAGCAGGGGCTTGGGCAAGTTCCCTGTAGCTTACTACCCAACTCCTGCACCCCAAGAGGGGTTTATGTCCCATTCCACGTGTAGGTGAAAACCTTCAGTGTTGTGATCCCCACCTACAATATCTCTCTCTAGTGGATCAGAATTCAATGAGAGCTCTCTCCCCTGAATGGGACGGGTGATTTCTCCCCACCTTCCCCCCATGGGCAGGCTGCAAGCACCCAGGGAAGGCTCCTCTGGGGCTACAATTCCTCCCCTATAACAAACAAGGATACACTGACAGCCTGATCTGGACTTGACAGGAGTCATCTTGCTCTATCTCCCAAAACCTGCTGGCCCTTGGAGCAGCGCCTCTGTCTCTGTCATCTCACTCTTGCTCCAACCTTGTCCTTCTGACTTCAGGCTCTTCTGGGGCTCATTTGACTGCCCCACTGGGTCAGCTCACCCCAGGTCTTCAATTCCCATGTGCTTCTCTCCCTGTGACTGCAGCACATGCCTTCTTTTATCCCCTCAGGGGGCCACACACCTAGATGGCAGCTCATCCAGATCAGGAGTTTGGAGTGAACTCT
Source organism: Crocodylus porosus (assembly GCF_001723895.1). NCBI lineage: Eukaryota > Metazoa > Chordata > Crocodylia > Crocodylidae > Crocodylus > Crocodylus porosus. The sequence goes on along the minus strand of NW_017728931.1, from coordinate 93,316,248 downwards.
CCAATCACCTTGTGCCACATCCGTGGATCATGGCTAGTCCAATCAGAAGTTTGGGTTGAATGGTCCAATCAAACTGAACTTCTCTTGTCGCAACAGATTGAAGCATAAGCCCAGCCAGACAAAGACCAGGCTGTAAGACAGCCTGATCTAACTTGGTTACAAATGTAACTCCTGTACATAGCCCAAGTAAGTAAAGACAGAATTCTGTTTCACCTAGCTAACAGCCCAAGTCCAGGAGCTACTATTTTGCCAGGAGAATCACTGCTGTCCTTGTAGAGACTAGCTGGACACTCCAAGTTCCCCAACCAAAATATAGGAGCAATTTTAATATGCATTCATCCATGTACCCTTAATACACAAAAGAGTTAGTCTCAAGCTACACTCTTGTCATCCACTAGATCCCCAAGGACCCACTAGAAATATTTTTGTGTGGCGGTACCACAGTAGCGTACTCCACTTCGAAAATCAACCAAGATACTTTATATTTAATGCACAGTTAGAATAGTCACTTGGGGAGTTCTTGAGGATTAAGTAGTGTCTAGTAAATTTAGATTTTACATTAACATATTCTATTTTCCCAATGTACATACAGTGTAAAACTAAGTATTTCTATATCAACAAAACAGAAGATTTGAAAGAGTTTTTGAAAAGCAAGGCAAAGAAATATTTGGGCAGTTATTGTTGGTTTTCAAGCAAGTCTTGAAACACTGGGGAAGTTCCAGAAGACTGAAAAAAGTCTAATGCTGTGCCAATATTTATAAATAAGTAGTACATGGAAAAAACTTGTCCTAGATTAATCCAGAGAGTCAAGGCCAAGTGGGAAAGCACATACAACTTGTGCCCCCTCTAACCCAGCCCCTAATTATTTTTGTCATTTTGTGTTGGACTCTCCAAATCTGTCTACATCCTTCTTCAAGTGTAGGATCCAAAACTGTAGACAAGTACTCCAAGTGAGAATTCACCAGTGCTGAAGAGAGCATAAAAACGACTTCCCTTGATTTGCAAGAGACACTCCTGTTAATACAACCCAGTATATTGTTGGCTTTTTTTGCAACTATGAGTCAACAGTATGCTCTAATCTACTGTAAACCACGGGTCTGTTATACTAAAGTCTAGTCAGTCAGCCCTCAGTCTGTATTTGTGCTTGTAATTATTCCGTCACAAGTGCAGGACTTTGCACTTGACCTTGTTGAATCTGATCTGGCTGATTGTTTCCTGACATGGATTCTAGAAAAAAAAAAGGAACAGCTGATATGGGACTTGATAACTAAGGAAGAAAAGAAAGATAAAATAATTAATATGAAACAGTATGAGTTAATGGATCTTATTGAACTATCTTGATATCTCTTTCTGATAAGATTACAAGCTTGACTGATAAAAGGTAGTAAATCAAAAAAACAGAAATAAAGGCCAAGGCTTTTCTCAAGCTTAGTTGGCCCAGGAAGTTTCTTGAGCCAATAGTATATATAGGACTGATGTAGCTGGCTTCATATCCAGTTACCTTTGTCTTACAACCTGAATGATTAGGCATTGTTGGGCACTTGTTCACAAGATGGGGGTTTAGTCCCCTAAATTGAAATGGTAGGTTTTTAATTCTGATGATTCAAAACCCACTGTTTCAATTTAGGGGCTTCCATCACTGTTATGACGAAGGGCCTGATCCTTTTCTTTTTTTTCCTTTTCCCCAGAGGAGCCTGCCTGCCTCTCCCACAGCTGAGAGGTGAATGGCC
>NW_017728931.1:93285497-93313701 GCF_001723895.1 Crocodylus porosus | reverse complement strand
GCTGTGGGAGACATGGGCACACTCCGCAAAAAGGATCAGGCCCTTTGCCCTTCTGCCTTCAGCATGCCTCTCACATAGCTGGGGGGGTGGGGAGGGCGAACTGTCAGATTTAAGGCAACTATGTTACAAATAGCTACCTTGCAAACTAAACTACATGGTGACATGGTTTACTTTGTAATGTAACAAACTCATTTAAATTGAAAAAAAAAAAGTATGTGTAAAGTGCGATGCAATTAAACCACAAAAATGGGCAATTTTCATCATGTGTACAAGCACCCATTTTGTAGCAGCTGGAGATAGCCTTTGGTATCTAGGCAGAGTGAGACTTAAACCCCCATTAACTGCTCTACTGCCACACTCCTCAGTAAAAGTAATAGTGCAAACATCATACATGTAGATAGATGTAAGGCATTTGACTTGCTGCCACTCAATATATTTTTAAGAAGTTAAAATGACACATATGAATGGATTTTAAATCATTGCCTAAGTGGCTATAAAAAAAAATCACCAGTATTTTTCTGATGATATCTCCACAATGATCACATCAGATTTTGGTTTCATGCTATTTAATATTTTTATCAAGGAAAGAAAACATAAAATCATTACTGGTAAAAATTTATATGTATTACAAGAGTGCGAAATAATGATGAGGAAAAATTATTGACACAAAGAAAACTATATTACCTGGTAAACTGGGTATGAATGAGGAGTAGGCAAAATATGGTCCAGTGACCGAGTGGGAGGAAGGCAGCTGGAAGTTGGAGCCCCACATGCTGGGTAAGAGCCGCCTGGCTGCAGCTTCCTCACCCCTCACCTGCCTGGGCAAGTGGTGCCTGGCACATCCTCATGGCTGCCATCCTTCCCCATATTACCTGCTGCCCAGAGCAGCTCAGCAGGGCAGGAGAAGCTACTGGAATCACACCCAGGAGCAGCCCCACTAAGAAGCTGTATGCTGTGGCTGGGGCAGGGACTATCAGCAGGCATGGGTAGAAGCATGGTATGGGCTGTCCCAGGTGGGAGTGGGTGAGGCTCAGCCCCATGCAGAGCACCACGGACAGCCATAAACCAGATGGTGGAGGGGGGACCGCACCTGCACCACACCACCCAGGCGAGTTCTGCTGCATACCCTTTCTGCCCTCCCTCTTCCCACCCTGAGCCAGCTCCTGGGACCTAGCACATGGGCAACCCCTCCCCCCACCACACACACACATGCATGCCTACCCCACCACACCCACACCCACACCCAATATAAAAAAGGAAGGCTTTATTCTGAGATATTATTCAATCACCTATTTATACACTACTTAAAAACAAATAAATTGGGGGGAAAAAGTGAAATAAAAGTAAAATATGTTATAGTTGATGTTTGATTTTTAATATATGATTTTTTATCTATAATTTGTTAAAATGATATCTTCTGAAAGATTTCATGTGTGCGGCCCTTGACAGCTCACCAAAACTCATTGAGTGGCCAACCAGCCAAAATAATTGCCCACCCCACTATAAGCAAAAAAAATATGCTTTCTAAATTGGCTAAATTATACATCTAGAAATAGAGACCTTACATACAACAGGCTTTACTTACAGGATGGTAAACTCCAGCCTGAAGCAGTGATTTTGAAAAGATCTTGGAGGGCCTTGATGGCTGATCAGGTGAACTTGAGCTCCCAGAAGAATACTTTGGCCAAAAGGTCTAAAAAAAAAAACTCAGAGCATAAAATTGGGAAATCCGATATGAATGGGAAAATGGTGTTACCTCTGTATTTGGGACTTCTGAGAGAATTTCTGGAATGCTATGTCCAGTTCGGGTGCAAACAGTTGAAGACAAATTTTGAAAAATTGGAGAGCCTTCAACCAGAGAAGACACAAGAATGATTGAAAGACTGAAAAACATGCCTTACAGTGAGAGACCCTGGGAGCAAATCTGTTGACTTTTTACAAGCAGAAGGTTACGCTGTGATTAACTGCAGTCTATAAGTACCTATGTGACAAATAGAAAACTGATAAGAGGGTTCTTCCATCTAGCAGAGAAATGTATAGTAACATTCAATGGCTAGAAGCTGACACCAACAAATTCTGATGCTGTTTATACTGTGCAAAATTTTAACACAGGGAAATTACCCATTGGAACAATTTACATAAGATTGTAGCAAAGTTGCCATCAGTGACAATTTTAACATAAAGATTAGATGCTTTCTTAAAGGACATGTGCTAATTCAAAGTTAAATTCAGGAAAAGCCTGTAATCTTTGGTGTGCAGAAGGCTGGACTAGATAACTATAATGGTACTTTCTGGCCTTACCATCCATGTAAAAATTGAAACAAACACACTAAAAGCCAGTTCTGTGGGGTGCTGATGCCAGCATAAATAGAAGGTTCTTGGTGCTCTCTGAAAGGGAGGTTCATGGGTGAATAACAATTGGAAAGAACCATCATCACCACCACATAGTCTGGCCTCAAGCATAATGCATGCCATAGGAACACATGAGCAGTTCCTAGATAAGAATAACTTGGTGGTTCAACCAAGCCAAACAGTCTCGCCTTTCTTTCTTTAGGTGTGTACTGTTATGAGTACACAAATAACCTGATTAAAATAGCTCTTTTTAACAGCTGAGGAGTTCAGTCACGAGCTCTTTTTGGGGGCTGATCCAAAGCCCACTCAGGTTAGTGGCAGTATATTTCTGTGAACCTCACATGACTCATACAGATTTTGTATTTGGACTGCTGTTGCATTCTGTCACATTTCTACAGAGTTCTGCAATTTCTTCTGAAGACAGTTTTATCAAAAACACCATTCAGCTGAACAGCCTTACAGAATGCACTTGTAAATGTGCCAAGTAAAACAATCTTTTAAACGTATTTCAGTGAACTGACAATAGATACATAGTCTACAGTGTGCATAATATCTGCTGATGTGTTGCAATTCATAACATAGTAACTTATCTTTTATAAACTCTAAAATATTTGTGCTTATAATACCAGGATGCTTTGAGGTTATATTTAGTATCCTGAAAGAAATGTAAATAGATCTGTAAAAGACATATAGGTAAATCAGTCCTTCCAGGTCCTGTATTTAGGCAATCCGCATATGTAACCACTTTAAGATGAAACATTTTTAATTTCTCAACATATTGACTATAAATACTGTGTGAGACTGATGACATTTTAGTCAATGGCCTATATTCTGAAAATAAATAGTGTGCTGATCTGGCATCCTCCTCAGGAAATTTTCATTTTCATCTCCTTTGTGTTATCAGAAACTTAACGGGCTTTAAAAACTGTAAACATTAGCTATGGTATTTCCTTTAGTATACGTATATCTTCATAATTTACGTTCTATCTGCCAACCTGATAGATTCATTTCATGTCAAGTCTAACTTGTCTAGATGGCAGAAAATAACCTCATCCCATTTTATTAAATAAAACAAGATTACACAAGACATTTCGTTAGAATGAAGTAAAAATATGGAGTTTAAGGAAAATGATAATGGCTGTTATCTATATTTATTGACTGAGAGAAAATTGCTGCTCCATCTCAAAACTGCAGAGGAATGGCTTTTCTCAAATCTTAGACCCATATTTTTTGTGAATACAATACTTGCTTGAAGTCAATGCTGTTAAATTTATTAGGAATTTTATACTTGGTGTTCCTAAAAACTTATATCAACAAAATAAATTCAATAACGGTAATTACAGTGCTACTTTGCAAGCTCTTCTAATTACTGTGCATCTCTATTCAGTTACAACTCATTAAGCAATTTATTATTAAAAAAGTCATAGAAAAAGAAATTGAAAAATATCACATCAATACAAAATGACCATAGTAATTGATTTCCATATGTACTGATTCATGATACACTTTTCAAAAGCACCTAAGTCCTATTTTTTCCAAGTGATTTTAGCACTTAGGATCCTGACTCTCAGTTTCAGGGGGGGTTTAATGTCAAAGGATTAAAGTCACTTTTGAAAAAGAGACTCAAGCACTTAAATTCCCTAAAAGGTTTTCAAAAGTATTAGTGTACCTAAGGGTGCAAAAGTGCCTAAGGGGAATTTTCAAAGGGACCTATTAAGATTCAATCTTTAACTCCCATTAAGCGCTTCTGAAAATTGTCCAGAGGCCAGGTCCTAGTCCACCTACTTGGCACCTGTGAGGACCAAAGGATTCAAACCCAGAGAAACTGAGCCAGCCGGCAGCAATTAAGTTGTCAGCACCACAAAGCAGCTGGTCAAACACCAGCCCCAAACAAGCCTGGTCCCTCCCAGGAGGACATTGAAAAGGAGTCAGGTGACCAGGAAGAACCTACTGGAACTGAGAATCCCTGACAATAGGTTTATAAAACTCCTCCTACTTGTGTATGTGCTCCTCTTCCTATCTCCTGTCCTGTTCCTGTTTGCAATACAGGTCAAAAAACCAGGAGGTCAAGCAGAGAGGAGGCTCTAGGAACAAGTCAAGTCAGGAAGCCAGAGGAATCAGGCAGAGAGCAAAAACAGAGAGCAAACCAGGTCAAGAAACCAGGATATCAAGTACTGAATCAGCACACCAGCCAAAGGGAGCAGCAATGCAGTCTGGGGTCAGGTTGAGCCCTTTTGCCCATATACTTCCTGTTCCAATTCAGTGGTTATACAGGAGAACTGGAAGATCAGCTGAGCCCAGGTAGCCACTCCAATGCCAGTGAGTGGGCAGAGGGCTCGGGTCTGCTGGAGGCTTCAGAATATCCTTGATCAACCAGGGTGACCAGCTACAGGCTAGGATGTGGTCATGCTCATCAGGCTGAGGCCCTAGTCTTGAGGCTGTAGCCTGACAAAGGACCAGGAACAATGGCCTCAAGCTGCAACAAGGGAAATTTAGGTTGGGGATTAGGAACTTTTTGGTTATGAAGGTGGTCAAGCATTGGAACAGGATACCTAGAGGAATTATGGATGTGCCATCCTTGGAAGCTTTCAAGATCAAGTTTCATCAAGACAGACATTAGGCTAGAGTGGTTTACTCAGGATGCTCCTGCCTCAAGCAGGAGGCTGGACTAGATGACCTTCTGAAGGTCATAGCTGAAGTTTCATCATGTTCTCAAGTGTCCGATTCTTTTTCTCCATGTCAGCATACTTCATTTCCATAATGTCAAAATGGAAAGTGTACTTTCTATCATCTTTGGCAGGTACTAATATCGGAGTGCTCCAAAACTATATAAATCTGATTAACAAGGACAACCAAAAAAAAAAAAAATACACACACACAACTATTTATGGGGAGGTGAGGACCTTGAAACAGTTCTCCTACTGTCTAAGGTAAGCTGGGCACTATTTTGTAAATTTAGAAAAAATACCCTATTTTAAATGAATGTATAAAAAGTGAAACATCTCAGGCCAATTCTACTGAATAGCAATAGAAAAACTCTTAAAACTAGATAAAAAGTAATCCAGAAGTGAGCACTTGGTGCCTGATTCTGATCAGGTGAACTTGAACTCCCAAGAGCTGCTAAGTGCCTCTGGGTGACACCACAATAGATTCATTGAAAGGGCATTAATTACAAATCAGAAATAATGGGAAGAGGTAAACATAATACAGACACAAAACAGACTGAGGCAGCATGAACATAATAAATCAAAGCATTAAAGGAGACAACAAGAATATTTTTTTTAATTTCCTTTATAACAACATTAGCATTTTGGAAGCCTGGGTAATAAGTAGACTGAACTGGGTATGTATACATCTCGGGGCGGGGGGGGCGGGGAGCGGGCACAGTGGATGCTACTGAAATGTAATGAGAGGATTCATATGACTAGAATCTTAAAATCACTGGCTATAAACCTAATTACAAAGAATGAAGTGGATAAAAGCAGTTGGTATTCAACATCAAAGATTCAGTTCCTGTTTTTGAATAATTGACAAATCAGACACATGGGATTTTGAATGCTTATGGAATAATGATCTTTCTGACACACTGAAAGATGGGGCCCTTTTAAACTACTATAACAGGTACCAGCTCAGACCAGGAGCTCAGACTAGGAGCAGCAGGCAGAAAAAAATGCAGCTCAGAAAGAGACAGGTCCCTTGGTTGTGACCTGATCACCATTATTGCCACTTCCACTACCACTGAATTGCCACCAATATGTCATGCATGTACCTGTGACCCAGGCACCAAACTGAGACCTAAATCCCCTTGTACCTGAATTTCCACAGATGTTGAGGCTGTGGAGACTGGTGAAATACCTTGACAAACTGGATCTGACCCACAGCCACAGCTGCTGACTCCTGATCTACGCAGAATGTATGGAAAAAAAAACTTCATGGCCATTAGTGACTTTAGTATGGGGAACTTAAATCCACAGTCTCATTGTAACAACACCCTGAGATAGTACAGAGTCACTTGGAAGGATTGGCCTGGATGAGCTCCATCCGAGAGTACTGAAGGCACTGGCTGATGTCATTGCACAGCCACTGGCAAGAATATTTGAGCACTCGTGGCACACGGGCCAGGTCACAGAGGACTGGAAAAGGGCCAATGTGGTCCCTATTTTCAAGAAGGGGAGGAAGGAGGATCCAGGCAACTACAGACCAGTCAGTCTCACCTCCATCCTTGGCAAAGTCTTCAAAAAGATTATTAAGGCTCATATATGTGAGATCCCAGCAGGAAAAATTATGCTGAGGGGAAACCAGCATGGGTTCATAGTAGGTAGATCATGCTAATCTAGTCTTTTTTTATCACCAGGGTACAAAACACTGGGATGCAGGAATAGGGGTAGATATCGTTTACTTAGACTTCAGGAAGGACTTTGATACGGTATCCCACCCCATACTGGTGAACAAGTTAAGAGGCTGTGACTTGGATGATTACACATTCCAGTGGGTGGCAAATTGGCTCATACCCAGACAGTGGTGGTGGACGGGTTGGTATCGACCTGGAAGGACATGAGCAGTGGGGTCCCGCAGAGCTCGGTCCTTGGATCGATAATCTTCAATGTCTTCATCAGTGACTTTGATGAGACAGTGAAGTGTACTCTGTCCAAGTTTGTGGATGATACAAAACAGTGGGGAGAAGTAGACACACCAGAGGGCAGGAAACAACTACAGGGAGACCTGGACAGTTTGGACAAATGGGCAGAAAACAATAGCATGTGATTTAACAAGGAGAAATGCAAAGTGCTGCACCTAGGGAGGAAAAATGTCCAACACACCTACTGCCTAGGAAATGACCTGCTCGGCAGCACAGAAGTGGAAAGGGATCTCACAGTCCTAGTGGATTCCAAGATGAACATGAGTCATCAGTGTGATGAAGTCATCAGCAAAGCTAACTGCACTTTATCATGCATCAGCAGAAGCATGACAAACAGAGCCAAGGAAGTGATACTTCCCCTCTATCGAACTGCAGTTGGAATACTGCCTCCAGTTTTGGGCACCACATTTTAAGGGGGATGTGGATAACCTGGAGATGGTCCAGAGAAGGGCCACTCGTATGGGTAAGGGCTTGCAGGCCAAGCCCTACAAAGAGAGACTAGGGCACCTGGACCTCTTCAGCCTCCGCAAGAGAAGCTTGAGAGGTGACCTTGTGGCTTCCTATAAATTCATCATGGGGGCGCAGAATTGGTGAGGCTCTATTCACCAAAGCACCCCGGGAGTTACCAGAAATAATGGCCATAAGCTAGCAGAGAGCAGATTTAGACTGGACATTAGGAAGAACTTCACAGTTAGAGTGGCCAGAATCTGGAATGCGCTTCCAAGGGAGGTGGTGCTCTCCCCTACCCTGGGGGTCTTCAAGAAGAGGTTAGATAGGCATCTGTCTGGGGTCATCTGAACCCAACACCCTTTCCTGCCTATGCAGGGGGTTGGACTCAATGATCTATTGAGGTCCCTTCCGACCCCAACATCTATGAATCTATGAACAGAAAAAGGTTGTGAAATTTTTACAAATGATAAATAATCAGTTACTAACTTAAGTATCTCATCCAGTATAGGATAATTGAACATGGAGCTTTATTCTGATGAAGAAAGGTGAATTGATCACTCAACTAAAAACTAGCAGTTGCTTAAGTTCAAATGTTTTCAGGTGTTCTCAGTAGAACACAGTCCCCACACATAAATTGGATGGGGCCTATATGACAGTTCCTAGATCTAAGAAATTTTAAGGAGTGAAGCAGATTTTTTTAAGGATTTTTTTTAAGGAGTGAAGCAGGAGGCGCTACTTCATGGTCAGGGTGGCTAGGATCTGGAACCAACTTCCAAGAGAAGTGGTGCTGGCTCCTACCCTGGGGGTCTTTAAGAGGAGGTTAGATGTACACCTTGCTGGGGTCGTTTGACTCCAGTACTCTTTCCTGCCATGGCAGGGGGTCAGACTAGATGTTCTACTCAGGTCCCTTCTGACCCTAGAAACTATGAAACTATAAGATTGGAGGAGCAATTTAAAAAGAGAACGTGAACAAAAACTTTGGCGTTATTAAGAGCAGATAAATCAATGTGCAAAAATGGCAATTCCTCAAGAAAAAAGTACTACTTCTGTCAAAATAATACATATAAAAATAATACCTTTTGGTCAAGAAGTGTAAAAGCAACACTGAAGACAGCTAAATCATAGGGTCATATAAAATCAGGGTTGGAAGGTACCTCAGGAAGTCATCTAGTCCAACACCTTGGTCAAAGCAGGACATCTCCAACTATATCATCCCAACCAAGGTTTTGTCTACCCAGGTCTTAAAAACCTGTAAGGATGGAGATTCCACAATCTCTATGGATAGTCTGTTCCAGTGCTTTACTACCCTCCTCATGAGAAAGTTCTTCCTAATATCTAACCTAAGCTTTCCTTGCTGCAACTTGAAACCATTGTTCCTTGTTCTGTCATCTGCCAACACTGAGAACAGTCTAGCTCCATCCTCTTTGGAACCACCCTTCAGGTAGTTGAAGGCTGCTGTTAAATTCAGTCTCAGTCTTCTCTTCTCCAGACTAAATATGGAGAGTTCCCTTAGCCTGTCCTTGTAAGTCCTGCACTCCAACCCTCTAACCATTTTTGTTGCCTTCCACTAGACTCTCTCCAACTTGTCCACATCCTTTCTGTAGTGGGGAAACTGAACACAGGACTCCAGATATGGCCTTACCAGTGCCAAACAGAGGGAAATAATCACTTTTCTCGATCTATTGGGAACACTCCTACTAAAGCAGCCCAGTGTTCTGTTAGCCTTCTTTGCAACAAGGGTACACTGTTGACTCATATTCAGCTTCTTGTTCACTGTAACCCCAGGTCCTTTTCAGCAGAGCTGCTTAGCCAGTCAGTCCTCAGTCTATACCACTTCATGGGATTATACCATCCTAAGAGCAGGACTTTACATTTGTCCTTACTGAACTTCATGAGATTTCTTTTGGTCCAATTCTCCAATTTGTCTAGGTCTCTCTTAAATCCTAGCCCTACCCTCCAGTTGATCTACTACTCCACCCACCTTGGTGTTAATTGGCAAATTTGCCAAAGGTTTACTTCATCTCATCTTCCAATTAATTGATAAAGATATTGAAAAAAACAGCCCCCAGACCAAGCCCTAGGGTATTTCACTTGAAATGGGTTGCCAACTAGACACTGAGGCATTGATTACCTTTTGAACTCTTTGATCCAACCAGTTTTCTATTTGTTTTACAGTCCATTCTTCCAACCTGTACCTACTTAGTTTGCTTGTGAAAATATTGTCAGAAACTGTATCAAAAGCCTTGCTGAAGTCATGCTATATCACATCCATGGCTCTCCCCACATCCGCAGAGCCAGTCATATAATCATAGAATGCATGAAAAATTCATAAATGGAAACAGTTGTAAAGGAAATTTAAAGATTTTTTTTTAATCAATATCCATCAGAGATAGAAGACAAGGAGGAAAGATAGAGCTTATAAAAATGGGGGAATGCTTTCTGTTCCAACACTAACTAGTTAGAATGTCAAACAGCATGTACTAAGATTCAATGTGAGGGCCAGTCAGAAGGCAATGCCTCCCAATTTTTAAGCCTGAAGCAAGTCATGGACATGTTGACTTCTTGCCTGAGAGAGCAACAGTAACCTCAGAGGTCTATGTCAAGGCCCTGAAGAAACTGAACTATCACATGCAAAAAGCCCAATAGAGAGACATGTCTGAGTTGCTGCTTCTGTGTGACAATGCTCAGCCACATACCAGCTTGCATACCACAGAGGCAATCCCATCATTTGGATGGACTGCTCTGTGCCATCGTTTGTACACTCTGGAGGATGAAAGATGAGGGAGACATTTTCAAGATGACAACAAAATGATGGAGTCTGTGTGACAGTGTCTGCACAAGAACAAAAACTCTTACAATTTTGAAATACCTGCCCTTGTTCACCAGCGGAAGGAGAAGAATACTTTGAAAAATAGCTATGTTCAACCATTAATTTTCTGTGCAAATTTAATATTTTTTTCAATAATATTTGGCTGAGAAAATAATAGGAAGCATTACTTTCTGACTGGTTCTCATATTTCTAAATTAAAAGATCCAAGTGGCCTGTTCCATTTGAGTTTGCAGACACCTTTCTGATTAAATTTACATAATTTAGGATTTATGACTGAAGGGGAAAGGGAATCAGGAGTCGTATTTGAGCAATTCCCTTGAGACTGACAAGATTGTCAGCAGAGATATGGCAGGAGTTAAAGCTGCTCTAACAGCATTATTTTCTTTTCCATGTCCTCAAATCCACTTCCACACAGGAAGAGAAGATGCAGTCCCATAGGGCTGGTCTACTACAAAATGTCTGCTGACAGTAGGCAGACTCAGAAAACAGTGAGCTTTTCACACTGCAATTCAGGGATTCTCAAGATTCTTCCTCACTTTGTGTCAAGCTACCCTAGTCTCTGTGGTGTTTTCAGAACACAGCCATTCCCCAACTTTAGAATAGAAATGTTTCCTGTTTGTAAGAGGAGCACAGGAAACTTAACCCTGCTTTAAGAAGATTTTTTCTGTAACAAGAAAGAGTTGGATTCTGGTGCTGTTTGTTGCATTTTAATATATGTATAGCATGGAAAAAAGGACTAAAAATGACTTTCTGTATCAGAATCTTTTTCTCTGTTACTACATAGCATAACTTTTGAATTTTGTACTAAAGAATTTGATCAAGGAAAGAAGTAACACTTAATTATACAATTTCAAGTATTACAGAGATTTACACTTCTCAGTACACACTGGGAGCATCTACACGTGCATATTTACTGCACAGCAACCGAAATTACTATGCAGTACAGGGACATGTCTACACGTGCATCATGCAGGTATCAAATTTACACCCAGTTAGTTACTGTGCAGTGTCACGGAGCGGGGCCCAGGAGTGGCCGTGATCTCTCCTGCGCCCCTACCATGCCAAGTTGCCCTTCTAGCACCCTCATCTTGCCCGCCACGTCTTTGCTGTTTATGTAATATTAATGGGAGGCTGCCTTTCCTGGGCTTCTTGGACCCGGTGCTCTTGCCCTATATCTCTTGGTGCACCCACCCTAGGAAGTCGCATGGCTCCTTCCACCCCCAATACCATGCCCAAGCCTCACTGGTGTTCCAGATGTTCTCGTGTCTCTGTGTACGTGCCCTCCCCGGGCCTCTCCAGTATATGCACCCTCTCCGGGGCCTCTCTGCTTTCTAAGATAAGCGCCCTCTCCGGGACTTTACCCACGCGCCCTGCCCTCCCCGGGCTCTTGCTCATGCGCTCTGCCCTTCTGGGCTCTTTAGACTTGCCCTTGCCCCTTTCAGGGGTTTCCCAATCGACTCGCCCTTGTCTGGGGCTTCTCCCATATCCTTGTCCTCACCGGACGCTCTAATCTTATGCTTGCCCTTTCCAGGGCCTCTCCAGTATACGCGCCCTCTCCATGGCCTCTCTGATATGTGTGCCCCCTCTTGGCTTCTATTCACACGCCTGCCCTTCTCCGGGCTTCTAATCACACGCCCGCCCTTCTTCGGGGCTTCCCCAAAATACGTGCCTCCTCTGGGCTTCTAATCACACGCCCACCCTTCTCTGGGCTTCTAACTGTGCACCCGCTCTTCTCTGGGCTTCTTGATAGGCCCACCCCTTCCTTCTGGATTTTCCCTAATATGCTCGCCCACACTGGGGCCTATGCCTCGTGCTCCCCGCGCTCCCCTGCCCTCACCGGGCCCTTGTTCACGCCTTTCGCGCTCTCCACGCCTTTCATGCGCTCGCCCTCACTGGGGCCTATGCCTCGCGCTTCGTGCGCTCACCCTCACTGGGGCCTATGCCTCGCGCTTCGCGCGCTCCTCGCCCGCTCTGGGCCTCGCTCGCGCTCTTCCCGCACTTGGGGCTCAGGTGGCCCGTAGCTGTGCCTGGCCCCCTGACCCTCCTCCTGGGTTGTATACCCCACTGGGCTTTACTCCCAATAGTGCCCCACTGGGTTGGGGTTGGGACACCCCCTAATTCCTCCCAAGGTCACCCCACTGGGGCCGGGGTCAGGACACCCCAAAATGCCGTGCCTCATCCACAGTGCCAGCTCTGGCACCAATCACTGTGCCCACCCTGGGCACACCCCGAAACGCAGCACCCTCTGCGCCACCAGGAACTCCCCCGTTCTGCTAGGGTGCTCCCCTGAGGCCGCCTCCTTCCCCTACAGCCTCACCCGGTCCTCGGTATTACACAATCATCACAACAACGAACATAAAGCCATGAGCCCACCAGCTGTAACATAAAATCAGCCTACCGGCTATAACATTCCACGCCACCCTGGCTCTCTGTCAAGCCTCCCTGTCAGAGGCCTCTCCATCTCATCAGCACGCGGGCACTCAAGCGCTCAGGCAGCTCTGCCTTGCTCTGCTCTGCAGCAGAGCTCCTGCCTCTCAGCCCGTCAGAGGGGAACTGCCTCAGGCCTCGGCCTGGCTGTTTATAAAAACCAGGCCCTGCCCCCTTTCGGTCAGCTGACCCAATCAGTTGCCTAAGCAACCTTCAGCTGTGCTGCCCTGCTGATTGGCAGCCAAGCCCTATTACCAATGCCAGTAGCAGGCAGCCTAGTGCCCTGCTACATGCAGTAACACTGTGTGTGTGGACTGACTTGGGACTAACCTTAGTCTCAAGTCAGTCCACACACAGTGTTAATGCACTTCAACACCTGCATGTGTAAATGCCAAACTAGTCCTACTTTCTGCACAATAAATTTGAACCAGTGTAAATGCACATGTAGATATGCCCAGTAAAAAGGACAGCACTGTCATTTAACAAAGAAAATTAGAATGAAGCTGGTTCTGGAGTCAAAGAAGGTTAATTAATATTTGATTCCAAGCAAAAACAATAGAGAAATAATATATCAGCAATTTACTAAGTTAATCTTTTAACAGAACGCTAACATAGTTGTTTATAGTTTAAAAGACTATGACAGTTGGAAAAACATCATTACACATTAACATATCTGTCTTTCTAATTTCAAAAGTACATTATTATCATAGGCAGTTAGAAAATTATCATCCCTGCTGTGATCATAGATTATGGAATATATAGTGTGTGAAATGTTACATCTCACTAATTATGTTTTTATTACATTTAAATTATTGTTGAGAAAAAAACTTGAAAAATGGGTACTGCATATTTGCCCCAAACCTTTCATTAGGGCTTGTGACTACAGCACTGAAATCTATTCTAAAATCTGTCCAGTTTTTAGCCTGTATATTGCATTTCTTTTTTTTTTATTATATATTATTGTTCTAGTATATTTTAAGCACAGTTGACAAGGAACAGCTCCAAACAGGATAAAATACAAATAATGTTGTATAAGAGCTAAAAGACCTAAAAGAATATATTCCCAAAAGACATTTTTTTAAAAACCCTTATTTGAACACATTAAACATCAATCTATATAGAACCAGATGCTATTTATTCCCCAAATTTTAAAAAAAAATTAATACATTAATTTCAATCCATACATATTGCAAAAGAGATTGTGCAAACTATTGTTATGGAATGAACGTACCTTCCACTTTTCATTTCAGATGGATGTAAGAAATAAAAATTAATCAGAATGGCTGAAAACAATACAGGATTCCTACCAAAATGTAGTCACACATCACCACTCAAAATAAAGATACATCATTATCACTTGTTATCAGAAACAATTTGTGCCATTTTGAAAATTATCAACTGCTTGTTTCCAAAAAGGTAATATATTTTGTGCTTTTCAACAGTTTGAAATCTTCCTTAAATGTATCCAGATTTTTTGAAAGTCACCATTCCAAAATTATAAGATTCAGGTCAGGATGTGCAAAAAGAGAGAGAGAGAGAGAGAGAGAGAAAGAGAGAAAGAAATCCAAAGGTGTCATAGTTTTGCAGAGACAGTGTAGAAGTTACAATAATCACATATAAAAAAGGAGGAGGATTTTGTATTTTAAAACCAGTGTGCTTTTACAGTTAAGGGGACATTTGCATTATATTATGCTTGTATGAAAAAGGAATGACATCTAGTGGCCGACTAAATTAGTTACTGTTGTGTATTCTGTAGGATATACTGCAAGTGGATCCACCATGGTATGGAAAACCATGGTATGGAATTAAATTAGAACTGATCCTGAACACACTTATACACATGATTAACTTCAATCCCATCACTGGATTTAATTATGAGATTTCTTAGGTATGTAACATTAAGTACATACCACAAGACTTAAATTTGGGGAAAATATAATACATTAAGGAATGCATTTCAAACAGATGTGTAAATGACAGCAAAAACAATTAAACCACCATAACATTTTTATTTTTTATATGTAAAACTGTAGCAGGAATCTATAAGCCCTGCTACTTCAAGGATAGAAAGCCAGCATCCAAATGCGGCAGCTAGGAACATGAAGCCAGTGAAACCCACAAGGGGCAACAGTAAGAAAGGTTAAGGCCCAAATACAGCTCTTTCAGGGTCTGAAGCCCAGGAGCATTTAAACACATGCTCTGAGAGTGTGATGGGGTGGGGAGGCACTTTACTTAGAGCAGCTCTGAGAGCTGCTTTAATTAAAGCACCCAGAACATTTCAAGTAGCAGCATCCCTGCACTTCAAAATGGTGGCAGGGGTGCTTTATGTACAGCTTGGTGAATGAGCTTTAAATAAAGCACCCCTGACTCTGTTTTGAAGTGGAGGGACACTGATACAGGAGATGCAGGAAGCTGTTGGGGGGCAGTAATTGCCATGCTCCAGCAAACTCAATTAATCAAATCTACTCCAACATGCTGGAATTCCAACACACTGGATCATGTATAGGCACCCCAGAAGCCTACATGATGGCTAAAATCAAACTGCTGAGAGGCTGAAGAATAGACTTGCCTGGGTCTGGGACACTAGGAGGGAGGAAAGGAGGCTGGGACCAGCAAAGAGCAGTCTTACCTGGGCCAGGGGCACCAGAGGGGGCTGGGACAGGTTGTGGGCAGCCTTACCCAAGCCAGGTGCAGACAGGTCTCAAGGTTTGGACTCTTAAGTCCGCTCAAGAGCCATCAGTGAGCTGTAGTAATCCTTGAACTGGAAGCCTGAAGCCAGAATATCAGTGGGCTAAAGCCAAGAGAGCTGAGGATCCTATACAAAGGAAAAATGTAGACAGAGTAACACCTGCGAGGCATGGGTATGACTGTAAGAGAGTGATGCGAAAATCGCGGTTCATTTCTTTTGGAGGCTCGCGAATAATAATTCCTCAGGCACACATTATTAGCAACACAAAGGGTATATTTGCAAATAGGGTTGGAGTGAAGACAAAAGACCACTCCACCACCGAAGAAACCTCTCAGCCGGCTCTATATACTCTCCCTCCTGGGCACGTGTGCAGAAACAGGAACTCCTACAACTTATTTCCGGTTCATACAAACATATATGTAAATACGTCACTTCATACATCGCATGTCCATTATAATTAACTACTTAAGTATGTGGGGCGGATAGGCATATATGCATTAGCTAATTACGCATGCTTAGAAAGCTCTCCAGGTTACCAAAAGTTCAAATCCCTCTCTCCTCCAAGGACACAGCCAATTAAATCACAGCTTCTGTAATCTACATGAGAAAAGCAGAGGAGTGTGGTTTAGTAGAAGAAAAAGATAGTAAATTAGCCAAGAGGGGAGGGATGTCCTTGGTGGTGTTTCTTTTTATCAGGTACGAGATACAAACTGTGCAGTTCTAACAACACTCTATTCATTATACATTTTTAATAATATTTCTAACAAGAGGATGGGGCTATGAATCCAGCTGTTAAGCCAATTAGGCCCAGAAGGGTCTGAGCCACAAAGAAAGACTGTGCACGGGGGAATAAGAGTGCCAAGCTGAGAGAGAAAGACAAAGATTGTGTGCTGGGTTTGCAGCCCCAGATTGAGAGAAACTGTGGGCACTGGGATCATAGCCCCAAAGCAAGTGGGCCAAGTCAGACCCAAGGAGGAGCAAAGAACTAGAAAGAACACATAGGGTGCAGACAGAAGTGAAAATTTTCACCTGATCTGGCGACATAAGGCAGTTTATAGCTGTGACCAAACACAACTGCAAGGCTGTGAACAGCTTTAAAAATGGCTGATCGAGTGAAAATCTGACCCCTCATTGCATGAGTATCAGATGAATATGTTTCAAAATGTAGGTCTTCTGTAACCTGTGTCTGTGGAGCTCCCAGCTGGTCACTGTTTTCAGAATGGGGGTGCAGGATGAGAGCAGAGGGAGTTCAGTCTGGGGGGGCTTCAACTCCCCTTTGAGGGTGGGGTAGGTGTATTGGAGCCCCTAATTCACCCACCCCACCCTTCAGTACAAGCTGGGGAACCCCTAGATTAAAATCCCTCCACTCCCTTCCCCCTTCCCATTGCGGGGAAGGCAGCCTTGTGGGAAACCGGCTACAGTCTCCTAGGCCGCAGCTAGATTTCTCTCCCCCATCAAAACAACAGTGAACTTCTGTTTGTTCTGGGGTAACAACATAACCCAGAACACTTTGCAGAAAATGTTCTGAGTTACAGCTGGGAGCTGCACTCCTGTCTGCACCCATAGACCTCACCAGACTGTTGGAGACTTGGAAAGGTTTTAACAATTCAAATTAACTGAACATAAAATGTCTTAATAATCTAGAGATTAAAAATTGCACAAAACTTTCCAGGCAATAAACTATGTATAGAACTCAAGGATGGAAAAATAAGGCATTTGCTAGCCTCCCCTCTTTAATAAAACCATCAAGACATGGCAGGTAAGACCCTGAGAGGCTGAAGAGAAAGTAGGACAGGACTAAGGAGACCACTGAGGGGCATCACAGCCATCCAGTCACAAAAACTACTACATTTATAAGTAAGCCTCTCTTTAGACTGGTTATTATTGTGAAGCAATATTTATTTCAGGGGTCCACTTTAGGTGTCTGCATTGAAAATACAAAGGGAACTGATGAATGCTTTTGTAGAATCCTACTTACTTAATAGTGTTGCTGATTGATCTGTTACATCAATTTGCAAGTTTGCACAGGTGATCCTAGGAGATGCAACATTGGTCACTTTGATTTTAGAATACTGCTTCAGATACGCAGAAGAAAGCCAATGCCATATTTTTCCATGCTTTTGTTCTACACATAATATATCGCCTGGAAAGTTTTATGCAATTTTTAATCTGTACATTATTAAATAAGACATTTTATGAACAGTAATTTGAATTGTTAAAATCTTTCCAAGTCTCCAACAAATCTTCCAGGACAACTGACTGACAGAAATTCATGCTGTTATTTAATGTGTCAAGGATCTAGCCTTATAAAGCAGCTTGGATGAAAGCAACAACTGAATGGATAAAGATTTTTTTAAGTCTTTGTAATTAATTTCCAATAAACTTATAAGAAATAAATTCTCTTCAGTTACCAGTTGACTCTCTCACGTATTAGCCAGTTTAATTTTACCAAGTCGGCAAGAGTCCCCAGACAAAATAAAATTCTCTTTGCAACTGTAGAGTGGGATCACTGTGCAGTTGGCTACTATTTGCATGCACAGATTCTATCTGCATATACAACTCTGAATCTGAATACATAGATATGACAGCTTGATAGTGTCAGCACTGTAAAAATGCATTTCTATAACTATATAATGCTCTTAAGTGCCCTCCAGATCTCTCAATTAAAATATCTGAACATAATGGGCCAGATCCTATTCTACTTATTAGCATTCTAAGGATGCATAAAAACATTGCATTTCAACCAATGAAACTGTGTTTCCATCCATTGAAATGTTTAGTATGCGAGCTTTCACTCTTTCATATAAATGTACCTTCAACCATTTAAAACATGCCCAATGCAGTGGAAATCTCCACCATGTCAGATATGATTGAGGTGCCAATAAATGGGGGTGCAAGCATTTGAATGAATGCATGTACAGAACCCTATGTGGCTGCCTGTCATGCAGCCTTCAATGGTTTGCCAAAACTCAGTAATCAGCCCTCTGCCCAAAATAATTTCCCACCCCTGCCCTAGCAGGACCTAATACTATCCTCCCACCACCAGCATAGAAATGGCCCAGTTTCTCCCCTGCCCCCGGCCCCCATTTTCGGAGACCTGTGCCATTCCAGGCATCAATCCCATTCCAGGCCCCATCTTTCTTGCCTCCTGCTTCCTAGATCCCCAATCCTTCCCCATCTTCCTGGCCTCCCCAACCCTCCCACCCCATACAGGGACTGGGGACTCTGGACCCACCCTCCTGCATGGACACCAACCCACCTACCCCACACCACCCCTCATTCTTAGACCCCCAATTCTGTGCTGGATCTGACAGCTGGTGCCACAGGAGTAAGAAGTGGGCTACTGGAAGAGACACTGATGGACTTGAGAGACAGCAGACCAGCTCTTGGGCACCAACCCTTGGGCACCAGCCAGTTGGCCCTGATCTGTGTCCTGAGCCACTGTCACCTGTATCCAGACAGACAGAAGAGCCTGTAAAGCCTGCTGGGATGCCTGCTCTGGGTTACCCTGGCTGGGTGCTTTTAGCATTACAGACTGTCTGCAGAGCATGCACTTACATGCCTACAGGCCTTTGCACTTACATACAGCATAATAAGCTATTTGAAAATCAACCAACTGAACTTCAATGAATTGACTGAACTTTAGTACACACTGTAAGTGGTAATTCAGAGTCTAAGTTTGATCCTATTCCACCTAGCTCAAGTCCCTGAAAAAAGTTAATACAAAAGATTACCTCCTCAGGTTCACCCGACTCATTTATTTATTTAATCAAGTGTATGCAGTTTCACCACATTGTTTTAGCCATCTTAAGGCAATGTCATTACCAGTGTGAAGAGCTTGAAGGCCACCAGGTAACACAGTAAATGGACATGAGTCAACAATTTGGGACATGGTTTGAACTTGTCCACAAGGGAATTTGTTGTCATTGTGAAGGCCCCATTGGTATAGGTTTGAGGCACAGTGACCCTGTCCAGTTCAAAAACAGTTGAGAAGTGCCCACTAATTGCATGGCTAGTTCAATCCTGGTTGACTGACTATAGGGTCAGAGATGATATGGTGATGGACTGGTTCTTGTGCTGACCTTTCTTCATACCATTGAGTAAGTAAGGAAAAGTCAAAGGGGAACAAAGCATCAGCATCCTCATCACACTTCCTGCAACTAATCAAACCATTAATTAAACTAATGATGCTACCAGTGGACTGAATCAAACAATGGTCAGATCCCGGTCAGTCAGCTATAAATGCCAACCTTACTCATAAGCCTAAGTCACAAAAAATGGTAGGTTAGAAAAATGCATCTAAATTAATAATTTTTCAGGGACTGAAATGAAGTGGGATAAGATCTCACTTATAGGTGGAATAGAATCTAGTCCAATGTTTTTAAGTACTATTTTTAAATTAGTATTTATTTTATAGAGGTTTTTAAGCAATCCCGTTATGCATTAGGTATGGAACTTTCTAATGTCATTCATGGGTGTGGTAAAGAATGCTGTTTTTATGTTCTGTTAAATTCAGCATAGAAGCCATTTTATTTCTGAATGTCACTAGCTGCCACATTTTAGTGATGGCAATGCACCCAGGGCAGAAAGTATAGTAATCTTCTCTTATGAGCAGAGCCAGCAAGTAACATTATATCCTAAAAGTCCTTACATTCATGATCCAGTCTCCTTTCTCTCCCAAATAAGCTTGTCATCTGTCTGTATAACCTGACTTGATTCTTTTATTTCTGAGGTTCCTTGCTCTTGTCTCTTATTCCCCTTTCTTCCACCAAATGCTGACACATTTCTTGGCTTTTATTACCTGCTCTCCCTTCCTCTTCTCAGCATTTCAATTTGAATGTTAAAAATCTTCCCTTATGGTACATAAAAAATGTATGTGCTTCTGAAGTAACTTTCTGACAGAATATCTGAATGCAGAATGATGAAGGTATAACTGCCATTTCTGTAAGTTATAACTAGGCTTCTAGATATTCCGTTATTGTTCAGTGATTGCTAATTCTAGTCTAGAATGAGAAAAGGGGATGAAATTATAGAATTTGGGGTGTTCTATTAACAGAACATATCCTAACAGTCTGACAAGAGAAGCCCACTTCCTAAGGATTTGATCATGTACTGTTGAAGTTAGTAACAAAATGCTCAGTGGCTTCAATGGTAGAAGATTGGTTTTTAAATTTTGAAAAGCATGAATGAAAGAATTAATCTATTAAGTTATTGAAGCAATTAGCTATTTTGCCAGAGTAGAAGAATTTGGCTAAGAAATGTAGAAATAAATGCTCAACTACAGCTTAAGTAAATTCCTTGTATTAGAACTATTAATGTTTTTTTATTGTACTTCAGCATTAAACCAATATTTTTAGTACACTGGCACAGGTGTGTTTATCAAATTTAATTCTACATTTTACTTTTATTAAGAAACTGTCTTCAAGAAGTCTAATTGTATTATAATAAAAACAAACATATTAACTAAGTTAGAAACCTGTAATTGGCCTATGTCCCAAGTTGTTAAAAGTGATCACCTAAGTATTATTTTTTTTAACATTATTGCAGTAATATTTATCTAATCTTGAACAGAAAGCTATAGAAAACACCAACTACAATATAGTAAATTGTATTATAAATGCCATGGACTGCCGGGTGTTAAATCTGGCATTCTTTCATGACAGCTGTTAACACAACCATTTTTACTGGCTTCAGTGAGGTTAGTAGTAGTAAAGTTATCTTTACTGGGTGTGTCTACATGAGACTCTTTAATGCACAGTAGTGTAGTTTACTGCATAATAAGTATGTGTATCTACAAGTGCATGATTACTACACAGTAAACCTTGCTAATCATGAGTAAATTTGCTACCAGCACAAGCAAGTAGCAATTTTACTTGATTAGTAATGGTGCAGTAGAGTTTGTGTAGACACCACTGGAGCCTTGGCAGGGACTATGTCCCCCTGCCCTGGCAGCAGGTAGCTCCAAACCCCGCATTCAGAGATCATGAGCAGGGAGCAGGGCTAGGAAATCCTTATCTTCTAGCCTCCACTTAGCCATTGGGCAGTGGTAGGTCTAGGAAACCCTTATCTCCCAGTGCCAGTTCCATGACAAATAAGGATCTCCCAGTGCTAGGAGTCCATCCTGATGGAAGATGGGGAGCCTTTTCCCTACCCAGCTCTGTGATCATGAAGCTGGGTGGGAAACAGGCTAGGGAGCTTGTTTCTTGCTCAGCTCTGTGAGCACAGAGCTGGGAGAGGAACAGACTCCCCAGCCTGTTCCTCACCCAGCTCCATGCTCACAGAGCTGAGCAGGGAACAAGCTCCCCAGCCTCTCCACCACAATCAGGGAACAGGGCCTAGGAACTGGTCTGGTCAGGGGCAGGTCCCAGCCCCATGCCCCAATCAAGCGATTGAGGCATAAGGCTTGGAAAGATCTGCAGAGGTGGTGTAGGTCCTAGCATACTGCCCCAATCTGCCAGTGGGACAGCTACCAGTGACCTGCCCCTCCCCTGCAGTTCTTTCCAAGTCTGTTGCCCCTAATTAGGGAGCTGGGGCCAGCAGCTCCCTGCTGCCAGGGCAAGGGAACATTGTCCCCACCCCGGCAGCAGGCAGCCCCTGGGGGCAGGGTTTAATGTCCCAGCCCCAGTCAGGAGACAGCTGTCTCCTTGCCTGGTGCTCCCTGCTAGCCACTGGGCTAACACCCAGGGAAAACCTAGAGCTCCCCCTGGTGGCAGCAAGGGCCTGTTGCAGGGCCACATAAAGTGGGAGTAGTTTGCTGCCATTAGCAGCAAATGTGCTGCTGCTTCCCAGCATGTGTAGATGCCTGCCTGGTAACATTTACTCTTGACTAGTTTACTTGCGAGTAAACTCATCCTGGATCAAATCCATGTGTAGATGAATCCACTGACTAGGTTACTTCCAAATAAATACAAAACAACTTAGCACCACTTTTCCCTTTCATCCGGTGATGTATCAAACTCCTGAGAAAGAAAACTTCCCCTTTTCCTATTATTCATGACTACTGTACCAATTAGTGAGAAAGAACCTATTTCCCTACATTTTATGTTGCAAAGAGATTTGCTTTTCAAGCTCTACATAGATACATAGCTTCTCCCCTTAGAGGAAATAAGTGCCCTGAATATCATTATTGGAAATCTCATTGAAGCAGCTGATGGGAAATACAAGCATCTAGATTTCACAGTGAATGTCATTAAAAATACCAGATAACTCCTAATAATACTTCTAGAGCCAATACACTATTTCCTACTCCAGAGACAATAAGGTAAGCAGCTGAGATCCATTTTTTTACTAGAGATTAGTTCCATGAAGTTAGACCCTCCAGAAGTAAAGAAGCAGTGCTTTCTATTATAAGGGGCTTTGGACTACCAATCAGAAGACATGACTATGTCATTAAGCTCTTCCATGATCATGGGCAAGTCGCTTCATGTTTCTGCTACTGTGCATCTTGTCTGTGGTGAGGACCCTACAGAGGAGCTCAGATACAGACGGAGAGAAAGGAAAACCTTCCTCTATCCTGTGTGAAACAAGAGATACAACATAATACTGAGTCAATGGAAAAGTTCCAGTGACCTTAAAGGTAATCCAAAGCCCCATCTAATAGACAACACTGCTTCTTCATTTTTGGGAGATCTAACTTTGTGGATCTAATGTACAGTAAAAAAACAAAAACAAAAAAAATTGGCAGCTCATCTTATTGTCTCTGATCCACTTTGAATAGGAAATAATGTAGTGGCTCCAGAAATTCATCTTTAAATTATTCTGTTAGTCCACAGAGCACAAAAAAATACATCCACAGCAAAAGGAATCTCAAAGCTCAGAAGCTACTAACATGCAAAAAGAGCCCTATTTAAAGCAGTGATTCTCAACTATAGTTAGGGGTCTGCCCAACTCAAGGAGGCAGCTGGCCAATTTTGCAGGCAGGTCATGGGGATGGGTCCCTTTTTCAAGGGCTAATCATGGCCAAGGCCCTCTTATAGGCTATAAGGGCTATGCATCATACAGCCCAGCCCCTGGCCATTGACTGGTCGGGAGGAATGTCCATCCTGTGGCCCCACCCCTCACTGCCACTTGGTAGAGAGGGGTGGGGGCCACATGACAGGCAGCCTCTAAGCCAATCAGCAGCAAGGGAAGGGACAGCAGTCACCCTGGGCTCCCCTGTGTGCCAGCAGCCCAACCCCCCTGCCACACACACACACACTTCCAGAAGGCTGCAGGGCCAGGCCACAGCATTATGAGGACTGCTGACTCCCTCTGGGGAGTCAGCATTTTATTTTCAGTAAGTTTTTTTTTCATGGTTTTGCAGGCAATGCCAAATTTCACATTTTCTGTGAAATCTGCTAAATCAATCACAATTTTGGTAGGTTCCTAGCCATGCTGCTGGTCCACTTGAGAGCCCAAATGAGGAATGCCATTACCATAGACATGATACAGTAAGTGCTGCCTCTGCCCCTGCATTTCCTGGAAGGCCAGGGCAACCCTCTAGGCTTCATGCATCAAGGCAAATGTGAGGAGGCATCTTCCCTTCTGCAAGGAAAATGACAGACTTCCCCTGCTCACATATGCAAATTCAGAAAAGCAATGGATGGGTGCCTTGAGTCTAAAAAAGGTTGAGAACCCCTGATGTTATTAGTGATTTTTAGTTCCATTTTGAAGTTCTTACCATGAAACACCTGATTTTCACAAAATCATGAACATGTCTTCTAAAAACCAGAGCCCTTTAAAGTGTGTTAGTTTGGACACTGAAGAACTTAAGCCTTCAGAACACCATTAGTTTCTTTTAAAACTTGAAGACCGTGAGGAAACAACTGAAATAGCCATGAAAAATCTTTGAAAACTCATTAGAAAACCAAAAAAACCCTGATGTGACACCTCCAATCTTTGCCCTTTACCTGGCTAAGAGGAAATTCCATTCTGTAATTCCAAGGCACAATGAAAGGGGTGGAAACCAAGTGCTCTGCATGCAAAGAAGTACAAAGAGAAAAAATGAGATACACAAAAAAGAGGAGGGGGGAGGGAGGAAGCAGCATGAAGAAAGAAGCAATAAACAAATATAACAATGATGTTAATGTACAGTATATTTTTCCTGAGTGATGCCCATGAAACAGCAAGGGTCTTAACAAATGATGAGAGATGTACTGAGAATTTAGTTACTACCATGTTTATTCATATACTACATGCCCTTGAATGAGACAAACACCTTGTTTTGGGACGACAAAATGAAGAAATACATTTCCAGAGTCATGTGCAAAAGCTGAACGCATGGAACAGAGTCTAGTCCTTGGCTCACTCATCCTCAGGCAAAAGCTAGAGTGCTTTAACACTTTCACAGATGCTGCCAAACTGACAGCAGTTTCTAGCTGTTTCAGCCAATTTGGCAGCAGTTGTGAGAGAGTTAAAACACTAGCTCTGGCACTGAAGAGTGGACTTTGTCCCTGATATATGCTCTCCCAGCCAGAAAGGAGAGAAGCACAGCCACCACAGCCATTCTAGCATCTCCGTGCTACCATTCCAGTGCAGAAATCAGGTCTCTCATTTAAGGTACACACTCCAAATTTGGAGGGCAAATTTTGCAGGGCAGGAGAATGGAAGGTATGTGAGGTATGCAAGTAAATGTGGAATATAATCGTAGACTTCATCCATGATGTTAATACATATTTGCTTTTGATACTGGTTGGGAATTTCTAATGTAAAATAAATTCTATGATCCTAAATATATACTACAACTCACAAATTCCAAGCCAAAATGAACTTCTGTCCCTTCCCAGGGAATTAGTTTGTTGCCCTGAATCAGAAATTTAGTATAATCTAGTTCTTGTTTCTTTCAAGAGCTCTACCAATCTACATTCAGACTGCTTTCTTAAGGTACATAATAGGCCATCATAGGCTGTAGCCATATTTGGCCAGTAGAGTTTGCTACTGATAAAATGCATCTCCAAACCACCTACTGTGTCCTAAATAACTGTCTTCAGATATATAAAATAAACTCTTCTTCCTCATATGTCTTCTTGTCATTTTTGTCTGAATATCTATTTGCAGGCCAATACCTTTTTAAAGACATTACCTTAGTAACACAATGAATTCATCTGAGCTTTTATATTTTTATCTACGTATCATATGTAAAGACTTTAAAAAAACACATTATTTACCTAATAGACTGTAATGACTCCTTTAGAGCATTTATAGTACATTATATAATTTCTTCCTACTTCATGGATCATTGAGATGATAGATGCATTCTCTCTCATTCTCCTGCAGGCACATAACTTCCATTATCACTAATGAGACTTATACACATACTGGGAAGAAAATATATCCTGTTTTGCTGTATCTATTACCCCAAAACATCACATTTGAATTACTGTTTCTCTTAGAAAGTAGTCCAAGACAGATATTAGCAACCATATTCTACTACAATAATTACTACACATAACATGCTTAGTTTGTTAAAGACTGTGGGCATCATATATTTAAAGAAGAGAGAAAGAGAGACAGAGGCTGAGCGATAGACTAAAGCAGAGGACAAAGATTCTGTCATTAATTTCTAATCCCATCTCTAGCACTGTATTGCTGTGTGACTTTCAGCAAGTCAAAACGTCTATTATGTATATAACAGGGACGACACTGCTTACCATCCTTCCCCTAATTAATTCATGTTTGCAAAGCTATTTGAGCTCCTTTACCAGAAGGCACAATATGCATGGTAACAAAACCTTTAACCTGTGCTCCTGTCATAACACACACTAATAAATAATAAGGTAATGAAACACCATTAAATTTTCATAATAGAAAAGTAAAGATGGAAGAAAATCAGCATTTATACCCCCAGAAGATAGAATCTATATAAAATCATAGAGAATTAGAGTTTTCTAGCAGAGATACTTTTAAACTATGCACACATTTGAAGGCACAGGAGTTATATATGACTTGTTCATAAAAAGTTATAGTAACCTGATGATCAAGAAAAAAAATTATTATCCATGAAATCTTGGGGCAATTATTTTTCTATCTTTACAACATGAAAAATATATGAGCGTCACTGTGAAATTAGCCATTGCTGCAATTTTCTTTTTGCTGATTTTAATTTAGAAAAGGAAATAAAGTTACAAAAGTTTTTAAAATGATAGTGATCAATACTGATACTACTGGCCTCTCTCCTTATCTTTCTCTCGCTCGCTCCCTCTTTGTTCAACTCTCCCACAATCCCTTCTAAAGGTGAAACAGGTTTTCTTACTGTTTTTATGTAATATTATTGTATTTGAGCACTACACTTTGACAGTCATTTCTTGAAGTAGACAGATACTCTATGTATACTATGGACACAGGACACAAATATGTTGCAGTAACCCCCTCAAGGCGTTTCAGGCCCCGACATTGGAAAAATAGTGATTTCCCACCCTCAACTCACCTCCCCAAATGCACACAACATGGAATCACTTGTACTTAAGAAAAATATTAGTCTATGTCTATGTGGCTTGTACTCCCTTCTAAAATCATACACTAGGATCAGAAAGTCATGAAACTAAAGGACACTTCCAGTGTTTCAGTTGCTTGATTTTTAAATTCATAGTCCATCACAGCTTTAAATTCAAATCAACACCAAAAAGCTGCTTCAGTATTTTCAGACACATCCAAAAAGTGTAAACAAATTTAGGATCAACTTTGAAAATTCAGATGCAGAAAAGTTTATAAATTAGCATATAGTCACAATGGGCCAAACACAGTTTTAATTTAACCAGTAATGAACAAAATCTAGTGACTGCATAAAAGAATCTGGTCCATTATATCGTCAAGGAAAGTTTGAAGACAAAGAAATATCCAGCACATAAAATGCATGAAATTTGACGAGAACAGGTGGCCCTTTAAAATAATATAGGCTTTAAATTTGGGGGAGAAATAAAATCAAGCCGGAGATGTAGCAAATAGCAAGAATTCATCTGTGGCACAGCTAAAGGCACAACTGAAGGCAACATTAAGCAGTTTTAAGTTCTCAACAACCATAATGCTACAAAAAGTCTGTAAACAAAGTTAATGCTATGAGATCTAGTAGAAAGCTAAATAAAAAATCCTATTTTTAATAGCAAAATACATTTTTCATATATTAAATTAAACAACCCTTTTATTAACACCTATTTATGAGATGCACTATCTTGTCCCCTGTCAGGCTAGAAATTTCTGCTTCATAGAACACAGAGAAGAAAGATACCTTAACTCCGTATCCTCCTTGCCTTTTGTTATTGCCTTAAGAACAAGTTGGCACACAATTTTAGTAGCAAATTTTGCATTCTTGCTGCTCCCCAAGATATGCAAGAAGAGAAAGCAAGAGATTGTTTACTTCCTTCACCCTTCCCTCTCCCCCTCCCCACCCATGACTATGCATAGGCCGGCCCCCTTCTTATCCATGGGGTCTGACATTTTTTCAGGATCCAAAAAAATCAAATGCCAAAAAGTTCACTGATGACACCAAACTTTGGGGCAAAACTTCCACACCAGAAGGCAGGCGGATGATCCAGGCCAACCTAGACAGGCTCAGCAAATGGGTGGACAAGAACCTGATGGTGTTTCACACCAAAACATGCAAGTTTCTCCACCTTAGGAGGAAAAACCTGCAGCACCCTTATAGGCTTGGCAGTGCTATGCTGGCTAGTACTATGGAAGAAAGAGACTTCTGGGTCATCATTGACCACAAGATGAACATGAGCCTGCAATGCGATGCTGCGGCTAGTAAAGCAACCAAAATGCTGGCTTGCATCCATAGATGCTTCTCAAGCGAATCCCAGCATGTCATTCTCCCCTTGTACTCGGCCTTGGTGAGGCTGCA
>NW_017728931.1:93168022-93285102 GCF_001723895.1 Crocodylus porosus | reverse complement strand
GGCTGGACTTGATGATCTTCCGAGGTCCCTTCTAGCCCTAATGTCTATGAAATCTATGAAGTCTCCCCATCATGGAAAACACTAGAATTGGGTTCAACGTACTCAGAGGGGTGTCTCTGCCACCTGCTGAGTCCTTGGTAAGGCACATTAAAATTATGTTGGTCTAAAATTGATACTGCTAATCGTGTGCGAGATTCAAATGAATTGTTATTTAATTGGCTATGACAGTCTGACACCCATACTATTTTACTGAAAGAATGAAAGATAAAATATCATTACTGTTGCTGATCTATCTTCTACAGAAAGACCCTGGATATTAGCAAAACCAATCATTATCACCTTAAAGTGGCACTGGCAACCAAAAGCACTCTAATTGTATGCCCATGACTGGGCTGAAAAATGTGTTCATTTTTAATATAATTCTTGTGGAATGCTATTGTAAAATACATCTGATGTCCAAGCTAGAACCATAAACCAAGCAGTTAAAATGTAGAAGTGAAGAGAAACAAATATGAATTACTCAGTTACTTTGACATGTTTCCCTGATTAATATCAGTTGCCTTGAAGTATTTTCATTTCCTGAGAGCTGCCTTTATGCATCATCCCTGGAGTCCAATTTATAATTACATGTACATATCAGATATTTATTCAAAACCACTTATATTTTACTTCTATATTATGCTGAATGTCACAAATGAAGTCCTGTATCGTCACTGTTTAATTCTTCAACAGCTTAGCTAGTACAAGATTTTTTATCAGAAAAATAAAAAATCAACCACAAAAGACTTTCACATTCTCTACTAGCAGGAACTGGTAAGTATTTATATCCTTAGGAATCTATCCCCTTCTTGTATTTCCCATTACTTGTAATGGGATTCACTTGCAGAAACTGACAGAAAAACTGAAGGTGCATACAAATATTTGTCATACCTGATCTATGATCAGGGGGCTTACATCCTCTTGTGCTGGGAGCCACACAGAGAACCCAACGTTAGTAACTTGATGTCAGGGAGGGGCAGGTATTGGCCAATGTCTCCAGAGGGAGTTCGTAGGTCCACAGGGGGATTGTCAATCATGGGAGTCAGGGAGGTAAAAATAACTTGGTTAGGGTCAGGGGAGTAGGGAGAGCACAACCTCAGGGTTTGGCTGAGCAGCTAGGCTTTCCCAGAACCAGAGCTGCACTCCAAACTTGTGGACCAGGTTAAGCCATTCCCAATCTAAGTTAGTTCACCTGAAGAGGTGAACCTGAATAGGTGAACTATTCAGGTAAACTAACTTAGATTGGGCCTGCCATTTTTGGCCCAACTTAAACCCCCTGAACATCTACATAGATGGGTGTTTAGATTCAGCTCATCCTAATTAGGTCAATCTAAATATAATGTTTGCATGAACTCAGAATAAATATTCATCTAAAATATAAAAATCTAAATTTTAGTACTTTCTATAAACCATGACCTTTAAGGTAAATTATTTTGAAAGTTATTTAGTATACCATCTGTCCCACAACCAAAAGCATGTGCTACAGGTCTCTGCCATGTTAAGCTTTTGGTTTGCAGCTAGAAGTGTTAGGAACCTGGAAGGCACTACACTGAAGTATAAAGCAGATATTTTAGAGGATAACTGATTATAAAAAAAAAAACCAAAATAATCATTTGTCTTAAATTAAGAAACATACAATATAACTAAAGAAGCAATATTTTTTCTTTGAATTGATAACCCATGATGGTATTTTGGCACCAGTAAAGCTACAAATGTTTTGAACAGTGAAATGTTCAATATTGTGTTATCAGACTTAGTTAAAAAGTGAGTGATTGTCAGCTAAAGATGTAAAGATTAGAGACAGGATCGGAATTAACTCTTTCCAGCCTTAGTGCTGACTTGCTATATGGCATCAAAGACAAATACACTATAAATAAAAAGTAGCCTTCTAAAGCAGTGATTGCCACTTTTCTAGTTCAGCATTATTTCTAGAAACCTTTTTTTTTTCTCTTAATGATGGGTAATGGAAAATTTTCAACTACAAAACTCTGATAGCATACCTAAGACACCCTGGCTTGCTAATAAATTCATTTCAATAATTACTTCAAACATTTCTTTCAACTAACTTTTCTCATTATTGGAAAGTGGGACAGAGTTCTCTCAAATAAATTGTACTGAAGTTTAGTCCTTTGGATAAACACTGAGGAAGTTGAATAAATGCTGAGAATGGAATTTTCACAAATGATTTAGTAGCACATATTGCATTGACTTTCTTTTAAAAAGTCACAAGTTAATTTTGATTTTGATAAGCACAGTATGCTATGCATCATACCTATAATGTCTTGCTTTTAAGTCCACATGCTTTTCAAGAGCAGCACATTGCAAGATTTCACTATTCAAAAGTAAGTTCTCTCTTAATTATTCCCTGAATGGAGAAATGTAATTCAGGTGAGTCTGATTTCAGCAATGCAGCAGTAGTCATCAAGCACTAAACTATGAGACCTTAACTTTAGGAATGTACATAAACCCTTCAGCGGCAGTTTAGAACATCCCTGGGATTTAATAATTAAGTTTAAATGATATTCTCAGTAGTAATAAGAATCAGATTTCCAGTGCAACTAAAAATGAAAATTTGAAATACACTTTTTATTCTTATTCTGCAAGTGTCATATAAAATTGGCTGTTTCCATGTACATGCCTGTCAGAAACCTTCTTTACAACAATATTCAGAATGAACATTAAAGGGCTTAAACTAAAATCAAAGATTTCCGTAGCAATGTGAAGGAATGTTCATGATAGGTTTTGTTCTGTTTTTTGTAATATTCATCTAGTTGTAATTGAGGGGTCAGCACCAAAGTGGAAGACTACTTGAAATGACACCACTTAACTGATACCTGCTCTAGGGCTGGGCAGTCCAGGGATTTGTTAATCTGGTACATTTTATGAAGGCAAAATTTAATCCTATAATAGCATTCATGCATAAGCAGACTAAAAACTATAGTCACAAATAGAATTGATTTTTATGAATGCAGCAGCATCAAGAAGAGTGGAAGAAAATACATCAGCACTGCTCAATGAGCCTTACACACAGCAGGTGTTTAGAAACACAGCATGCTTTTCAGCTCTGCACCTGTGCAACGACAAGAGCTGGATAATATGAGGCCAATCATATCAGCATAGGAAGAGAACTTACAGACCAGGCAAAGCAATTCTGCATAGTAATATGTGATAGATCCTTGTAACAGAGCAAAGACAGCCCTGTTCCTTTGATGTTACTAAGTTGCAAGTACAGGTGATGGTGGCAGAGTCAGGTCAGGGACAGGGCAAAGTTAATTACTTAGTAAACACAGTTGGGAAGGGGATCTGCACCTGGGGTGAATATTAACTGATTAGAAGCCAGCAGCTACTTAAGTCCACAGCAAGGGGTTTTCTTTGCCCCCTGGGGCACAGTGTGGAGAGATTCAGCAGCGGCAGACCCAGCGCTGGAGCAGCTTGCTGATCAGACCATCCGACTGGGTGTAGGTAACCATGGTGACCGGTGAAGCAAGGAGGTGAGGAAGAGGAGAAATTTACTGGCTGAGAGAAAGTCCCACAGAGAAAGGATCTGCTGGTACCACAGAAAAGGGAAAATAGGGTGGGACTGGACTGGAGCTCACTGACTTGGGGGAGTGGGCTGCACAGTGGTGGAGAAAAGGGAGACTGCGAGCCGTGAGAACAGCCAGGGTGCTCCACAACCTGTGGGGAAGTTACTAATAAACCAAGTTCCCTTTGTCCTGCTTCTGGAGTGATTTACTACACCCTCTCTCATTGGGGAATTAACTTCTTATTCTTCCATCATTCCAAACCGTGGGAAGCCCCAGGGAGAGAGATTTTGTTATTCACCTCTACCTGGCCACAGTCCTCTAAACTCAGACTACAACTCAGCTACTGAAAATATTAGTGTGCAGTGCAGCACCCAATACAGTGAAATTACATTTGGTACACCCTGCTACAACAAACTAAAGATTCTTTATAGACCCATCTGTCTGAGGTAGATTTTCTCCTTCATTCTCCACTATATGTGTACATTTTCTCAGAATTATCCATTGGCATGCCTGTTGACAGCATCAGAAGAATTATTAAAAACAAATCTCAGTGGAAATTCTCCATTTAAATTATTTTTTATACTAAAAAATATAGTTTCCATGAAACTGACATTTGAACAAATTCATGAAATGCTTTCATGCTCCATCTAGAAATTCTAAAAATAGTATTTTGTTTTTGTTGAGTTTGTAACAGGGTGAACACAAGAACCCTGTTACTTGGTGATTGGGTGAGGGTCACAGAGAGGACAAAGTGACACAACTGCTTAAGAAGGGAAGGGGTTAGAGAAAGGGCAGGGTTGACAGTCGACTCGATCTAGCTGACCAGAGATAACACACAGGGAGAGAGTTAGAAAGATCAAAGCAGATGCCACTGCCAACAACATAGAAAGCAGACACCAAGACAAATAGCTTGTCCTCAGGGCACCAGAAGAGGAGGAAGAGAACATGGAGGACAACAGATGGAAGACCTCTAATGCAGGAACTCCAGGACAAGATGGCATCCTTTCAAAAAAGGGAGGAAGGAGGACCCAGGAAACTACAGGCCCATTAATCTTACCTCAGTCCTGGAGAAGCTCTTTGAGAAAATTATCCAGGAGCAAATCTGCGAGGGACCAGCAGGGGAGATCATGCTTAGGGGCAACCAACATGGGTTCATTAGAGGCATGTCCTGTCAGACCAATCTGGTGGCCTTCTATGACCGGATCACAAAATCCTTGGACACAGATGTCACAGTGGACATAGTCTTTCCGGACTTCAGGAAGGCCTTCGACACTGTCTCTCACCCTATTCTCATTAAGAAATTAGGGAACTGTGGCATCGATGCCTACACAGTCAGATGGGTCACAAATTGGCTGGAGGACTGCACCCAGAGAGTGGTGGTGGACGGGCCATTTTCAACCTGGAGTGATGTGGGCAGTGGGGTCCCCCAGGGCTCGGTCTTTGGGCCCTCACTGTTCAACATCTTCATCAGCGACTTGGATGAGGGGGTGAAAAGCACCTTGTTCAAATTCACAGATGACACTAAAATGTGGGGAGAAGTGGGCTTACTGGAGGAGAGGGACAGGCTGCAACTAGATCTAGACAGGTTACAGGGGTGGACAGATGAGAACAGGATGAGATTCAATAATGACAAGTGCAAGGTACCACACCTCGGGAGGAAGAACCAGCAGCATATCTACAGGCCAGGGAACTTTCTTCTCATTAACACAGAGGTAGAAAAGGATCTTGGAGTCATTATTGATTCCAAAATGAACATGGGCCGCCAATGTGGGGACGCTGTCAGGAAGGCTAACCGCACCTTGTCATGCATCCACAGATACATCAGGAGCAGGTCCAGGGAGGTGATCCTCCCCCTCTATGTGACACTGGTCAGGCCGCAGTTGGAGTACTGCATCCAGTTCTGGGCGCCTCACTTCAGGAAGGATGTGGACAGCATTGAGAGGGTCCAGTGGAGGACCACTTGCATGATTGGGAGCAGCAAGGCAGGCCCTACGAGCGGAGGCTACGGAACCTGAACCTGTTCAGCCTCCACAACAGATGGCTGAGAGGGGATCTGGTGCCCATCTATAAACTGGCCAAGGGGGACCAGCAGGTTATGAGAGTCCCTGTTCCCCCAAGCTCTGCTGGGGGTAATGAGGAATAACAGCCACAAGTTGACCGAAAGTAAATTCAGGCTAGATATCAGGAGGCACTACTTCACAGTCAGGGAGGCTAGGATCTGGAACCAACTTCCAAGGGAAGTGGTCCTTGTTTCTACCCTGGGGGTCTTCAAAAGGAAGCTAGATAATCACCTAGCCTGGGTTGTTTGACCCCAGCATTCTCTCCTGCCCATGGCAGGGGGTCGGACTTGATGATCTGCTCAGGTCCCTTCCAACCCTACCTACTATGAAACTATGATCCAGGGAACTGTGAACCCATGATCAGCTGGTGAGAAGCGGGGACACTTACCCCAAGGCTCAGAGGCAGCAAGGACTGCTGAAGACAGGCTCAGGGATCAGGAAGAAGAAATAAAGAAGGGGATTAGAGGTATTAACAAGCATGAGGTAACACCGGCAGCTTAAAGGACTGGTGAAGAAATCATGTCTGGATGGAGGGTTGTCAACGCAGTTCATTATCTTGTGTAGACTTTGCACAATAAACGAAATACTCAGTTAAAATCTTCCTGGGTGGCCAATAATTGAATGCCTGATTTAGGGAATAGTTCTTCTTCTTCTTCCTCCCAACTCAAGTAGTGGCAGGTGAGCTCTGAGTGAGGCCAGGGAGCCTTATCATCCCTCCCGCAGAGTTCAACCAAACCAAACTTTTCAGTTTTTTCAAACTGAATACAAATAGTTTATTTTGGATCCATTCTGCATATGGATATTTTTGACCACAGGAAAGGTGATCCAGCTGGATGTAGTTATCTAGCTAGTAAGAAATACAGAATACTGTATTAGACAGACTATGTTTAGGGCATCTTTTCTAGCCCCTACCCACATGGGGTGAGCAGAGCGGATCCTGAAAAGGGCTCTGCAGTCACAATTCTAACTGCCAAATTGCACTCTTGTCTCATTCAGGTGCTAGACGACCTTCTTGCAACTGCTGTCTTCATGCCAGTTCATGACTAGGAAGTTCCAAAGCTCACATTCCTGCTCCTGTCACCATTAGCTGGTCACCAAAGGGCTTGAGGAATGCCCTGGAATGGAAGATACCTGTGCATGACATCTGTTCATTGTGGTTAAGCTGCTGCACATCTGCTTCCATACAGCTCTTGACAGAACAGGACCTTGATCCAATGGCAAGAAGACCAAGACAACTGGAGATCTTGTTCTGCTGCAGCCTTTATCTGCCTTTGCAGTCACTGAGATTCTAACTTCTTCCACCTGCTCCACCACTGAGAACTTGTAGACCCAGAGCTGGGGACTGAGCAGGCTTAACAGTGGCAACCTGTACTCATCATGTTATAGCATCACCAAAGGATATATGTGGCTTTTTAGCAGGGAAAGCATTGCCATCTGCTTTCCTCACCACATCCTGGTGGTGCTACTGCTACTTGGTCTATAACTGCTTTGTCAGAGTTACCCCAGTTGAAGGTCAGTTCACTATCTGTCACCTGTGGGCACACTGGGTAGCAGTGTAGCTTTGAACAGGGCATCCAGGTTGGTTTAAATTTCCTCTGATGAACCAGTCTCCTCACTGGTAAGTTCTATGTGGTGCATCATGAAGTCATAGGACTAGAGTCTATCAAAGGAGATAGAATCTGGCTAGGAAGCCCAACCCACAGGGAAGAACAGAGGCATAAAGTACCCAAACTATTGCTTCTCTGAAGCACAACTTCACCACTTCATAAAAGACCCAGATTAAGTCAAACCAAACCAAAACAGCATTTGACTCAGTTCCACAAACTAAAATGAAACCTTTCAGAGAGTGCATGTCCAATAGGGCTGTGCGAGGCTTCAGACTGTGCTTTGAATCTGGCTGCTTTGAATGCCAAAGTAGCATGTTCAAATCGAAGTGCTGGCTTCTTTAGGCTTTCTGGATCAGTTTGGTGCTTCCAAACTGATTTGGAAAAGCTTCAGATGCTTCGGACGCTTCAGAGGGCTGTCTGTGTGCCTCTGGCTTCTTTACTATTCCTTCCATCCAGGACCAAGTGCAGGTACTTCCTCAGCCTGACAAAGGGGATTTCAACCCTAAAGCTTCCTAAAGTACATTTTTTAAGTACTCCTTTTTTTTTTTTTATAATAAACATATAGACATAAAAACACAAGATAAGGCATCACACACCATGAATAACATCATATGTCCAACACACATCTTTACTTCTTGCTGTCAATTCCTTTATATAAAGAAAGGCTCTGTGACTGTTCTGTTTGGGTACCTTTGATGCTGCTGCTGCTGCTACTGGTGTTGAGCCAGTGACATTATTTTACCTGTTGTCATGTAAAGTGGTGGACCATCCCTGAGGCTGTAGGGGAGGAGGAGACCTCACTGGGGCACACTGCCATGTTGTGCAGAGGCCCCAGCACCAGGAAAGGTGCACCTTAACACACACACAGTGTCACCCATTCACATCATGAGTTTTGCCTGTTAGCAGGCAGAGGTTGCCAGACCCCAGAAGCCAGACTCCCCCAGAAAGACACACACACAGCTGGCAGGTTTTGTGGCCTGGCAGGGCCCAGCACCCAGGTCTGCAGTAGATTTCACCTCCCTGTGCCCCAAGACAGGCACAGTTGCACAAGCACCCACCTACATCATGAGTTCTGCCTGTTAGCAGCCAGAGGTGCAGGGCCCCAGAAGCCAGACTGCCCCTGGACCTATCTCCTTGACAGCTGGCAGGCTTTGTGGCCTCAGCAGGGGCCACCACCCCTGCAGTTTTCACCCCCCAGGTGGTGTAACACGTAAGTGTGACATGAATTTTGCTTTCAGGAATTTGGGGTCCAATTTCCCCAAGACCCCTGTATCTATCTTCTTAAAACTTGGCAGGCATCACGCGCTCAGCAGATGCTACCACTCCTGCAAGTTTAATTCAAATCAGACAAAAAACAACAACATTATAGATATTTCATTGATTCCCCACTATACTTTATGGCCGGATCTTGAATTGAAGTGGGAAACCAATCCGGAGCTCCTAATCGGATCACTGGCATCCAAAGCAGCTGGATCTGAAGCCAAATTGAATAGCTGCCTATTTGTACAGGCCTAATATCCAAGGATTTCAAATCAACTGTCAAACCAAAACATTTAAAATCAATTTTTAAAGAATTTTCCATTCCTTTATTAATTTTAATATTTTACTATTTTGTTCTAATTCAGAATGAAACAAAACATCAAAATGTCAGTGGTTTCTGCACAATAGAAGTTCCAGCTTTCAACTGGCTGTATTAAACAGGCTAAATAAGACAAGCAGATAGATGGGCATGAGTCAGTCCTGACAAGGCAGCGTACAAACATGTAAAGGTGGTAGTATATAAAAGCTTATACTGTTGTTGTCTATGGATAATTTACTGTTGTTAATCTAGCAGTTTTCTTGACCAGAGTAACATATCAAAATGCAATAACCTTATTAGATTATATTTGATATAGGAAAAAGTTGTTGTAATTGTTTGTAAGTAGATTGAAGAAATAGATTCTGCTCTGATGCAAACTGCCATTGTTAATGATATTTCCAGCAGAAATACTGCTCTCAAGTTATTCCTTAAAAGGTGTTTATATTACAGTTATTTAGTGACAAAGAATGGTAATTATG
Source organism: Crocodylus porosus (assembly GCF_001723895.1). Taxonomy (NCBI): domain Eukaryota; kingdom Metazoa; phylum Chordata; order Crocodylia; family Crocodylidae; genus Crocodylus; species Crocodylus porosus. The sequence continues at coordinate 93,275,814 of NW_017728931.1, read as the reverse complement.
GCCGCATCCACATGAATGCGCATGTGCATTTTGTAGCGCCACAAAGGCTTTTCAGGCACCATAAAATACACCCTGTGCACATGATTTGGTTCTCTGCACTGCCAGGCTCTGCACCCAGATTGCCACTCCTGGAGCCCTGGGAGGTCCCCAGGACTGTAGTAAAGCTCCAGGTGCTGGTCCCAGCCTCCCCTACCCCACCTGGAGCATTTTTCCCCACACTAACCCCATATGCAGGGGTGTGTACCAGGGAACACCCCTGCTTTTTGCTCTGCGGCAGCCGCACACCCCTGCTCATGGAGGTGCCAACTATGAGGGTTTTTGAGTATATGAGTACTACCTGAGTATTCATACAGGACTAAACTCCCCAAATCCATGCATTAGGCTTAGCATAAGACCTGAAGTGCTTTCTATAGAGATACTCAATTTGACTATTCCAAAATCCTGGTGAATAGACAGAGTGCGCTGTACCCAGCATATTACAGCATGCATTATTTATATCGGCTAATGTCAATGTGCAATAAGGATCAGTGCTTTTTGCAAGCTATGCTCCCTCTATTGGCATCATTTGAAATGGAAACACTGGAGGCCCTTTATTCACTTGAGCAGACAGACTGTTTCTACAAGATTACCCTGTATGTAAAAAGTTTTGTCAAATATCCAACAGGACCAATCACCACAGTTTAATATAGTATCTTATAAGTTTCTGAGTAAAATTGCAACAAACTAAATTACTGCAAATTCCAGAAATCTATTAAGAATAATAGCTTTGCTTTGAAGGACTGTATTATCAAAAGTATCCAGATAGTTGAAGAATGTTATTTCTAGCTTTTCACTGCAATTTTTCCTGAGTACCCCCAGTTATATCTATCTGCTATGATAGCCTACCTAGCCTTTCAAGTATGGTCTCATCTGAAGATACCAGAATTATTTAGTCAAGAAATGTGAAATATAAGAGGCAATTTCATAAAGATATATAACAATGATTGGTATATAGTAGATTTATGTGACGTTGTATAGTAAATGTATGCAACACATAAGGACTTTGAACATAATTCATAGTTCAAATAATTAGTATGGCTAATGCTAGCATTCCTTTTCTGCCCATACCAAATGATATAATATATTTAAACATGTGTGTGTATATGTGTACACACACAAATGTAAATATCATATGTGTATTAATTATATACATTTTACTATATATAATAATATATATAACTATATATAAATAAATGTAAAATTAATATATACTATATATATATATGCCATTAGGTTTTCATCTGCTTCCCTGCAAACCGCACCCCCCCACCTCCCCTTAAAGCATGGGTGGGCAAGCCTTGGCCTAAGCTGTCTGCTCCAGCTGAACAAGAAGCCAGGCTCTAGCACTCCCTGGCTTCTGGCCTGAGCAACTGCAGACATGTGGCTGCATTTTCAGAATCAAAAGTGAATGTCTGTTCATTTGCTTATCAATTCAATCTATGCAGCTTAGACTAACCTGTGACAATTAACTCAACTCAGCCTCCAGCTTTTTGATCGTCTGTACTTAGCCTTTGAGTCTAAATATTATTCCTATTTTGCTTTAGCACTGCAAGAACTCCCATCAAATAGCTTAATAACCTATATATTAGCACTACTGTTCAATGCTAGTGTTTTTAGATGCTCACATTTTCCCTGGATTATTCAGAAAATATCTAACTCAAACTGAGCATTTAAAAAAAAAGAACATTACTTAGTATTATTGATCCTATATAATGCCTATGGATTAAAAAGAAAAAGTCACTTGGAAAGAAAAAAATTGATTTCAAGGCAAATGTTGTGCTTTTTACTAAAACTCTGATGTCTTGATCAGTGGGTTTCATGCCAAAAATAGAGAAAGAAAAGAATGCACATTTGGTTTTCTATTCTGTTGTATCCACATACAGTCAAAGAATATAACTCCCAAATGCTAATCCAGGGAACTTTGTCTACTTTTCCAGTGAAAAGTCTCAGCTCCTTTAAGTAGCTGGCTGGGAAAAGGAAGGGTGGCCCATGGGGCTCAAGAAAACCCTCAGCTATGCTTCTTGAGTGGGGAGCATATGAATTCTTTCCCTACAATTTGAGCCCTTCTCACATCTGGATTAGTAATTGTATGGAAGCAGCAAGGAGCCTACCACTGTTCTATACAAACAAGGGATCTTCCCAGTGAGGTCCCATGAAGCCTCAGGGTGACTACTAGAGTCCTAAGAAGAACTGGCTGAAGTCACCCAAGGATTCACAACATAGCCAGTTTTCTCTAGAGAGGAATATTTGTCACAAAGAGCATTTAACATGTGCTCCAGGAGTGGGGGAGGGGATGCTTTAAATAAAGCAGCTCTCATTAAAACACCCAGAGTTTCTAGTGCAATGTTCCCTCTAAGGTGTAGCAATCTGTGAGCGTGCCGCATCAGTCCATGAGCACACCACTTTGGTCCCACCTCCCCCTTTCGCTAAGCCTGGATCTGAACTAGGCTAAGCCTAATAGACTAGAATCCTCATGTAATGGATCCTCATGCAATGGATTTTGCAATAATCCTCCAAGCACAAGACTGGGGGCTGAGGAAAGGAGCAGTTCGCTGGAGCCGGGAGTGGGGATGCCCCATTCATGATGCAGAAATCTTATGTCATGGTTAGACAAAATACTTTGGGTAAATGTGATATAATTTACCCAAAGCACCTTTTCTGCCTATGTCCTTAGACCAACACAGCTGTAACCAGCACCCCCAAACTACATCATAGTTAGGAACAATTTCTTGTGCCTGGTCCCTTTCCTCTGATGCAGACCCAGGTTCTGCACCATCCTGCTCTGCCCCACACACCTTTCCCGGATGCAGGTAACCAAAGTGAATCCAACCATGGTGTATCAGGCTGTGTAAACACTGGCGCTGGGAGACCAATGTGCTGTCTGAAGAGAAGTGAAATGTCAGGGTGTGCTCTTGATTGCCTCGAGCCGCTGCTGCCTGCAGCATTTAATCTGAGGTCTAAGAAAGCCAAGCTCCATACGTGTCCCTGCTCCGGGAGTGAGGAGGCGCATGAACTCTGGGCTGGGGAGTGGAGCAGTTCCCCAGAGCCAGCAAAGCCCGTGCCAGCCCCCAGCTCCCACCCCCCAGAGTGAGGAGGCACATGGCTCAAGGCTGGGGAGCAAAGCAGTTTCCTGGCACCGGCAGAGCCCGCCCGAACCCCAGCCCCTGACCCCGCCTCACCTTGCAGTGCTGCAGCCCACCTCCTGTCTACATGGGTGTGCAGCATTAATAAGTTAATGCATAGCATGGTATTAAGTTGCGCATGCTGTGCATGTGCACACCTTGGAGGGAACCTTGCTCTGGTGTATCAGTGTCCCCATGCTTTAAAATGGTGATGGGAAAAAGCTCATTTAATAAGTGTTCATTAAAGCACCCCTGCCACCATTTTTAAGCACAGGGATACTGATACCTGAGACATGGGAGTCTGCTTGAGCACAGTAATTACCATGCTCCAGCAGACTTGATTAATTGAGCCTGCTCTGACATGCTTTAATTACATGATATACCACTTCAGTGCTGCACACAGGTACACCACCATGAAACATGACCTTTCCACTTGGTCCTTCTCCATGAGGAAGTATAGCTGCTTTTGAGTGTCCCTCAGTATGTACCAATAAACATACCTTAATGAGGACCTAAGAGCAGCACTAGGCACATGCCTTACGCCAGGAAGCTGGCACCAACAGAGTAGGTGCAAGTGGGCAGAGTATGTTTTATGACAGGACTGCCAAGCACACCAAAGAGATGACATAAGTGAGCCCTTGAGAGAGGACTGTAGGATGGGTGTGGAAGCTGTGGCTAAATAGTACAACTGTATAACAGTGGTTCCTCATATAAGCAATGTAATTAATACCTAACTTTACTGTTCCCATTTTTGAAAGACATTATGGTAATGAAGTATTTTGTTTCCTTTTCTGATTTTTTTCTTTATATTACAAATATGTGTCTTGATTCAATGGAGCAATGAACTTCTACCGATCATGAATAGGCTACCCCAGGCACAAAACGTATTCCCTAGAAATATACTCCATTTATAGTCCTCCTCATTCACAAAGAGTAGATTTTTTTAAAATCATACTATACAAAGGAAATTTAGTCTACGTAAATAGTTTGCTCATTTTATGAGAGTTTGAGTGCGCCTGTAGTTTGGCAGCAACTATGAATTGCTAGGTCAGTTTCAGGTGTATTTAATCCTAGAAAAGTGCTAGTAGCCTATGTAACGGGGGCCTTCCTCTCACAGGGTCTCTTTCATGCATCGACAACTTATACCACCTTGCTCCCTCTCAGAGCGGGCCCCTTCAGCCATAGGCTTTAGCTAGTGCACACCTTGGGTGGCAGACATACCATCTTTTGGGCCTCTCCCGCAACCCTCACCAGGATAGCGGCCAGCCAATTACCCAACCAGACCCAAGCTTTCCCTGGTCCCTACCAAGGCAAATCTATACAAACACACATACACATCGGGCTTGCAGCCCTCTGGTTTCCCCCTCACTGGGGCTTCACATCTCTACTCCTTCATTGGAGGCGTACCCTTACTGGGGCTCCACTCACATCTGTACCCCTTCACAGGGGCCTATGCTTACCAGGGCTCCACATCTTCTATCCCCTCACTGGGGATACAGAGCTTCCCTCCCCAGTGGGGCTCAGGCACCTGTAGCTGTGTCTGGCCCCAACTGATACCCACAGTGATGTGGGGGCTAGGGGTTATAGAGGTGCCCCAACCCACCTTCCACCAGGGTGGTAACTGGCCTGGTATTTTCCTGGAGGCTCCCATGCCACTGGGAGGCTCACCAGGCCACCCACTCCTGGCAGGGTGCAACTTTAGGTCATGTCCAGGACCATAAGGCTCCTGCTCCTACCTACAGATGTTCTCATACAGCAGCTCAGCCAGGCAATGTTTCCTGCCTGGCTGCCAACAGCAAACAGCTCTGTTTATATAAGGGCCATGGTTCTAAAATAGCCGCCACAATCAAGTATCTGCCGGCTGCTTGACTCGGCCCTTAAAGTGGCAGGCACCAACAGTGCCCTGCCACAGCCTAAAGACTACATGAAAAGTTATTTCTCCTCCAAAGCCACTGGTTACAACATTCATGAGAGAAAACCATAAAAGTGGTCACTTCTATAAACAGGAAATGGAACCTTGATTTTGTCCAAGGCTAAATAAATATTTCATTTAATTTCAAACAGTTTTTTGCTAGGTTAAAAACCCAAAGAACTTTACCTGAATTTTTCTGAGTCCAAGTTAATTTCTCTCATTCAGCCTTATTGAACCTGCATCCTTCAACCAATCAGAAGTTCCCCTCTCTGTTAGAATTTTTTTATATGGACAAAAGTGAAATCCAGCATTGTCAAAGGGTTTCTTGAAGGCCCAGCTTATGACCTATTTCTTGTGTACCGTTGCATTGTGAGAAAAATGAGGAATATACATGCAAGTTTAAAATGGAGCTTATCTAGATTCACACAACTTCGTTTGGAGTTTAACATTGAAGTTCCAGATTGAAATAAAGCTGACATTTCAAAGGAAGAAATAAAGCTGACATTTAAAAGGAAACTCAGGGGATTTTATGCTGTGTTAACTTAACCTGGCAGTAAGCTTTAATCTATGACCAGTCGCATTAAGCACATATGAAGGAATTCTTTAAATAGACCAGGAACAAACTAAATCTCTGCAACTGTATAGGTAAGAAATACTCAATAAATATTTCTTTTTTGTATTTGGAGAAAAGCAGTATGATGTCTTCCTATCTTAAAAAGTTTCTTAGTAATGAGTTATTTTCTATTCCATTAGTAACATTTTCTGGTGTTAAACACATTTAAATCTTCAGGACAAAAGTAATCTAGTAGAGGAGAGTATTAGAAGAATTAACCAAGCAACTCTCAGAAACATTAGCATTGATTTTTAATACATTTTGGAACAATGGGAATTGTATGTTGTAGGTATACCTAATCCTGTCAGTTTTCATTACTGAAATTACAATTGTTTGCACATGGGTAGCTTAATAATACCATTTCTTTTCTTTGGTTTTATTTCCTGTTGGGTAAAAATAATGTGTCATATGATCTTCATAATATTTATATTTCACTAGGAAATAGTTGAAACAATACTCATTAATATTTCTCTTATGAAATCTTCAATTAAATATCACAGGATTGGCTGGATACTCCTGTGGTTAAACTCAGCAGTATGCAGCAGATAAGAAAGAAGACTCAGTCAGTTACAAGAAAGAAAATGTAAAGAAAAATAGTAAATTGTTACTATTTTGAATTAGTAGATCAGGCCAACAATTTTCTAGTTTGTCAGAAAATTTGGTTTAAATTAAACCCCCTTTTTTTCCCTTGCAAAAAACATCTTAAAGGAACTGAGTCTTTCCAAATCCACAGAATGATAAGTGTTAGGAAAAAGTAAGTATTAGGTTAAGTCTGATCTCTTGTTTTAAGAGCTGTGAGGTGCTTTTTCTTCCTAAATAAATAATGCTTTTAAAGAACTGACAAGCATGTCAGACTTATCTACAATCTTCTGCCACCCCAAATAAAGCATTTAGGACCATTTGAAAAAAAGGTAATTAGTAGGGTTCTGCAAAACAACACCATTTCATTTTGACTTCTGTTATGACAGAACAGGGTTTCATTTTGAGTTTCATTTTGTTTTGAAACCACTGTCCATTTCGTTTCGTCGAAACTGTTTCACTGTTTCAACACAGTTTCAATGTTTCACCCATAGGCTATAATGGGGAAGAATAAAACTGCCTATAACTTTGTCATTTCATGCCTAATTCAGATTAAACTTGCAGGGGTGACAGCCCCTTCTGAGGCCATGAAGCCTGCCAAGTTTCAGGGAGATAGATCATGAGGTTTCTAGGAAACTGCACCTCAGGCTGCTGACAAGCAAAACTCATGACATAGGTGACACTGTGTGTGTGTTAAGGCATGCTGGCACTGACACTGGGGCCTCTACATGACACGGTAGTGTGTCCCAATGAGGCCTCCTCCTCTCCTACAGCCTCAGCCTGGTCCACCACTTTAAATGACAACAAGTATTATCTAACTTAGTGAGCACTAGCACAGTAGCACCAGCAGCATCTCAGGCAGCCAAACTGTGATAGAGCCTTTCTTTCCTCTCCTGCAGGATCTTCTTCTCCAGCAGCTGCCAGGGAACTCTCCTTGGCAGCCCCAGCCCTTGGGCTTAGATGTGCCCAGGGTCCTGTGTCCTTCCAGTCAGGTGCTAGGGGTGATGGCCTAAGGACATGGCACTGGCAGACAAGGGCCTTTCCTTTGGCTCAATCTCATCTGGTAACTTTTAGCAGGCCAACTGAATAGTTACAGAAATATATCTTAGCAAGCTTTTGGGTTGAAAAACTGAGGAAGGACCAGCAGAGGGTGTGTGTGTGTGTATGTGTGTATGTATGTGTATGTGTGTGTGTGTGCGCGCAGCGCGCACTGTTCCTGGATGGAAGGAATAGTAAAGAAGCCAGAGGCTTACATTCAAGGCAGGCATGTGATAGCCAGAACCAAATGGGGTTAATGAGCAAGTTATAGCAACAAAGATTTGCTCCTTGAGAACATCTAGCAATGGCATATAGTTAATATATGCAACTGAACTCCAACTAGCTTCAAGCATCAAGGACAATAAAAAATCCTTTTTCAGATATGTGGGGAGCCAGAGGAAAAGCAAGGGCAACATTGAACCCCTGCTGAACCAGATGGGGCAACTGACAACTGATGCCCAGGAAAAAGCCAACCTATTAAATGGGTGCTTTGCGTCAGTCTTTCATCAGTCCCATGGAACACCCATGCCCACTACAGGACAAGGAGGTCTGGGTAAGGGAGATCCCCTGCCCTCCATTAATGCCGACCTCCTGAAGGAACACCTTGAGAAGCTAGATATCTTCAAATTAGCCAGCCCTGACAATCTACACCCCAGGGTACTCAAGGAGCTGGCGAGCATCATAGCCCAGCCCGACACAGATCTCTGAAAACTCTTGGCACTCCGGTGTAGTGCCCGAAGACTGGAAGAAGGCCAATGTAGTACCTATCTTCAAGAAAGGGAGAAAGTGGATCCGGCTAACTATAGGATCATCAGCCTGACTTCTATCCCAGGGAAGGTTTTAGAAAAGTTTATTAAAGAGGCCATCCTTAATGGACTGGCTGACGCCAACATCCTAAGGGATAGCCAGCACAGGTTTGTTGCAGGTAAGACTTCCTTGACCAATCTCATTTCCTTCTACAACCAGATGACCTATCACCTGGATAGGGGGGAAGAGATTGATGTCATATATCTTGACTTCAAAAAAAGCCTTTGATTTGGTATCCCATGATCACCTCTTGGCCAAACTGGCCATTTGTGGCCTTGGGTCCACCATGATCCGCTCGCTGGAAATTGGCACTGTGGTCGGACCCAGAGGGTAGTAATTGATGGCAGTCACTCATCATGGTGCCCTGTGACCAGTGGGGTCTGTCCTTGGACCCATATTGTTCAACATCTTCATTAATGATGTAGACATTGGAGTCAGGAGCACCTTCTACCCACCTTTTACCAGAAGGATCCTTGGTCCTGGCATTTCCTGGGGCTGCCATGCTGCCAGCAGTCCCACCACCTCCCTGACCCTCGTGAAGTGCAGTTTTAATGGTCATGCCCAGCACCTGGGGTCTGTTCCTTCCCAATAGCCCCAGCCCATACCTCCAAATTCATCCTGGCACAGAAGGTCAGTAGGGATGTATTCTTCCCCTGCTGGCTGGTGATACAGTGAGTTCCTCCTCCAGCTCTGAGAGTGGGGCATTAAATGGCTTTTTAAAAAGGAAATAGGTGCAAGCAGAGTGAGGCGGGCAGCATTCACTCCATCTGCAGCTGGGGCCTGGGGAACTGCAGCAGTGGGAGCTTCACCTTGAGGAACACCAGCTGTTCCACCAAACCAGGATCCACGCAGGTGCGGTGGGGTGTCACTATATCCCCAGCAATGCTGGACACCCTTTCACTTAGAACACTGGTTGGTGGACAGGACAGGTATTCCCAGGCAACTGTGGCCAGATCTGGCCACATCTAGCTGTGGCTTGCCCAGTAGGCCAAGGAGTTCACAGCAGCAGCTCCATGTCCTCAATGAGACAGGCAGCCACCAAGGCCTGAGCACTACCTGCCTGATGGTGGATCCTGGTGCCTCTGGACGCCATCATGGAAGCCATGCCCGTGGCCCACACTGGCAGGGCCTGTGGTGGAGAAGGATACTGGCTAGTGGATGGCATGCTGGCATGGGACAGTGGATCCCCCTCTTCCATGCCCCCCTTCCACCATTATGCCTCCCTGACTCTCTTTTCCAGCATCTCTGTCTACTGATCCAGGGTTTGACTGCTGCATACACTGCCCTTCACCCTTGGGTCACACATGGTAGCCAGCATGTGGACCGTACTGAACCACAAGGGATCAAGCCATTTCCTGATGTCCTCCTTCAGCCACCTCACCAGTGCTTGCATGTCTGGTGACAGTGGCTTCCCCCAGCCAGAAACACTGATCCCCTGGAAGCTCTCCATTTGGCTCTAACATTCCCTCACTACAGGGATCACCTGGCTAAGGAGGGCATTGCCAGCACTGAGGGTGTTGGTGGCCTCGAGGAAGGGCTTGAGGACCACCAAGATCTGGGAGATGGTATCCCACTGAGTTCTGTTAAAGAGGCCACTGATCCCAATCTCCCTGAGCAAGGTCATCTCATGGATGGCCTTCTGTTGCTCCACCAATCTCTCAGACATCAGGTATGTGGAGTTCCACCAAGTCTCCACATCCTGTATGATTTTGTGCTCCAGGATTTTTGGCTCTTCTTGTTTGTCCTGCAGTATCTCACCTCACTTGTTGCTCTGGTGGAAGTAGCCTGCCACCTTCCTGCATTTTGAAATGAACTTGCTGGTGGTGCTGGCACCATCACTAGCAGCCCCTTCCCTCTTCAAGGCCCTGTCCCTGACAACAAGGTGCAACTTGTGTGCCACACAGTGGATACCAATGAAGTTAGCATCATGACCTGCCCTGACCATATTGGCCCTACTGTCAAAGACCATGAACCCGCAAATGAGCTCACCCTACCCAATGAGCCACTCCTGCACCAAGCAATTCATGGCACCCATAATCTCTGTTGCCATGTGGGACTCAGCCATCACCTCAGCTTGAGGGAGAGCCCACCGATGATCTGACTGGTTGCACCAGTGCTCTGTGAGGGAGAGGCAGACATGATCTCCACCCTGGCTCTCCAGATGTCCGAGGTGAAGTGTAAGGCCACCTGTGGCCCTGCCTTGTGTAGCTTCCCCTTCAAGTACTCCCTGCATGCCTCATACAGGGAGGGCACCACTGTCCTGCTAAAGGTGGTGCATGCGAGCATTTGGTAGGATGGGGCCATGAGTGCCATGAGCCACCTCAACCCTGGCTGCTCAACTAAGGAGAAGGGCTGGCCATCCACAGCAAGCATCTCCTCAATGCTCTGGGTGATCTTGTTTGCCCTTGCAACATGCCCTGCTTTCTGTCCACCTTTCCCCCACTGTTCCAGGGTGTTCTGCCTCTGCTTTGCGGATTTGGGGGCTTTGGAACAAGAGGGGGACTTCTCTTTAGGCATGCTCCCACTGGTGCCAGGCTGAGGAGGAGCAAGGGCAAGGGGGTGGTGCCTGCGGAGATTCATTAGCATCCCCATGGTGCTCATGTGTTTTGTTCCCTTGCCCTAGCTGGTTTGGGCTCGGCAGTGCAAGCAGATAGCATATGTGGGATCATCTGCCAGCTCAAAATGATCCCAGACCACACTACCTGCTTGTTTCTGGGGTTTGGGTGCTTGTGTGGATGCTGCAATTTCCCCCTTCTCAGCAGGCAGAGGCACAGCAACAGGAGAACCAGACTCAGCTGAGCTGCTTGCCACCACAACCTCTACCTCAGCATCCTCTGAAATGCCATCTGGGTAAGGAGACCTGGCTCTAGGGGAAACTCGAGGGGTATGGAGCACAAACTCAGCTGATTCCCCCTCCTTCCCCAGAATTTCCCTTGCTTGGGCACTCCAATCCAGATCTAGCTCCAGCTCTTCCTCTGGCACTGGAAGGCTCAGCATGGGAAGTGAAAGGGAGTGGAAGAGCCCATCATGCTGGTGCTGGCACTCCTGCTTGTGTCATGGTGGTGTGCAGGGGTGGTTATGGCTGCTGCTTTTGGAGGGGATGCAGAGTCAAGCACAGGCAGTAGCACTGGCACTGCTCCTCTCTTCTTAATGCTTCTGGAAGCCTCATGCCTTCTAGTTGTAGGAAAGAGGCTGTCTCTCAGTTTGGGGCGGGGGGGAACTTACAGCTCTCCCTCGATCCCCTCTTCCACCCTTCCCTGAAGGTTTGCCAACTGCGTTTCCACCACACTTCATGGTGTGTTTCATACTGTCATGTGTTTATAAAAATATATAAATGTATCTGCCTTCCTATATAAATCCTATATTATAATATGCTGCCAAACATAAATGTATAGAAATAAAAATATATGTATCTGCCTTCCTATATAAATTCTATAGAGTAATATCCAATATAATTATGAAATTGAAAAGAATAAATCAATTAATATAATAATGAAATAAACAGGTCTAGAAGAAAGCAAAAGGTATTGGGGAATCCCATTTGCTAGGCTAGCAAGTAGGAAATCATTCAAATCAATGGTAGTAGTAGTTGTTGTCTAACGCTCCTGAGCTGCTGGAAGATGGCTCATTAACTGTCAGACCCCAAGGCAGAAAACAGGCCAGTTCAAAAACATTGCTGATGGTAATGTTCCAAAATTTGCAAGTGTTTCCAATAATGTCATCCAAGTGTCATACTCATACAACAACATACAGATGAACATACAGGGTTCATGAGAAGTCGAGTTTGATGTCATGATTATCAAAGATACAATTTCAAAGATGTGCAGAGGAAGACTGGCAGATTTTATCTGGTGTTAGATATCATCGTCTATGTTTACTTTTTTGGAAAAGTGGCTACTGAGGTAGAGGAAATGATCAACATTCTCTGATTGTTCTCTAATTGTAATATGTAGAAGATGATCTAGTCAGTTTGGGGCAGGTTGGTAAAGGATCTTACTTTTCATGAAATTCACAGAAAGTCCAAGCATTTCATATGCTTCACAGAAACAATTAAGAGTAACCTGGACTTCTGCAGTTGAGTGGTCACACACGACACAATTGTCAGCATAAAGAAGATCAGTAATGGAGGTATTATTTGGATATGAAATATAACCAGCTAATGTTAAAGAAATTCCCATCCATGGGATACTGGATGTGGATTCCAGATGGAAGTCTATCACCCATGAGATGCTACATAGCTGCAATACAGAAGGAAAAGAGTGTTGGTGCAATCACGTATCCTTGCTTGACTCCAAATCTAGTAGTGAAGGGGTCTGTTTCTGAGCCACTGATTAGGAGAGTTGCAGTCATATTGTCATGAAGTTTCATAATGGTAATAAATTTTAGCAGGCATCCAAAGGCCATCAGGATCTTTCATAGAGCCTCTCTGTTAATTGAATTAAGGGGCTTACCTAATTCAATGTAAAGATCTTGTTGCTGGTCATAGCACTCCTCCTGCAACTGTCTAGCAACAAAGATTGTATCTATTGTACCTCTCAGTGGTATGAAACCACACTGAGACTCAGGTAGAATCTCCTCAGTGAGAAAAGTGGGTCTCTCAAGGAGAATGCAATTGAGGAACTTTGTAGCCATGGATAGGGGTACAACACCACAATAATTGCTGCAATCCAGTCTATTTCCTTTCTTGAATATCATAATGATTCTGACACCTCTCAAGTCACTGAGAATCTGTTATTCCAGATTTTCAGAACAGTGACATGTAGTTGGTGAGAGATCTTTTTCCATCTTGTTTATACATGTCAGTTATTATTCCATCAGGAATACATGCTTTGTTGTTCTTCATCTGACTACTGGCTTTCAAGGTCTCTTGATAAACTGGTGGATCTGTAACATAGTTCTTAATTAGTCATTGTGGAATGGCTTAGATCAGGGGTGGGCAAGATGTGGCCCACTAGGCCATTCTATCCAGCCCACAGGGCCCCTAAAAAATTTAGAAAATTAATAATTATTTGCCCCTGGCTACCCATCATACAGCCCTCGATGGCTTGCCAAAACTCAGTAAGCGGCCATCCACCTGAAATAATTGCCTGCCCCTGGCTTAGATAATATTGTCTTTCATATTTGACTCTTGGTTAAGGACGCTGTCACAAACCCATCCATAGAGTACCCCCATAGCTCCAAGTTTTTCCCCACTGTTCTAACACTTGTCCCAAGGAACAGAGCAAGGTTTGCCCTCAGATAACTCCTTTTCCCCTCAAGCCTCAGCTCCCCTGCCTTTTTACCTGACCTCACAACTGCAGTAAGGGGATTTCTGCCATCTCTGCAGTAGGGGGATCTTCTGCCAGTTTGGGTTCTGGAATACATTTTAGGTTCCCCCTTCCTATAGGATGCTTAATCTGGAATAACACTTGCCCAGAGATTACTCTTCACCATTGACAATCAGTACAGAGGCAAACAACAAAAGGATTTATTGCATAGGAGAAAAGAATCATACAAGAAAAAAGTGACCACAAGTTTTGAAGACACAATAAAAACATAAGTAAAGTTTCTTATCCTCTCATCTGGCTACATCACAGCACTCCTAAGAGTCCTACCAATATCACCAAAAAGCAGTCTTCCTAGTAATTCTGCCAGCCCTGGCTACTGAGTCCTTGAACTTTTTTCTCCAGCCCAGTAAAAAATCCAAAGACCACACTTCTATCATATCTAGACTCCAAGAAACCTCCAAGCCAGCATTATTCCATTGTGTATGTCAGAGGGATGACTCCTTGTATGCTTGACCATAGCTTTGGTTGCATTGAAGAAACTACACATGCCATGGCTGTAAGCAAACTTTGAGTTTCTTTTGCTTTCCCTCCCACCCCTTGTTTTTTTGCTCTCAAATTTTCCTCTGGGTCTCATCTTTAATGTGTTGAGAAAGCCTTTGCTTTGGTTTGGAGTTGGTGTCACTCTGCCAAGCATTGAAGGCTCTCCTTTTTCTGTCAATGCCAATTTGATCTTCCTTTGTGGAGAAGACCAGAGATTCTTTGTACACCCTCTTGGATGCTTTTCTTGAGGCTCTCCCAGTGATCACTGATGTCAAGATCATCAGGGATGTTGTAGAGCATTTCACAGAGACACTGCTGTAGATGACTGCTTTTAGCACAGCATTTTAGGGAGTGTGTCATAGCTGGACCAGCCTAATGTTCAGAGAGAACACAGAGGCTAAGGCCCAGGTCAGAATTCAGAAGCCAAATTATCACATCCAAATGAAAATCCAGGGGCAGAGTCAACAACACAGACCAGGGTCAGGGTCCAGGAATCAGAAGCCAAATTACAAAGTCCAAGGAATGGATAATCCACAGGTCAATGTCCAAGAGAAACAAGCGGGGCCAGGAAACCAGGAAATAAATTCATGGGGAAATCCAATGCTAGAGTACAGAAACAAAGCCAAAACCAAGGTTAGGAACAAGGAAAGCAAAAGAGGGACCAGGAGGGTCACCCAAAGAAACCAATGTCAGAACTGTTGGCTACCCTGGAGCCTGCTACCACAGCTGGAACTAAATGGGGAAACTGAGCTGTCAGCAGCCAACCAGGAAGACATCCAGTTAGCTAGCTGCAGTAGTTTGTCAGCCAAAGACCCAAGCAGATGCATCTGCCTAGGCAATTAGGGTCCCTGGCAGGGTCTTTCAGTCCCTCAATATTGAATCTCTAGCCAGACCTTTCAGGCCCCAAGAATGGAGAGTCCACAACCTCTCTGGGTAACCTCTTCTAGTGCTTTGCTATCCTCCTAGTGAAAAAGTTTTTCCTAATCTCTAACCTAAAATTCCCTTACTTCAACTTGAGACCGTTGCTCCTTGTTCTGTCCTCTGCCACCACTGAGACCAATTAGCTCCATCCTCTTTGGAATCACCTTTCAGAAAGTTGAAGGCTGCTCTTAAATCGCACTTCAGCCTTCTCTTCTCCAGACTAAAGAAGCCTCTCCTCAGAAGTCATGTGCCCCAGCCCCCAAACCATTTTCATTGCCATCTGCTGGAGTCTCTCCAATTTGTATACATCTTTTCTGTAGTAGGGAGCCCAAAACTGGACACTGTACTCCAGATGTGGCCTCACCAGTGCCAAATAGAGAAGAATAATTTACCTTAATCTACTGGCAACCATCCTACTAATACAGCCCACTATGCCATTAGCCTTCTTCACAACAAAGACACACTCTTGTCTCATATTTAGCTTATTATCCACTGTAATCCCCAGGTCCTTTTCTGCAGAGTTGCTGCTTAGCCATTCAGTCCCCAGCCTGTACTGGTGTAAGGAAAATCTAGACAACCAGAGGTTTATATTCCATTGTAGTCTTCATCCACTTTTCAGCCATTTTAAAGTATTGGTTCTTCATTTTCCTGCTAAGCCATTGAGGACTTCTATTTTTAGTTTTGAATCACTGTTAGTCTTCACTTTTGACCATGCCACCATGGGTGACCATACCAGGAGTACAAAACTACAGATGGCATCACATCACTATTCAGGTCATTGGTAGCACCCAGGCTTCTCCACCACATCATGGTTGTGATTCTTGGGAAGACAAGTATATTCCTCCTGTAACACAAGTACTATCCTGCAGTGGGGTTATTTACTCCTCCACAATGCATTTGTAGACAGCAACAGGACTGGCTGGGGCATAAGGGTGCTTCAGTGCAGAGGCTTCCTGCCAGCTAGCCCCACACTGAAGCACCCTCATGCCCCAGCCAGTCCTTCCACAAGACACTGACATAGGTCAGAACAGCTTCAGGAGGCTGACTCCTGCCAGCCAGAGCTGCTCTGACCTGGTTCAATGTGCAGTGGTCTTGGGGGCACATGTAAACATGGCATCCAGGAGCAATAAACTCCAGCACAAACTTCACCAAAGTTTATTCAGGCACGTTAGTTTCATGTATTCATGCCCAGTGTGTTCTACTGTCAAATTTAGCTGCCCCCTGTCAGCTTGCTAGGTTCTGGGAATCCCTCTCTCAGGCATATAACTTTCCTCAAATACAGAATTGCATACCCAAGTTCCACCTACAAATTCAATAGCGTGACAACTGCACTTTAAAGTTACAGTGCTTATGGTTCCCTTCATAAATCCAGCCTGGCGTACCTAAAGAATTATCCATTTGTAAGATTCATCTCTGCATCGTACTAGTGAAACAAGAATGTTTATTCATATTAAATTGTAGCTATAAAACTATATCAAGCTATAATTGTTGACCACACCAATAATGTTGATAGCATTTACACAAGTAGAGGAGGCAGAGTTTTTTAGAGCAGTAGTGCTCAGCCTTTTGGCTCTGTAGGCCAAGTATGGGGCATGGGGCCTGCCTGCAGGCCAGATCAGACCCACACCAGGATTGGGCCCTGCATGCCCCACCCAGTCCCCTATGTGGGGATTGGGCTATGGGGCCCCAGACCACCCCAGCCAGTCCCACATGCAGGGTCATGGCAGCCAGAGTAGCTCCATGTACCCATGGTGAGCTCCACAGGCTAAATGACATGGCACTGGGTACCAATTCTGGTCCATAAACTGGTGATTGATCACCCATGTTCTAGAGGAATAAAACAACACTACTAGAATAAGGCTGACCATAATCACCGTACAATTTCTTCTACAATATACTGTTGCAATGATTTATAGAAACAAATACTTTTAAAGTCACAAGAAGGTAGCAAGACATTTATGGGGCAATCTAGGCCTTGTCAGTGTTTTATGCACATGGCCTGACAAAGCTATAGCTTTTCCTACTCTTTTTCATGGATACAAAAACAGGAAGCCCTCCCTGCTGTGAGAAGTCTTTCTTTCTCTTTCAAGGGTGATTATATCATCTGCCTTACAGAATTGCTGCTAATGATGGTACCTGTTCCTTCTAAGCTTCTTTGTATTTCAGATGCTGAATTAACAAGCCTAGCTCTGACTCCTGATCAAAACTACAGACACTACACCTGCTTTATTTTAAAAAAATCTTTATACATTAAACTTAAATGAACTCTTCCATGCTGATTTGGCTCAAACTGTGATCTTACTGACATATCACTTAGCAGAACTAAGTTGGCATCAAAATTTGAAAAGGAATGGTTCAGGCTAACAAAGCTGTAATAAATGTTCTTGTTCAAAAAGGATTCTGGATGAAATATTTCAGAAGAACATGAGTTCCAAACTCCTACTGATCTTCCATGGGATTTGGGAATCTAACTAACCTATGGCCTCTTAGGCAATCCAACTGTGGTATAACACAGACATTTTCTATTCTGCTTGAATACTCAAGAGGAAGTATATAAGGGAGCCATGTACCAAGTGGGTAGCAGAGGAAATTATGAACCCAGATTCTATTTTGAGAATGCTGCAAAACTGCTCCTGGATTCTGGTTTAGTCATCAGCCTCTGTGTGCCTCAAGTTACCCATCTGTATAACAAGGCTGATGTTTACTCATCCTCCCAGGGACTATGTTGTAGTTCCACTCAACTGACAGTGCAACAGGTGAACAGGAAAAGAAGAATATGGTTGGAAAGAAACAAGATTTAGTGGAAGAACAGTATTTACAGTTCTTCTATCACTTTCTTAACCAGTGGCAGATGGGAGAGATCTGCAGGCATCACAGCAAAGAGAGGTTTTTAGGAAAGGATCAAAAGAGGGTAAGGTGACAGATTTAAATAGTTTGATGGGGCATTTTTCCCATGAAAAAGGAAGAAGGCAAAATTTCTTTCAAACTCAAAATAAGCCTAAATTCATGCCACCTCAATTATTTTAAATTGTTTTTAGTGGTACTCATTAGGGCTGTGTGAAGATTCAGTCACTGATTCAATTCAGCAGAGATTTGGTGGCCAAATCTCCAAATCTGAATCAAATCAGAAACTCTTTAATCTCTCCAAATTGAATCAGAATCCTCTGAATTGATTCAGAGAGATTCAATGATTCGGATATAGACACAGCTTTAAATGTTTTTTCTACATACCTCAAGGTACTAGGCAGCTCATGAATGCTGAGATGGTGGGGTGGATGGAGCGTCCCACAGAAGCATGAGGGGGAAGTCCCCAGCACACTCGCCAACAGACCCAGAAGTGGACCAGGAGCACTTCTAGTCCACTTCTGGGTCGACTGGGGAGTGCACAGGCCCAGCCCCCTGCCCCCCTACCCGCTTGAAAACTGCTGCCTCCTGGGTCTGGGGGGCACCTAGGGTCCCCCCATGGCTGATCACTGAGCTGGGGTATGTGGGGGGAGGTAATACTTCCAGTAATACTAGGTCCACCACTGAGCATGCGAGGGGACCACTACGCTCCTGTGGGATGCTCCATCTGCCCCAGCATCAGTGTTCACAAGCCACACCTGGCACCTCAAGGTATGTAGAAAAAAAAACATTTAAAGCTGTGTCTATGGCTGAATCACTGATTCCCTGAATCAGCATCAAATCTTTAGATTTGGATTCAGCCGACTCAAATCAGGATAGCGATCCAAATCAACGAATTGAATCACTGTCCCCAATTCAGGCCGAATCCAACTTTGAATTGAATATGGCCTGTTTCGCACACCCCTAATACTCATCCTTGCAATATCACCTTCTGGTTAGTAAACCATTTATGAAATAATCCTTATTTTTAATGTATTCATCACTTTTATGTATTTGCCACATACTTTGAAAAGATTTTTAATCTGTTACTTACTAATCGTTGTTCACCTCAACTGTTTTCTTAATTTGGCATGACTGATCACTTAAAATCACATCATACTGACTCTGTTCCTGAGTAGAATAAAGACTTTTTAAAACAAAAAAGATAGACCAAAGAGAGTTTCTTTTAAACTACCCCACATAGCTACTATAGATTTGCTTTCTAAACTGGGTACAAACTTCAGGCTTCATAAGTATTTTCATAAACATATAGATGTTACAACCAATATTCATGGGTTACACATACAGTTACAGCAACCAAAACCTCCACCTTTATTCATGACTAAATTATCTTTTAAAATTTATCTCTTTGGCTAGCTTTCACTCATATTTTCAACAAAACACATTTCTTGCATTAGATATGAATCTTGAGCAAGCCTTTGACATTACCAGGCCCTGTGACATAGCTATTAAACCAAATGATAGCCCATCTTATGAATGTTTTACACTAAAAAGAGGGCATTATGTGAATTATGGTTTTTACTCAGATGTGGAACTACCAGCTGACATTTCTCTATTACAAATTCAAGCAGTGACTTCAGCAGACATTACATTTTTTCTTCTTTTCAATCTGCACTGCACCAAATCACCTTTTCCTTGTTTGTCTCAGTAATATTAGTTCTTAAATAACGTTGTCCATGCTTCTCTGAGTATGGGCAGTGTTTCCATTGTCCTTGAGAGCAACCTTGTCTTGCCTTTGGTCAGGAAAGATTCCTAGGACCCTAAGGTAGTTTGAAATTGCTGACCTATTTCTAACTTGCCATTTGTGTTCAAACCTGGGAATAGATACTGGATCCAAAGCTGTAAAAATATCTTGCATAATATGCTTATTATGCAAGATATTTTATCAAATTTTTATTCATATAAGAACACCAAGACAGATCTGATCAAGATTTTAAATGACCACTTCGACTTCCTCCTCCATTTCTTGTTCTGGCTGGCTTTAGTGTGACATTTAATAGTAACAACCATGCTGTCTATATTCACAGAATGAATGGCATATTTTAGATTTTTTTCCTTAGAGATGTACATGGATCACTGGACCAACTGTAGTTCAATTTGGACCCAATATTATTTAGCTTTGGCCCATTTATAACCATATGTCATTATAATGTCATGTCATTTATCACAGTTCATTTATAACATCATGACAGTAGATTTTTCCCATGATATTGATACTATGTATCTCAATGTCAATTAAACAAATTAAAATTATGTTATACCTGTGCTGTCCAAGTAATGCATAAAGAGGCATGAAATAATGTTCATTTTCAACAGTTAAACACACAGAAAAGCAGGTGATCATTATTTTTCACCATCAAAGTAAATTTGGGGTTTTTTTTATTCATTTACTCTACAGACAGGTTCATTAACTAGAATATTTGGTACATGTCTGGCTCCAAAATGCATTTGAACCATATGTTTGACAGCTTATTAAGAACACTTATTATCCTTTAACTGTTCTGGCAGAATCCAGGAATGTCATCCTTACCTGATTTTTAAGAATCTTGTTCATAAAGAAATGTGCACACGGTAGTCTTCCAAGACAGGATAGCAGCACTGGTGTCCAGCAAGAAAAAGAATTTCTTTAAAATTCTAAAATTTACATTTAATTTGGTTTTTCTCCAGATCCTGACAACTCAGAGTGAATTTTATAATCCTACCCTTCCAGGCATTTCTAATACCTGCGTCCTTGTAGCTACTACTTAAAGCATCTACTATTAACAGATAATTCAACTTACAGAAAGGGTGACTAGTTTAAGATAAAGCTGAAATGTTTACCAAGGAATGCAAAAGATTTTTTGTTTTTTAACTGCAAAAACCAAAGAAATGAACAACTAAGGGATGACAGATATATATATTCACAGTGCAGACAAAAAATAAAATGTGCATGTGTAAGATATCACACTGCACATTCTAAAAAACTTTTTAACTCTCTCTTATACCCCAACCAAGCCTCAACCTAGGCCCCCAACAGATTGAATTTTATTAGTAGATGTTAACAGTTATGAACCCAAAAAGATGACAAAACCAGTCAGGAAATACAGAGCACCCAAGCGCAGGACTAACATAAGAGGGATGGGGGTGAGGGGGGGAAATGCAACTAGGTTACAGAAAATACAATGTTAGCCAACTAAGGCCAGAGGTGCGGGAGGGGGGTAGAGGAAGGAGAGGGAGGGGGTTTGCAACGCTGAGAGAGAAAGAAGATAGATACACACAAACCTGTACAATGATCCACAATGGTGGAAGAAGCAGGTTGAGGAAAATTTCTATGTCCATATACAGTCTCATCATGGGGGTCCTCTTCAGGTGCAGCAGGGTAGTCCATAGCTGAAGATTCCTCTCAAAGTCCATCAGGTGCAGGGGGGGTTTAGGCGGTCCTGTCTGGGTCTGGTCTGGTGGTGGTAGGTCTGGTGGGGTCGGTGTACTGGCGGTGACCCATGATGTGCCCCATATAGATGTTACAGGACCAGTGGATCATGTTGGACACCATGAGGCAGCACATCAGCTTGGCATAACAGCAGGAGATGAGGAAGGTGCTCAGGACACTCTTGTTGCTGGGGACCCAGGCTCTGAGCATTCCCACGATGAGCACATTGACCGTCACATCATAGCCACAGCCCCTCAGGATGTCAACCAGTGGGGCATACTTCTCCCGCTTGCGAACCCAAGCATTGGTGATGGCTTGGTGCTGGTTCTCTAAGGGGATGGTCACGTCAACAATCACGATCTTCTTTGCCTCTTCATTTGTGATGATGATATCGGGGCACATTTAGTTCTCACAGCCCAGGACAGTGTGGTTCACAGAGATCTCTTCCGCTGCGGCCGGGACGGCCGTCACCAGGTGGTCCTGGACAGCATTGTAGTGGAGCTGCCAGGCTCTGGCATGCGGCCTACAGCTGCACAGAACATGAGGGAGGGTCTCTGTTGCATAGTCACACCACTGGCACCTCTTGTCCCAGTGGCCAAAGCAGATGGCCCCATTCAGAGGCAGGCAATTAAGGTGGGTGCGGTGGAAGAAACACCAGTCCACGAAGTGCATGAAGCTCCCACTGAGCATGAAGTGGCTGCTGGATTCATGGTCAGTCTGTTAACTGCGTCTTAAATAGTAATCAAGCCACACGTTCAGGGAATTAATGGTGCTACAAAAAGGTTTCCATCACACTTTAAACTGATCTCCAACCAGGCCTGGTGCAGTCTCCACTGGCCAGCAATGAATTGGTTGTCAGCTAGCTCTGGGACCACATTGGAGCTCAAACTGGCCCTGGTGCAATTCCTAGAGCTGCCTGATGATTAGATGATTGTCAGTAGATCAGGACAGCACTGGGATTTTAACTGTGGTTCCCAGAGCCAGCCAATAATCAGCTGATTATCAGGTACCCAGCTTTCAATTTGACAGTGCAGGGGTAGCCTAGGATCATGATTCTGGGCTTCCTCCCCCACATTGGCAACTAGGATATAGGATATTAACCCTAATCCTAAAATTGTATGTCCTGCCATACAGGAGATATGATTCCTCAAATTAGGTATCAGATCCCATAGTACCTTAAATGAACATCTTCAGAGGCCCTGTAAACCTAATTATCCCCATCCATAATACTGCATTATGTGTATTTCTAATGTGGTCTACATATCCTTAAAACACTGCCCTCCATCTCAAAATACTAACAGATACCCATCCATTTTGGGCCACTGACACAACTATTTAGCCTCCCAAAGTTCACATTCAGAGTTCACCTTCCTCCATGTTTCCTCTCTGTGTGATCAATAGGCTGCATCTATCTTCCCCTTATAAATTCCAGAACCATTCAGTGTCCCCACCTACAAAGACCACAAGTACTAGTATGAAACTCATGCCCTCTTCCTAGGATACTCTTTTATTCTTCCAGCTTTTTAACTATGATATAGATAATAGCTTTGTGCATCAGAACTGTGATCAAAAAGTTCTCTATAGACCCTTACATATTTTCCTTTTACACTACTTAATTCCCAGAGCTTCTGCATGCAGGAGATTGTTTCCTTATTTTCTTGATTAATTTGTTGAGTCCCACCTGCTCTGGCAACTAGAAATAGAAAAATTTCTCTGCATTCCTGTATGATATGTTAAAATGTTACATCTCATCATACCCTCAATGTGCTATAAGCATTAATATTTTAGAAATACCAAGTAGTATTAATGTTACTTAATTACAACTTAATTCCATCAGATCTCCTCTGTCTTTTAAGTACTGTTAGCTCAATAAAACTTTGAAAGAAGCTATAACATGTTTACCCAAAAGGAACTGATGAGAAATTTTAGAAAGTTTAAAGTAAATCTCCAATAAAGGTAACTTTATAACAACCTGTAACTTAAGATTCATTTTCCCATTTTTTCAAAATATGCTTTGAAGAAAAATATTCCTTTCAGAATAAATCTGGGACTTTTTCTAACCAGTGATCTAAGTCAAAAGTTAGAGGAAACAAAAACAAACAAACAAACAAAAACTACAGTAGGCACATCCACACATGCATTTGATCCAGGATCAGTTTACTTGTGAGTAAAGTTTCCAGGCAAGCAGCTACACATCCAGGAAAGTGGGAGAAGATTTGTTGCTAATGGCAGCAAATTGCTCCCACTTCCTGGGGCCCTGTAATGGGCCCCTGCCACCACTAGGGGGAGCTCTAGGCTCCCCCTGCATGCTAGCCCAGAGGTTAGCATGGAGCACCAGGCCAGCAGAAAACTGTCTCCTGGCCAGGGCTGGGACATTGCACCCTGCCCTCAGAGGCTGCCTGCTGCTGCCTGGCAGAAGAGAGCTCCTGGCCCTGGCTCCATAATCAGGGACAGAGCACATGGAAGGAGATGCAGAGGAGGCACAGGTCCCAGACCCCTGCCCCATCTGCCACTGGTGGATTGGGGCAGGGAGCTAGGACCTACCCCACCCCTGAAGCTCTTTCCAAGCCTCGATCACCCAATTGGGATACGGGGCTGGGACTCACCCCTGACTGGGACAGTTTCCACCCCCACTCCTGAATAGTGAAGTGGAGGCTGGAAACGCTGTTCCCCTTTCAGCTCTGTAAATGCAGAGCTGAGCAGGGAACAAGTTCCACAGCCTGTGTCCCCACCCAGCTCCATGGTCACAGAGCTGGGCAAGGAACAGGATCCCCAGCCCCCGCCATCATGGAGATCCCAGTGCCAGCTCCATGACTGCAGTGCCAACTCTGGGAGATCCCGAGCCCAAGCTCCACAGTCACAAGGCTCTGGCTAGGAGACCCTTATTTCCCAGCACCAACTCTGTGACCATGGGGCCAGTGCTGAGAGATAAGAACATCCCAGCTCCCTGTTCCCCAATTGCAGTGGTGAAGCAGGGGATGGGAGATAAGGATCTCCCAGTCCCTGCTCCTTGATCAGAATCTCAGAGTAAGGACTTGGAGCTCCCTGCTACTGGAGCCTGCCCCAGCAGCAGGCAGCTTCCAGGGGCAGGGAGCAATCTCCTGCTCTTTGGTGGGTGGCTGGCTGGCTGGCTGACTGGGAGCAGATTTGCTCCCATTCAGGCATCTACACAAAAGCTACTGAACCATTACTAAATCATGAGTAAATTTGCTACTTGCATTTGCAGGTATCAGATTTACTCATGATTAGTGACGTTTTCTGAGCAGTAAGCACATGCTTACTGCACAGTAAATTACTCTACTTTGCAGTAAATTGTCTCATGTAGACATGTCCAGTTTTTTATAGAAACTTGTTGCAGTCCTAGCAATTGAGCTATGACAATGAGTCCACAAACGAAGTTGTAGAATGTTTTTGCCAACAAACTGCCAAATTGTTGAGTATAATTCTTTATTCTACTCAGGAAATAAGGAAAACTTTTTTTCATGTCTCATTTGAGGATGTTTTTTCTTCTGTCCCATTTTATTAAATTTGGTTTGTTAAACAGCTCAAGTAATGCAAATATTCCTTATTAAAAAAAGCTTACAGTACAAAATTTCATGTGAAGTAAAAGTCAAATTCAGCTGATCACTTGATATATTCTTTATTTTACTTCTTTGATTTTCTTTCAAAAACATGTACAACAGGCTATGAAATGTTTTCCATGTAAGAACTGACAGACCACAAGTAAACATGTAGTGGTATTAATTCTACCTTATACAAGAAACCTCTGCTATTTTCAGACATTAAAAAAACCCAACTCCCCCAATCCCCCCCACCACACACACACACACACACACACACTTTACCAGAAGAAGCAGCGCATTACTTTGACCTGGCTCTGCAGCGTCTGTATAGATTGGACTCTTCAGTGGAGCTTTTTGGCACTTTTATCTAAAGCTGAGTCAATCAGCTATTAAATAAAAGTGCTCAAAAAAGCCCCACTAAAGTGCCTGATCTATACAGCTATCAGGCAAGCCGGGTCCAACTAACATGTGCTGGGCTCAGTGCAGGAGTGCACAGAGTTTAAAGTAAAGTTTTGGGTTTTGGCTTTGTTTTTGTTTTTTAACAACTGCAAGCAGCCCTCCTGATTAGTCAAATTGCACTAAATAGGTCTATTATATTAACAGTATAAGAAAAGATGGTGAAATTTAATTCTCACATAGTGCTGAATTATTTTCCCTTAGGATTTTTATCTTACTTGCACTACTTATTAAAACATAAAACTTATTAAAATCAACACCCCTTTTTAAAACATAGTATATTTAAAGAACATAGTCAAAAATCAGTAGAACCCACTACTTTGAATACTTGCTGAACAATGACACATCTGCCGAACTGAAGCCCACTAATGATGTATGAGACCAGAGCAGAGTCCAATATACACTAGTGTAAGAGGAAAATCTTTACTTTTTTCCATAACTTTCCAACAATTTTTCCATTGCAAAAATTTATATATTTTTTCAGAGCAAATTAGAAGAGAAAACTCCTTATGTAGGAGGCTTGCAAAATTGAAAAATAAATATGAAAAACAGAAGGTACATTCAACTTCTAATCTAGTTAAAAAAGAAGGACTTTTTGTTGTCCTTAATTTTTGTTGCCAGCCTGAGTTCTAATGCTGCTTTGGCCTTTCTATCTGATTCCCTGCAAGTGCAAGTCAAGGAGGTATACTCCTTCTTGGTAGATACCCCCTGCTTCCAGAGCCCGTATGCATCTTTCTTTGCATTTAGGCTTTCCTAGATTCCCCTGGAAACCCCTTTGACCCCTTTTCTATGCAGTGGGATTGCCTCCTTCTGTGCCCAAAGGATTGTTTCCTTGAGGAACGACCAGCCTTCCTGGACCCCTATTTTGTCAATGCTCTTGAGCTTTAATGCCCCACTAACTAATCTCCTAAGCATGCTAAAGTCAGCCTTTCTGAAATCCAGCATTTCTGCCCTGCTGGTTACTTTCCCCACCCTTCACCAGATAGTGAATTCAATCAATTGATGATCACTATCTCCTAGGTTGCCTTGTACATGCAGCTTTCCCACCAGGTCATCCCCCATAGCCAGCACCAAGCCCAGCAAGGCGTTTCCCCTACTGGGATTGTACACCTCCTGTGTTAGGTGGCAGTCCTGTATGCAGCTCAAGAACCTATGTGAGCAATTACTTCTGGCTGACTGTTCCTCCCAGAAGATGTCAGGGTAGTTTAGGTCACCCATGAAAACTGTATCTCTTAACCATCTGGTCTCTGAGAGCTGCCCAGAGAATTCCAGGTCTAGCTCATCCTCTTGGTGTGGTAGTCTGTAATAGACCCCCATTACCAAGTCCCTTTCCCCTCGACCCCCTTGTATCCAAACCCACAGTACCTCAGTTTGTCCCTCCTCTGATCCCATCTTGATTATAGAAAATTTATATTGCTCCTTAACATAGAGAGCAATACCCCCACTTTTTTCCGACTTTATCCCATCTGTACAACCTATAACTTTCAAGCCTCTGCCCAATCATGAGTATGGTCCCACCAGGTTTCAGTTAGCCCAACCAGGTCAAAGCTGTTGCTTACAAGCAAGAGTGCAAATTCCTCCTGCTTGTTCTCCATGTTCCTAGCATTTGTGTAGAGACACTTAATTTCCCCAATGAGTGCCCTTGGTACCCCCCCTGTCCTGATGTCTGTCCGGCCTCTTAGTGCTTGCCTGGGCTGATCCAGCACATGGCTCGGGGTTCTCATTGTCCATTACATCCCTGTCCCCCGACAAACCTAGTTTAAAGCCCTTCAGAGGAGATCAGCCAACCTATAAGAGAACAGACTCTTACCTTTAGAAGAAAGATTAAGACCATCTCATTCTAGGATACCTCTCTCATGGAAATGTGGATTGTGGTTGTAGAAGCCAAAACCCACACAATGGCACCAACTCCAAAGCTGTAAGTTGACTTCTCTGATACAGGCATCTTGGTGTTGACAGCAACCACTTCCTAAGGATATGCCAGTTGGAACTAAGCAGGAAATAAATTTGAAGTACCATGAAATTTTTCAAGACTTCAAAAATATTCTTGCTCGTATAAAGACAGAACCAGGAGACCATCATACCTATGTCTACAAGACCAGCAATCATCCCAAGCACACCAAAAAAGCTGTAATCTATAGCCAGACCCTCAGACACTACTGTATCTGCTCTGAGAATGCTTGTGATGCATACCTGACCAGCCAAAAATCTGCCTTTATACAACAAGAACACTCCAGTAAAGAAACAGACTGTACATTTGGGGGGGGGGGGAACAACAACAAAAACAAAACTATCTAAATACCCCCCCCCCCCAGTAACTTGCTACAATGCAAAAAGGAAACCCCTTGTAATGGCATGCCCCTGGGGGTCACTAACCACCCCACACCAGAACAGATCAGAAGAAAGCCTTTCCTGCAGATAGCCCAATGAGATTCCTTCCAGCCCTAAACTTCTGTGAATGTGTGAATTGCCAGACTACTACAGCCTATACTTAACAAGATAATACCTTGTAAGAAATAGTCCCATCCCCTCCAATTCTGGCTTTCAAACAGTTCCGTAACCTTGCCCAACTCAGCATCAGAAGCAAACTCTCCCTGCCCAACAGACATCAAGTGGGACACAGCCTTGCTTTGGCAAGAAATACTTAACTGGTTAGCATATCTCCACTCACATGCAACTGATGGGGGGGCACATGTCCCCCCTGAGATTGGTCCCGGACATGGCATCACTCAGGATGCCAAACTGCAGCCCCACAGTGCTGGGCAGAGAGGCTGTGGTTCCTCCCATAGGGCCCACAGCAGCTACAGTTGAGGTTTGAGCCCATCCCCCCACTCAGCGTGTGGAGGTAGCTTTACCTGTATTCTGGCTGGTGGTCTGTGTTTTGCCAGGCCAGCCACTTCTGGTCTATGCACCAGAATGAAGTCTCACAGAAAAATATAAAGGATGGAGGAACATACATACCATTAGGAGCACATTTTTCATAGAACCACCATTTCCTCTCTGCCCTCACTAACAGTGTGCAAGGAAAATCTACCTAACACCTTTAAAAGGCAAACTTGGGAACAAAAAACCTGCCAGGACACTAAGGCTAGGGACAGAAGTTATGCATACCAGTTTAAGTGATCAGAAACTGGTTTAAACCTGTAACAGAACAGAAGTTCAGGGCACATAAGCCAGTCTGAAAATGGCTGAAATTGCTTTAAGATAAACCTGGTTTAATGTAGTACTGTCCCAAATCCCTTCCTCGTTCAAGTTAAATCACAGTCCACCATCAGCCCAACATGCTTTGCAGCCCTTGGCTGGGCTGTGCTGTCTGTTCCAGAGAACAGGGCTTACTCTGCCTGTCTGCTTCCTAACCAGAGCAGTGAGGGCTGGCTCACTGACTGACTCATTGCCTCCCCTCCACTCCCTCCCCAGGCAAACCCAGGCTGGGGTCTGGGGCCACAGAGAGGAATTAAACTCCCCTTCCTCTGAGTATGGAGCTAGCTGCCCTGCCCTGCTAAACTTACTGCTGGTTGTGACTGTGGACTACAAATCCCAGAGGTACGTGGAAGCAGGAAGAGGAAGTGATGAGTATCCCTACAGAGTCCTCCTACTGTGATTCTGGACTGCAAATCCCAGAGACCTCAGGGGTAGCAGGAGGAGGAAGTGAATACATAGCCAAGCTGTGTTTAATGCTCACTTCAGAGAAATGACTATTCTTGTTCAAGCTTTTCAGTGCCATTACCTTTTCCCACCCCCAACTGTTCCTCAGCCTGGCAGGTGCCCCACCCCCCTCTCTCACCCCAGATAAAGTACAGGCTGGGACCTGGCCATGCCCCCTCCACTCCAGCAGGGAGGAGGGGAAAGCCTTGGAGGGCTTCTCTCTTCCCTTCCCTTTGGCAGTGGCTGGCAGGAAGAAATGACCCTAGCAAGGTGCAGGGACAGAGGCAAATCAGCCTGTGTCAGGCCTGGACACAAAGAAGCCAGCAGTGGTGGAGGAGGGAGGGGTGGCAAGCAGCCAGATGCAAAGGCACCAGCGGTGCAAAGTCACCAGCGCTAGGCAGGCCCTGCAGGAGGGGCCATGGCCACTTTGCCTGGCCCCACAGGGCCCCCCAAACCACGGGGCCTGGAGCAGTCACCCTGATTCACCCCCCACTAGGGACGGCCCTGGTGGCAGGCATGCTTTAGCATCCCCTGGCTTCTGGCTTGAGCCACTGCAGGCATGTGGCTACATTTCTTGAATCAAAAGTAAATGTCTTTTTGTTTGCTTATCAGTTCAATCTATGCAACTTAGACTAACGTGCAAAGATTTAATCAATTCAGCCTCAGGCTTTTTGACTGTCTGTACTTAGCCTAAGAACCAAGGACTCACCACTGATACTGGTTTTATGGCACACTATATTTTATCCAACACCTAAATTCTTTCTCCATATGAAAGATGAGAACAACCTTCTTTCCCTTTGATAGGCTTTGATCTCACCTCCTCCCACTGCTATTCTTTTGTATGCTGTCCCTAACCCCTTGTGATGATCATACCTGAGGAAGAAAATCTTCCATTCAAAAGCTTGTCTAGCTCTATTCCAACTACATAGTCAGTCCAATAAAAGATATCACCCTAAGAAATCTTTGTCTCTCATATAATAAAACATGTACAAAGTAGAACAGCTCTAACAAGCAAGACGAAAGTGAGAGACTGCCTCTATTGCCCAAAGATTAGTCCACTCACCTAGGGGATTTATAAATTAGCTTTAAAGGGCATGTTTATATTGTCTCTGTGGTAAGCCAAAGAGCACTGAGAAGAACACCCTGCCCACTTACACCAACTCAACATATGCCAATGCCCAATAATTAAGCAATGTAGCCAATTTCATGCAGCTCCAAGCAGATGTCTGGAAGAACATTGGAAACAGAGAAACTTTATATCATTCTGGCCACATACTCAGCACCATGCTAATCTGGTTACGCTGCTTAACTTTGGGGCCTTGGTATACAGTAAGTAGGAATAAGTGGTTGAATGTCTCCTCAGACCTGTGAAGTAAGATAAAGAGAGCATTTAAAGTTACCTATACAGGATACTGGGCATCAGTTGTAAGTATTTATGTTAACTTACCTACTTTACACACCAGGTTGCAGCACTTATTATAGTAGGCATTTAGGATCAGATTGTTGCAGCATCTTACATACCCCAACTCCCATTATATTTGGGTGCTTGGGTCTCTCAGATTGTTTTGAGAATTCCAGCAACTATATTTTAAATCTGAATATTCCCACTTCATACCACAAAAGTGAAATGACAGGTTGCATCTTCAATGAACATAGGTAGTGAAATTATTGCTCTCTACACCTTCTGAATTCTATAGCATATTCTTGCAACAGCAAGGGTTTAGAGAAACCTGTCATGA
Organism: Crocodylus porosus; assembly: GCF_001723895.1. Taxonomy (NCBI): domain Eukaryota; kingdom Metazoa; phylum Chordata; order Crocodylia; family Crocodylidae; genus Crocodylus; species Crocodylus porosus. The sequence goes on along the minus strand of NW_017728931.1, from coordinate 93,245,260 downwards.
CCATAGGAGCCATTGAATGGAACAAGAAAATGAGCTGTTTACAAATGCAGCCAAAGATTAGAACACAAGGATTCTGTTTAATAAATTCTATCCCAGCATTTCATTTTTGAGCAAAACAAGTGAAACAGTACAGTTGAACTGTCAAGCTTTAATTGTTCCAGAAGCTTTCTGACAAAGAGAAGGGGAGGGAGAGGGAAGTGCCAGAAATTCACATGAATTATCATCTTCCTACACTTCAATTTCTAGCAAATTTGCAATCCCAAAGGAGTTCTCCACCATCTCTTGACAGCCCCTCAGCACTGAATTATTACACAAGTCAAAAAAAGTTTAATGTAGAGTATCAGAACTGATGAATGTTAAGTCATGTCAGTTTGTCAGTCCTCTGCAAACTAATTAGGCAACGCATTCAGAAAGCTAGGACTTTAATATGAAGCACCAAAGTTAATAAAAACTTTTAAGTGCCCATAAAAATAACAATTATGAAAAAAGGACTTGAGAAACATTATTTTGATGTTTAATGCATATTTATTGTTGGGCTGAAGTGTAAATAAAAGCACTAATAAAGTCTTTTGTTGCTCTCACTGAAGTTCTTTGGTCTGAGGCTTTTTTTCTTTTTATCTAGTTTCTTTGCATTTCCAAATTAGTTTTTAATGCTAACCCCATGCAATGCTGAAAGACTGGAATCTCACTTAGAACTAATGCTGATTAGATGTTCTGCTGTAAGCTAAAAGAATTTGGAGCCCTAGCTACATCGTGTTCAAACTGTATGAATTCCATGTAATTTTGTTTCTCATGCCTCACATGTTGGGATAACTAGTACAGGGTAAATAGACAAAAGAAACAAATTAAGAATCCATCCAGCATAATTCACAAACATGTCAGACTGAAATAATTAATGCAGAACAGCAATCAGTCATTCACCCACCTTCTGATGGACTATTCTCCATTATTAAATATAAGGATATCTTGAAGTTACAGGCAAGCCCTACTCCATCACCCTCCGTTGACAAGGCTTTTTTCTGTTCTGCATAGCCCTGTTATAGCTCTCCTTGCTTGTTCTTTGGAAGGGAACTGTCAGTTAGGAAAAGCTCAGCAACAGAGGGCCATGTTCCCATTTAGACTTCTTTTCTATTTTACAACTGATTGACATTAAGTTTGCTGGAGAAGAACCAGATACATGCTCAGAATAGTCTTATACATCCTGGCAGCAAGGATGATTTGGCAGCCTCAGAAGACCGAAATTTCCTCTTAGGTACACTACTGTAACACAGGAGTAAGGATCTACCTACATCACGGCAGAAATTCCCAGTGCAACAGAACTTTTAAACTCGCTCTTTTCTCTGCATGCCCCTCACACCACTGAGTGGCTGAGAAGCAATCAATGCAACAGTTTTTGCCTCTTGGCCACTCAGCGGCATGGTGAAAAGAATGAGATTAAAGGCTCCACTGCACCGCAAACTTCCACTTCAATTTAGGTAGGTACCTACATGAGTACCACTGTTAAATTCATTGGAACAGATCCTTGGCCCTGCTATAGACATAATTGTGATATAGATGGCATGATTTGGGGCTGTCATTTTGTGTCCAATGTCTGTTTGCTTTAAGACAGGAGCTGCCCAGAGCTGCCCACACTCTCCAGCTGCCCAAGGCAGAAATTTCCAGGGCTTCAGGGGCCTGATCCTGCACTCCCTGCGAATTTTGATTTCCAAGGTGAGCAGTATTGGACCCCTGAAGATATGGGTTCCCCCAAATTGCAATTCCCCAGGTGCATGTTGACACTCCAGTGCAGTCTTAGGGCTGGGCCACCAATCTGCTAATTTGAGGTCTCAGCTGTGGAACCACACCAGACCAAGTTTAGGATTCTGAGCACACATCTTTTTCACACACCCACGTTTCCCCACTAGCAGAGGAGTACCTGGAGGTTCCCCAGGCACTCCTCAGCTAACAGGGGAACCCAGCGTTCCCTCGTCTCCTGAGGGCTCCTTGAGTGTTGTCCCATAGAATTACACCACAGCCACTGCTGAGAAAAGCTGGGGCCTAACCCTGAAGGACAGCAGGCAATGTCTGTTTTGCCCAATGAAGGGGATCCAGAGTGCCAAGATTTATCCTGGCACAGCTAAATCAGCTCCACTTGGTGACATCTGTTTAAACCCTATGCATCACATGGTTGCAAAACAAACCAGCCTTAAACCCAGCCACACAGTTTCCTACTGTGTAAGAGAACCCACGTGGCAAACAGTTACCGTAACAGCTTCTAGGTCACCCCAGTCCTATTTCTCCAGTGCAGGGAACATGGACTGGTAAAAGATCTTGGCCCTATGCCATTTGCAATCCCCAGCTAAGAAAACAACTCCCAGGGGCTGTGATAGCTGTCTTAAATTAGAACAGTTTAAGAGCTGCTTTAATTTATTCTGGAGACCAGATGAACCTCAGCTGGTGTCAGGATCCAGGAAGAGTATTTCTGGCCAAAAGTCAACTTTGCCTTGCCTTGTATCCATTACATTGATCTAGTCTGGAGGATATGTGCAAGTGACTTTAACTTTAAACAAGTATAAATAATGAGAAGGGGTAGAAAGTGATAAAGCCAAGAGTGATACTATTATAAAACTAGTGTGAGATGACAGTCAGCCTCAGAGATCATTCCTTTACAAAGGAAGTAGGGAGAAGAACTTTAGAAACCCCGATATTCTCTGAGACCACAAAGACCAAGCAAACAACAGAGCTTGTGCTGGCTAGCAAGCAAGCTATCTAATTCCTTATCAAATTGCAATTTACTTTCACAGTGTACTGGCTGGATAACAGACTGCTGATCTTGAAGTAATCCCCATGATCAATTGGCCAGACAATTCAGTACCCATTCTTTCCCTGGTGAGAAATGTTCCATGAAATTGTTTTGAAGGCAAACTGGATTTTTGACAATTTTTTTTTTCCAGATAAAGTACCTGTTTCCCATAGGGGCTTCTGACTCCTAAACGAAAACCTCAAAAAAAAAAATTGGCAGGATAGAGGGCCAAAGAGAGGACCTCCACTCAGTCTCATACACACGCATGCATTTAGTTTTGATTATGCAACAAAAGTTTTAAACTTTTTATAGGAAAAAAAATCTAATCAATTCCATGCCTGTCTTTGGTAGGTTTATAGACTTAATATGTTGCATTGGACTATGTAAGCATCTGAGTACAGCTGCAAAAAACTCAATGGGAACATAATTTGTTCTTTAGTTTTGGTCATGGTAGGCCCCAAGGCCAGGATTCAAATTAGTTCCTTAGGGGTGTACACCTGGATATTATAATTCCTGAGTATATTCTCACTTCAGCCTGAAGGGAATTTAGACCTTCATCTCCCACATCCCAGGAGAGCGTCCCAATCACTAACCTGTAGAATAAACTAGGTAAGGGCACTTTCCACCTGTCCCTTTGAAATAGGGCCACTGGGAAACCTTGCAAGGGTCATAAGGCACGAGGAACAGGCAAGGAGGAGCCTCCTTCTGTTATCTAGTAGATCAGGCATCTTTCTAGAGGAGGGACATCTAGGTTGCTCTCCCAGATCCTAGCGACTGTGTAAGCACTTTATAATTAGAAAGCCGTTGGCTAAAAAGAAGGACCAATAACTTGTTATATTAGACAGCTAAAAAAATACAAGAACCCTAGCAACAAAGATGGGAACCTAGGAATTCTGTTCTTCCTCCCTGCCCCCTCTCCCATCCCCCATATCTCATGCTATAAATAGGCTAGAGAGGCATGCTCCCACTTGGTTATTCTTTTGGTACCCTCACTATTGCAATGTTGTATTACCAGTGGCCCAATTTCAATGGGACAGGTAAAAATGTCTTCACTTAGCATGTTTTAGAGCTTTGTGGTCAGGAAACTCTTCTGGGAGATGGAAAATGGAGAATCAATTCCCCTCAGAAAGATAAAAGCTTAGAATCTTTCCAAGTTTTCCACTTCCTGGGCACGTGTTCTAACCAATACTTTACTAGACAAAAGCTGAGTTGAATTTAATGTTGGCAATTAGTAAAGCATGTTTTTTCCTAATGCCTTTCAGGAGACTCAAGGTGCTTCCCAGAAGCACCATGTTGTACCTGTGTTCCACATAAATCACTTTACTCATGATCAAAGCCCTAGTGTAGATGCTTAGGGATTTTTGAACATAGGAAATGCCATACAAGGTCAGACCAATGGTCCACCTAGCCCAGTATCCTTTCTCTCTCTGTCCATGGCCCCACCAAGTCCCGGGACCTTCTAGCCAACTTCCTCCTGGCTCTGACCAAGCTGTCCATCTACCAGACCAGGAAGGAGGCTCTGGCCAGGGGGAACTCAGGTAAATGTGGAGCTGTTTTTCTGTCACTCTTTCATTCACGTCTCCTGGCAGAGTTTCACTGGTGAACACCCATGTGCTCCTTCAACTCACTCAGCAGGAAGTGGGTGCTGGCTGGGGTTGGTGTCCCCTTCTGAACAGCTCCTCTCTGTCAGCTCAGAATTTGGCTGTTTTACTCCTGCCTTTTGCTTCCTATCTTTTAACCAACTTTTGATCCACAAAAGAACTTTCTCTCCAATCCCATGACAATTTCAGGGTTTCTTAAGCCTTTAGTGAAGAACCTTGTCAGATGCTTTTCGAAAGTTCAAAAATATTATGCCAACTGAATCCCCCTTTTCCATGTGCTTGCTAACACTTTCAAAGGACCCCAGCAGATTGGTGAGGCACAATTTCCCTTTTCAAAAACTATGATGACTCTTCCCCAGAAGGTCGTATTTCCCCATGTAACTGTTGATTTTATTCTTTATATGATTCTACCAACTTGCCAGGGATAGAAGTGAGGCCAACTGGTCTGTTGTTCCCAGGATCATCTCTGGAGGCCTTTTTGAAGATGGGTGTTATGTTAGGACCCACTAGTCCTCTGACACAGAGGCTGTCTGCAATATTAGGTTACATACTATTGCTCACAGTTTTGCAATTTCACCTTTGAGTTCCTTTAGAACTTGGGTGAATGTCATTTGGCCCTGGTGACTTATTCATATTTAGTTTTAATTAAATGCTGAAATTTAATTTACAGTTCAAAATGGAGGTGTTTAGGGCTGCTGCTGTAGGAGTCATTTGAACATAGGCACTTACCTCTGCTTAAGTCCCATTTTGGTGCCTGAGGAACTGATTTTAATTCTAGCCCAAGACATTATGGTGATGATGGAAATAGCAGAACCTATAGAGAAGGGAGTCCATTGCCAGCCTGCACTCCAGTCACACAACATGAAAGACTGGGTAGTACGTTTAAAGCAGAGCCCCAGAATAGATGCATGAAAACAAGACTTCAAGGAGACATTAATTTAAATGACTGTAGTCCCTGTGTATAGTAACAAATGTATTTTCATTATATGTAATATGAAGAAGGAATAATTTCTGTCTATCCTAACTGGCAAAAGGATTTGTTTTCACAAGACTTTTGTACAGTTTATCCTAGTTAAAATTAAATTTAGTTCTTTACCTTATGCTAATCCCAAAGGTAAAAAGCATATGAGAAGCATTCAAACTAACCTCTACAACTTTCTTAAATGCTTCAAGTTTATTGGCAATCAATTAGCTTGAGCTAAAAAAGTCAAGTGATGAAAAGCCCTATGCTGTGTTTACCATCATGTTAATTAACACAACATGGCAAGGCCTGGTTCAAAGAATCTAATTGTCTAGTGATTACACCCCAGAGACTGTTCCACAGTAATCCCGACCTTTTCTTCCCCCTTTTCCTTCTTAGTTGAGTACATAGACCTAACAATACTTGACTTTGGTAGGACACCCCAATCTCCTTGACTTCTGCTGCAACCATACACTTGAGTAAAAGCAAGTCACAATCTATCTCACCTTATATTCTGTCATACAGGAGTGAATTTTTAAACTACTTCTTGTCATGCTCTGTTTTTTTGGCAAAGATGAAAGCCAACCTTATGGACCAATTGAAAATGCTGGTATCTATAAATTGTGCTTATAATGAACCTAAATATGATAGATCCATTTCTAATTTAACTAAACTCTGTTTATGAAAGGAATTTCTTGGATAAGGAAGTCTACAGGATAGGCATTATTCAAATGACCTTCCATTTCCTATTTTATCACCCACAACTGATTAAGTTTATTGATGGAAGGGGTTAATGAAAAGCAGACAGCAAATGACATATATTGACAGCATAACAACATAAATGTCCACATTTTGCAAAGAAAGTTAAATTGTTAGTTCATATCTAATTAATGTAAAGTTAAAAAAGCCAAGTGATGAGATTAGTTTAATTTTTATCACAGCACCACTCAGAAATGGCTCCTAGATTGGGATCATTACCCCCAACTCCTGCTTGGAAGCACTAGTTAGGTAGAGGGCTATATTACATTCTAAAATTATTCTTTCATTTTAATATGCACATATATGAAGAAGGCTACACATAAGATTATTGCTAAAGGTCAGCAAATGAATGATATAATGCCAATCTCCTCTAAGAAATAAGGGATACAAACATAATTTGACCCCAAAGCTAACACAATTTGTGAAATTCCAATGTAGCTGCTGCAAAAAAATATTGGTATTAATAATCTTAACATGACTTTTAGTCTTAACAGAACATGGCATATATATAATCCAGAACATTGTATTTGGTATTTCATATAAATGAGAACTGAAGAGTAAATAAACTTTGACATTTCTATAATCTTTTTGTTTTCTGAAAACTTAAAAGTATTTTACATCAAGATCTAAACAAACTAAAATTACTGCAGCAAACCTGCAGTAAAACATGCAGCAAACCTGAAATTACCTTTCTGGCTATTAGTTTATTTTGGTCAAAAATCTTCTGATCTGATCTGAAAGACACAACTCAAAAAATGATTGAGAATTCAGTGTGTAGCCCAGGACAACCCAAGGGTGTGCCCATCCTCAATTGAAAGGGATAGATGAGGCAGGCAACAGTACTATGAGATGGACACTGGTGATTTGAGTGCGGGTCCCTCTTTACAGAGTCAACTCCATGCCAATGCTCTTAACTATTTACAGTTTATTGAATTATAATAAACTGTAAATAGTTATAATAAACTGTAAATGGTGCTCAGGCCAAGCTCCAGAGGACTGGAAAAGAGTCAATGTGGTTCCCATTTACAAGAAGGGGAGAAAGGAGGACCTGGGTAACTATAGGCCAGTTAGTCTCTCCCGGTCCTTGGGAAGACCTTTGAGAAAATTATCAAGGAGCACATCTGTGGGGGCCCAGCATGGGAGGTAATGCTTAGGAGCAACCAACACGGGTTCATTGTGGGCAGATCCTGCCTGACTAACCTAGTTTCCTTTTACAGCCAGGTCACAAAGTCCTTGGATGTGGGCATTGAGGTGGTTGTCATCTACCAAGACTTCAAGAAGGCCGTTGACACTGTTTCTCACCCCATTCTCACAAAAAAAACTAGGTGACTGAAGCATTGATGCCTACACAGTCAGATGGGTCGCAAATTGGCTCGATGAGTGGTGGTGACGAGTCATTTTTGGCCTAGAGGGATGTGGGCAGTGATGTTCCCCAGGGCTCGGTCCTTGGGCCTGTGCTATTCGACATCTTTATCAGCAACTTGGAGATGGACATGGAAAGCACACTGTCCACATTCACTGATGACACAAAGATGTGGGCACACTGAAGGGGATAGACAGAATCCAACTAGATCTAGACAGGTTACAGAGGTGAGCAGATGAGAATAGAATGGAATTCAGTGCAGACAAGTGCAAGGTACTGCATCTAGGGAGAAGGAACCTGAAACATACCTATAGGCTGAGCAACACCCTTCTCAGCAGCACAGTGGCTGAAAGGGATCTTGGAGTCATTGGTGACTCCAGGATTGACATGAGCCATCAATGTGAGGAAGTAGTCGGTAAGGCTAACCGCACCTTGTCATGCATCTACAGATTCATCACAAGCAGGTCCAGGGAGGTGATCTTTCCCCTCTATACGGCATAGGTCAGGCCACAGTTGGAGTACTGCATCCAGTTCTGGGTGCTGCACTTCAAGAGGGATGTGGCTAACCTTGAGGAGGGCCAATCACATGGTCAGGGGGCAACAAGCCAGGCCCTATGAAGATAGACTAAATGGCCTTTATCTATTCAGCCTTCACAAGAGAAGACTGAGAGGGGATCTGGTGGCCATCTATAAACTCACCGGGGGTACCAGCAGAAAATTTGATGCTCTGTTCCCCCAGGCACCACCTGGGATAACAAGGAATAATGGCCACAAATTGATTGAGAGTAGATTCAGGCTTGATATCAGGCGGCATTACTTTACAGTTAGGGCTTCCAGGCTCTAGAACGGGCTCCCAAGGAAGTGGTGCTCTCCCTTACCTTGGGGGTCTTCAAGAGGAGGTTGGACAAATATCTGGCTGGGATATTATGATACCAGCACTCATTCCTGTCCATGGCAGGGGGTCGGATTGATGATCTGCTCAGGTCCCTTCTGACCCTAGAAACTACGAAACTATGAATATACATACCTGATGCGAAGGGCATAATATACAGCTCCAACCTTCCCTTTACCATGTCCCATGCCTCGCACATGGCATCCAAATATCACTTCCAACTCCCCTGGCCCCTTTGCTGGGCTGCACTCAGCCTCTGTCCCACATTTGGCCTCAGGTGTCCTCAGATATACCTTGGCTGGATACCCCCCACCTGGGCCTCCATTCTGCCTCCTCACTGAGGCCTCTGCTCCAGCCACACTATGAGCAGTCCTTCAGGCCCCCATGGACACTACTGTACACGGCCTCCCACTTTTACTCCACCCCCTTACTGGGTCTCCTGGGCCATATGCCTCATAGATTCATAGATTCTAGGGTTGGAAGAGACCTCAGTGGTCCCTCATGTAGTCTGAACCCCTGCCCAGGCAGGCAAGAAAAGGGTCATCAAACCTGGGATCATGTGATCCCAGCCTAGTGCCTGTCCAGTCTCCTCTTGAAGACCCCTAAGGATGGGTTGAGCACCACATCCCTTGGAAGCCCATTCCAGATCCCAAACACCAAACATAAAGAACTTTTTTCTAATGTTCAATCTAAGCCTACTCTCCAGTAGCTTATGGCCATTGTTCCTTGTTGTTCCAGGGGGTGCCCTGGTAAATAGATTGTCACCTACTTCATTTTGCTCTCCCCTTATGCATTTGTATGCCGCCACAAGGTCTCCTCTCAGTCTTCTCTTGGAGAGGCTGAGGAGATTAAGGTCCCTTAACCTTTCCTTGTAGGGCCTTCCCTGCAGGCCTCCATCAGACAAGTGGCTCTTCTTTGGGCCCTCTCCAGATTGTCCACATCCTGCTTGAACTGCGGCATCCAGAACTGGACACAGTACTCCAGCTGTGGCCTGACTAGTGCCATGTAGAGAGGGAGAATCACCTCCCTGGAGCTGTTTGTGAAGCACCTACAGATACACAACAAGGTGCAATTGGTTCTGCCGACTACTTCATGACATTGACGACTCATTTTCATCCTGGAGCCAACCATGATTCCAAGATCTCTTTCTGCCTCAGTGGTGCTGAGAAGTTTGCCCCACAGCCTATAAGTATGATGGCAGTTCTTTCTCCCTAGATGCAGTACCTTGCACTTGTCCTTATTGAATTGTATCTTGTTGTTCTCTGCCTACTTCCCCAACTTGTTGAGGTCAGCCTTGATCCAGTTCCTCCTCTCCACAGTGTTAGCTTCCCCACATATTTTTGTGTCATCCACAAATTTGGACAGGGTGCTGCCCACCCCAACATCCAGGTCACTGATGAAGACGTTGAACAGCACTGGCCCCAGAACTGAGCCTTCAGGGACTCCAGGTTGATACTGACCCATCCACCACCACTCTCTGAGTGTAACCCTTGAGCCACTTTGCTACTCAGTCCACCGTATAATTATCCAAGGCAAATCTCCTCAATTTATTTATAGGGATGGTATGGGATACCATGTCAAAGGCCTTCTTGAAGTCCAGATAAATAACATCCACCTTGACTCCTGCATCTAAACATTTTGTGGTCTTGTTGTAAAAAGAAACTAGATTAGACAGGCAAGACCTGCCTGCTATAAACCCATGTTGGTTAACCCTCTGCATCACGTTAACCAGCGGGCTCCCACAGATGTGTTCCTTGATAATTTTTTCAAGGATTTTCCCAGGGATAGAGGTAAGACTGACTGGTCTATAGTTCCCCAGATCCTCCTTCCTCCCTTTCTTAAAGATTGGGATGACATTGGCCCTCTTCCAATCCTCTGGGACCTGACCCGAGCACCATGAGTGCTCATATATCCTTGCTATTGGTTCAGCTATGACACTCACTAATTCCTTCAATACCCATGGGTGGAGACCCTCCGGTCCCAGTGATTTGAACATGTCCAGTCCCTCCAAGTGTCTTTTTACCATGTCGGCACTGAAAGTTGGTCAGCTGATGTTCCCCTTGTTGGTGTCCATGATGCATATTGAGGGTTTGTCTAGGTTCCTATTTAAGAAGACAGAGGCAAAAAACTCATTGAAGAGCTCTGCCTTGCCCCTGCTACCTGTCACTAAGCCCCCCTGCCTGTCCTGTAGGGGTCCTATGCTACCCTGCATCCTCTTTTTGCTCCCAACATACCTAAAGAAAGACTTTTTATTGTCCTTAATCCCTGCAACGAGCTTGAGTTCTAGAGCTGCCTTGGCATTCCTGACTGACCCCCTGCAGGCACAGGCCAAAGAAGTGTACTACTTCTTGCTAGCTACCCTCTGCTTCCACTTCCTGTATGCTTCTTTTTTTGCCCTTAAGGTATCCTGGATGACCCTGGTTAGCTAAAGGGGCTTCTTGGCCCCTTTGTCCCCTTTCCTTTGCCATGGGATTGTCTCACTCTGAGCCAAAGAATGGTATCCTTGAGGAATGACCACCTATCCTGGACCCCCAGAGCATCTAGGCTCTTGATTCCTAGTACCCTGCTAACTAATTCCCTGAGCCTATTAAAGTCAGGCTTTTTAAAGTCTAGCACCTGTGTTCTGCTAGGTATAGTGCCCACCCTTCTCTGAATAGTGAATTTTATCATTTGGTGATCACTGTCCCCTAAGTTGCCTTGAATCTGCAGGTCCCCCACCAGGTCATCTCCTGTGGCCAACACCAGGTTGAGCAAGGTGTTACCCCTGGCCTCCTTGGGCCTCAGGTGTCTGTCAATGTGCCCGGACCCCTAGCTCAGCCTACAGCCCACTCAGACATCAGGTATCTGCCGATATGCCTGGACCCTAATTTGTCCCCTTTGAGGGGTTACCCACCAGGTGGTGGGGGCTGAGGCTGTATGGCACCCCATACCTGCCTTTCACTGGGAAGGCACAGGTGTGGAATTTCCTGGAGACTGTCCCGCCACAGGCATCCCCACCATACCATCCAACCCCATCAGGGTGCAGTTTCAGGTCTTACCCAGGACCAGGAACCTCCTCCATCTGCATAGTTCCTACACTGGCCTCCAGGTGTTCCAGGAGCAGCAGATCTCTGTCTGAGCAATATTACTTCATCAGCATCTCTGTAGCAACTGCTGGCTTTGCTCTCAGGGCCTGGTCTGCCCAGCCCTCCACCAATCAGGTAGCCTCCTCACTACCATGTGACTGTCTGATTGGGTCTGCTCCCACCTGCAGTCTGGTCTGCATCCTGCTCAAGCCATTAAAGTGGTAGGCACCCAAAGTTGCTCTGCCGCAATGTCCCAGTTATGAAGTCATAAAAACAATTCTGTCATGTATGTTCAAAATTTATCATAGTCACCCTCATGTAAGTAATATATATTCATCCATCATGGATCGGACTGTCACCTACATCAGCTGGTTTCCACCCAGTAATTAATCTCCAGATCCCAGTACCTTACTATTCCAGCTCCCTGTTCATATCTAAGCAGCTACCTTCTTTCCCAAATCAATGTTCAAGAGATATGTTCCTTCCTCCCCTCAAATGCAGAATTTTGCCTTGAAAAATACACTAGTCAGAGATTCAGGGTGGGCAAAGATCCAACACCCCTGGAAGTTTTAAGGTTCAGTTTCTTGAAGTGAAGGGGTGAGAAAAGCCTCTTTTGAGCCCACAGCTGGAGAGAGAAGAAACTTACCTGCCCCGCTGGAGCTGATAAAAACCACAGATGACAGCCACCACAGGAGCCGTGCTTTATTAGCAGCTGCTCCCTCCAGATTGGCCCACTCCACAGCTGTGCCAGTATTTCTGGCCTGCCGGCAGGATCAGAAGAGGAGCAGGATGGACGCAGGGGTGGAACACAATGCTGGGAGCATTGGGACACTAGAGAGAAGACCCAGGAGGATGGGGAGAAGGCTGATTTTCATCTTAGGAGTTCAGGGGAGCTCTGATCATCCAGGACAACACCATCGAGCCTGCACCAGCAAAAGCTGCAAAAGGAGTGTTCAGGAAGCCACACTGGGAGAACGAGATGGCAACACATCAAACAAGGTTTTTTTGTTTCAGTTTCTTTTTACTTTTTATTTCTGGAAATGAGTTTCTATTAAGCTGGGTCCTACCTCCTGGAAAAGGGAAGGAAAAGCCCATGACAGTCCTGGGCAGGAGGGACACCAGTGGGAGAAATTGGCTCCCTTACTCAAATGGAGCCAAGTTAGTAAGGGCCGGCAAATGATCCCATTTCCCATGGGGAACTGATCAAGTGCCATACAAGCACTGAAGACAGATGCCAAAGTCTGCAAAGCTGAGGTAAATACCCAAGTGTAGGTGAAATTGGCTGGATAATCTCCTATGTTTCTTTTAGAGTTTCTCTTACTCAAGGGGGCTGGGCCATGGGGAATCACCTGGAGCCCTCAGGACTTACTTACCTTGTTGCTGGAGGTCACAGCTAGTAGTCACAACGGCCCTAGGGCTGAGGAACTTACCTGAGTTCGTTTCCTTTCTTTGTGTTCTTCCTTTTGTGTCCATTTACCAAGCTTCAACAGAATGACTTTCAGACTAACTTAGCCACCATATCCTTGAGTCAGGCACATAGGCGGTGGAAGTGGGGGGGCTAACGGAACTTAGCCCCACCAAATGCCAGGAAGTGGTAGGGCCACAAGGCAGCCCAACTGCGGGCTTCCTGCAGCTTCAGCAGGGGTGGGGAGGGGCATGCAGGTAGCAGTGAGGGAAGGAGTGGGGCTAGAGCTGGGGGAGGGGCGGGCACTTGGGGCAGATTGAACCCCAAGTGGTTCATCCAGGGGATGCAGCTCCTGGCTGCTATGTGTGCCCCAGGAGGCATGGGGGGGGCGCATGTCCCAGATCTGTGCAGGACAGGGTGAGTTGCCACTGTGGGCTGAGGCTGGGCTCCTCCCAGCAGGGGTGGGGCAGGACAATGCTGAGGGAGGTCAAGGGCAGTGCTGGGAAGGGGCTTCAGCCACCCCAAGATTTGCCATAACCCACCCAACCCTGTTCCCATTGCTGCTGCCACCTGCCCAGAGCTTGGACCTGGCCCCAGCTTGCAGTGGCATCCCACCCTGCCCTGCACAAATTGGGGTCACGCACCCCCATACCTCCTGGGATGTGTGCAGAGGCGGAAGCTACTGCCCCTCCCCATGACCCCAGACAAGCCATGGCTCTGTCCCATGCCTCACACCACCCTAGCTGTGTAGGGCCTGGTGAGGTGGGTGCAGGGCTCAGACCCCTTCAGTCTGGAGGCTCATCCCTCTTCAGCCCTTGGCTCTGGGCCCTTCCTGGGTGGTGCACAGCCAGGGCCATGGCCAGGGACAGCATAGCCAGAGCAAGGAGACAGCCAGGGCCAGTGTGGCCAGGGCTGGGAGGCATCTGGGGCTGGTGCAGCATGATGTGGTGACAGACAACGCCACCACCCCCTGTGGCCCTTCTCCCCCCCCAAGACTTTCCTGTGGGCAGAGGGAGGCATGTGCGCAGGTGTGTGTGCATGCTCAGTCCCTCCCAATTTTTTTTTCTTCCACCACCTATGGTCCAGCATGAGATGACCACTGGCCTAAGGGATCAAAGAGAAGAAGATCATAAACGATACATGCTCCCAGTGGCTGGGAGGTGGGAGCATGACAGTTGTAAGCAGGGAGCTCCCGCAGATGCCACCAGTGCTGTTGGTCGTGGGGGCAGCGGGGCGTGGCAAGCGCCAACCAGGGGTCAGCGACCACCCACAGATGCTGCCGGCCGTGTCGGTGGCATCCAGTAGTGATCGCTGACTGCCCACAGATGCCACTAGTGTTGTTGGCAGCGAAGGGGGGGTGTCAAGCAATGACCACCAGCCTTTTCTTAGGGGGTGCACCACCACGCTCAAGGGGTGTACATGCACCCCTATGTGTCACCAATGAAGGAGATTACCCATAGAGAGCCAAGGACATAACTCATGCTTTAACAACTTCCTTGTGACGGGGGGGATGCTTCGGCAGGGTGTAGGGGAGGCAGAGAAAAATCAGATCTGGCACATCTGGGACAACTCACTGCAGATTAGATCACCTCCCAACAAAGAAATCTTCAACAACAAGAAGTAACAGGCAAAAATCGGGTCACCATTGTTAATGGTTAGAACTGGGCAAGTCCACATCCCCATGGCCCAGCCTCACAGCCCTAACCCATACTGTGCCAACACTTGAAAACCTCCAGGTTTTTAAATAGAACTTGTATTCTTTCAGAAAGGAAGATGGTGAAACACAACACTTGCTTACCTAGTATGTTAAAGTGATTTCATTTTCATATGGAAAAAACTATTTAAAAAACATTTTAGATTTCTTTTAAAAAGATGCCTCTCTCTCATTTCTGGTCAATTAGAAACACTGGAAATGATAGTTCTGGCATCACAGGAGAAAAGGATACAAAGTGTCATACAATTTAAAACAAAAAATCCCATACCTCTAACCACTTCTAGATTACTTACAAATATGCATATTATGAAGAATGTATGATTGTATAATAGCAACGAGCAAGTTATCTTGGCTCTCATCCAGGATGATTTCTATAAATTATGCAAATCTAATAAAATCCACATACCATACTTTCATACCCTTCCTAGATATAGCCTATTGTTCATGAACCAGTAAAATTCTCAATTTACTTCTCTAGTATGTTAGGTCCTTTACATTTTTTATATCACCCTGGTATAAATATCATGTTTCTTGATAATACACACACCATTCTGTCTCTTTTTTCTGCATATCACTGAATAAATAAATCCTGATCTTGTTTTGCTATTAAGTTTTAAATTCAAAATGGTACTTAGCATACACTTTACAGCTGTATTGCCACAGTAGATTTTTTTTCTACTTATAAATAAAAACTTTGCAAAGATTCATAAACTCTTGAGCCTGCAGCTGTTCATTTCACATAAGGTGATGTTCCCTTTTTAATTCCAGCTGTCTTCACCTTTTTCTCTGTTTAATGCCACAGTTTCTGCAAATGTTAAATTCAAATCACTTCCTGATCCTAAAGGAAGGAAGTGGGAGGAGGGTGCTTATGTTTAAAAATCTGCGAACAGATCATCCACTAACAAAACTAGTCATTGACTACAAACAGACCTGGAACAACTTACACTAATGCAGTTGCTGGTCCTGGATTTGTACTAAGTGTTCACTCCATTACAACTCAGGCAACATTTTCATTGGCCTGACAAGAGTTTTTGTGAAGAAAAAATAAGACTGCACCATAGAATAAGGCCCCAGTTATAATTCAGTTTTACTTCATTTGGTGTATATTTTTGCAAATGTTACCTAAACAACCCTGCCATAGGCTGATTTCTATGTACATTTTCTCTCTGAGTTCTAGTTATGAGATTTTCACTTGGAGCAAACCAGAATTACTCTGTGTACTATGACAGGAGTAGTTGTTACAGCAACAGGCAAGGTATGATACAGAATACCTTGGGCCAAATTCTGCTATCAGTTTTCCCACTGCAGTTGAATCAGTTCACTAGAGAGATTTAAAACCTTGGGACATGAATCAAACAAAGGTTATTAAAATGTCAAATTGAAGCAGCTGAACAGAAAGATGTAGAAGGGTTTTGATGTTTTTGAAAGCATCTAAAGTGCTATTGAAGTCAATAGGGTTGCCTTGGTGTGATTTACAGCACTGTGATCCGATGTACACGGCATTACAAAAATAGCACCAATATTTATCCTGTTTAAATATATATTTTATGGTACAGTTACTTATGTTTCTTGTATATAGGTTCCTTGAATCTTATCAGAGGTTCTCTGAGGATTCAGACTGAAACAATTCTCTTTTTCTTCCAGCATTTCACCAAGTATATTTCTATGTATAACTTATAACAGCCCAAACTTTCATATAAGCAGCAGTATAATCTTCTTACTTGTTCAATACACCAACTGAATTTCTTAGTCAATCCTATACCCTAAAGCCTAAAATAATAACCCTTTTTCTACCACTTTTCCAAGGAGAAGACAAGCAGGACTGTCTAATAAGAGACACTGAAAGCTGTGTTGATTAAGGTAACTACTTTTCAGGAATGTCTGATACTTATTTAATTTTCAGATGCAGCATGTGCATAAACTATGCTAGTTGTATTAATGAAGATCATCTCCTTTTAAGAAGTTCTCTAATCTGCACAGTTATTAAGTATAATGGGATTTGCTTCAAAAATTCTGGCACTAGGAAGGAAAGTACATGTGGTAAATCCTATTATAGCCAAAGGTACGGGTTGCTTTTTCATGTTTATTTTTTAATCCGTCTTCAGCAAGAACAATAAGACTTTCATGGGGGGGAGGGGTCTTGATTGCCATTTTAACAATTCCAATTTGATACAATATTTCAAAGGAAAATAGGGCAACTTTTTTAAGTCCCCTGTTAACTGCTTTCAAAACTAACATCAAGAAAGTCTAAAGAAAAATAGGAATACTGATCATATCAACTAATTCCAGACAACACACCAATCAATTTGTATCTCTCAACTTAAAGAACACACCAGGCTGATTTTCCAACTGTCTGCACTCCTCAAACTCATTCTCATTATGAAACAAACTCCCAATGTTAATGCTTTCTGTTCCATTACCACTGACATATTAAAAATCAGTACACTAAAAAAAAGATTTACAACCTTGGGATATGAATCAAATATGGGTTATTAGAATGTCAAATCAAAGAAGCTTAACAGACAGATGAAGGTGGATTTTGATGTTTCTGAAATGACATCTCAAGCACTGTTCATTGGAATGAAAGAAGCAGTCTGAAGTAAAACCACAAAGATTTTAAGCTTCAAGTCACAGTCATTAGTGGCCATTTTACTTTTTTTTAATTTTTGGTTTGTTTTTGTTTTTTTGCAGTTATCTTGGGAAATTGAATCCCCCAGTAAAAACCGATGAACAAAAAACTTACCCTATGAAAGGCCAAGAAAATGAGTTCTCACAGTGTCCATTCAAAGGTAGACATTCGTAACCTGGACTCAGTAGAAAGTGACACTTAATTGGGCAGCCCCTGGTCTTCGGCACCCAAAAGAATAAAAATTCTTCATAGCATGAGACATATAGTTGGAGGGAATTCACTTCGTTGGCAAGTCATGAGCAGCCTATGTCTTTGGCACAGGATTCAATTTCCAATTTCCTGTTCTGCAGTTATCATATATCAACTACTTCTGTTTCACACAGTATTTTTTAGTCAAAATGTAGGCTAACGCACCTGAAAACATCACTCTGTAAATTCAAATAAATAAATAAAAGTACAGCGTATATAAAAGTAAAACTTCACTGTGAAATGTAGAGAGGCATTTAAGACATCACAATAGCTGCAACTCAGAGGGGGAGTCAAAGAAATTGAGTTAGGCACATAGGCCCCGGATACAGCCAGAGGATTCTGAAAGGCTGTTCAGAGAGCCCGGATGCTGAACAGAAGCTGTCCAGAGTTAACCAACAGGAAATTTTGAGTACAGTGTTGAGTCTAAATTCCTACCCTCTCCAAATCTTTGGCACCTGAATCAAGGTTGCAAAGCAGCTGCTCTATCCATTTAGGACCAAAGGATGTAATCCTCTTCTGAGGTAAGAGTGTTCACGTTTACTATAATAGTATAATGTATTGACTCAAATCCAAGATTGTGGGGGAGGGTTTCCTCCCATCAACACAGGAAAAAAGCCTTGTCTTAGATTCTAGCACCAGTCCAGACCAGTTGGCTGCTGCAACTGGCACCAGAGCTGAAGCTGCAGATGCCAGCCGCCCTGAGCCATGGCTGGAGCCAGCACCACTACCTAGAGCGGCCATCATAGTGGACAGTCCAGT
This sequence comes from Crocodylus porosus, assembly GCF_001723895.1. NCBI lineage: Eukaryota > Metazoa > Chordata > Crocodylia > Crocodylidae > Crocodylus > Crocodylus porosus. The sequence continues at coordinate 93,227,081 of NW_017728931.1, read as the reverse complement.
TGTCCTCTGTCCTCTATTGATACGAAACCTAGCACCTTTATGTCCTCTAATTTCTCTTCAAGACAAAAATAGAGGACATAAAGGCATCAGGTTTTATATCAATAGAGGACAGAGTAACAGAAAAGCAGAATGTCCTCTGTGATGGCCAGTCTACCACTACCTGCTCAGGGCCAGGGCTGGGGCCAGAGCCAACATGTGCTCCAGCCTGGGCAAGGGCTGGGGCTGGAGGCAGAGCCACCACACAGTGTAAGCAGCAATGATGGAGGGGAGGGCGGGAACTGTGGGAAGCAAGTGGCCAGAGGGAACAGCCACTGGTGGAGGCAGGTGGCAGTGAAGGCAGGTACCCTAGGGAGAAGGGAAAGGGGTGGAGGGACAGATGGCTGGAGGGCAGGCACATAGGGGGTGTACAAACTGGGAGGGGAAAGAGGATAAAGTGGCAAGAGAACCAAGGTGCAGTAGATACAGGAGACAAGGGTCTGACCACCTGCCCCACCACCACTGCTTTCCTTGCCATATTCCCCCCTGCTGCTCTCCATGCCACAGTGGGTGCAGGGGGGAGGAGGATTTAAGATGACCCTTCTTTCTATCCATGGAAGATTATAACAAATTTATAATTTCCCATGTTTAGAATCTAATTATTGTGGAATCGTCTTAAATTCACAGCTGTCTTGGATTCACATAAATTCAGTAATAGCAGAGCACTCAGAAGTGAGAAATCTATGTTCTGCCCTTCTCTCAGCTTGAAGTAACTAAAACTAGTGTCTCCCCCTTCCCAGAAGGTTGCCCTGACCACCAAAACAGTCAGGGTGGGAATACCCTCTACTCCCACTGAGGTTGGGCCACTACAGCCACCTTGTACACTCAAATAATCAGTTATCTGGATGTAGAACATTCCTAAAACACATGCACAAAATCTGTATTTGTTCACTCTATCATTATGTAACATTTTGCACCTAGATGTATGTGATTTTTTTAGACTCATGAATGTACATTTCTTTCTAAAATGATTTTCAGAATAGCTTCAACCCTAAAAATAGCAATGCCATAAAAGACTAATGGACATCAGTGGCTTTGTAAGAGACACTAGCAAGAGTGGCTAAAATAAAAACTACTTATTCTTGTATCACAATAATTCCTAGAGTCACCAATGAGGAATCAGGGCAGTGGGCATAATAATGAAAAATGTGCCCTGCCTACTTTCTTACCATGTGATAAAAGAGGTCAATAACAGAGAGATAAGGCAATGTAACAGTGAAATAAACATTATTAGTGCAATAACCAGGAGAAAGCTGTTCCATTCTTTGTCCCATTGTCCAAATACCTCTTCTATCCAGTATTATTAGATTCTGCACCACAATAATGAGGGCTAATAATCCTACACGCTCAATCTTCACACAGAAACTTATCTCCTGTGTGGTTTAAGGTATAAAGTTTATAGCAGATATATTCTACACAAGGGGCTGTGATATCCCATTGCAGAAGGAATGAACTCACTTTAATTGGTTTTCCATTACATTCTTTGCATCAGTGACCTATTAAGATATAACAGCTCTTAAGAGGAAGCTACGCTACATACTGTTATAGCACATACTATATATGATAGGATCACAGTATTATTGCACCAAAACTAGCTTTTTTATCATTAGATTTAAACTATTGAATTTTTAATTGGAACTAGAGAAACAGAAGGAGTTTTAGCACCATTTATACTTCAAGCCAAAGTGGGAGCAAATAGCTTCAGATTCCTGCTCCATAAGGAAAAGTTATTGAAAAAAGGTTTAGGTTACTGTGGTTATTTAAGAATCCATTTTATGGGAGGACATATAGAATACTCAGTACAATAAAAGGTTTTAGATGGAAAGAAAATATTCCACAGGACACTCTCACTTGTAATATCCTATGTTAGGAAGTATTTCTGTATTTCATTGTTCTTATGCAGCCATTGTAATGATTATCTGTGTGCATTTGTTTAATTGTAACACCCTCAGAGTGACATGGTTTTCCTAGAACACGAGGATCAAGAAGTAACCAAAATAGCATTTAGCCGAGGCATCATTTCTGAGTGGGCTTCACCAAGAATGGGCACAGTTAGCAGAAGAAAGGATGATGCTATTCAGGGAAAGTTTCAGAAAGTAAGTTTCTTGAGGCACTGACCTTGCCTTTTCTTTTATTTTCCTTTGAAAGGTGGGGGGAGTGTGGTGCCAGGCATTACCTACCATATTTTGAGTGATACTGGAAACAAGAAATAATAATGGTAATACTGCTAACAATCTGTTTGGAATTGCAGGCATGCTAGTCAAGGAACAACAATAAATAAGATTATGTCCACATGAGACTCTCCTCTCTCCTCTTCTTTAGAACAGCAGTCATCTTTACATCACAAGCCTGCACAAAGAAATGCGTCTTGATGGAAGAGTTCCAAGTGAATCACAGTCTTGCAGGGCCATGGTTGCTCCCAGTACTCCGAGCATGTATGGGAAAGAGGAAGGGCCAAAAGGTGGGTACCCACCAATGAAAAAGATTGCCATTCATAAGCAGAAAGTTATACTGTGGCAGGGAACTCTACATTACCAGGAACCATTCTGTGGTTAACGTGCTTATAAATTAGATGATGAAGCTGTTTGCTGTTTCTTTTTAATTGTAACTGGAGACACTCCAAGAATTTGTTACTAGTTAAGTAGCAAGCCTCGGTGAGGTACTAATATCCTCCAAACCTAAACATTTCCAGAATGGCGTTCAGACCTTATTCTATAAAACACTGCTTCTCTGAGTAGTGTTTAGAATAGCCTCTCCTCTAGGGTAGCGCAGCTCCTTATGGCCTGTGTCTAGAAAGCACAAACAATAGCTAACTGAAACTTAACCTATCAAGGGTTTTGAAGATTCAGACCAAGATATTATATCTGAACATGAGCTGCATGGAGTCACAGTGCATAGCACTGATGTGATATGTACTATCCACACTCTTTATTTCTCAGGAAGCAGGTTCTTTCTGTTATACAGCTATAAACATCACAACAAACATTGAGTTCTTGTAGGTAACAACACTGAGGACTGAAAGTGGCAAAGTCCATATTTAAGATGAAGGAATACCTTGAATAGCTGGAGGCTGGTAAAAAAATTTCTTTCAACTTTAAGCTGTACCATAATGAAGTATGCAATGAGAGCCCCAGAGTAAGTCCTCTTGGTATGAAAGCAGCACATCTACATCTGTGGTTTGCAAGAGTCTAGCTACAACAGTGGCAAGACCCTTAACGCAGACGTACTTCAATAACAGAATGCAGAGCATCAGCTAGCCACATCATGGAGACCCAAAAGAGTAGAACAGTTTGTTATCAGAGAAAAGTAACTTACAAATAGCAATGATAAAGAACACTATAACATATTATGGCCTTTATACAGCTCAAGATGTTAAGAATGTTAATTTTAAACTTTTTATATGAAGAGATGCAAATGCCCTTTCAGTGACCCAAAACACACACCACCTGCTTGGGGGTTGTGTTTCTTCAGGATTACCACCTGCTTCTTTAAAAAAAAAAAATGTGACTGTTTACATTTAACTTGGTTTCAAAAGATTTTGTAATCTTTTTTAGGATGCGACTCTCCATATAAAATCTGAATAGAGTGATGTGACCTTTTCCTCCAAACTAGAAAGAAATGGAGTGTATGAAGCCTCTAGTGCAATTAAGTCAAGCTATAAGAGTACATGAGTCTGTATACAAATCTGGTGCAGATGATGCTAAACTAAAATTCTATAAGCAGGCTCCGGAAATGTTGAAAGTGACAACTGGGAACCAAATTTCAAGAGAGATCCCCTACAGCTAGGGACAGACATTACACATAAACTGGTTTAAGTAATAAGAAACTGGTTTAAACCTGTAACAGAACAGATGTTCAGTGCACATAAACCAGTTTCAAAATGGATGAAATGGGTTGAGATAAACTTGGTTGAATGTAGTATCAGACTTAACTGATTTGGGTCAGACTGGTTTATGCAATGTCTGTCCCAGACCCCTTCCTTGTTTAAGTTCAGACAGACTCCCTCAGCATCCCGGCATGCTCTCTCGGCTGGGCGGGGCTCTCCACTCCACAGCAGGGCTGGTCCCTTCCCTCTGCTCCCTGGCTGCAGCTCCAGCAGAGACTTGCAGGCACAGCAACATCTGCCTGGCTTCCTCCTGCTCTCTTCCTCCCCTCACTACTCCCTGCTAATCAAGGATCCCCCACCCACTCGGCCTAACACAGACACACAGCTTTAGCTAGCAGACCACATGCTGGCTATGGTCCATGCTATGGCAGACAGCAGTGTCAGCTTAGGACTTTCTGGACCTACTGAAAGCTCAGCTGGTAATGTCCCTTGTTCCTTCTTTGTTTAAGAAGAACTTACACTAATGAGAGAGGCTGTTTGTTTTCTGATGGGATGATAAATGGTGATAACAGAGCTGATAAATGCTCTGTTATCAAGAAGGGGGCGGGCCTCCTCAATCCTAAATGCCTGGCCATGTCCCCCTCAGCTCAGTGCTGAGGGATGGGCAGGAGGGCTGCTCTAGCACCCCCCGGCTTCTAGCCTGAGCCACTGCAGGGATGTGCCTGCATGTCTGGCATGTCTGTGCACCTACAAGGTGATTCAGCCAAGCCAGGTTAGACTAACCTGAAAACATTGAATCAATTCAGGCTCAGGCTTTTTTAATGTCTGTCCCTAGCCTACACATATAAGGCAAACTAAAACTCTAGATCTGATTACTGACTTTCAAGTGCTCAGTATCCAAATCTGGACTGTGCATTCTGCAAGTGCTTGGTGGAAAAGGTGTGCATCTCCACATTTTAAACCTGATATTCATAGTGAATCAAAGGGGACAAGAACAAATGCAAAGGAAACAAAAGTAAAAAAAAAAGCTTACATTTGACTTTCATGATGTGAAATGAATGAGTTTTCCTAAGTCTGAGCTCTGCATTATGGGAAAACTTGTTTTTTGACAAGGAGAAAAGGTATTGCAGCCCACCCTCACAACACCTTTGTTGGCTAAACATACTGCCCAATTCTGTGCGTTTGTGAAGATGCGAAACAACCTCATTCAGGAGGAGCATCTCATGAATACAGCTCACATATCTATTGTAAAGCAGCCAAGCAGAAAGATACTAAAAAAACCTTTCAGAGTTTACAGTCATATGCAGGTCAAAGGATAAATACATAGCAGACAGGGTGGATTTGGAAGAGACAAACAGAGAGGCTCACCAGTGTGGCACTTGCGGTGGGCCTATTAACACTTGTGAAGTAACTGTGCCAGTTAACCTGCTTCTAAACTACTGATATTTTGTCCCCAAGCACAGACATGGACACCTTGTTTTCAGTTCACAAGCAGCACACCCAGAGCAGCAATGACTAGCTGAGATACCCCTTGCTTTACAGGTTTCTTAGCACCTTTTCCATATACTTTCCCAAGGCATCACACAGGGGAGTCTATGCACCTAATCAGAGCTTCAAGGATTTCATTAAACACTTGGTAGTTTAAGTACTTTTAAGGACCTAGCCTTATGGGTCTAATCCAAACCTGCTGAAGTCAATGGAAAGACTCCCAAGACTTTAATTTAAGAAAATATAAAGGCACTTTCAAGCAATTAGTACATAATAGGTCTAATAGCTAGTGTAGTTAGGGAACAAAATCACAGGTGTGTAACTGACAAGCAGCTATCAGGAAAGTGTTATTGAATTTTTTCCCCCCTATGGAGTTTTTAGTGTGCACATCAAAATGAAATTTTAAAATTGTCTGAAGATGTATTTACTGCATATAACACAAAGCAGCAGCTGCAAGAGGTGCTATTTGGCTTTTGGGACCTTTATGGTTTTAAAACAACTTATTTTTATATAATCCTCATTTTTAAAATTCTGTGATCAATTTGCAACCTAGAAATATGGAGCAGCAATAATATTTCAGGCCAACTCTCCTAAATATATGGAAGTTGTCTTTTTTTTAAGTGCACCACTAAGAAATGTAGTGACTGTAACAGGTACCAAAGCTGTCCAAAACATACAGAAGTGCACACACACCCATAAAGCAGGAGAAGAGAAGTCCTCTCCTACTTCTTATGGATGCCGAGGACCCTTCCTCAGAAATCTTCAGGGCCTGGCTCTCCCCTACCACCACCATTACATACAAAGTACTCATCCTTAGTTTCTTCACCTGTAGCATAGCGTGTCCTTGCCTTCAGCCCAGCTACTTCCACCTACAACTGGCAGCAGGCAAATGCCTCCTCTCTGGATACTGACCCTACCACCATAGGAGCTCAGAAGTAATAAAAGCTAAGTGCAGCTGGAAACTGTCTTTACTGTCTGTCTTATCCATTTAGTACACAATGCTAAGTGATAATGAAGCATGCATGGGTGTATGTTGGGGGAAAGGGTAATAAAGGTTGCCTCTACTGCTGACCCCCCAGTGCCCTGCCCTCACTAGAACACCTGCTATGACTCCACTGCAGACAGCAAGTACTGTAGCTGGTAGTGCTAAGGCAATGTGAACTGCAGTCCTACCCTTGTAGTTCAAACTTCCTACAGTGGCATCTGGCTGCTGAAGTTCAGCATTTCAACCTAAACTGGAAAGAAACTCCTTGTAGCCATGTTCATATTGTGTTTATGAGCTGCACTCAAGCATGATATGCTGCTCCAGGCAGGCTGCTAGCTAAACTAGAAGCTATGTAGCTACATCTATGTGACAACATAGGCAACCTAACTGGCATAGTCATTGCCACTTAAAACACTGCAGAAACAGCTACACTACTTCCACTCTGGCTTATAGTAGGTTTACTGAATAGATACAGCCTGCAAAATCATAAGAACCTGGAATAAAAATCCTATGACATCAGTGACAAAAGGATAAGAAAGAGCAGCACAATCCTTTGCTCGGTTTTCTCTTTGGGGCAAATGTACAGAGAGGAAAGATTCTTGCTAATCCTATCTTTTTTCATTACAAAGATAACTCAAAAACAGGCCTTAAAAGTAACAATGGATATAATTTGATGTAGAAATCTAGCAGACATTCCACTATTTGTTGCTGCAGTGTGTGCTGTTGCATGCAATCCTTTCACTGTAAGGCATTTCATAACAGCTCCCTTATTAAAATGCATGCTTACAAGGTTTAGTGTACTGTCTCCATCCAGTGGAGAAATTGTAGAGTAACTTTTTTCTGACATTTCAATTTTTTTCACATTTACATAAAGTGTGAAAGATTTCTCTGTGGTTATCTTGTACCGACTAATTTGCAGATGCATAACTAAATGAATACATCATTTACTGATACTTAAACATACACATTCCATGTTATAAGCCACGCTATTTTACATTATAACAGGAACAGTAAGTACCTCGTTGCAGATGCATATCAATTCCAAACCTCCTTTCAACACTCCCATGTTCAGTCCTTACACCTTGCCATTATGCATGACATTTTTCTGACCCAGATGGTTCTCTCCTCCTTAACCTTTTACAGTTTGCAAAAAAAAAAGTATTCAGTTATTTTGGAGCACTGGGAGATTTTAAAATAAAAAGGTCAAAAATCTCTCTATTATAAGAGACATTTTTTAAAAGCAGCTTTGGCACTAAAAGCGTTAGTGATTGAAAGCTAAAATAACCCTCCTGAGAAGTGCTTTTGAGTACTATGGTCCTGTTGTTGATGTGTTACTACTTCTGTCTGGTAGCAGCCCCAATGTGTTATGTTTTGCACAGGCTCAAAAGGCTGGATAAGCCTCACCCTTGGCAACTGGGTGAGACATGTAAAGCATGCTAAACTGTCAGAAGCCTAAAAACGGGTAATTTTCAATATTTAGAGCAAAAGTAAGTTTCCTTCTGAATATAACTGAGACTAATTTAGATACCTGGACTTAAACTTCTGACTAAACCAGTCTGCTGCTGCTGCTGAATCACCACCAGCAAGGGAAACTGCTCTGTGCACCTTGTGAGGAGCCCAATCAGAAAGCAGCTGTGGCAGGAGCTGGCACTCCTTCCTAGTCCAACCCCTAATGCTCCTCCAGCAAATAGAGGCATACAGGACAATTTCACCTAGCAGCAGCAGGAGATAAATCAGCCAAGTGGAACTGTCCTGCAGGCCTCTATTTCCAGGAGAGGCATGTGAAATGGTGCTGGGAAGGACTGCTGCATGAGCCAGCACTGCATTAGAGGACATAAATCAGTTAATCTGATCCCCTATCTTTGGGCCACTCTAATGAATAACTAGGTTTATTGGAAAAACTTAATGATTAGGAAGGGAAGGGCTTCCATATAAGGAGGGACTAAAGAGGTCAGGCCTATTCAGTTTAGAAAAGAGATGCTTGAGGGGGATAGGGAATTACAAAATAGTAAATGGTGAAGAGCATTAAGTAGGGATCTATTATTTACTCTCTCAGTGTAAGAGTTTGAGGTCAAGGGGTTATAAATGAAACCAGTAGGTAGTAAATTTAAAATTAACAAAAGGAAGTCCTCTCTCACACACATGTAATTAAAGTGTAGAGCTCATTGCCACAGGACACTGTGGAAGTTGCCAGTTTAGCCAGATTCAAAAAGGGACTGGAGAGATTCTTAGAGGAAAGATGTATCAGTAGCTATTGAGCATGGGAGTTAGAGATACAGGCTCTGAATCAGAACTTCTTAGACTTTAAATGCTGGAGGTTGCAAGTGAGAGAGGAACAATGGAAAAAAACTCTGGTCATACCTAGTTCACTTTCCCTTTCAGCATCCCCCTCTCTGCCACTGTCTGACGCAGGGTACTGAGCAACAACATAGCAGTTCTTATATTCCTATGTTCATGCAAGAATGCCAGTTCCTGCCACCGCTGCTCCCCGATGTGGCTCTGCATGAGGCTCATGAGACTGTTTCACCTGATGGCAGTACCCTAGAGGAGCACCACTGATGTAAGCAGAGGCAGTGGCTTGAATAGGTTGAGAACTGCTGGATTAGACTGTAATGCCAAGACTAAGGAGGAGTCTTTTTTTCTTCTAAAGGAAAATGTTCACACTTATGTTTTCCTCATTCAGGTTTAAGTAATGCCTTAAGATTGCAAATAGGATAGAAAGGCTGCACCCACACAGGAAGTGCACTAGGAAGGAAGTGGATGAAGAGTTCCTCCCTGGACTCCTCTGTTGCAAGTGGAAGAAGGAAGAATTCTTTGCAAACTGTTCCCATACTCTCAGTGCTGTAGCAAGGGGGGGGGAGGGGGCAAGCAAGGCGACTGCCCTGGGAACCGAAGCAAAGGGGCGCCAACAGGTACTGCTCAGCTCAAGCAGGTCACAGGACACAGCTGCAAGCAGCTTGTTTGGGGGAGTGCAGGGGATAGGGGAAGAACAGCAGGCCGCTGCTGTGTATACTCCTGGGCAAGCATGGGGGGGTATGTGTGGGGTGAGGGCAGGCTGCCACTGCAGGCTTTGCCCCGGCACCAAACTTAGTTGCTACAGTACTGCCCACTCTTGCCTGTGGCTGGCATATGCCTCCACCTACTCCCTGTCCATTTGCTATGAAAGAGAAGAATACAGGCTGCAGTGCCTGTCCCCCAAGCTGCAAACTGGAACTTGTCTATGTACAGCAAGATTCTGCACAACAGTGATGCCTGCTGATACAAATAGTTTCCTTTGTCTACACCTTACCCTCCTTTCCCTCAAGCTATAGTTGGCAGTAAAATAACTGCTCTAGGACCCACTCACCAGGAGTCTTTCCTATGACAGGGGAAGCCCTGTGCTGCCCCCATCTGGTCACACACGAAAGCTGGGCAGTATACCACCGCACCAAACAATGTATCTGGGGGCAGTACAGCACCACACCAAACAAGGCATCAGGGGAAGCCCTGCACTACTACTGCCCAGCCACAGGAGCCGTGCAACTCAGTGCCATGCCAATGTATCTGGGGGGGCAGAGGACAAATGGAGTAAGCAGAATGGTGCTCTCTACTCTCCCCTGGTCTACTGTATTTGGCATACCCTCACTGCCACCCTCTTTTCTCCTCCCTCCTCTGCCCCAAGTGTTCAATGAGCTCCCTATGCCACTGATAGTTGGCTTGCTCAAGTTAAAGAGAACTCATTCCTCAGCTTGGGTTATCATACACACCCCTAGCAGACATAGCTATGCCAACAAACTCCCCACCATAAAAGCCACTATGGCAACAGAGGAATGTTTTTTTATCAACATATGTCTACCGAGGCAAGGTAGCTAGCAGCAGAAACTCTCCTTCCTCAGACAAAAACTGCACCTCCAGTAGTGACATTGCTACACCAGCTGAGGATCTGTAACACAGACAAACAAGTTATAGGAACTATCAATTGCCGTAGAATAAAAAATGCTGTGTGGCCTTAATCCTTCTTTATAAAAGAGCCCAGAGAGATGACAAATTTTATCTTCCAGCAAATCAACTTGAAGTCCCCTCTCTCTAAAATGGTTCTCACATCATTCAGTTCTTGATTTCCCCCATCTTTCTCTAGATGTTAGTCTTTCATTTCTAGAGTATTAATAGTAGCTTTAAAGACAACAGTCTAAAAATACAGAAAATAAAAATACTGTTTTAGCTTTTTTAGAGGAAATAAATCAGTTATTCTGATCCCCTATCTATGGGTCACTCTAATGCAAGCCAAAATCTGATTTGATCCTTTGATGGTACCAAAAAATAAAATCATTCCTATTCCCTCTCCTTGATTTTCCTTAAACATGGCTCTGGCACAGCTGAGAATTTAAGTGTTTTGTGTTTTGAAGTGGTCACTGAAACCTGCAGAAAGAATGCACTGTACATGGTCTACATTTGCTAGGTGTCAGGGACTTCGATCAAGCAAGCCTGGCTGAGCCAAGCACTTGAGTTACCACACCTTCCCCTGATCCCTGGCTAATGAGACTGCCCCAATTCTCTGCAACCACACTGGCCACTTACCTCATAACTTTGAAACTGGTAGAAGTTGGCAGCATATATAATCTTTGCAGCTCTTAAAGATATGTGTCAGTGAGCTATCAATCAGTGTTCCCTTTGGCAGCTCAGTCATGCCTTCAGCCAGGCAGTTTGTAAAACTGTGGAACCAAAAAGAAGTCAAAGACATGCAGACTTCTGACTTCCTCCTCCAGGTCAGCTCCTGAGGTGAGAAAGATTAGAGGTTGAATGAGACCCTTGAATAAACCTTTTCCCTTCAAATAGCGTCTTTGAAATAAATTAAGTTATTTGCATGAGTAAAGTTATATATATATATCTATATGTGGGGATAGACAGACAGACAGACAGGATCCTATAGGAGAACCAGCAGCTTCTTTGGGAAAAGGTTTCCCTTAGGACTAGCTTATTGGGAAACAAGAGCTCTTGTGGGATAATTACCAGTACAGCATCTACCACAAGGAGGTACCAGCAAATACGGAGGCTAACTGGTTCACACCTTTAACCAGCTAGTTAACTATTCCCTTTTTAACCTCTGTCAAAAATATCCCTCCTTCATCTATGAGTTCAGTATCAGTTATGACATATTGGTAGATAATTTCCAAATCCCCTCAGGTTTTCAAGCAATTCACACATTCAAGCATTCAAATCTCTTGGGCTCATCAACCCAATAATTAGTTCTACCTAATTTTCAGGGCTGCCCCCCCAATTTCATGGAGAGAATACAGGCCTGGATCGCTATTTCACAGGTGAAGTGCAGTGGCCCCCCACATGCCTCTGGTTAGCTGAGGGGCCCTGCCTCTTGCTGCTGATTGACTATAGGGGCTGCCTGCCATGTGCTCCCACCCATACCTGCTAATTGGCTGCAAGGACTGCCCATCACGCAGCCATGCCCCTCAGCACCAATTGGCAGAGAGTCATGACAATCAGCAGCAAGGCGTGGGACAGCCATCTTGCCTGTGGCCCTTTAAGCAGGCAGCCCCCGCCTTCCCACCTCACCGGGCTGCCTCAGCATGCTGTGGACTGTTGGATCCCTCTAAGGAGCCAGCATTTTCTTTTCCATGTTTTTTTCCTTTTTTCCCCCCTGCAAATTCCACATGCATTGCCCAGATTTCACAGGGAATGCTGGATTTCACGGAATATGTGAAATCTCAAATTTGGTAGGTCCTTACCAATAAGGCCTGGCTTCTCCCCTCCATACATGGCAGCACATAGCCACTCTTGGACACCCAAAATCTATCTGTGCCCTCATCATTAAGTCAGTTTCCTTCACTATCTCAACTAGCTTTGACCAGAGTGTAAAAGAAGAGGAGCTAATTGTCTCTTGGCTGCCCTGGTTGCTGTGACAACTCAGATTTTCCTCACCACTTAGCTGTGTAGCTTCAGGCCCACCTTTATTACAGATACAAAATTTGACACTTCCGGCACGTTCCTTTGCTCACTGTAGTATGCGTCTCCATCTATAAACTATGAAACTATACTAACAGAGAGCTTCCTTAATGCTATGGCTCAGCCACTTGCTTTGGAATAAATGTACAGTATAATGCCTGAGGATCCAGTCATTAAGGCCCAGCTCCTCAGATCCATAAATTTGGCTTTTCAAAACTAATGTACTTACAATGCCAGGAGACAGTACTATCTGCATATTTTTGAGACAGAGTGGTTGAAGGCATATAAAAGCATCTTAATGACTAATACATTGATTAACTGAAGAAGCTTCAGGGTATCTTAACAATTAACCTCTGCAAATTAACTAAATCGATTCTATACATGTAAAAATTCATTGACCAAGTTCAGTTTCGTTAGTTAAGGGGGCAAAAGAAGATACTATAATTAAAACCAATATTGTTTCTTCATGGTGCACTAATTTCCCAAGACAGAAAAGAATGAAAGTGTACATAGTTTCTGATTTTAAAGAATACTGTCCTCTACACATAGCAAACGTGTAGTAACAAATTAGAAGATGATGAATGGAAATAAGCTAGGCTAGAAAAGATATTTTGGACAAGTTCTTCGAATATGTCCAAGTATCTTTAATTCTTATCTGATTTTGTTACTTCCTGTTTGCCACAGATTTAATTACCTGTGAAGAGAATAGGTTTGTCAGTCTAGACTGAGAAGAATCACAAATATGGGCATCAAAGAAAAGAAAAGCAAAGAAAGGAACATTAATGCATCTAGTGGCAATCTGAATCTCACCTGTGCAAAGAAAGATTTACTGTGAAGAGCAGCTGTACCAAATTAGAACTAGGGAAAATAGTGAACAGCATGTTAGAACTTAGTTGATGTGATATGATTGAACAATGATATAATCTGGGACTGGATTCATATGGCACCACATCTCAAAACAAAGGGATAATGCCATTCTGATAAGCATGCACTTGAACACGGCACGTATTTTTGGACAACAAATGGAACAGAAACTTATTAACAAGCTTGAGGAAGATCAGGGTAGAGCAAGAGAGCAAATTATTAGTAGGTAGAGAGAGATAAATATAGTTTGTCTGAAGAAATACAAGCATTTGCAAATATTTGAAAAAAGTAAATATGAAAGAAGCAATATTATTTAACATAATACACAACTAATATTAACTTGAAAGCACTGGTGCATTTGTAGTTTAGTGATATTCTGAAATTTGTTATGAAATGGACAGGCAAAAACCTACACAATAGAAACTCCTATTTACCATTAATTGACTAAGTCCATATGAACCTAAAAAAATTCCCTCATCGCAAAATTGCTAGTGCCTGGTTTATGCTCCAGCTTTCATCATGAAAAGTTATTCATGAAATCCTTATTCACAGCTGTAAAAAGGTGAGATTCTTTGCTCCATAAGATGCAACAATACTTACAAAAACCAAAATAAAAATTATAAAACAAACATCAAGAGCAGAATCCCAATAAATTTCTAAGGGAACAAACTTCCAATAATGCAAAAAAAAAGCACTCTCTCTCACAGAAAATGGTGGAAGCCTCTTTGCTTGTTTACTGGAATCTGAAACAGAATAAAGCCTTCAAAAGCATTCTGTAGGGAACAAGCCTGCTTTTTCAGGAAGGTTTACTAAATGACTAATGGGTTTTTTCATGCCTAATTTCTGTACTTATTTGCCTTGGGAATGCAGCATTATAGCTTTAAAATAAATACAGTCACTACAGGATGTTTCATTGTGTTCTATATCATGCAGTAAAATTACTGATGTGTAATGCAAGATTTCTCTGGACCTCTCCTTTCCCCTGGCTAGATCTCAGGTAATCAAATTTATTATCCTTTTTTTTAAACAGACTGTTTGTTGTTCTTGGGAGGTGTGACAGCTGTTATTTTACAGTACTTAAGGAGTGTAAAGTGACAGTTGGCCACATACTGGAAATAAGAGACATGTCTTCTGGATACAGCAGACATAAATAATGCATATCTGCATGATTTCTGCAACTTGTAAACACATTAATGTGGTCATACTCCCTCTTTCAAATTTACAGTCCTTGCCATCTCAGTACTTTGTTATGTTAGCAATAAGAGGTTTCAGGACAGGTGTACAATGATTACTTGTTTTTCATATTGACCTATTCCAGGAGTGGGCAATTATTTTGGCCCAAGGGCCACTTAAGAAGTTTTAGTGAGCTGTTGCAAGCTGGATCAGCACCCCTCCTCCCCATCCCCAACCCTGGCCCAGGCAGCTGGAATGGGGCTGCAGGCATCCAGGCATGGGACAGGCAGGCAGGCCAGGGGTGGGATCAGGATCACGGGGCAGTGACAGCACAGGGCTGGGCCTAGAGCAGAGCCACAATCCACTACATACACATATCTGCAACAGGCACTGGTTCTGCAGACAGGGGTGTGCAAGGAGCAGACTATGGCTCTGCCCTGGGCCGCAGTACTCCCCTGTCACTGCCCAGTGATCCTGGAGACCAGCTGGGACCCACATGGGCAGTGAATGTGGCTAGGTGGACACGATGGGGCCATAGGTGGGTGGGGAACCACATCCAGCAGCAGGACAGATGGGCAGGGCCAGAGATCGGGAACACAGGGAAGTCACATTGGCTACAAAGGACCAACTCACAGGATCATAATAAATTCTAATTTATTGTACAGGACATGAAATAAAGTTATAAATGCAAACCTTGAGTTATGAAGGGTACTGATGACCCTAACACACTGATGCACACACAATTGCTGCAATAGTAGTGTAGAACCAATGTTGGTTGGTACCTATTTGGGGGGCTGGAGTTTGCTGTCAATGGTCAGCTTCCTCCAGGGTGATGTCTTCTCCAGAAGGTGGTCACTTGCTAGTCCTTCTTTCTCAGTAGGTTGGGTAAGGGATGAGGGGATGCCACTGAGGGTCACACTTTACTGCATTTTATCCCTTTTTGGTAGACTCATGTGATCCCCCACCATTATCTTGGCAGCCTAATCTGGAGGTCACTGTCCCACGTGGGTCTTGGAGTAGTGCATGACAGCTGTCAGTCACCATCACTGGGGTTCCACCCACTAGTGCAGTTTCAGGCGTCCGCCCTTGACTGGATTGATTCAATGGCTGTGCCCTTGCAGGTTTCAGAAGGCTTGATTAGCTTAAGATGGCTTGTAGCGTTTTGTAACAAGTTCCTCTGGCTAGGCTATTGTCAACTAACAGCCAGAGACTCTTGCTTTCTCCTACTGACTCATGCATACTCACATTCACTCAAGGGACCATCCCAATGTAGCAGATTTTATCACTTTACAATTACAGTTTCAATGCAGTTTTTTAACAATGGTCCAGGGTGTAACTTCATTCTACAGGGAGTATATTCCTTAAAGCTTTAAAAATATAAGATATAAAATACAAAATGCCATGGTAAAGATAAGACAGATGAAATATAAAAATGCACTGTGAGAAATATATAAAATTGCAATGTGAGGATCAAAGGTTACTGAGGACAGTAAGTGAGGTTAACATCAGGATACATTTACAGTCTTTGAAGTGGATATTTTAGTTCTTTGGTTTTCTTTAGTGACACAGCTCAAATCAATATGTAGGTAGCTTGTGGGTTTCATAGATTTCATAGACATCAGGGCCGGAAGGGACCTCAGGAGATCGAGTCCAGCCCCCTGCCCAAAGGGCAGGAAGTAGGTTTCTTCTACAGAAAGCCATTGCAGCTTTCTGGCTTGCTCTGAGCCTTGCTACACCCATGCAATGAGCGTGCTAGGTCTCTGTCAAAACTCAGAAGGAAAAAGAAATACACAAAGTGAAGGGTGCAGGCAAGAAGGTACTTTTTGTTACATCAGCATGGGGCCAGCGGCAGAGCTGCGATCCACTCCCCACATACCCCTGTCCACAGAATCGGCACCCATCACAGGGGCATGCAGGGAGCAGATCATGGCACTACCCTCGGCCCTTGGCCTGCAGTGTCACTGGCCCACAGTCCCAGCTCTGCCCACCCATCCCATTCTTGGATGCGACTCCTACCTGCAGCTCCAAGTCCCAACCCCACCAGGTGGGTGCAGGGTAGACGGACCAGAGTTCCCAGGCAGGGCTGGGCAGGGCCAAGGGACCCACTGTGGGTAGGACAAAACACTTTGGCAGGCTGAATGTGGCCTGTGGACCATATTTTGCAATTTTTGGGTTCCAGCAGGCCTTTCAAGTTAATAGAACAGAATCCGGTATGCAGTCCTGTTTATTGACAAAGTCATGTTTCCCTTCACTTGGAAGCAATCAGACAACAAGAAATTTTCTTTATTTCACAGTTCCAGGCCCTTTTAAACCATAAATCTAACCCAAAACATTCTCATTAGGCTTTTTCTCAAGGTCATGTTCTGTGCTTCTGTGGCTATAACTGAGTTGTATCTACTTGTCTCAAAATTACACACTATTTTCACCTACTTTACAGGAATGCTTGAGGCCTAACAGTAATCCAGCTAAATCAAAGATGTGTGTATTTTGCAATAGTGCATACAAAAAAAAAGTTGAGATAACCCCTGAGTGATATCATCCTTTTATGCACCACTCATCTCTCCAGGTGAGAATGCTGCTGGGGCTGAGACTCGCCCTACAAGAATGGGGAGAAAGAAAGGGAGCTGGGGTGAGACAGGAGAGAAGGAAGAAAGTGAATGCACTGAAACAGTGTCTTCATTTTGAAAGCTTTTGCAAGTTATTTCCTATTTGCACAATGGAGAAACTAAATTGCTACAAAAGATTTTAACTGCAGCCACTGCTGAATGGGAAAAATAGGAATAATGGAGATGGCATACTATGCAAAACAGAAGGCAAAAGAGAAAAATAGGAAGGGATCAGGGTAGATGGTCACTTTCTTATTTTTATTAGCAAACACCCATGAAGGAATCTTAGTGTTTGCATTCCATTCTCTGCAGGAGCATTTCATTTAGATCCGCCTTCTGCACTGCTTATGTAGACTAGAGCAGGATAGACCCCTACGCTCTCCTAGGCTGGGTTACACATCCAAAATGTAAGTATTGATGCTAAGAACCAAAGTAGAGCAACTGACTCGAATTCATTTTCCGGATTAACTGAGGAGCTTGACCCTGTGAGAGTTTATATATGAAGCTCACAGTTAGACCTCAAGTAACATATTTATCTCTAAGGCATGGCAAAAAAGGGAACACTGACACAAAACAAACATTTCAGCTCCACATTGTATTTCTGCAAAACCCATTGAACAAGCAATTTACTTCTCTTGTATAGCAGATCATTTTGTGTTGCTTCTTCCCAGAGTGCATAATCCACCACCTATTATTAGATCAATTGATAACTATCAGCATAAATTCAAAGCAAACATCTTGCAAATGCGAGATACTGATGTATAAGCTTGTGGAACCTTACTTACCCACCTCCCTCCATCTCCATTCAACTACCACACACCTGTGCACAGGGTGATGACAGCTGATGGCAGTATGAGCAAAAAGATTTGCTAGATTCATTTTCTCTCCTCACCCAAAAGGTATGGTTCTGCTAGTTAGAGTGGTGCCTGAAGAGGAGGTTTTAGGAGTCTGGTATGAAAATGTAACCTACAGATGCAAATTGGAACATGTTGAATAAATAAAATTTGATGAATTTGTACAATTCTCACAAGAAAGATAAGGAAGTATGGGTTGGATGAATGGACTGTAAGGTGGATAGAAAAGTGGCTGGATCAGCAAGCTTAGAGGGTAGTAATCAATAGCTCAATGCCTAGTTGGCAGCTGGTGTCAAGTGGAGTGCCCCAGGAGGTTGGTCCTGGGACTGTTTTGTTCAATATCTTCATCAGCAACCTGGAAGATGGAATGGAGTGCACCCTCAGCAAGTTTGCAGATGACACCAAGCTGTGGGGATATGCAGATGACACCAAGCTGTAGAGCTAGGATTCAGAGACCTAGACAAATTGGAGGATTGCACCAAACAACATCTCCTGAAGTTCGACAAGGACAAGTACAAAGTCCTGCACTTAGGACAGAAGAATCCCATCCACTGGTACAGGCTGGGGACTGACTGGCTAAGCAGCAGTTCTGCAGAATAAGACCTGGGGTTACAGTGGACAATAAGCCAAATACAAGCTAGCAGTGTGCCCTTGTTGCCAAGAAGAGCAACTGCATACTGGGCTGCATGAGTAGAAGTGTTGTAGAACACATAGGGGGAAGTGATTCTTCCCCTTTATTTGGCACTAGTAAGAGTCCTGTGTCCATTCCCCTCTCTCCCCACAAAAAGGATGTGGACAAATTGGAGAGAGAGTAAAGTAGAGGACAATAAAATGGTTAAGGGGCCAGGTCACAGGACTTCTGAGGAGAGGCTGAGGGAACTGGGCTTATTTAGTCTGGAGATGAGGGGGAATTAATAGCATCCTTCAACTACCTGAAGGGGGGTTCAAAAAGAGGATGGAGCTAAACTGTTCACAGTTGTGGTGGATGACAAAACAAGAAGCAACCGTCTCAAGTTGCAGCAAGGGAAGTTGAAGCTATATATTAGGAACAACTTTCTCACTAGGAGAGTAGTAGAGCACTGGAACAGGTTACCCAGAGAAGTTGTAATAAGATCCAGCTAGACAAAGGCTTGAGTTGGATGATATGGTTGGGGATGGTCCCGTTTTGAGGAGGGGGTTAGACAAGATTACTTCTTGAGGTCCCCTCCAGCCCTAATTTTCTATTAAAATGGACCACTCAGTTTCAGTAATCAAGTCTGCTATTATCATATGTATAAAACACCCTACAGACAAATTAGCTTACAGGACCTCTATACAAAAATTCTTGCTGAAAAATCATCAGCCAGTCATTGTCTTTGAAATTCAGATTAGAATGAGAACAAAATATTCAAGAACAATGTAAATGAGAGGGGAGAGACCGACTAAATAAATTCTTGGGCTCAAACAAACGCCTATTAAAGTTATTCCATCAATATGGCTATAAGGAAGCCAGATCCAGGAAGCAATCATGATCGGGATGATCCTACAAATATAAACTTGAAGTTAGAATGACATGGAGCCCTATTGACCAGATATGGTACACAAGTCTGTTCAAGTGGTTCTTTGGAAGATGGGGCTCAGCTCTGTAACCGCACAGATGGCTTTGGATAAACAATGTTCCAGAAAGTCTAAAATCAAAGTTATAATACTATAAAAATGTTCACTCAACAATACAGCCAGAAAACACTGAATGTTATATTAAGTGTATACACTGTGTATACCACAAAACATTTCTGGAAAGAGAAGTCACTAGTAACATTTGAAATTTTAGCTGATAGTTCCTGGTTACCAACTTCTTGCAGAACCAACTCTTAGTGAGACCATGTCTTTCACTTTTTCTAAAAGTATGACCATAACTTTATATTTCCCAGCCTCCAATCAGTTTAGGCATGTAAGTTATACTCTATAAATGTGTGAAATTGGAGGATAAAAGTAGTTTCAATTACAAATTGAACTTTTTGTGTAGTAGCACTGGAGTTCATTGTACTGGTGATGGTCCAGGCAGTGTGCGAGATGAGACATTTTTGTGATACTTTTTATTGGACCAATGGTAGAGTTGGGAGAGCTGTTAAGCAAGCTTTCAGGCAGATTAGACCTTGTGCACTTGATGTCAAAAATTCATCCACCAGGGCCGTGTCCAGAGAAGCGCGGATGTTTGGTTCCCTGGGGACAAGTAGCAGTGGCACACTTTGTGCTGCTACTTGTCCCTGAAGAACACCCATGGTGGTCCAAAAAAACAACCCACAGAAAAAAAATGGAGCAGTGCACACACAGGCAGCATGCCCTTGCAGTGCAGAGAACACCTGACAGTGCGACAGGTGGTGCAGATGTGTTTGCAGCATCACGTACTGCACGGCCACACTACTCTGGACGCACCCAAGTTGTCCCAACTACAGCCAGTCCAGTGAAAAGCTATCACAAAAGAAATCTTGTCTCTCTTACAGTTTTGTGTAACCATTCATTTTCAACACTGGTCTTTACATCATCCAGGTAAAGGGAACAATTAGGAGAAAAAAAGGGAAAATAATAAATCTGAATAATTTTTAAAAACACATTCACAAAATAATGCACCAGTCAAAAGTGTGCAAGGGGCATTCCACTTTAATTTCTATACTATTCCCCACCCCCCCAAAATTGAGATTATATTGTCATTTAACACTTCACCCAAAGAAGATTAAAGCTTCATGTTCTCAACTGTGCCTAAGATTTGAAGCATGTCATTTTAAACCACTTTTCAGTGGCATCCAAACAACTGGGGATATCAAGGATGGAGTTACAAGCTTAACTTAGAACTCTGAATCAGTTTTAGATCAGTAGTGACTGATGGTCAATTAAATCTCACACCTGTTCAATGACCTATGTAAAATGAGTTCGTCTCAGTGCCTTCCCAGAAGACAGCTGTCCCTGTTACAGAAATCACAGCAGTTAGCATGAATTGGCACCCTTCTTGGCAGTCTGAACAGAGAAGTCAAGCTCTGACTTGTGATTGAAGATAAGTGACCCTCTCAGCTCTCTGGTTTCTCTAGGGCAGAAATGATGCACACACGGGAATATTAAGGACAGCTTGCAGTAAAACTCAGTCTATGCATGTTGTTTCCCTACACAAAAAAAAAGTCACAGCAAATTTTTGTCTTAGGAAATACTGCCGAAAATTATTTTTAGTCAAAATACAATGAAAGAACTAGACAGAGAATATTGAATTGCTTGCTTGTCCTATTTATTACTCAAAATTTGATTCCGAATGCTGAAACACTGTTTAGGTTTCAGGAAGTATCAGGCACTATTAGCCCTGCTGACATTACTTTCCTTTGCACATAGTGAGGGGCTGTTCCTCACTTCCAACAATTAGAGTAGAATGCATAAAATCCCAAGCAGAACAAGGGACAGCTCCTCAGTCATGCAAGTCAGCAGTTTCACTGAAGTCAGTATCTGTATGAGTTTACACAAGAGGAGGATCTTCACATAAATATCTCCAATAAAAAAAAAACCTAAGAGACTAACTATCATTGATTCAGAAAACATCCCAAATATTTAGTATGGGGCACAGATCAATGTTTACAAATACATTTATCTAAAGCCCAAACCCAAGAACCTCAACAAAAGCAAAAAGTAATGGAGCTGTGAAAACTTCCCTACAAGCTATTTACCCTTTCCACTGGAACCTGCTACTGGTGGAACTCTCCCCTCACAATTTCAGCACAGGGTGCAGGATGCAAACATATTGGAACATATCTCCCAAAGGTATGTTGTTTCCAGCGGGAAAGGAACTAATTGAGGAGACCAAGAGATAGCTGTCAAAGTTGTAAGAGAGTAACAGAATATAGGCTGTAGAAGGATGAAGCATGGATTGTCTGCAACTCTATAGTGTGAATGTGTGACCCCTTAATTTCAAGAGGTTCTTCTAAACCCCGCAGCTATAAAGAATCTACACCAGGGATACTTACATCACTGAGTTGCTTCATTTTCCCACCACCTCAGGTAATTCTACAGGAAGCATATGTTGCCTGCTGTGTTCAAACAAATATAAGATGCAGCACAACTATTTCCAGGTAGCTTTCTGTTAGATGTTGCATTTAAAATGACATGCATCCAAAAAAAATCTAAATTCCTGTGACTATTAACATAATGGTACTTCATTAAATCTACAGTATCTCCATCTCTGCTGATAGCACTTGTATTCAATAGTAAAAATGGAAATGACTTGTTAGACTAAAGAACTAGCTATGCATTTACAGCCATAAAGTTATTTATATTATTAATTCATAAAGAATAATATGAACCCAAAAAAAAGTTTTCACCCTCACAGCAAAACTGATAGATTTTGTTCCATCTTTTCATAGAAAACAGACACCAGGAATGAAAAAGCTTAACCACAGGATAAAGAACTACAGAAACGTTCTGGGTTTTGTAAAGGTTATGTCACAACTTCTGTTACAGAGCCTGATACAAAAACACTACACAAAAGGGAAAGAATGTGCAAGAAAAGAACTCCAAGTGAGATGCAAAACAATTTGCAGTTCCAAAAGGCATATGACTAAAGAAGTCCTGCCGATAGAGAAGGTAAGACAGGTCTGCCCGCATGGGTTCAGTGAAAAGCATGCACAACATTCATAGTTTAATTAGCTTAAGATGAAGTCTACCTTGCCTTCTGCCTCTAGTCTTTTAAATGTCTTAGTCAACTAAAAAAGGTTTGTTTTAAAAGAAAGGTATCTTTTGAAGCTGGCAAGACCAAGTATGCTGTCATTTCACAAATTAATTTAAAAGTTAAGAAAAGGTTAAAAGTTAGGAACACATTACACTTCGTAGTCAATGCAGTTTGAAGCAGCCTCAAAAAGCAAAGGCTCCTAGAGATGTGCAGGGAGCCTACTCTGACGCACAGTAATTCCAGTGCAGAAAAGACTCAATTAATCAAGTCCGCTGGAGTGTAGAAATTAACGCACTCCAGCAACCTCCAGTGTCACATGCGTTAGCGCCCCCATGCTGAAAAATGGCAGTGGGGTGCTTTTTTCAGCTTTAGTTTAAAGCGCCCCACCACCATTTTTCAGTGCATTATGCTCTGGGCACTTTTAACTAGCACAGCTCTTGGAGCTGTACTAATTAAAGCAGCCCCATTCACCTCCTGGAGCATGTGTATAAACATCCCAAGAGATTTAAGCACGAGGCCCTTGGCACACAGTCCTTTAATGGCACGACAGGATCCGATTGTCAATCCCAGCAATTGCACATCCTGCCATGCTATACATTTAGTTTTGGGATCAGATCCCAATAGCACTATTACTACTTGCCAGTGCAGCCTGTTGAAAGCCAGGTGCCTGCAGCTTGACTGAACCCAGGTCCTAGGGCTTGGACCAAAAAGACAAAAACAACTCCCCCCCCATCAAAAACAGAAAAAACAGCTGACTATGGGTCCCAGCCCCAGGACTGTCACCAGTCTTGAGCTGGCTCTGGTTACCCTGCCATACATTCTATTTAAGGCACGATGGAAATGAGACACGAAAAGTGTTATACAATTTTTTACGGAATATTTTAGTGACTTGTTTCCCCATTTTGACATGCCAACAATTCCTTGAATGTGGCAGAGTTATTATTTATGGTACAATTAATAGGTCAATTGCATCTTGATAATAACTTCCATCTAAGAGTAAGGAAATGATCTTTTATCAACTAGAAATAAGCTAAAAAAAAATGCATGCGATCATTGGCAAAGTGTAGGGCATACACCCCCTGCACAAAAGAGCTGCTGACACGGGCGTCTGTGTCTGCAGGCCACCTGTTATTGCTGCTGGCAGCCACTGACACTGCCAGCAGCATCTGTGGGTGGTCGCCAACTGCCAGTCAGCGCTCACCACCCCCACCCTGCTGCCAAAAGCACCATGGCTGCCTGTGGGAGCTCCCCGCTTGCTGCCACCACGCTCCCACTGCTGACAGCACTGCCACTGCCTATGGTAGCTCATTGTGCCCCTCCCCCCCCCCGCTTCCAGAGGTACATGGCACTCATGCATGCAATTGGCTGAACAAAGACAACTCGAGTTATTGAATTTTAAATTAAGAGGACTGAGCGGCACATTTCAAGCTCATCACATAAGCTTAAAACAAGGTTAGTTGTTGCTTTTCTAATCTAAGTTAGAAAAAAAAAAAAAAAAAGGATAATGGATAACAATGCTTTCTGTTCAAGAGATTTGGGTTAACTGCTACAGCCAGCCATCTTCAGAACAGTGGTGATGCATAGGGGTACATGCGCACCTCCTGACAGGCCACACTCCCCAACCAGGCAACGGGCAAGCAGGAGCACTGCTGCCACCCTGCAAGCACTGGCCGGAGAGTGGGAGCACCGCAGCTGCTTCTTGGTTGGTGCAATCGGTGCTGGGGGGGAGGGGGTACCAATTTCCCATGCTTCAGAAGAGGTCAACCAACCCTGTGAAACTCTGTTGCAAGTCTGGTCAGAAACAATAGAAGCTGAACTCCTTCTGAGGGTATTTTGCAAGGATTTTATTTATTTTTAAGAAAACACAGACTAATGTTATAAACTATTTGATCTTGCTAAGTAAGCTGTCCCAAGCTCTCACCTGAAGAGTTCTAGCAGTCTTCATTACTGAAAGCCCACTGGCATACAACCTAAATATAAAAGGAAGGGCATGCCATTCCTCATTAATATTTGTTAATACATATTCTCCTCCAAATGATAAACAGGCATCTCATAGAAGATGTTAAGACTTTTGAACATGATGCTGTGGGACAACTTAATTTAAAGTTCACTCAAGTGGTATATAATTGTTAACTTAAAATTATCATAATACCACAGAGGTACTTAAGTGAACAGCATCCATCCATGTGACTGATACGTGTGTGGAAAAATATTATGAAAACGTTTCATGTACATTTCAGAACATACATGTAAGTATACTGCACATTAAAGTACACATAAGAAAATTAAAATCTACCTGCACAAAAAAAACAGCAGCACATTTTTCCTATCTTAATAATATTGCACATTTATAAGGTTGCACAAATTACTGACTTTTCATAAAGACAGAATGAGGTATTAGTCAATTTATAAATAAAGGAGGCAAAGATAGATAGGAAAAGCACTTAACATAACATAAAATCTATTTTCAGTATTTAGATAAGTAAAAATTGAATAAAGGATAGTATGCTGTGGTGAAACTGTGACTAAACAATATCAAAAGAATAGTGAAGGGTTAAGTCTCTTCCCTATAGCAAAGCATTCAGTTCAGGACTTTAAACAGACCTAATCTACTTAGAACACTACACAAGTGAGTGAAACAAGTGAACATTAATGTTATCAATTTGAAAGGCAAGCTCTCAATGAAGTGGAAAATAGTACATTTTGGAAAGTCAGTGAAATCAGAATGGTGATTTTTAGGTGATGGCCATCTTACTCTGATATACTGGATGGGGATGATGTAGCCCATACAAACTTCAAAAGGCCTCTACCAGATTAACAGGTCTCAAGAAACTCAAAAGAAAAACCTTGTGGATTCACACTTAGATCTGTTGGGATGACATCAGAATACTGATGTTTTCCTTTGCAAGGTACAACAGTCTATGGTTTTTTTAATGTATTGACAAGTTGACAACTTTAGCGTGATGTCACCTCCATAGCAAACTCAAATGCCATGTACAGCAAACGCCAGGAACGCAAGACTTATTTTCTGTCATCTATTCACTTTGAGAAAAGTTTACCTTTCAACTGAAAAGTCTTGTCATCTCGCTCAAAGTAATAAACCCGAAGTAATTCTGAATGCAATGTTTGCAGATTTACAATTTTGCACACAATACTTGGAATTTTCTAGTCATATCTGTTATACAGACCTAACTTTTCATTTCGTTTACATTTACTGGAGCAATGGTACTCAACCTTCTGGTCCCATAGGCCAGATGAGTAGCGTGAGGTTGGTCTATAGGCTGGATCCTATAGGCAGGCTCAGTCTGTAGACCAGATCCAGTGTGGAGTTGGCACCTGTGCATGCAACACTGTACTGGATCCAGTCATGATACAACTCTGTGCAGTCTGGCAGAGGGCTGTGTCATCTGACCTGTGGGTTTCTACAGGTGTCCAGAAATTTGACAGAAGGGAGCAGGAACAGCAGTGTTAATTGCAGTGGCTTTAGAAACCACAACAATTAATGCTACAACTTTCCCCCTGCTGCCAAGTTTTTGGACTCATAGGGGCAGCCTGTGGGCCAGAGGTTGAGTACCACTGTACTACAGCATTAAGAGGAGTATTAAGAGTTTAAAATGAGGACTAAATATACTTTCATTAACCTCTCTTATGCATGGAGATACAACAAACAGATGTGTACTGCAATACATTTTTTCAAATCTATTTAGAAATTGGCCTGAATCCTTAAAAAATGACCAAAAAAAAAAAAAAAACACCACATAAAAAAAAGTCTGCACCTTCACAACTTTATGTACATGAATAGTTCCAGAGAAAGCAGTGGGATTACTCACATACACATCTGTGAAACTGTGCTCAAATAAGTATTTATAGGATGAAAGGCCACATAGAGGACATTCAGAAATACAAATGAACTTGTACGTTCCAGACAGCGCTTCACTTAATTGAAGCACAAAAGTTGGAGAATCTCAAGATACTCCCTCTTCTTCATAATCCCATTTAAAAATAAAAATGAATGAAAAAAAAAAAAAAAAAATCACATAGTTAAGAACTCTGCAATGCTCCTAGATTCTGAAAATTAAATGCAGATGAGTTAGTTTCCACTGCTATATTGTGTGTGAATTATACATGTAGTATCACACAACTTAAACCCACAGCAGCTAAATAATGAAAGTTAAAGTTAAGGGCACAATTAAAAGTGGCATGTTAAGTTTAACACTTTAGAATAAAGTAGTTTAACCTCATCTGTAGTTGTTCATGCACCAATAAACTAAAAAAAAGTGGGCCTACAGGAGTGGATAGCCAAAAAACACTCATTTACAAACTCCTCATGTTAAAAATTATCAAGATTATTTAAGTGTAGTAAACACTTGTATTGTTTTTTCAGGTGGGATTTATCCTCTTGTCCCCATTCTAAATGAATGAAGCATTTATCTTTCACTTGTACATTTCAGTGACAAGAATTAGTTTACCTACAGCTTCTTTAAAGCTATGTTAAGTACTTTAACTAGTTTAATCGGTTTTAGACAGCTCATAAAAATGTTCCATATCAGCACAAAACCAGAAAAGTCATCAAGGTGATGAAATGGAAGGAGAGATAGTAATAGGAAGAAGGCGGGGGTGATAAAAAAAAAAAAAAGGGTTACTGTCCAGAACAGTCTGTATATGTAGTAACCATGTTTCCTCGACGCTGAGTGACAGTCCTACAATGCTTGCTAGATCCATGGAATCTGCTATCAGTTCGTACTGTGTGTTGGCGTGCATTGTCAAAGCCACTGAAGGAAAACATTTTTTCCATATCTTCAAACACATCATCAAACAGTCCACCTCCAAAGGAAAATTCTTGGAACGAACGTCTTTGCCTACTGTGAGCCTCCCGATGACCCCGGAAGTGATTTTCAAAGTGCTTCTTCGACCGGGAATTCTGACTTTGACCAAATATGTCAAAATCTTTGAACAAGTCATCAAAGTTGAAATTAAACGATTGTTGGAAGGGGCTGCCATTATTTCCTTGTCCTCCATGGCCAAACTGGTCATATTCTTTCCGCTTGTTCTCATCTGATAAAGTTTCGTAGGCTGCAGAAGTATGTCAATGAGAAAATAGTTGTGTGTAAGATATTTAGCTTTCAAAAACAATTACATTTGCTCCCCTCTGTATGCAATGGCCTTAAGTGGTACTGTCATCAAACTTTCACATAATTTTAACATTAAGATAAAATGAAGTGGTCTACGCTGTTATGGCAGAGGGAAAGAGGGGGAGAGGGGAAGTGTTCTGTAATTTTAGACATATTCTATTCTGGGAGAACATTTCTAAATGGCAATGCAGACTAAGAAACAACTTTGAAAGCAAGCAGAAATCTCCCTCTTCCGCCAACCCCTCCCCCCAAAATGTAAACTGTTAGATGTGTTCCCTATCACAGGAACACCCACCCTATAACAGGATTTCAGATGAACTTTCATCTGTTAGAAGGAACAAGATGGGTTGCAGGCATATGGCAGGACCACTTCCATAAGCCAAACAGCATTCAATACAGAACAGCAGAGGAAGAAATACGGGAGAGGTGGGCGGCACCAAACACAAGTAGTACCCAGCATAAACAAGTTTATGACAAACTTGTTTTTGGAGAACGGGATGCATTTCAAATGGAATCAAACTGCTACCTGGTCTCTGATTCAGAATCACAGCTGATTAAAAAAAAAACCAAACAAACTACACACAACTTACTTGTCTATCAGCATTTCTACCTCAGAACAAAACATGCCAGATGCCGACTTTAGGTATTTTAATAAATGTTTTCTATTAATTTAAAAGCCTTACAATTAGTCTGCATTTACTATCTGAATATCTACTATGGTTCACTTCCCTGAAGAAGAGTGGTCCCATAGCATTATTAGAAATAGCCTCTGTAGTCCATTTTCACCATCAAGAGATGATATAATTGCAATCAGCAGTGAAGAATCTGCTTCTCTTTCCAATTATATCACTAAGTGAACACTCATGATCATAGCTACCTCTCAATCAATATGCTGAATAGGAAAGGAAAAATACAACTAATTGTCTCAGTGAGGCCCTCAATATTATTTTAATTAGTTAGAAGGACTATGCTATCAATCCAATTAGAAGGAAACCTGTAGTTTAGGGGGAGAGGGCAGTGTTGCATCCCATTACTTGCAAATGGATCATTTTTCTACATAATACTTTCAGCTTGTTTTCTATACTAGATTACTTTCAACTTCACCAGGCCACTACGGGTATACATCTAGAAACAATAATTTGTTATAGCACCTGGAAAACAGACAGGAACTTCATTATCAACATCATCTTAGAACTCTAATGGCCTTGCAAAAAGTAGTACAGTGGAATTTGAATTAAATTTTATTGTAAAAATTACTATTTCTTTTATGGTATTGTTCTATTGCAACACTGAAAACACTTACGTAATATTAACGCTTAAGACTTTTCCCAGTTAAATCATATTCCCTTGCCCTCTTTTTAATTCAGACAGCATTAGCCACCGCTATATCAAAAGCTACAGAACCAAGAAATTAATGTATTATGTAACATAGGCGTACGTCTTTTACAATAGTAAAAACTATGTTTCTAGTCACAGATAGCAGCCACCAAAATAATGTCAGAGCTCAGCTGAGGAAACAAAGCAGTAACTGGGGTTATGATTTTCGAATTGGACTGTTCAAGTTACTGAAGGCAAAGAATGATTTCTGGTTCTAGTCAACTGATGATCATACTTTTGGTCCTGTTGTAAGATTGACAAGCTGCAAAGCAACGTGTCCCAAGGACCCTCACAAGATACGCCAGTGGGATTTAAGTCCCAGCTGCACTACGTTAGTCAGGCAGTTCTGTCCTCCCAATGTGGGGTTGAGGAACATGCCAACAACCTAGGATACTACACTTGATCGGAGTCTTCAAGAGGCTGAGAAGCAATTTTGGATATGTTCATTCTGATGAGCAGCATTACAGATGCACTAGAACATAGTTCATGCCCTAAAATATCTGTTTATGCAAGGATGCAGGAAAGATGCACGCTATAGGATTAGAGGACTACCACAACTTCTTTTTGCTAAGCAAGATGAGTTGTAACCTGCAGTTAACAGAGTATTTAAATCAACTTTGTATAGGCCCACAGAGATATATAATCCATAAAAATACTTGGTTTATACTACCTTCTGCAATTTCCCTGAATTTTGCTTCTGCACCAGGACTCTTATTTTTGTCTGGATGGTACTTCATGGCCAGTTTATGAAATGCCTTCTTGATCTGGCGATCAGATGCATTTTTTGGAACTCCCAAGATATCATAATAGTTTTTTGTAGCCAATATCAGTTCAGTTATCATTAAAATGCAGAGTGCAAACGTGAAGACAGACTGTGTGGTAGCCATTTCTAAAGACCCTAGAAAGACAAAAAAAAATCTTAATTAATCAAACTGCAATTCTGCTATGTTTATGAACAGGAACCATGCAATCGGTTAGCATTTAAGATGGGTTTAGTAGGGCTTTACTTTTACTTCTGTTATCCTACCTTAAATCTTGCAGACTGAGAATATTGAAAGTTTGAGTTATCTTTAATTACAGCCACACTTGCCTCTCACCTGTTACTTACTAACACTCAGTTTATTCTTTCCATGATATTTCACATTTCCTGTTTAATTGTCTGCAGTCCTTCCCACTGCAGGATAGAAGTATATCCCAGCAGCTGTTTGCTATTGTGACTCTAGCTTATGTAGATAACTTTCAGCTAGATAGCTCAATGCTTAAATATTGTCAGCTGGGGTAACATAGAACTTACCACCTGCAAAATCCACCTGGGAGAACTGAAGAAAGTCTGGGGAAAAAAGAATTCTATTCAGTATGGGCAAGTACAAAGCACTCCACTTAGGAAGGAGTAATCAACTACACCAGGTATCAGACCCATTTAGCCCCGTGGGCCAGATGAAGGCTGATGGGCTGATCTACAGGCTGGATCAGCACACAGGGTCCAGCATACAAGGGTTCCAGGGGCTGCAGGATGCCGAATATAGCATGCAGGGCTGAGGACAGCACATATCCCATAGAGAACATGGGGTTCTCACAGAGACCCACAGACCAGATGATACAGCTCCATGGGCCAGCTCCAGCCCACAGACTGTATGTTTAATACCATTAGGCCACACAAAATGAGGAACAGTAGTCTAAACAGCAGTTCTACAGAAAGAATGTGAAGGTTTTAGTGTCTCATTCAGTTTAGATGCAACGTTCTAGTATTGACATAAAATCATCATACTGAGTTGTACAAAGAGAAGTACCATAAATTAAACATGAAATAACCTTTCTACTCTACTCAGCTCTGAAAAGCCAGAACACCACACCCAGCTTACACCAGACTTAGAGAGAGATGTGAACTGACTGAAGAGCCATGAAAAGAGCAAAGGTGACTAGACATCTAGAAAATCTGACTTGGGAAGAAAAAGTGAAAGAACCGTGTCTCTTTAGTCCACAGAAAAAGACTAAGGGGAAACATAGTAAGCAGTCTTCAAACAGTTAAAAGGTCACTTTTACCTGCAAAGAAGGTCATAAATCGTTTTCCATGTCCACTGGAGATAGGATGACAAATAATTAGATTAATTTAGGTAGGGGAGGCCACAGACATTAGTAACAATGCCAATTGTAAGGACACTTAAAAATTAGAAAAGATTAGAAGGTTGTGGAATCTCCATTATTGGAGGTTTTTGAAAAACAGATTAGACAAAAACTCTGTTAGGAATAGTTTGTATGCAAATAATCCCACTTTATAGAGGGGAAAATGGACAAGATGACCTACTACAGTCCCTTTCTGTCCTATTTTCTCCACCTGACCTAACCAGCACTTGTTCATCTGCAGTAATCTCTACTGGGCACAATCCAGTTAAGTAATGCATATTTTCTTTTGTTGAAAACCAAGAAAAGAAAAGATGGGCTGGGCTTGATGTTTCATTTTAAAAACTTCAATTAAATGTTTAAGAAGTCTAATATGCCTCATAAAGAAGACTTACCCAGTAAATATAACTAAGTTATAAATCATATATATATAAATCACTATAACCGTACAGCTAAACTGAACACTCAGTGTCACTCTTTTTAAAGGTAAAGTTTAAATAAAATAGCCTATTTGATTAATTTTTATCAGAATCTCTCTTTAGTAAGTTTGGGAACAAGACAGTGTTAGCGTATGGGCAGCATAAGTCTGTGGACTACAACATATGCCAACAATTACATATGAAGCATATTGTAAGATACGTTCAATACATAATAGTGGTCCTTTCCAGTATAAAAACGGTACTTGGAAACTTCTCAGTGTCTAAGGGGTGTTCATTAAATGTACTGGAACGTAGAATCCCCAAAGAGATTTCAACATCTTCCAGCCAACAGAACATCCAGAAATTCCACTAACCATCTCCTGTTTTAGGGAGGCAAGGTTCTTTGAACAGATGTGATTAAACCAACTGAGTAGCTGGGGAAAGTTCTTAACAAGCTTTCAGGTAGTCACCCTTGTTCAGCCATAGGAAGTCTCTGATGTTCTGAGACTCCAAATAATGAGAAGTAAAAAGGGTGACAGGTTGTCAGTGAGAATGTAAATAGGTAGAAATTTGGAAAGAGGGGTAGGGGAGGTAGGGAGCCAAAGGTGAGTAAAGGAGATTCTACAGTGGTAGTAACTCAAGGTGGAAAAGAGGCTGTCTGTGAAAGAGGAAAGAATTGAAAATTAGGAAGACAAAGTAGGGCAAGGAAAGGGAGAAAGGAGTATGTAAAAGGTCAGGTCTGGCAGGTGCCTGGTGAATCAGATGTCAGGCAGGTTGTAATGCTTCATACCTCCAATGTCTACATTGAGCCCCTGATTTTCTGTATCCCTGTTTTAGGGTATGTTTTTTCTGAATAAGTAGGACACTACATCAGCTGAGGATCAGTGCAATTCAGATAGGAAAGAATTCTTCCCCTGAATAAGAAGTTAATGTTCTAGAGGTGATACTTGGTACTTTTAGACCAACATGGCTACAACCTTTATCCCCTGAATAAGTGAGCCTTCCTATCCATGCAACTTTGAAGGTAGCAAATATTTTGGGACAAGACTGACCCCAAAGCATTTATTCATGAGACGTTTAAACTTGCTTTGTTATTAACCAATGTTATTTTACAAGTGGAGCCTCCATCTTTAAAAGGAAATTCAAATGCAAATCCCAAATCTAATGATCAGACAACACTTTACATACTGCTTAAATTATAATTAAATAGGGGTCTCAATTTAAGGTCTGATTTGTTTTTATCTAGAAAGATAGCTAATTATGTTCAGCTGCTACCAATATTGAATGCATGTATTCAATGTTATCTGCATGCTCTGTCCTGACTGCATGCATCACCCAATCTTTTGGAGATTAGATATATACACATGCCCTCCTAAGCATTTGTTTGGCCAGCAGCCTGCAAAATACCACTGCTCTAAGAGTCTCAAAACTGAAATGTATTTTGATCAGTGAATTTAGTTGTCAAATGTACAATTCCCCCTAGAATGCTTCTAGCTACTAAATATATATTCTAATACGTATACAAGAAACTTCTGAGATCCTTTTCCAGATGTACTTTCCCACTTGTAGCTTGCCAAGTTCTCAAATGTTACCATTTCAACTCTGAATATTATTCCCAAGTAAACTTCTCTGTGCCTTTACAGTTTTCTTCCTATTTACTGTCACAGATATGGACTTGTGGTTTAATGATGCCACCATGAAGCCAAGAACACTTTTCAGTAAGCACCTATCCCTTTAACCCTATTTGCCATCTATCACTGTGGTG
This sequence comes from Crocodylus porosus, assembly GCF_001723895.1. Lineage (NCBI taxonomy): Eukaryota > Metazoa > Chordata > Crocodylia > Crocodylidae > Crocodylus > Crocodylus porosus. Next base: position 93,193,814 of record NW_017728931.1, on the reverse strand, counting down.
GCCAACTTTTTTGATAGGTGAGCCACAAGTTAAGGCCCCATGTGTGCTCTGCAGTTTGCCTGATAAAGTCTGTGCCCTTGGGTGCAGGAATGGAGCAAAGGGACTCAAGTTTCAGTGCAGAGCATGATGGGGGCAGAAAACTGCTGTGAGAGGATGTATCACTGTCAAGAGCCATGTCAACCCTTCTCTGACCCCATAATCACTGTGGCTGCTTACAGACCTTAACAAAAAATCCCCCAGCACTTTACTTCAAACTTAGCACACTCCTGTCCTGAACCAAGCACATGCCCAGAAGAGGCATCGTGTTAGATGGACATAGCTCACTCAACATCTGTAGATTCAATCAGCTACTAGATAAAAGAGCCAAAAAGCCCTGCTGGAGCACCCAATCTAAACAGATGCTGCAGAGCCAAGTCAAACGAATACGCTGCTTCTTTTGGTCAAGGACTGGGTTTTTCTGTTTGTTTTTTTAGCATCCATAAGCAGCCTGGGGTTTTATATGGCAAGGATAAAGCCCTGCATTTGACAGTAGCTGCAGGGCCACGGAAGAATTAACCTGGCTTAGGAAGCGACACCTGATACCTCATCTATCAGCGGTATCCACAGCCCTTGCTCTCCTCCTGTTGCTGAAGGCTCAATCCTTCCAGTCCGGCACCTTCCTTTTCTGAGCACCTAGATCCCATACACAGCAGTTGCCTATGCTACTTGTGGCACCCATTAATAGCGTCAGCACCCTAAAACCTAATTTACTTCAATATTACATCTATCCATCTTCCTATGACTACTAGCACTGCAAGATTCGTACAGTCCTTTAAACAGTCCTTTATCCGACCTCACAGCACACTCGGGGCCTTTCACCATTTGCTCATCTCACGTTTCCTTTCTTTCAGTTTGCAAACTGAGAGCAAAGAGAGAGTTTCACTTTCTGGCCTGGGGGCCCTAACTAGTTACTTGCTGTCACATTCGGCCAAAGGCCACACATGGTTATATTCCATTTATAAGAAAAAGACTACTTTATAGACCAACTCAAACAGCTGGAAAAATGTCTTCTTTATGGCCTTTTGGGCACAAAGGCCCTTACATCGCATTTACCCAAAGACCCGTGTCTGCCGGTGTTCTGAGACCAACACGGCCAAATACGACCACCCCCCGAGTACTTCATAGGTTGGTCCAGAGGGAACCCTTCAGTGCAAGGGTTTTTTTCAAAATTCTTAACACGAGGCTGAAGCCGAGCAAGTCCTTTAAAGAAAGAAACCACGGAGGCCGGCCGGGCTCTGCACTTCGCGGGGCACGCCGCCAGCGGAGGCTCTGAACAAGGCGAGAGAGGAGCGAGCTCCGGGACCCGCCGGGCAGCGCCCGGAATCCCCCGCCCGCCCCAGCCCCGCGCTCTCACCTGCCGCCGCGCGCGCCGCACCCTCCGACTCACCGCGGGAGCTGGAGCCGCCAGGCCAAGGACGAGTGCGACACGCAGCGCTCTGCCACTGGCCGCCCGCCGCACGTGACGCCGCCGCCCCAGCGCACGTGGAAGGCTGTTGTTACCCACCGCCGCTCTGACGCCACTTCCGGCCGGTTGGCAGAGGGAAGCGGAAGTGGGGTGGCCGCGGCGGGGGAGGGGCTCGGGCCGGCCGGGCCGGGCGGTCCCGCGAGGCGCGTCCCTGGTGCTCCCCCTCCCGCCATGCCCCGATACTGCGCAGCCTCCTGCTGCAAGAACCGGGGCGGCCAGAGCGCCAGGGACCAGCGGAAGCTCAGCTTCTACCCGTGAGTGCGGCCGGGCGCGGAGAACTGCCCCTTCCCCGCGGCCTCCGGTTCCGTCGTCGCTCTGAGCCCTGGAGGCTGACGTCGCTCCAAAGCATGGATTACTGGCAGCAGGGCAGGGGCAGTTCTCAACCGGGGAAGGGCATTTCCCCAGGCTGGGTCAGGGGATGCTGGAAGGCCCCGGGGTCCCACCCTAGCCGTCCTGAGCAGGGAGCGAGTTGGGGCCTGGGGAAGCGGTCAGGTCCTTTCCCTTCAGAGATAGGAGAGGCTGCGCCTCCTCGCTCCCCTGCAGCCTCCTCGGGACATCCTGTAGACCAGGGAGAGGGAGGGCAGCCACTTCAAGTCAGTGAGGCAACACAGGTCTCTTTCAGGTCTTCTCCTGACCTAAAGCTGCCCCAGGTGTGGACAGGAGAAGCCTTGCTGGAGCACAGGGGCCCTGTGGAGGCCATGCCCAACTCCTTTCCTTAGAGGCCAGGGAGAGCTGCTGGGACATCAGCCCAAGTAGGGGCTGGGAAGGCCTCCAGCCTGCCCTCGAGGTTTTGTCCCATTCTTTGTATGTGCAGCAAGGTGTACACAGCATTTGTTCCGTGCGTCATTGGTTGTCATAGGCATACAGGGCAATCTGGTGTTACATGCAAGGGTTGCAGTGAGGGGTGGAGAACATGCTGACCATGGTCTTCCATGAAGCTTTGTCTTGAAACTGTCCAAGCTGCTGTCAGATAGACCTGTGGGAATGTCTTTAAGTGAGGTGCGGCGCTGCCCTATCACAACCTGGAGAGAGCACACTGTCGGGGCATAGGTTGGAGGGTGAGATGTAAAGAATTGTGCAGAAGTCAGGCTGGAAAGGACCTTTGGAGATCACTGAGTTTAACCCCTTGCCTGAGGGAGGACCATCCCTATCTAAACAATCCCATGCAAACCATAATCTAAACTCTACATAAAACTACCGTCAACCCTGACAAAATATAGGTCTAACACCCTAGCCTGCCACAGGTAAAGCAGGGGAACCACAGCAGCCAATGTCTTGCTTCTATGAAATATTATCAACCTACATTTAAAAGATCCCAGGTAGAGGGCCACACTCCCCAACTACAAGGAGAAGTCAAAACCCCCTACATACCAATCTGACAATGGGAAAAAATTCCTTCCTGACTCCATACAACAATGCTAACTTTAAATATGGCTAGGTAGCTGCTTAACTCAAAATGCACATCTCAAACCCAGGGGTACCTACACACGTGCAGCGAGGCTACTCCAACGTGCTGTAATTACAGTGGGTCAGAGCAGGCTCAGTGAATTGAGTCTGCTGGAGCGTGGTAATTACTGTGCTCCAGTGTCCCAACACTGAAAAATGGCAGCAGGGTTGCTTTAACTAAAGATTGTTCGATAAGCTTTGGTTAACGCACCCCTGCTGCCATTTTTCAGCACAGGGACGCTGATACACATGACACTGCAGGCACTTCAATTAGAGTGGCTCTCCAGGCACTTTAATTAGAGTGGCACTCTAAACCTCACCAATGCACACTTCATCTTCCTGTGCTGTTTTGCTACTATCTTCTTCACATCCTCAAACTCCTGTTCCTTGCATCTTAACATTGAACCTCCTGCTTTCTTGCATGCAAAAAAAATATTGTGCACTTTTACTATTAGGCATGTAGCTTTGACAGTTTGAAGTTAAGGTGGTGGCTCAAGTGTGATAGCAGTTGTATGCTGCAGTTGAAAATAAATTCATGTGGAGCTGGGAAGTCTGAGAAGTCTAAACTGATTTTGTGCTGATATTTTTAAACAAGGTTTCCACTTCATGATAAAGAAAGACTTGAGAAATGGTTGCGGAATATGAAGCGTGATGCATGGACTCCCAGTAAGCATCAGCTCCTGTGCAGTGACCACTTTACCCCTGACTCCCTCGATGTGCGATGGGGTATACGATATTTGAAACAAACTGCAGTACCAACTATTTTCTCTTCACCAGATAATCAGGTAAAGTGTCACTTCAGTATATCTTAATATTTGTATAATTTTCACATACATTCTTAATATCCACAGAAATAAAATTTTGAATATGTATATATCTGAAAAATAGACTTCTGATTCTTTACAGTAGTATTTTACAGTGATAGGAGAGGCATACAAAAATTGTGACAAGATGTATGCAAAATTCCCTCTTGTAAAACCAGTTAGTAAGGAGAACAGTCCATTTTTACTGGAAATCTTCAAAGTTTTTCTGTTAGGCCATTTCTGTCCAAATAATAATGCTTCTTTTTACAACTGCTATTGTGTTTCAGGTAACTGATTTTGTTATCTTGTTGTCAACAAATATAATTTTATGGTATTAACTACTGACTTGTACAGATTTTTAATTTCACACTGTACCTCTTCCCTTCCTTGAAGTCTTTCTTCCCTTCCTTACACTTTCTAATGTAAAAATCCCCAAAGGACGAGAGCCTAAGCACAACTTTAAAAATATTTCTATTTTAATTATGTATTTTATTCATGATGCAGCTCTCTGATGTGATCATATTATATTATATGCTGCATACAGCAGCTTCTACATCATTTATACTGTTACACAAATATATCGTGTTCCTTCAAATATGTGATAAACCTGAATTTAAGATGCGCTCAAATTTTATGATTCAATTTAAGAACAAAATAAAACATCAAATAAAGACTCATTTACAAAAATACAAATTTGGCAGCATAGATAAGAAATTTTGTGTTAGGAAATTTACGACCAACTCAAATTTAAGATGTAAGCCATTTTTAGAAGAAATATTGATTTTTTTTTTCTTTTAAGTGTCATACTCAGAGGAATAAAGTAATAGCCAATCCTCCCATTAAAAATTTGTAATACAAATTGTCTTCTAATACATTTCTTATATGCTCAAAGTATCATATGTTGTACAGTGCTAGGTGCTGTTTAATGACTGATGTGCAGTATGTTCAGTAATAGTCAAGGAGTAAAAACTGACTTGACATTTCACATGAATTGATATCTGCTTTTACCTTTCTTTTTTAATCCCAGCTAGTTTAAATTCATATATTCTCTATCTTTTGATCCCCAATTTGTCAAAAAAGACACTTTCTACCCTAATCGTGTGCACTGTGTTACAACTGGCCAAATAAAGATACCATGTTGCACAAATATGTGATAATGATTTTTAGTATATAAGTTTAGATGGAGACTGTAAAAGTTTATTACCTTTTCCAAATCATCCAGTAAAGAACAATATTGGAGGCAGAGAAAAGAACTGGATAGGCTTTTAAACTCAGTTGATGTTTAGTTCTGTTAACTGAAATCTGGCAAATTAGCTTATTTATACAATCTTCATTGCTACTTATTTGCATTTTCACAGCCCTGCATTTTGCATATTGGCTTCTATTCCATCCAGGAGAACACAAAACAACAACAGACTCTCCCTACACTCAAAGAAGGGTGTTTGTGCCCAAGAGCTTGGAAAGAACAATTTTTCCAACTATTTAGTTGGTTTAATAAAATATATCACATTTACCTAAAAAACCTTGTCTGCCTGTGTCCTTAGACCAACATGGCTACAACCAACAGCCCCAAAACAGAGTTAGAGAAAGACATTCCTGAATTTCAGGTGAACTTGATGTAAGAAGATTTTGCCTTTTCCAGACTAAAAGTAATTACAGTGAGTCTCTAAAAAATATGGGAAGAAAATCTAGCAACTGATGAAAACCTAACAACAACAAATTGGGTGTGATGAAAAAGTCTTTATGTAATGATTATTTTTATTATTTTATTAACATAATTGCTGGGAGCCCTGCTCACCGTTGTGCTAAGCACTCTAAAAATGCAAATAAAAATAGTAGCAATAATTTGCTTATTTCTTAAATGTTTGTTTAACCAGCTTAGTTATCCTAGCTGCTGTATTCTTCTTTCACATTTATGGAGGGGAATGCAGACTCTCCAGAAGGAATTCTGACTCCAGTTAGATAGAGGCTGTGATGTTACACTTGCTTTCCTTCTTCTATTGAAGAGCAGAGTGGAGGATATTTGGTTTTTCCCACACTTCTGGGCCTGGTGATTGCTAGGGGAGTGCAAAATGAGCCCTATTCGATTTGGATTCAGCCCAAATCAGGGACAGTGATTCGATCCGTTGATTCGGATAATTCCCTGATTCGATTCAGCTGAATCTGAATCTGACGATTCAGTGCTGATTCAGCTAATCAGCGATTCAGACACAAGCACAGCTTTAAAAGTTTTTCCTACATATCTTGAGGTAGCAGCATGGCTCATGATCGCTGCGGTGCTGGGGCACGTGGAGCATCCTACAACAACATGGGGGGCTCTCCAGTGTGTTTGGCAGCAAACCCAGAAGTGGGCCAGAAGTACTTCTGGTCCACTTCTGGGTCAGCCAGGGAGTGCACTGAGGGACCTCCCCGTACCCACCCGGCTTAGCAGTCAGCTACAGGGGACCCCAGGTGCCCCCCCAGACCCAAGATGCACCAATCACCAAGCTGGGGGGACCCCACAGCATGCTCCCCACTGGACCCGGAAATGCTTCTGGTCTACTTCCAGGTCTGCCGAGCGCACCTGGGATCCCCCCCGTGCATCTGTGGAATGCTGCATTTGCCCCAACACCGCAGCGTTCAGAGCCCCTGCTACTTAGAGGTATGTAAAAAAAAACAAAGCTGTATCTGTGTCTGAATCACTTAATCGATTTGGAGAGTTCTTAATCAGTTCAGAAAGATTAAAGTGTTCTCTGACTCAATTCGGAGATTCAGCCGCCAAATCAGGCTGAATCTCCGCTGAATCAAATCAGGGACCAAAGCTTCACACAGCCCTAGTGATTGCCACATGGGGCCAAGAAGAATTTTTCCCCCCACATTTGCTACAGGTGTTCTGGGGGGTGATATTATATCTATCTATCTATCTCTCTCCCTACATATATGTACACATATATACAGGCAGTCCTCAGACTTATGATGCAATTGGTTCCTGAAAACCACATTGTAAGTCGAAACGTCGTAACTTGGAACCGGTTTTCCCATAGGAACAATGTTATAAATGGGGAATTGGTTCCTCTACAACACTGGTTATAGTTGCGTCCAGCTGCTAAGTCTGGTGTTGGAGAAAGGAAGGTGTGGGGGAGGGCAGATCAAGGTCCCCTGTGGTGAGGGAGGGTCTGGGGCTACGGCAGGTTGCTTGTCTGGCAGCTCCCACACCTCATCTGTGAGGGCACCGGGGGGGGGGTCATGTGCCCCCAGATCTGCACGGGCAGGATTGGCCCTGCATTGGGCTGTGCTGGGAGTGGGTGCTATGCCCTGCTGCTGCTCACCCAGCCAGGGTGGAGCAAGCATGGAATGGGGCCTCTGTGCTGCCTCCAGACAAGCAGTGTATAGTGGTGGGAGCCACCCCCCTCCTGGATGAGCCACAGTTCCATCCTGCCTCTACCCTGCCCTGGCTATGTGAGCAGTGGCAGGGCATTGTGGAGGGGGAGGGGCAGGTGCCCCCGGATCAGGGTGGGTGGCGGGGTGGGGAGCCAAGCGGAGGCTGGCAGGGGCATAGCCTCTCCATAGGCCTTGCCACCCACCAGAGCGCAGCCTGGTACAGTCCTAGCCCCGCTTGCCCTGACCTGATCTGGGAAGCACATGCCTTCCCCTCCCCCCATGCCCTGCTGTTGCTCCCCTGCTGGGGCAGGGTGGGCACAGGACGGAGCTGTGGGGTGCCGGGTGGTGGGGGCAGCTCCTGTCTCTGCGCGTTACTTCTCCAGAGGCAGCACAGTGGCTCTGTCCCACACGCGCCCCAGCTGGATAAGCAGCAGTGGGGCATAGCCCCTGCTCCCAGCACAGTCCAGTGCAGCCCTGGCCCCACCCACTCCATTCCACCACACATTGATCTGAGGGCACATGCCCCACCCATGTACACCCGGACAAGGGGTGGGAGCCTCTGGATGAGCAACTTGCCCCAGCTCCTCCCTCACCGCAGGGGGCTTTGATCTGCCCCCCCCCCCACCGCACCTCTTCTCTTCCCCCTCCTTTCACCACACTACAGTGCTGTATCCAGCGTCATAAAATCGAAACCCACATCGGAAGGTCGAAACAAGGTGTCAGTTTATAAACATCTTAAGTGGCATTTGTTGTAACTCAAGGGCTGCCTATATAACATACATACACACACACATATGAATATAACACACACACACGTGTGCGAGTGTATACACATACACATATATATTTTTATTTTTTGCCTTTATTTTTATATAGTTATATATATATCTCTATAAATAGAGAGCCCTATCTCTCTCATATATATCTATTTAAATATATATATATGTATATATATAGAGAGAGAGCTATCTCTATATATAGATACATATATCCATATCCTACTATATGTATATCCGTATCCATATCTATCTGTGTGTGTGTGTGTGTATATATGTGTGTATACATATACATATATATGTGTGTATACATATACATATATATGTGTGTATATATATATAGGAGCGTTGGGTGTTCATTGCAATCAAAGCTGTGGAATTTCACTGGGTTGTGCCACTGCTTCTGCTGGGACTAAAACCTGGTAGTCTTGCCTGCCCACTCAAGGTGAAACCAGTCTTCACATTAAGGATCAAGAAAGAATGTCACCCCATGGCCAATTGGTATGGACTATGAAGCTTTTGTCATTTCTCTGTAGTAGGGAACAGAGTCCTTTTGGAGATCTCAAATGCATTTTAACAACCTTTACAACAGAGGGACACTGACAGCCATCATTCCTCTGCTTTACCTGTGGCGTTAGGGTATTTTTGATGTCTCTGGTCAATATGCCTTGAAGTTGTGTAATATGCTTGATCTGTGTTAGGAATAAGTTAGACAAGAACTTGTATGGGATGGTTTGGCAGAGTGTTGGATCTAATTCTATATATGGGGAGGAATAGAGTAACTTCAGTAGGAGTATAAGCTTCCCTTTTTGTTTTGAGGTCCATAGTCCTGTTTCAAGACTTCTTGTAAAAAAGATATTGCATGGGTAACTGCAGTATAGTGATGCTGCCAGAAATGTAGCGAGGCACCCTTAATTTTTGTCAAGTATTACTTGTAGCAGTTCCTATGCTTTGAGATGACGAAAGAGAGTAGGGGAGAAAGTATCAGTTTTAATTACTCCCTCTTAACAAAGAAATAAAGGGCAATATTGATATCACCATTCCCCTCCCTATTGATATTTCATACTTCCCCATCTCCAGCATCTCATGGAGGCTTATTTCACTGAATCTATCATATGTCTGTTCCTTCAAGTAATGCCAAGCCAGATGTTTTCATATTCGTACTTGCTAGTCTTGAAGGGATTCAGTCACTGAGTATCCAGGCACCTGTGTCTACCTGTGGCTGCTAGCTCCAGGCTAATGTGTTGCCCAGGAAGCAGTCTCCTGTGATACAGTGCAGGAATGATCATTAAATGGGGAATAATTCACCTTTAATTCTGGAGGTGGAGGGGTCCCTATGAATATGTCCTCTACCCAGCATAACCCAAAGAAGCTCTTCAGGAGGGTGGTAAGCAATTAGGATTTCTTTCAGTTTTTTGAATATGAGGTGGACCAAGAAGCACTGGTGGAGTACCAGCATCTTTGACTGTTTGAGTAAGTCATGGGCATAAGAGGTAATCCTCAGTTTCTCCTAAAGACATGAAATGATTCCTTAGAACATATCCTAAACTTAATTCCATCTTTTTATGTGAAAACTTTAATAGAGAAAGATAATTAAGATCACCTGCAAAGAAAAACCACCTACCTTCCTATTCATTTCAAACTCGGTGAGCTTCTAGCTTGTTTTTAAGCTTGTTATGGCAAAGAAGAGGGCTAAAACATTGTTAATTGAGGTACAAGTTTTTCTTTATAGTATTTTGTAGCTAGAACTAGCAGAAGAGCAAGCATCTTCAAACTAAGTATTCTGTTGGGAGGTCGTTTGTAACTTCAAGGTGAACATGACATCAGATCTTTTGAAGTGTGATAACATTACTGAAGATTCCTATGTGTTGTATGCCTGAAGGATAGCTCCAAATATCAGATTTAAATGATGTTAGTTCATCCTGCATGGGTATCTACTGTTTCATCAGCCTAGTACTAATGAGTAGTCTTCATCCCATGCTAAAGAGATCTTATGTTTGAATTTTACATCCTTCAAGCACTGTGACAGCTCTCCTGGCACTCTTGAGGTGCTACAGCTAGCCATGGATTGGGCCTACTCATCTGTCTCTGCAGAAGTGTTCCCCAAACTTTCAATAGCTGAGCACACGCTTTTATAAAATTGCCCACACGCTTCACTCTTACACCCAAAAAGATGTGTATGTTTTTCTGAAAGGATATGGAGGGGGGCTGTACCTCTGGGGGTAAGGGCAGCCCTCACTGCTGAGGTTGTTCCTGCAGGGTCTCATACACTGGTGATCATTCCTATGGCTCTTCCTACCAGCATAGTGTAGAGGAGTGAAGGGGATGAACAGGGCTGCAAAGTGCAGCGTGTCTGCCCACTTGCAGCAGAAGGCACTGCTGGGAGCAAGTGGGGTGGGGAAGAGGAGCAGGTGCCACTGGAGTAGCTGGAGCATGTGTGGGGTGCTGGATGGGTGAGGTGAACATTCACCTCCATGCAGAGGTGTCACAGCACACCCCAATTGAACTTTCGGCACTAGCATGCTGTGGCACACTTTGGGAATCACTGCTGCATAGAAACAAACTCAGGGGCTTTGTGAAGTTCCTGTTGTAGCCCCTCCATCCAGGCAAGAATTCTGGCCCTTTGCCCTCCTTCTCCTTCCAGCCTAGTGGGGGTTCTGAGAGGACTCAAGGACAGGGTTTCTGGAAAATGGAGCTTTCTCCTTTATTTAGTGACTCTTCATTTCTGTGGACAGAAAAGGAAGGACTGAGCAGTTCAGTCAGGCAGTCTCTCTCACATGCTGGTAGAAGAGAGAAAAGGAAATGCCCTATTCTCTTGAAATCCCTAGGACTGATAGATAATTAGGTAGCCACTGTCAAGGTGATAAAACTACAGGTAAGGAGATTCATCTTATTGTTTTACATACGTATTTCAGTCTGTTATACTTTTAGTCTAGTTATACTCTTGCACTGTTGGTTCACCCACCTCATGCATTGCTGAAGCCCTTGCTAATTCTTATAAGATACAGAGAATACACTGAGCAGCTTGATTAGTCAGGGGTCTGACTATGCATATCTGAACTATGCAAATCTTTATAAATGCTTATTTGGAATTATCTTTATTCACGTGCGTCATTTTTTCATCCTGCCATTATGCTATGTTAGCACTTTCCTGCCTTATTTTTGTATTTAGCTAGCAAAATTTAACTTGCTTGCTTCTCTTTTCTTGTTCTGTTATTGTTCTCAGCCTGCTGACCTAACACAACTACAACTTCTACAACTTCCCTCTTAAAAATCAAACAGTGGAAAAATAAACTCTTCATCATTAACATATTTTATATTGGCAACCTATAAAAGAGCTTATTTAGAGTCCAGTACTAAATCCTGTCTTGGGAAAATTTGATTTGTGCAGATGGGGAAAGGAAGCCTTTCCATTTGTTAAACTTGGATAAGTATTTCCTTGGTTAAATATTTTTCACGCTTATGAAATTCAACATTTCACACGTTTTCTTGCTTTTCTGTTCAAAAGTTACCTGTGTGGATGTGCACATGCACATACACATACATGCACCCACATAGTTCATTGCAAGTCTGCTTGTACATTGCAAGTTTTGTCTCTATTCTGTCAATATATTAAATTTAATTTAAAAAGGATCATCAGACCTCTGGTTGCATTCAGCTGAAAGGTATCAGTAGCTTTCTCTACCCCAAAGTCATTGCTTTGATTGGCAAAAGCAGTATGCCTCCTTGTCATGAATTTAAATTCACTAACTTGTTTGGCAGACTTTAATTTGAATTTGCTGACTGTAATAGGCAACACTAACATGTTTTTGTCAATTAGAAAACCAGCCTTTTTTCTGGCAGGAGATTTGGTTGGATCTTTTTTTTTAATGAACAATTACAAACATTTAGTAAACTTTAAGGCATTTATTTGTATTAATACCAGAGAATGCCTCAAATGATGATGATGATGAACATGTAATAATTACCAAAAAATCTTAGTACTCCAAGAACACATTTTTAGGCGGAGAAAACATCTATGCATTCTGTTATACTAGAGTGACTTCCTAGTTAAAAGGTATCATTTCTTCTCCAGGAAAAAGATTCTTCTCAGCACAGCCCACAGATAGAAAGAGAGATTAAAAACAAAACCAACATGAGCAAAGAGATGGATAATGTGACTGCATCTCCTGAACCTTGTGCACCAAAGAAAAATATTGCAATTACAGAAAGTCTAGATGAAAAAGCAGAAGCAATTTGCTCAGCCTTGAGCAAACCTCTACAGAAAAAGAAAGCTCACCTTCAGAACAGGGAAAACATGCAAGAAGACAGCATCTCTCTCAACTCACCTGAACATATTCACCAAACCAAACCTGTTTTGATGGCAGCAACAGTCCAGAACATAGAAGCTAGCATTGCTCATACCTCTATAGAGAATCCATTAAATTGTACAGCTACAGTTTTGCAAGTTGCAGATCCTGAATACTTGGATTCATCTTTGAAATTTCAAAACACAGTTGGAACAGTTGCTGATTATCCAACTGAGCACCCCAACTCACATATGGCAGGCTGTTCTGTGGAAGTACGGCCATCAAGTGAAAATGCAGTTTTATTCAGTACAATCACACAAACTATTGAACAACTTAATGGAAATGAAGAATCTGTTATTGCTATTATTGTACCAGCTGAGAGTTCAAAAGAGTCTGAGATGGTAAATACTTCCTTCATGCCTATTAAACAGGAGTTCATTGACACGGAAGAAATAGAAACTGAAAAATCTGTATATATAAGCAATTTTGGGGGAACTGAAGTATTACAAACTGAGCATTCTTATTGCAAACAAGACATAGACAGAGATCATCTCTGGCAAAAAATTGCAAAGCTGCATTCTAAGATAACACTCCTTGAAATGCAGGAGATAAAAACTTTAGGCAGACTCAGGTCCCTGGAAGCTCTTATTGGACAGCTAAAGCAGGAAAATCTTCTTTCAGAAGAAAAGCTCAAGATTGTAGAAAACTGCTTCACAACATTTGAAGTGACTATGATACATTAAAAGCTTTAAATGGCATGGCTTTATCATGGCATTTTTCAGCCTCTTTGACTATCCTTCTGTATAAAGTAACCCTAGTTTCTGTGATATTTTAATGATAAAATTCAAAAGTGCTTGTGTAACAGGTTCTTAAGAGTTGTCACCCGCTCAGCCAAAGCCTAGTGATAAGCTATTGCCCACAAACATGAATCATAGCCAAACAAATTTAAATGAAATTATTTGAAATACAAAGTGGAATAAAAACACTTTGTTTCCCAGATGCAAGCTTATCTGAAATATGTACGCCTTAGTTTAGACAACTGTGCAAGTTAAGTTGTAAGCACAGCTGTGTAGGACAAACAATAATACAGGAGTAACTCAACTTGCCCCATTCTTTCACACCAATAGAAACCGGTTAGAGTTACTGCTTCTTCAGCATTGTTCATTGAGGCCATAGTTGCCGTTTATCTCCTCTTTCATCATTAATTCTAGTGGCTTTTTGTACAGCTTGACCTGATTAAAATTTATGTTTCTATAATAAATGCAGTTTGTCCTCTTATTTAGTGAGCATATTGGTTCTAATAGTCTTCTCTTCTCCAGTATGAATGTTCTTAATTGAACTTCATCATCAATGGGGTACAGCTATTTTTCAGAAAGCTGGAATATATGTAGCCCAATTCAAATTATGGCGTCTTAGCTTGTAAAAGACAAAGTTTGAAATGTGTGAAATAAGTATTTAGTGGCAAGAAGACTTTTTCAACCTTCTGTTTTCCAACATAAAGCAGGATTCTGCCATCCTTAGGTTGAGTAACACCTTATTAGTAGATTGAAGAAGAGAAGACTTATTTGTAGAAAAAGCTATTTGTGAGTGAGGGTGGTACAGCCTGGTTCAGAGTTCTCTTTTTACCTTACTTGTCAGGAATAGAGTTCTGAAATTGGAGTATTTAACACTGCTTGATGGCTCTGATTCTGATTATAGCACAATGATGAGAGAACAGAAAAAATGCTAAGTTGCTGTTGATCACCCAGGGAAATCAGAATTCACATCTAAGCTTAGATTTTTAAAGGTATTTAGGGGTTGTTCCAGTGAACATTGTGATGCTTAACTGACTAAGGTTCTTAACTTTCATCTTCAAAAGTGACTTCATTACATTTTCTTGAGTACATTTATGGGAAAGAACCTGTTTCAAAATCTACGAAGTGAAAATGAAAGGGGGTTGGGCAACTTTGTTAGCCCAGGGTATGCAGTTATCTCCTTTCAGTCTTCCTGATTGACTGGGTGATACTGTTATGTCAAATTAAACATCTTAAATACCTGTAAATTATTGTTGTTCTCCCCCTTCACACCATCTTTCTGTATGTTTCCTACTCAGCTAGGTTTGGAATTGTATGTCTCACTATTCTGCTGAAATGTATGCTATTAAGGCTGCTGCTGTTGACAGAGATATGTAGCTTTCATGGAGGAGTATCACAGCGCTCTCTTAAGCTTCCCTTGGCTATAGGTTTACTAGGCTGTGTCCTCAGATCTCTGTGTGCTCTTAACTTTTTCTCTCAGTAAGTTGCAGTGATGTCTCTTTCCTAGGCCTCTGGCATATTTCCTGGGAACAAGCTGTCCGTGAAGTCCCAGAAATGGATCTTACAGTGCAGTTGGCTTGAGCTCCCAGGAGTACTGCTGACTTCCTAGAAGCCTAAGAAAACCTGTTCCCAGAGCTTTAGCTTTGAATACCTTTTGGTTTGTCATTAACCTTTTCAAGGGCATGTGAAAGTTGAAGCAAACTGACACTCAATTTGCAATCTCATTTACTCTTTCTTTTAGCTGGCCCCCCCAAAATACAAAACCAAGCAAAATAATAATGCCTTCTTGTGTTTTCTTCCTTCATTTCCTCACTGCATTTGAGTGAACTGTAAGCTTAAGTAGTAGTTCTAATATTTCATTGCACTTCCTTCCTCTCACTTTGCAATTGCAGGTGAGAAACTGTCTTTTGGGGGGATACTTTGACGAGCCCTATTTATTCATTAAAATTTCCCAATTGGTGCTGTGATCACTGAGAATAGTAATTGAGCAACAGATCTGAAATACTGGTTTGGCTTGGGTAGTTCTGTCTATGGGAGCTCTTATGTGAACAGAGTTCTATCAAGGTTTTGCCACTGTCTGTTGTTAGCTTTGTGTTAACACTCACTAGTTCAGCATGAACATTAAAGGACAGCTGAGCAGGCAAACAAACCCTATAACTGAAAATGGAATTTGCAGACTGAAATACAGGTGCATAAAATGTACCTCTATCAAACAGAATTAAGGAGAGATTTGTAAACTGACTCCTCAGATCATAAGAAAGCAGTTTTTCTAACTTGAGTTTTAATTACTAGAGTCTTAGTAACATGGTAATACTATAATCCAGTATGAAGAGAGATTACTCTGAACACCTGAAACAAACCTTCATGAGTCAGACCATGTGTAGCAGCATGGATCATCAATGGTTTGTAAATGTGGAAAGAAACAATTGTGAGAGTTTGTATAGATGAATGGGAGGCAGGTTGCAGCAATGCCAGGGCCCTGAGAGCACTGAAGCAGTTTTCTAACTAGGAAGGAACAGTTTTTCAGAAGGACCAGAACTAATCCCGTATACCAGTGATATACACATATCCCTGTGCTAATAGAATCAGCTTTTGCTAGTTGAGTAGCGGTTATTTCAAATGCCAGTAAACACAAAACCTTGGGGTTGTGAAGCCTGGGTTAGTCATATGTTGCATGTATGATTAACATTTTCCAGAGCTGGCCAAACTGGTTATTCTGTATTTGGGAAGAAAAGGAGACAAAGTAGAAAGAGAATATTTGGAGATAATCATAGACCTGTAATGGGCATACCAGAAGGAAACTGCTATGATTGGATGATTTATGCCAGATTTGTTAAGTAGCAAGAAAACAATGCACAGCTCTGCTAAGATTACCTCAGGTAGAATAGATTAACCAACAGGCCAAGTTGTTGTACTAAAGAGGCATGACAAACACTAATTGCATCCTAGAACTTGGTATTAGTTTAACTTTTGTTTTAAAATAGTGTGCATTGTAATTGCTAGGAAGTATATCACTATTGGATTGATATGTTTACCATTTTAACCTGGTATATCAGGCTTAATTGTGAGTTCTTACATGTGTTTGTTTAGGGAGTGTTTGTTCTTGGGACAAATCAGCTAAAAAATAGTTTACTAAACATTTTATACTTTGAAGCATGTACTCTAATGACATTTGTCTTAGTTTTTGGAAATTATGCTTTTTCACAAGATTACACATTCACAATTCAGCTTGAGCCCTGTCCACATTCCATGCAGATGAGATCAGGTATTTAGATTAGCAACATCTACTGGGCCAGAGTCCCTGGTATGCTTTCCTGTTCCTTCTCCTAGAGACTGTAGGGTGAGGCAGGTCAAATCATCCTCCAGTTCCTTACGTTTGCTGCTCTGTGTTCTGTAATAGTGGTAGAAGTAGTCGTGTTATAGTTAGTCTTCTGCTTCTTTGACGGAAATAATTGTCATATTTAGCAGTGAAATCCCCAGGGTCCAAAACTTGCCCATGGGAAGCCACAATGTCACTTAACAAGAGAACCCCAGATGCCCTTCTGGTTTGAGAGAGAGACATACTCCTTGGCAATTTTACCTGTGTTATTCCTTCTTTAAGGAAGCGACCACAGACTAGGGTTCCTTGTTCCCTTGACAGTGTTCTACCCACAGGGCTCCAGTCATGTTCTCCTAACCCTACTGACTGCGTGTTGCACAATGATAAAATCATGAAGTGAGAACCTACAGCCTGGTGGTTAGGATGCTCATCTGGGATGTGGGATCTGTAGGTCTGAATTCTTCCTGGCTGGGGAGGAGAATTTAAAACTGATATTCCATCTTTTGGTGCGAGTGCCCCAACCATTAGGCTATTATGTAAAAGGGTGGCACTATCTGTTTTTTAAAAGAAAAGATTGAACTCTATTCTGTTCTTTGAAAGAATGGTTTTCTTCCTAGCTGTGGATCTCAGATAGACAGAGGCATGCAAGTCCTAGGAAGTGTAGGATTTCAGTTGCACCCAGGTCCTTGGTGTTCGCTGTTGGTTAGCTCTTATTTACTCCTGACTCACTGTGCTGTTTTGTTTTGCCTCCCATTGAGGTGCATAACTCCCCATATACTGTATAGGGAACCTAGGGGCCTAATTCAAAATTCTGGATTCCAAAGATCAGGACTTTAAATATTACCTTTTACACCAATCTTCTAGGTCTCTCAGTCCTTCATTGGATCGGACTATTACTGACTTTTTTTATATTGCTACTATACTTTATGCTCTTTTCTATTGCTTTCATTGGATTGGATTTCTGGCCTCCAACAGTATAACTTCTGAACTGCCCAAATTAACTCATAGTATTAGAGTTTAAGGAAACTGCTTCCAGGTTGACAAATATCCCTATTTCTGAGACTTGTAAGCAGCTATGGGGACATTAGTCCTGAGCTTAATCTCCAAATGGATGCCCACTTTGGTAGACTAGTCCTGCCTTTGGTTTTTTAAGTAGGATTACTATTATTATCTGAAAGCCAGCAGATAACTTTGTATTAAATCACCAGGAATAGAATCCATGTGGACAATCACTACAAGAAGGAATGGTTACTTACCTTACAATAACTATTGTTCTTCAAGATGCATTGCCTGTATTGATTCTATAATTCACCCTCCTTCCCTTCATCTACATTGTCCTATTTTTCTGTAGTTCTGTACTAGAAAAGGACTTGAAGGACTTTTGATCCCATTCTACATACCATGCCTTCTGGCACAAAGTGCAAGGAGATCTAGGGTATAACTGCGGGCCAGATAATCTGATTTTGCCCAAATGTAGGTCACCAAAAATGAACTGTGCATAAACAGCACATTTCAGAAGGCTGCAGTTATACAACGTAGGTAATTGATTTTCCCTGGAAACCTCTAACAGAATGCTATAGGCCATTAGGTTTATAAAAATGAAATTTACCCACAGGCATTCTTAGTGAAAATGTTGTAACTATGGCCCCTACCAGCTGTTCATTTAAAGGTGTGATTGGATCTGATCTGATTCCTGATGCCAAAAATCACGCCTCCTGCAATGCCATACCTGCGTAGCATGGACATATAATTGTTGGGATGAGGGTTCAGAGCCAAATTGTGCCTGTGAGAGGGGAGGCAGGAGCCCCCCCAGCGTGGCCTGGACCCCTGATCAGTGTGCCCCGGCACTTACTGTAGGAGCTGAGATGAGCGGCAGCTGGGAGGAGAAGCAGGCACAGACACAGATGCAGGCTCGGCAGTTTCGCAGCTGCCTGAGCCTGTGTATTGGCGAGGGCTGGGGGCATGGCTCCCGAGCAGCGCAGGCTGCTCAGAAGGCAGCAGGAGAGCCAACTGGCGGTGAGCCGGAGAGAGCAGGAGAACAGCAGCTGGGAGATGCTGGCTCTGGAGCTGGAAGGAGGCAGCTGTCCACTGGGGGACCCCGACTGCTGAGACAGAAGGCAGGGAGCCCTGTGGAAGGGCAGCAACCAGGAGGGATGCCACTGGGGAGTGGCAGGGCTTCAACCAGGAGCCCAGGCATGTGGCTGAGGGCAGACCCTCAAGCCCACAGCCATCCTCAGACAGCCCCAGAGGGGGCAGAACACGGAGGAACACGAGCTCCCAGAAGGGGGAGGGACGTGATGCCGTTGAGAAGGACCAGGACAATGGGACCTCAGCTCAGCCAGGCTCCAGGGCAGGGATACCAGAAGAACTGGTAGGAGCAGGTTACAGGGTCACCCCCAGTACCCATGCCTACTAGAGGAGACGGGATGCATATGTTCCCTGAGGGGATAAAAGGGGCCCTGAGAGAGAGAAAGGGGGAGATGATCTCGGAAGCTCCACAAGCAGGAGCTGGCATTTGCAGTTGACTTACAGTTTACCCCAGCCAGTGCAAGTTTATTTCTTAGAAGGGGGGAAACCAGCCTGAAGACAAGGGGTGGACCCCTGAAGGTTAATGGCCAGGAAGATCCAGCCCTTTCAAGGTGGGCAGTGTGGGGAAGACCTGCAGGGAGCCGCATCTACCCAGGCCGAGGATGTGGTAAGGGTCGGGTAAAGGGGAGGTTTGGAGCCCCAGGAAGACAACCCAGGGTCAAGATCCCTCCGGGCCCCCGGCAGGGAACTGCCTCTCCAACAATAACATCGAAGATGTGGCAGGCGAGAAAGTGACAGTGCCCAGACCATCTAGGTGGCACTGGAATAGGGTTTCACCCTGGCGTTGCTGGGGGACAAGGCACCGACAAAGAGGTCCCCAAAGCCTTACAACACTTACCAGCAACAGTGCCATACGTTATCAGATCCTGGACTCTTGCAAAAGCGAGGTGAAAGCCAGATGCCCAACAATCAGCTGATCATCAGTCCTGCAGGCACCACACCAGAGCAAATTCTGTATCCCACTGTGATTCCTTGATCCACCTGGCCAGAGATGTTTAGCACAGGGATTAAATTCCCTGGTGGATGGAAGTGTCTGCTCCCCTGTGCTGGGCTGCCATGCTAGAGATGATCCGCATGAGGTTTAAAGTCCCCAGTGGCGGAAGCCTGACTGACAGCTGATTGTCAACTATCAGCCACATGTTAAGTGCAAAGTGCCTATACAAATGTGTCATAAATGTGTTCTACTTAAGAAGTGGATTATGTTTATGGCTTGTCTCCCATTTTATGTCACCTTAGATTGGGTGCACATGTAACACCCTTTTTTTTAATGCCACAATTAATGCAATGCATTAAACATAATGTTTAAGTGGCAGAGGGATCCTATCACTCTTTATAATTTCCCTAATATTGTTTGGAGTACTGAACTATGAGTTCAAATTATGAAGTGGGTCTTCAAATTAACAGTGATCAGTAAAACATTCACAAGCAACTCCTTGATACCAAATTTAATTCATCTGAATAATATTCCCTGCAGGATCATTGGCTGTTGTTGCTTTCAAAATTCATTATCATTGTCCCTTAGGAGAATAACCAGTTCTCTCTCAAACAGCGTTAAAGAGCTTGCTTTGCAAAACATCTTTATTGTCCATGTACAGTACATTAACTCTAAAAGAACTATCTGGTTTTTAGAAAAACTAGAAATAATGTGTTCACTTTTATTTCTACTGGAAATCCCTGAGTAGTAATCTGAGAAGCCTGTAACCAGATCTGCTAATCTCCATCCTGCCAAAACAAGAGTAGGAAGAGATACTGAATCCTCCACCAATCTATGCATGCAACTTACACACGTACTAATAGCTTTCAAAGAGATTTAGTTAAACTTGTGGGTGGACGCTGACATTATTTTGCAGCTGGCACTTATCAATTTAGCTTAATTCTAAATTTATATACAGGGACCAAGAGCTACCTCGGAGCAATGATCTTAAGAGCAGCAGACCAATAATGCATGATCCTGCCTTCTACAGCAGTCAGTATCAGCTACTTCAGAAAAAAGGGTAAGTAACTCTGTTGAAGGCAATTATGGAATGCCCTGCATCCAGGGTCTAGTTCCTTCATCACCATAAGCAAGAGATTGTCTGTGCCCAGAAAACAAGGTTTATAGCTTTCCTAAACCTTTTTTGTTTATTTGTTTTGAATCTTTATTATTACAGTTACTACCCTTAAAACATTTGAGTATCCTCTATTCTCTGGTAGAGTAGCTGATTTCAGTGAGAGATTACCTATTGTTACAAGAAGCTCAGTCAATTGATTCTAAAATTGTTTGAACCCTTGGGGATGAATCATGCATATTTAGGACCTAGATCCAAGGAGTTAGGCACCTAAAACAGTTTAGGGTGAACTGAGGCATCAAAATCCTGCGCAGCCTTAGGACCACCTAGATAGAGTATAGTGATTGCTTATCTCAATCTTACCCCTTGCTTCTTGTGTATTTCCTGGACCATCACAGCTACAACAACACTCCACGCCTACCATTACATAGCCATAATCTTTTTGGCTTTTAAGCTTCCTTTATGTGCGTGTCTATAAAGCTTCCTTTATTATGTGTGCCTATTTTCATGTAACCCCCTAGCATAGAACATTTGACTAAGGGCATTTGTACATGACATGGGTGTTTAATTCTCCCTAAAATAGAAGCACTTCAGTTTAGGGTGAAGTAAACCCCCATGTCATGTACACCTGTGTCCGCCTGATCCTTACCTGCCTTTCCAGCAGCAGGAAGTGGAGAGTGAGCTGCTAGTGGGCAGAGAGGTCCCTCAGCTGCAGGGGGGGATGCTTCTCTTCATAGCAGCAGCAATCCCTCCCACAGGCACCTGGCTTGGGGAGTCCTAGGAGGCACTGGGCCCTGCGCAGCGCAGGTAGGCAGGCTCCAGGCTTGTGGGGAGGAGATCAGGCTTGCCGCCTTTTTTTTTTCCCTTCTGTGGAGCCTGCCTTCCTGGGCTGCCTACACAGCCCCTGAGCCACGTGCAGCCCAGTGCTTCCCTCTGTGGCTTTAGGGTATGAAACTAAAGCTCCTCGGAGGTGTTTTACTTTGCAGCACCCCAAAAACATTTGATGCATCCCAAAGTCATTTAAGGTGCGTTATGCCACCAAATGTGCTACAGCAGCTGGAATTAACATGCCATAATGCCACCAAATGTGCAAACAGCAGTGCCATTAAAGCAGTGTAAAAGGCATTTAACCCGCTTCGAAGTGTCATCTACAATGCCATCAAAATCACTGGTTAACTTTTCTATGCTCCAAATCACCTATATTCTGCCCTATTCTTTACTGAAGGCAGAGATATCATATCTCTAATGTCCCCCACAGGTGCCTTCCTCTAATGCGAGTGCTCCTTGGAACTTCCCAGTCTGCCTACCTCCTCATTTAGTACTACTCATTCTCAGTAGTTTTATGTCTTAGAAGCCTTGCTCCACTGAACTAAGGTAGCGTACACACTCAGTAAACACTCTCGCTTCCATACAAATATGCCACGGTATCCAACTAGTTTTAGCCTCATAACCCTCTTCTCAGCCATCCACTTTGACCCTGAAATTCTCCACTGTAACTGCTTCCGAGTTCAGAAATTGGGAAAACTGCAGCTGAGGCTGTGACCTTAAACTTTCTTCCCATCCTTGTACTCTTCCTTGCAGTTTTAGAATTCTGAATAGATTTTTCATGAGGTCTGACACCCTTCCATGATTTTCATCTACGCAACTGGATATATATTTGATTTGGTCAAATCTTCTCCCTAGTCTTTCTGTATCCAAACTAAGTCATTGGGGGAGTTATTCTAGAGATGAGATTAAAAATTATGAGCCCCCTCCAACTCACTCTGAAGATAAGTCAGACTTTGAGGTGATCATCTTCATTCTCTTTAAATATTGTTCCAACATGAAAGTGGTTCTTTTGATAGGAAAACGGGGGGTCATCAGCTTAGAGGCAGGTTAACTAAACATAGCTACAAAAGTGATATTTGTAAATCTTTTTCTTTTCCCCCATTTCACCAAACCTGGTCTCAAGGGGTGCTTGTAGATGTACAGGATGCCTGCTCCAACTTGCTGTGATTACAGTGTGTGTGCTTATTAGCAGCTAATTATCACACTGCAGCAGCCTTGGCATTTCATGTATTCAGCATCCCTACAAGCTTTAGTTAAAGTGCCCTCACCACCATTTTGAAGCACAGGACACTGAATACATGAGATGCTGTGGTTGCTTTAATTAGAGCAGGTCCTGAGAGCCGCTCTAATTAAAGCTCCCTACCCAGCCCCTATCCCCAGAGCACATGTAAAGATGCACAAGATGGTTAAACAGCCCTGAGCTCCAAGAGGGATCTTACACACTTGAACTTAGATTCATTGGGAATACATTTCTTCCTACTCTGAAGACCAGGGAAATTTTTTTTGTGAGATCTTTCCTGGCTATACAGTCAGTCCAATAAAATATATCTCCCCTTAAAATCTGTGCCTCTAGCATAATATATGATATAGCATTAGGTGCTGAATAGATAATAGTATACTCGTATGTTTTTCCAACATGGTGTATTTAGAGTAAAATCTTCCAAATCACTTAGGAGTAACTTAGGAGTTCAAGTCTCTTTCTTTTCTGAGCAAGATTTTTTAGCCGCAGTCATTTTCTAAGATACACCCTTTGTTAAATTGAACCAATACCTTATATTAACAGTAGGTGGTGCTACTGAATCATACTGTAGAAGGAACAAAAAGACACTAGATTATACTTTTAGGTTGTTATCTTTTAAAACGTATATATAAACTACATTTCTGTATTTTTTTTCTGATACTTCTAATGTATCCAGCTGAAGTAACATGACTGTGATTTTCCCCCTCAAACTTACAGAGCTGGAGCCTAAAGAGAATCCATTTATATTCTGAACACAGAAGTGCTATAAAATGAAATTCTGTATGTCTGGATTCACTTTTGTTTACCTGCTGAAGAAAGTGATGAGACACATTCATTGTCTTTACTCATAGCAGGACTGGGCATTTTGTTTGTTGAAGTAGGTCTAAGGTTTGAACCCCATAAACAGTTTTAGCACTGTTTATCAATATCTCTATACCCAAATATTGCATGAAGGTTTTGAGACTGGGAAGATTCAAGTGCTAGAGATCTTTCATGTAACTCTGTCTCAAAATTTTGTGTAATCACAGCTACAAATGACATGAGCAAGATTTGAATCTGACAAAGTTTGGCCCTAGGGCCAAACCTATGTAATTACCAGACCTATGTAATTCCTTCTTGGCTTATTATAGCAGGCATTACATTACATATATTACACATGGTGAAACATTAGAGATAAAAATTAGAATTGCTGATGATTTTTTTGAAAGATTAATTAGGTGAATGCATTAATTAATAACGTAGTTTGCAAAATGGCATCTTTATGAAAACAAAAATAGAGAGCTAAATTACATTTCAGTTTATGCCCTTAAATGCCATAATTTCACTCACATAACTGCAGTTTTTAGCATTTAAGCACAGTGTCAGATTCTGTTTTGGGTTCTCTGGCTCCTTCCTGGCATTAGGCTTTTGTGGTTTTCAGTCTCTCTCTGCTCATGGACTGCTCCATCCCTTTACCTCCCTGAGTGCTCTCTGGGGTTTTTAACTATTTGCAGGTATTCCATGAATAGCTAAATGCCTGTATCTGGGCCTATACCACAGGCTGTCTGCTCCCTCTTAAAGGGACACCCTATTACATGGTGGAGGACAGTGGCAGCACTTTTATCTTTTATCTCAATAGCCTAAGAGTTAAGGCACTAGGATGTGGGGATCTGTGATTTAGGCCCCCGAAACCTAGAGAGTGTTTGCGCCTGTCTCTCTTATCTGTAAAGTTAACCACCAGGCAGTGGGTTAGGCATTGCCAATTACTTCTGCTGAAGCTGGCCTACTGCACCTTGCATTTAATAGTCATTAGCTGGGTAATTGTCATTTAGACACACAGAGCATGTCCCCACAAACAGGAACGTGTGTTTCCTTGGGAACAAGCAGCAGCAACACACCTTGTGCCACTGCTGCTTGTCCCCAGGGAAAGCCCGTTCCACGCATGCTCTGGCATGTAGCACATTGCCCCAGGTGGGTAGAGAAGGCAGGGGTTAGCAACTGTGCTGGCCCCAGCTGCCTTACCGGGGATCCTGGGGGCTTCTGGAAGCTGCAGCCATGGTACGCCAGCAACTGAAGTGTGACTCTGGCCGGCCACGCTCCAGTTTTAGGTGGTGCACGCTGCTGCTACATCCAGCTTTTTTTAGGCTTAGAGTTTTTTGACCTTGGGATCTCCTGGGGTCAAAACCAGGAGCCCTCCTGCACTACAAAGTAGAAGCGCAGGGAACACCTGCATATACAATATGTGTGGCATGTGGCACTGCAGATGGGTCTGCAGCATCACATACTGCACAACCGTGCTCGTCTGGAGGTGCCCACAGAGGGCTCTGACTCTTTATGTTCTAAATTCAGATGATTTTTACAAATTTTTTCAGCTGTATGCCTGATGCCAACCCTCCTGATTCATCTGGGCTTTAGAACTACTGGTGCTGATGCTACCAGAATGGTTCAGAATAGCTTTTATTCCCAGTGGGACTAGTTCTTCAGCTGCGTCTTATTCTAAAGCTATTCATAGGTCTAGCTAAGCATTTGAGAAAACGGGTTTCCTCTAATAGCTCCGAAGACATAAAAAAAAGTTTTATTTAGTTCCCAAATGCTTTAGCCTAATTGAAATGGGCACATCTACGTGTGCTGTTAATGTGCTGTAAGCTTTCTGCTCAGTAAAATAATGTGCAGTAAGCTTTCCCCAGAAGCACATCTACAAGTGTACCCATCAAAAAAGCAATTCAGTGTAGGGCTACTCCTGCCCTGCTTTGCCCCTCTACAGCAACCAGGGGAGCTCCAGGCTTCCCCGGATGCCAACCCCAGACTGGCAGGTAGCCCTGGGTTCAGATATGGGCTCCAGGGGTTAGAGGGAGCCGTTCTACCTCCAAGGCAGCTGCCTCCCAGCCCCACACCCCAATTTGCAGATCAGAGCATGGGGTTGGGAAACTGTCCCTGGCCCCACCAGGTGTTTCTTAGCCCTACACCTTGATCAGTAGATTGGGGCACAGGGCTGGGAAACTGTCCCTTCCCCAAGCACAGTTGTGTCCTAGCCTTATGCCC
This sequence comes from Crocodylus porosus, assembly GCF_001723895.1. NCBI lineage: Eukaryota > Metazoa > Chordata > Crocodylia > Crocodylidae > Crocodylus > Crocodylus porosus. Next base: position 93,168,298 of record NW_017728931.1, on the reverse strand, counting down.
CTGTCTGCTTATCGGGATGTGGGGCTGTGATACGGGTGCTCAGGGAAGGGACAGTGTCACGGATGGCCCCGCAAGCGGCCATGAGCTCGCGGGCGCCCCCTTGCCGTGCCAATTAGGGTGGTCTGACACCCTCAGAATTCTCGCCTGCCACGACTTTGATGACATATATGATGTGGAGGCTGCCAGTTTCCCTATTGGACGGTCTTGGTGTTCCTGTCCCTATTCCAGACGGGGTATCTATGTGCGTCCCGCCTTAAGGGCTATGCGTGCCTCCAA
>NW_017728931.1:93137236-93167897 GCF_001723895.1 Crocodylus porosus | reverse complement strand
GCCCCGCTCTGGGCCTTGCCCTCTCTAGGGCTGACACCGCGCGCCTCGCGCCCTACTTCTGCCCCGCTCTGGGGCCTTGCCCTCTCTAGGGCTGACACTGCGCCTCACGCCCTGTCTCAGTCCCGCTCTGGGCCTTGCCCTTTCTAGGGCTGACACCGCGCGCCTCGCGCTCTGTCGCTGCCCCGCTCTGGGCTAAACACCGCCCTTATGGGCCGGGGTCTGTAACCCCGCACACCACACCTCCCTGGCACAATATGGTGCCCTGAGGCACTGATAATAGTGCCACTGGCACTGTGCCCCAACTGGGCACTGGGACCCCCCCAAGCTGTGGGGAAGCTCCCCTTGAGGCCTCCTCGCTCCCCTACAGCCTCACCCGGTCCTCCAGTGTAAACTGTAACTTAAACTCCAGCCCTCTGGCTACAACATAAACAGAGGCTCCACATGCCTAACAATAACTCCAAGCCCCGCCAGGGCTCTCAATCCTACCTTCCATCAGGGCGATCTTGTTCCCTGCATCATTGCAGCCGGTTAGCGCGGTAAGGTAGCAACCACTAACCCAGGCCACTCAGCTCGAGCCGCAGAGCTCCTGCTCCTGCGGCAGCCAGAAGGGAACTGCCAGCTAGGCTTTGGCCTAGCTGTTTATAAGGGCCTGGCCCTGCCCCCTCCTGGCCACATGACCTGCCTGGTTGCCCTAGCAACCTCTCTCCTTCCTGGGGCATCTCCTTAGGAGCGGGGCGCGGGAGTGCCCCGCGACAGACAGTTTCCCAGTCCCCTGTTGCCTGGGCTGACTGGGAGCAATTTGCTCCCAGACAGCTGTCTATACATGCACTACTGTGAAGTTAATCTACTACCTGTATCTACAGGTAGTAGCCAGCTGCACAGTAAACTAATCTACTGCACGGTAAATGCTGCGCATGTGCAGACAGTGACACTTTACTGCACAGTAGATTAGTCAGCTTTTCAGCAAAGCACCTTGTGTAGATATGCCCAATATTTGTCCCTATAAAACAGACGTATATAATACATACATAAACAGAACAAGGAAACAGCATTACTTGTCAATCTCATCACAGTTTATCTCAGGGATGCCTTCCAGTAACTGAACAAAGTAGTAAAATGGATCATGATTCACTGTAGCCAAAATATGTGTGTTTGTAGAAGATACTGTTCTTTTTCATGACAATTGCAAATGAATCTCTGCCAAGAAACCAAGGCTTAAATGAAACCAAGCGTATTAACTCAGATCTGGAAAATGCAAAGATACAAATCGCACCAGTATCTGCAGTGACAATTACAGAAAAGAATTAGGCATAAATCAATAAAATAAAAGAAAATAAGCTGATCAAAACTATGGTCCTTTTTCAAGAAAATATATGAGTGTATTTCCAGTTTCAGGCTGGACATAGATATTGCCTTTGTGTTACCATAAACATGTTTATGACAGCACAAAGGTCAAGCAAACACACGCCTGTGCCCCTTGTGCCACAAGTGGCAAAAAATAGTGATAGTGACAATAGGTAGTATAGATTTGTGGTGTTTTTTTGCAGCAGATGTCTATGGGCTTTGTGGTAGGAGAGCCCACAAGATCAGGCCCCTGCAGCCCCAGGATCACCTACACCAGTTCCCCCATTTGCAGAGGCATGCCCCAGGAATCTCCTGGCAAGGGCTTCCCCAGGTGTGCACCACACTGCTGCACCCTGACTCGGGGTGTGCCTCTGCGAATGGGGAAGTCCTGGGTTCCCTGCTTGCAGACGTACACTCCCATGCCCTGACTCAGGGTGCGCCTCTGCAGATGGGGGAATCCTGAGTTCCCTACTTGCAGACACACAGCCTGGGAAACCCCAGCAGAGTATTCTGTGGACACATATATCATGCTGCCACTTAGTGCGTATCTCTGCTAACAGAGAAACCTGGGGTTCCCCTCATATGTAGAGGCAAGCTCCGAGTCAAGGTACAACAGTATGATATCTTCATCTGTGGAATTCCCCAGCAGGGAATCTTCAGATGCACCATTGCAAACAGGGAAACCCAGGGCTCCCCTCTTTGCAGAGACGTACCTCAAGTGGTGTCCATCAGGATTGAGCGTCCTGCTCTGGGAGTGGCAGGGGTCTAACCCTGTGAGACAATGGGCAACATCTGTTTTAACCAATGATATGGGCTAGCTGTTCCAGGACACATCCCAGCACAGCTGATCCACTTCATTTGGTGACATCTATTTATAACCTCGTAGACCATGATCCATTGTCTGTCTGCAAGCCCTATTTAGGACTCTTCACTCGCTTTCCAAGTGAGGTCAATGTTAATTTTCTTAAGTAAAAAGTGACTAGACGTCAGTTCTTCTCTTATTTTTTTTCAATATCCACATGTCTGTTCTGTATTGTTTTTAACATGTTTTCTGTAACATCTTAGCAATTGCTTCTTGGTGTCTTTAAAAACATCCCTCTAGGACCGAGTGTTCCCCAAAAACTGGTTATAGGGCATAAGAATATGCGGCTCTACGCTGTGCTCATAGTCTTAATCATCCTCTGCAGGTTCCACTGTGAGCTGTTCCTCTAGCAATCAATCAGTCCACATTTCATCTGAGACTAATTAGGATTTTTTAATCATATTGATATGGACAACATCTAGATCTTTACTTTTGATAAATACTAAAGAAAATCCATTTAAAACTGCTAAATCTCTCTCAAGTTTGTGTTCACATATTTGGATCTGAAAAAATGGTCTCTGTACTCTTGGGGAACTGGAGAATTACCAGGCAGTGGTGATAAAGTTAGTTGCAGTCCCCATATATAACGCCATAAAACTTACACTCATATACTAAATTTAGAATTTCTCTCTCTTGTTGAGCATATAAATGCTCCATTTTTGTTAGTGCCCATGGCACACAAGCCACTGGTCTCCGGTTTTGACTAGTCTGGTAAGAGGATTGTGTCAATACATTCTTTAAAGACATTCGTATACAACACAGTTTTGTATTTACTGTCAAGATTGAGGTATCTCACAAACTCATTCAGTTTCTCAAACTCTTTGCTAATAGTTTCATCCCATGTCCATTAGGCACCTTTGCATAATGGTGTTCTCAGTTATCTGCTCTGAGTACCCAGATTAAACCCACATATAGTTCATGGTCCTTCTTACTAATACTCTGGTCTCATGCTGCTTACTTTCCTTTCAGCACTGTGGCCCAGCTTCAACAAGAGGGTGGAGAGTCTGCTCCTTCTGCCTGCTTTCTGTCATCCTATCCTAGTTGACTGCTTGGTAGTTAGGACACTTTCCTGAAAAATAAAACATCTAAGTCTGAGTCCTGTCAGGCTGAGCAAGGCCTAGAACCCCCAAGGGCTTAGACATCAAATCATGTACAGTACAATGCAAATCCCAAACAGCCTCAGGCAGAACAGAGATATCTAGATTTAGTTAAGCCAAGATGGCAGTACATGCCTTAGCTGCAATTTAAATGCCTTTGTCAGTTTTCAACAGAAAATTAAGCACTTTAATTAAGGTTTGGGATAGCTAAAATATTTATAAAGGCAGTCCTCGGACTTACGACAAGATGTGGTTTTCAGGAACCAATTGTAAGTCAAAATGTTGCATCTCGGTACCAATTTTCTCATAAGAAACAATGTTATAAATTAGGGATTGGCCCAATACCCTATTTTTACCAAAAAACCAAGGCCCAATACCCTATTTTTACCAAAAATATCCCAGAATTTTGTACTCATTCAACTATAGATGAGTAATATAGCTACACTAATGTATTTATATTGTAAATAGCAATCATATTGATTTGGAAGGACTTCTTTGAGGTGACTTTGCTGGACTTTTTTAAAGGCTCTTGGTTGGACTTTTTGAAGGGTTCTTGACTGGAGTCTTCTCAGGAGTCTTGGCTGCAAGTTCTTCTGGAGTCTTGTCTGCTTTCTTAAAGAAAATGTCTAAGGAACTTTGGACAGATGTTCTCCAGGGAGATGAGCAATGCAGCGAACTTGTTTGCTGGTGTGGTGTTGCATCAGATCAAGTATTGTAAAGTCAAAACAAGGTGTCAATTTATAAATATTGTAACTTGAAACATTGTAAGTTGAGGACTGCCTGTACAGTGTTTCTATGAAATGCTCTCTTGGACTTGGGAATCTACATTTTGCTGAAGACCCACGTTAGGTATCAACACTGAAATCAATAGGAGTTAAATGCTTAAGCAGAAGTTAGGTGCCTACTTACTTTTGGGAATCTGAGTTTTAGTTTCTTTAAGAGAAGAGAGAAATTGATTTTTTCGATGGATCCTTCAAGAAGCCAGAATAACCATGGCAGTGCTAGACCTGTCTCCTAGATCATAGTTTCCCAACCTGTGGTATGCGTACCCCTGAGGGTACGTGATACACAGGCAGGGGATACACAGGTACCCCAACACTCTCTCTCACCTCTTTTCCTCTCAAAACTATGGCAAAAAAATTGGTGCAATTTAAAAAATTAAATTCCCCAGTAGTAATTTGGTGTGCTTCACTTTGCATGGCACTGGGTTCAGCCATCCCAGCTTTGGCCAACATCACCTCTAGCCCAGGTAAATACTTGAGTTGTGCACCCCTGGTGTAAAAGGTGGCAACCCTACCCACATCAGATCAGCCATCTGTCACATCACAGCCTCATATACACAGCCCTCCTTCCAACATGTGGCACACATTAGTCTGTAAATATAAAAACCCCTGGAAAATTGAGTGTTGGGGTACTTACTAAAATTTTCAGAAGTTAGGGGGTACTTTGCTACTTAAAAGGTTGAGAAACACTGGCCTAGATGATTCTCCTGGAAGCCATTGATGAATGTGAACTCTTGCTGGTTGTAATAGAAGAAAATATTTGCCCCAGGCGTGCGACATAAGCATGCTGCTCTGGTGATGTGAAGGAGGCTGGATGACCCATATAGATTATCCCTATTATAGAGAGGAGGATCACTGTAGGGATGGTATACAAAACTCTAAGGTAGTCCTATATTTCTTGCATAGTGAGGTATTTTTGTGCTGGTTGGATAAGATGCTGGTTGTATTAGAATGAGGCATAATTTATAGCAGCCCTGACTTCCACTAGCGATAAGGCATGTGCTACAGTTAGGAAGATGCAAAATAATGGCTTAAAATACTTTCAGCTTCTTCTTCTCTTCCTTAGCTGCACCTAGAAAAAGAGAAGGAAAAAGAGAGAATTCCCAGTGAGCCACTGAGAATTGCTGTCTGAGAACACTGCAGGAAGTAAAAAAAAATGCAGATATTAGTGAAGAATCAGGATAGAACTACATTTCATTTAGGAAGACTAATTAGAAGCAGTGCAAACTCCCAATTACATTTTAATTAAAATATATATTAAAGCTGACAGTTATCTAGGAGAAGCTATAGAAATTTAAGCTCAGTGATTTATATGAATTAACCATTTTTTACAGATTTAAAACATTATTCATCGGTGGGAGATCATGCCCATAAATTAAAGTGGATGCTATATCCAATTGTATTATTACAACCATCCATTAATTTTTCTATAAGCTCCGCTATAAAAATATACAACGTGTCTAAGAAAATACAGAAATAAATCAATGTTTGACTTTAATTCTATAATCAACATCTAAAATGACTTAATATGCTTGGAAAATTGTGAACAAAGCTATCTATTTTCCTAGCTTCCAATAACAAAAGAAAATGAAATTAAGCTAACTCCTTGCTCAGAGAGACCTGAGTACCCTCTAATGCAGGAAGATTTTTCCTTATGTATTTTATTTACAATACTGTATATGCATAATTCCAATTATTGTTATGTATAAAGAAAGATGGCAGTACAAATCCTTGTCATTCTAGTTTATTTAACCTCATTTCATGGCTCCAAGAAAACACAACTTTCCATTCAAAATCTCCAGCCAAGCTGCTTCTATATCTAATGATTCTCCCAGGCACTGCTTCCACTGAGTCACTTTCTTATGAGCTGGACATGTTAAAAGCCTGCAATAGGAAAATGTGCTTGTCTTATAATTCAACCATCATTAACTTCTCTTGGCCTTGACCATTTTGTTCTGAATGATGGGGGTGATGTTACCACACCCAATCACTACATGATAGTGTGAATCAGTCGGGAATTATCATGCAGACAAAGAGAGAACTGCATATTATGACTGAAAGGGTCTAGTTGTAATAATGCACGATTTATTCAGCTGATCTGAAACAAGACAGCTGTATCTCCTGCACGATTTACATCAGAATCTAGGATACCATGCTGGACAAAACAAGGAAAAACATGAACAGAAAAACCGACTGCATCTTCCTTTGACTAACAGAAACTTTCTTCATAGATCTCAGTCCATTTAAACAACTCTTCCTCTGTAAACTGAGGTAGGGGTAGAAGGAAAATACCAGCCCCTGATTGACTCTTTTAATAAAAAAACAAATCTAAAAGACCTTTCAAGTGCCTAGGAGAACTACCTGTTTCTGAACAGATGCAACCTTCTTTCTGCCGTTAGCCACTGTTAACATACTACAGGAAACCAGTTTGGCAAATAAAATATATTAGAGTTTTCTGGATGAATTGCAGCCAAGCATGGAAAAAAACTTCCTTAGGATTTACTGCAGCATTCTGCTTACCAGTATTAAGACCAAAAAATGTTGGGGTGTAATGGAAATTGCATTTCAGCCAGAAGTGCTGACATTCACATAAAACACTGGAAAGTTCTCCGATGCTTTATATGTATTTAGTAGTAGCTGCTATATTTCTTTAAAAAATAAATTTGCAAAGCAAACAGCACCTGATGCCATTTGATACTTGCCAGTGTACTGACTAATAAATGTTGGCTTCCCAGCCTTAATGTTAAACATTCATTTTAATATTAACACAACATCTGTCATTCCCATCAGAGAAATATGAAGAGTACCAAAATGGTGCATAAACAGAGAAATACATCCTGCTTGGTCTTTAATATTGCATTACCTGTGAAATGCTTATTTAAAGCTACCCTGAAAGTTGACAACATTGACTCTTTATGATAATAACTGGATAGGAAATAATCTTTTTACTGTAGTCTAATCAACAAAACTGCTGTTTTGTTATTGTAGGAAAGGTTACCTTTCAAGCACACAGCATCTTTTAGAGCTAATGCTTTTAGACTCACTACAGACGCCTGTTCAATAGTCCATGTTTCTGCAATTTTCTCTAGAGATAACTCAGAAAGCAAATAGCACTTGGAGCATTGCAGAGCTATTAAAAAAGTAAAGTACTTATTCACTTTGCACTTCTGCCCAGGAAACATTGATCTCTCAAGGGACTAGAGGAAGTGAGAATGGGGAGAAAAAGTAATGTCACAAGCCTCCATAAGTTTTTGCACTTTAATGCAACCTGGGTATTTTTAGCTTAACAAACACAGAATTTCCTGTGCTTTAAAGCAGAAAGGTACTTTATTAGTTTTGACAGTAAAAGTTTACTTAAACCGTGAAAGCACATAATTTAAAGTAATATACTGAATAAAGTTTTGGAAGATAACTGTCAGATCCTGCAAGTAATAGAAAAACGTGCATTAGGGCATGCATAGAAAATATAACATTTCTGATAATCGTTTCTAGCATATATTTAACATTTCTAACACAAATGTTCAGATTCTTCTTGAGCCCACCAAGTTTCCTGCTTATTCTTCTGCAAGTAATTGCTGCTTTTCCCTCACCCCACAAAGAGATTTAGATTCATACCCACTTAATTCAGTGGGTGTTAGACTCTTAAATACCTTTAAAATCTAAGCCTAGTATTCTTATCCAGAGATCATCTTGGGCAAACAGCCAGAGGCAGGGGCTACTGTGCCAATGCCACAGGTTTCACCCTGGATCCAGCAGATCCTGCATGAATCCTGGTGTAGGTGTCTCAGGAAATTCTCTCCACTTCCTTTCCTCCCCAAAGGGAACACAAGAGATTACAAAACAAAATGACACAAATTAATCCAGCTTTGGGGGCTGGACAGATTCAGCTCTATAAGGAAGCCAAGCAGCTTTACCACTTCATCCTATTTAATATTAAAGCACTGGGGGAAAATATAGTAATAAAATACTGTGGTGGTTTGGAAGAATAGGAGACCAATAAAACAGCCTGAAACTATAGAATCTTTCGTCTTTTCTCCTATTCTTTTTCTCCAACTCTCTCTACATATACTCCATATATATTCCCATCCCCAGTGCTCCTTCCTGCCCATGGCAGGGGGTCAGACTAGATGATCTGTCTAGGTCCCTTCCGATTCATTGATTCTATTCTATACGCTAGATGGCAGATCTTGCGGTCCTTGGGCATATCTACATGTGCAACTAATGCGCACAAATAAACTCCAGAGTTTATTGCTCCAGAGATTACTTGTGCACAGCACATGGAGCCCTGTCAGAGCAGTGTGGACTAGTAGGGGACCTGGGGGTCAGCCTGCCAGCCCAGGGCTGCTGTGATGGGGTTCCACATGCTGTGGTAGGGCTGGCTGAGGCATGAGCATGCTTCAGTGCAGGGGCTGGTTGGTGGCTAGCCCCACGCTGAAGTATTCTGGGTAAGTATAGACAGTCAAAAAAGCCTAAGGCTGAATTGATTCATATTTTGCAGGTCAGTCTAAACTGCAGAAATTAAACTGAGAAGCAAGTGAATAGACATTCACTTTTGATTCAGGATATGCAGCCACATGCCTACAGTAGCTCAGGCCAGAAGCCAGGGAGCACACCCAGCTTGCCAGCCACTGCCAAAGGGAAAGGACTGAAGCTCCAAGGCTTTTCCCCTCTCCCTGCTTGGGGGTGGGGGTGTCATGGCTAGGCCCCAGCCCAGGGCTAACACACTGGAGAGTGGAGGTTTAAATCCCCTCCCTGGCCCACACAGGACCCCAGCCTAGGTCTGCCTGGGCATAGGGGCAGTGCCTGCCAGGCTTCTGCCCCCTCCCCCCACAGGGGAGAGCAGTTCCTGCCAGGCTGAGGAGGGGGTGGGTGGGGAAAAAAGTAGTGGCATTGAATTCAAAGCTTGAACAAGAATAGTCCTTTCTCTAAAGCAAGCATGTATTGAACACAGCAATTTGCAACCTCAGACACACAACAAAGAACACCCAAAATCTTTGCCTAAGCTCAGATACAACCCAGTAAAACACAGTGAAAGTGCACACAACTTAGTCTAACTTAAAATGGAACATAATAAACCAGAAAGACATGGGAAAGCCTTGCACAAGTTTTATGTAATCCTGAGGGCAGAGTGTCTCCTTACAGCCAGGTATTCAGCAAGTCCTTGTTGGGGAATCAGCAGGTGATCTTAGGTGTTTGAGTGAAGATCCTACAGGCCTCATCTTTACTTGGGTATTTATAGGCACTTATACCCCCTTACAGGCAGTATATACACCTTTCTTCGCCTTGGTATGCTTGTCACCTATAGCACCTTTTTCAAGACATTCATCCATTCAGTGTCTTTTGTCTCTGCTTAGGTATTCCAGTCTCCTACCTCTTACAGGTTCTGCTTTATAATGCACATGCAGTTCTCTGCTTTCTTTGGTCACACCAGCCCAAACAGGACCATCTCCTGTTTCCTTAGCTCTGCCTCCAGCACATACATGTGATGACTGTGCCAGGTCTTTGCCAACACCTCTGCCCTCTCAGTCTGGTTCTGCAGGGCTTGGCCTTGTGCTCACAGATGACAAGGGATCAATCTGTCAAGCCCTGATTCCCTAGCCTCTTCCCCCTCCCCTGTGGCCTGGAGGAGCTGAGGGAAATTATGCTTCTCCCTCTGCCCTTATCAACTGCTTGCCTCTGTCTGTTTCAGAGGTAGTAGGAGGTGGAGTCTAGTGGTTTCCTGCCAGCCCCCTGCCAAGCAGGCCCTGGCTGTGGTCCCATATGGATGGGAGAGGGGCAGGGATGGATTAAACACATGGGCCCAAGGGGCCCAGGCCCAATGGCCCCTGCCAATCAGGGCCCCTCTGGGGCACCAGGTGCAGCATAGCCCAGGCTGGTATCCTGGCTGCAAGTGCCTGAATTGGGCAGCTTGCACCTCATCCCCTCTGGCTGGGCCAGGGCCAGAGGGTAGGGGAAGCTGCAGGGCTCCATTGCAGGTGTGGGGCAGAGGTGGCTTGACGGGACCATCTGCTGCCAGTATGCATGATGGGTAGCCCCATTCCTGCTCCTGTTTCCTGCTATCTGCAGGTAGCTGCTGGCACCACTGCTGCTGGGATAGGATGGGACAGCCCCGCTCTGCTCAGCCCAGCAAAGGGGCAGACAGAGGGATGGGCAGGCAGCCAGGGGAAGAGCTTGTGTCCCCCACCAAGCTGGACCTGGCCCATCCCATGGTGTTGGGGGACCACAGCTATGACTGCACACTACCTGCCCAGCAGAGGGGCTGGGACCACCTTCACCTCAGCAGCACTCATACCCCCCGGCTCACTCTGGACGTGCTGAAGAGGCTCGGTAGACTCAGCTGCAGCCCCCTGGCAAACACAGAGGTAACCGGCCCTTGCCTGGTGGAGGCTTCCAATTTTCTGTTTGCCCAGGGCCTCAATAAATCTTAATTTGCCCCTGGAGAGTGGGTTTAAATCCCCATCCCTCTGCTCCACCTGAGCCTTTCTGGCCATGCTTCCACCCCCTCTGCTCCAGTGAGGAAAAAATCTAGCAGAAGCTGAATCCTCCCTTCCTCCCAGGAAGAACCGGCTGCATCTGGAGCTGGGTTTCCCACACTGACCCCCTTGTCAGCCAGCCCTCACTGCTCTGGCTAGGGATCAGAGGAGTGAGGCCAACCCTGCTGTCTAAAACAGACAGGACAGCCCAGCCAAGGGCTGCAAAGCATCCTGGAATGCTGGGGAACTATGATTTAACTTGAACCAGGAGGGGGTCTGGGACAGAAGTTCCATAAACTGGCTTGACTTAATCAGTTCAGTCTCGTACTACATTCAACCAGGTTTACCTTAAACCAGTTTCAGCCATTTTTAAACTGGTTTATGTGCACTGAACTTCTGTTCTGTTACGGTTTAAACCAGTTTCTGATCACTTAAACTGGTTTACATGTAACTTCTGTCCCTAGTCCCTGTGCCCCAACCAGCTGGGACAGCATCTACACATGCACTGCTATACACAAAAAACTCTGCAGCAGGTTAGGACTTGTAAATATATTGTATTTAGAAATATATTGTATTGTATTGTAAGAAATATATTTTATATATTGTATTGTAAGCTGTGGAGTGCATTAGTTTCATGTGCCATAATAGGGGTGCACTTGTAGATTCTGAGATGTTTCTTTACTGCTCAGTTTAGTCAACTGCACAGTAAACATTTCATGTACTGTGTACTAGGGGTGTGTGAAGCTTCAGTCCCTGATTCGATTCAGCCTGATTCGGTGGCCAAATCTCCAAATCCAAATGGAATCAGGAGACCCTTTAATCTCTCTGAATCAAATTCAGAACCCTCCGAATTGATTCGGAAAGCTTTGGGTATTTGGACATAGACACAGCTTTACATATTTTTTCTTCATACCTCAAGGTACCAGGCAGCTCACGAATGCTGTGATGGTGGGGCACATGGAGTGTCCCACAGGAGTGCAGGGGGCTCCCCAGCGCACTCGGCAGCAGACCCGGAAGTGGACCAGAAGCACTTCCGATCCACTTCTAGGTCCACTGGGGAGGGCTCTGGCCCCTCCCCCCTGTGCCCTCCCGGCTCAGCAGCTGATGTCTCCTGGGTCTGGGGGGGCACCCGGGGTCCCCCTGTGGCCTATCACCGAGCCAGGGGCTGCAGGGAGGGGGAGGGCGGGCCCTGCACACTTCCCAGTTGAGCTGGAAGTGGACCGGAAGTATTTCCAGTCCACTTCTGGGTTCACTGCCAAGCACATTGGGAGCACCCTTGTGCTCCTGTGGGACGCTATATGCGCCCCAACATTGCAGCATTTACAAGTTGCACCTGGTACCTTGAGGTATGTAGAAAAAACAATTCAAGCTGCATCTATCGCTGAATAGCTGATTCTCTGAATCAACATTCAATCTTCAGATTCAGATTTGGCCTAATTGAATCAGGGACAGTGATCCAAATCAACAAATTGAAGCACTGTCCCCAATTTGGGCCGAATCTAAATCGAATATAGCCTGTTGCACAAACTCCAACTGTTTACCAAATGGCCTATGGCTCTCACTAAAGCCAGTTTGAGTTAGGCAGACATTTGTTCCAAAGACTGCCATGCTGGCATTGTGGAGTAATCCAAAACAAACAAAACAAATCCAAACACCCTGCTATATATGAGACATCATCACATCCATCTGTGAAAAGAGTTGTTGTAAGCAGCCCTCCAAAAGGCACTTTAACCTTACCTCTGTTCAAAACAGTCTTCATTTTAAAAGGGAGTTCTATTTCTTTCATCATGTTTTTTTTAAATATGGCTGTATGAAAAGAAATATGCTGATGTAATTCAATTGTATATAATTTTACAAACTGGTAACCCCAATACTATACATCACTTCCGTTAAAAGCAGTCTCACAGCAGTGAATGGACAGTGTCACAGAAGTATACTGACAAGTCAGTTTTAGATTTTTCTCATTTCTCAGGTGGAAGTTACTATCTATTTATGCCCTTTCATAGCTAATCAATGCAAATTAATGTGATCTTATGTCATTTATAAAGTATCTCTGTTCTATAGAAGTGGTTGAGGAACAGGGCAGCAGCGCTCTAAAACCTAATGAAAAACATTACAATTCAAAACATTTTCTTTTTTTGACAACTAATGTATAGAATAGAAAATAGGTGTAGGAGGCCTGAAAAAAACCTGTATCCAAACAAGCTGATTGCAACACAATTAAGAGAAAACACAAAGGAAAAATGGAGCTGCTGCCAGGTCTTCACAGGTAAAATAGGACAGGGGGCACATAATGCATCTTAGGGAAAATCAGAAACCATGCAGGTTCTTAGTATACGGGACAGGTCTGGCAAAAATTCACAAGAAGTTTTGAAACCTATTCCTTTTGTCAGTTTGTCCTTAGGAGGAAGGGACATACATATGGGTAATTATTAGGGATCCTGGTTTTCTCTGATTAAAAATTGCAAATTCTCTGATTAAAACCCCAAAATCCGTGATAAAAATTAAAGGCCCGCCCCGCAGCCCTCCCCAGTGTTGCTGGTGCCCCGAACTCCCACACACAGTCTCAACAGCCCTCCTGATGCCCCTCACAACAGCCCCCCAGACCCACAGGCATGCAGACAGAGACACTGACACCCACCCCAGCAGGTGTGGGGGGAAGGGTTGGAGCAAAGGGAAGGTGCTGGGGGGGTAGATCAAGAAGTGGGAGGAGTGTGCCCCTGTGCCCACTCCCAGGAGCAGGGCCAGGGGGTGACGGCAGGGGTGCCACTCTGTGGGCCACACACATGCCAGCCAGCCTGACAGGAGGTTCACACATGGAGGCCACCACCTCAACTCTGCCACTGCGCCCTGTACTACCATCCCATGGCCACTTGCATGGCTTTTGTAGGCAAGGGGCACAGGGCATGGCAGCAGCAACTACCATGTACAAGCCTCATATATGCTGCCTGGCTTGGGGGGTAAAACGGGGGGGCTTACCCCACAACCGGCTGCATGGCTCTGCAGTGTTGCGGGGTGGTGGCAGCTGCATGCAGGCTGGGGGGCCTTTGCTGGCAAGCACTGCCACTGCAGAGCCATGCCCTTTGCCCCTGGATCCTAGAGGTAAGTGGGGCTTGGGGGCTGTGGGGCAGGGCTGGGGAAGATGGTTGTGGGCTGAGGGAGTGGGGGGTGCTGCTGGCCCCAGGTGGCACGTGGCAGCTGGTAGCAGGGCCAGTGGGTGTGGGCAGGGGTGTCCCTCTGCAGGGGGGCTTTGCGGACAAGCAATGCGGGGCACAGTGTGGTGGTGCCTGCCCTGTGCAGGCCGCACACATGCCGCATGCCAGCTTCCCTCTCCCCCTCCCTTGAGCAGGCGGCCAGGCGCCATGTATGCAGCCCACACATGGCGGGCACCACCACACTGCGCCCCACATCGCTTGCCCACAAAGCCCCCCTCTGTGGAGGGGCACCTGTGCCCTTACCCTCAGCTCTGTTCCCAGCTGGGATGTGTCGCCTGGGGCTGGCAGCACCCCCCCACTTCCTCAGCCCCCAACCATGTTCCCCAGCCCTGCCCCACTTATCTCTTTGCTCCATGGGCGAAGGACAAGTCTGAGCCTGAGCCCAGCCTTGGCTGCTTCAGAGGCTCAGGCCGCGCCCTCCCCCCTCTCCCTCCCCCTCTGGCCAGGGCTGGGGGTTTCCTGCCCTTTTTGCAGTTGGCTCTTGCAGGCTGGAGCTGTGCCAGCCTGCAAGAGCTCTTTGCAAAAGCGGAGAATCTGCAGATTCTGCTAAAAAGAGAAATCCATGTTTTCTCCCATAAAAACAGGGAATCCATGGTTTTCTCTGTTTTTCTATGGGAAACAGAAAACCAGATCCCTGGTAATTATATATACCTCTGCAAACCATCTTATTTCCTTGTGCCCCAGAGTGAATCACTCAAAGGGAGGACATGCAACACTGCTGTTCTCGCCACACTTTTGTGTTTTCTGCTCCATTGGAGTCAGAGGTCCCAAGGGAACCCTCACAGTGTAGACTGGTGAGGGGATGAGTTGAATCATTTCTAGCGATCTTCCCCTGCCAGTTTTAGGGCTGTACTGGTCGCCCCAAAGAGTGGTTGATTAAACCAGTTTGCTATTGCATAATCTACCCCAACATAATTGTTGGGGGCAGTTTTTTAATCAGAGGCCTTTGTGCAGATCCTAGGCTGGACTCTTTTCTGTTGTCTCCTCCATTTAATGTAATTTGTGTTCACTAGCATGTTCAAACTGGGTGACCACCACTTTCAACTGAATGCTTTTAAAATGTTTCATATTTTTTCCCAGTTACCCCCATTTTTATTACCAGCAATAAGAAGCTGTGTTTTACTATTTAATGTCATCAAAGCAAAGGACAACAATGTTAAATGTGGCAGGAAAGCAGGCGCTTACAGCTGACTCAGCTCTGTCTCTTGAAAAAGCTGTCTTCCTTGTGATTAGGAAACTTGCTCTTGCACTCTTCAAAGTAAGCATTGGGGTGATACAAAGCCCATTTAAGTTAATGAAAGGACTGGTATTGTTCTCAGGTAGAATTTGCATCTGCTCCATTTAGCAGAAAATTAAAATATAAGCTTAGCATATTTTTGGAGCTACTTGTAAGAGTTTGCAGAGATACTTTGACTTTTGTGCTTAAATTTTCATGGCATATTTACTTATTTTTTGATCATTTTTCAGTCTTCTTTTAAGAAGGCTTCTAGGGTCACATGTAGAAGGAAGCATAACATAAAGGGTAGGAGGAAAAGGTGGCTGAGGAGTTACTCAGTTAAGAGGTCCTTTAAACATGCAGCCTTTGAAGTTATTATGGCATTAAAAACATCTCAGTAGAGCACAGTGCCACATCGGACACAGTATGGAATTCACCCATTATGGCTAGTAGGCTTTGAGTGTCAGCTCTCCAATGTCAGCCACAACTGAGTCTGTTTTATAAATATGCACACATGCATATTCAGGTAGAAGTTATTGGTAAATGTGAATGTATAGGGAAGTGTATGAAATAGAAATCAACCTGTATCTTTATGGAAAGCAGAAGGAGAAATGCTGTACTTTCAGCACTTTGTTATTTATTCTGCTATACTCTGATTTGAGGCAAAGTCAGCAGATTCAGCTTAAGAGTGTGAATATGTGTTCTCAAGGGAGGAAAAAAAATAAGGTCAAATCTTTTCCCTAGGGAAACTGAAACTAATTAACTGAGTATTTGCCCAGGAAAAAAAACTGTGACATACCAGAGAGAACTTAAAGGAGAGAGAAGGAAGGAAGATCCCATGACTGATAAATCCTTTTCTATTCCATATGCCATTCCAGTTACTTCACTGGGTCAGATACTTAAACATTTATAACCTTTTGCTGCCTCTGAGCATTTGGTTTTTCAGCAAATCTCTCATCTAAGCAGTGTGGAGGTTGTAATATACAATCTGTCTTCTTCAACAGAATGATAGGTTTATCAAGCTGAAAAAAAATCAACATTATATTCCAGACACAGAAATCAAAGACTGTCTGTCTGCTTGGGCAATTCTTCTTAGGCCTCAACACCTTTATGACAGGGTTGGTATTCCTAATCACCGTCCCCGATTTGGGCTGAATCCCAATCGAATAGGGCCTGTTTTGCAAACCCCTAGTGAGTAATATGTGGGTTTTAAGTAAATAAGAATTCCCTTCTCAATGGCTGTGTCTACACAAGACAATGACTGTGCAGTAGCTCTCTACTCCTGTGCAGTAGTGTCACATGGCATCACCTAAAGCCACTCAATGATGCTACTGCCTAGTGATTTAGTACTTGTGTATGCAAGTACTAAATGACCGGGCAGTCAGTGTCTTGTGTAGACACAGCCAATGTAATCTACCATTTAGTTCCTATGTGTTTTGTCTCTTCTCCATAATAATTCAGTATAAATTAATTTAGATACCATAATGAGAGGCATATGGTAATTCATAAGGGACACCATTCTCTCCTGACCCCTAAAAATGCTTTCTGGGTTCAGAAAGACATTGCCTACTTGCTAAATTTTACTACTACTATATTTTTGACTAATTTTCTTTGGTTCCCCAGCTGTCATATTCAATGGGATTTAATTTTTATAGTGACTTGCTTATCTTTGAAGTCATTGTTATCCCTTCATGCAATCCTTTGTGTGTCAGAGCTTAGGCAAGCCACTCTTCAACATGTTCAGCTTTCACAGCTCTCAGAGCCAGCCTAGATATTTCTAGCTCACCAGTGTATCCAAGATCATGTTATTTCTGCTTTGGGGATCAAATGTGCCATTCAGCAGGGTAGCTTAGCTGGGGAGGGTAAAATTAAAATCGTTTTGGACACTTCAGATAACTAACAAAATGTTTTAGCATCTGAAGTAAATCAAGCTCATTTTTTACTAGGTGGAATGAATGCCACAGCATTATTACAGATCATTCTGATTTTGCGCATCCTGAGCTATTTTTATCCTGCGTGGAATTAGTGTTTCTAATAAAGGGGTTTAGTTTAATTCAGTGGGAATATTTCAGCAGCATAAGGTCCTGTTGTTGCTTATAGCCTCATAGATTCACTCTCTCTAGCTCTAAGAGATAAAATGGAATTTCCTGTTCAACATATTACTTTTCGTGTATTGTCTAGGAGTAGATCTAGATGTTGAAAGTGCTAGGATTTTATCATTCTAGCTTGGAAACAAATAATTTGATACTTGCTAATCAGACCATAACAACTGCCCGGCTGGTCACCTTCACAAAAACATCTGTAAGCCAAAGAGGTTTCTGTTTTCTTTGTACCTTCCCAGGGGCTAAACTAAAATACAGCATAACAGCTCAGGGAAATGTAGCACTCTTGAATCTAAATACTATGATACAAGAATCACTATAACTTCTACAAAATCTTAAATGAACTCCTGTAAAAGTTACATTGCTATCCACATGGAACAATGAGGTAAATATGTGAATGACCCCTGCCTCCAGTTTACCAAGAGCTCCAAGGGATTTTTCATTTACCTTTACTTTTAAAGACAGAATTTTTTCATATTTAAGTAAAGAGAAGAATTCTGCTTGAGGTGTCAAGGGAAAGAATAATCTGTGGTCAAGGTAGTAGACAGGCATGTAAAAACATGGGTTCAGTGTGTAGCCCTCCTCACATGTCCCTTGACTGTTGTCATTTAGCAGTCCTGAGTAAGAGGTATACTGCCTGTGCACAAACCCTGGGCAACTAAGTATCATGCATCCAGTCTAACAGTAACCCATTTGGCAGCCCAGGCACACATTCCCACATCTCAGCAGCTCTCTGGGACTGGCCAACCTGCAGGAATTGATACAAAGTTGCACTTTTTAGCCACTGGAGGCCACTGTGATGCACAATAAGCAGGCAACCACTATTTCTCCCCCTCAGAGCAGTGGCTTAAGGTCCAGGCAGCTGGGAAAGTAGCTTAGGGTGCCATATACCACACCAGACTTCTTCCTACAAAGTGAACAGTCTGTAGACAGCCCAGCATCAATTGCCCCTAAGAGCTTTCTGACCAGCAGCATCTGCACATTCCACTCATTTGAAAATGTTTTCCCTTCCAAAAGTCTTAGTACCTACTCCTCATAAGAACTTCTTGCCCACCTCTGCCCCCTCCCAACAGCTCCCGCATCTATTTCACCCCAAACACTCACCGTCCAAAAGTTCTCCCACTACATTTTGTTAATCACCTCTCCCATCCGCATGTGTTATGTTTTATGCATCTTCATGATCTTGCCTCACCATAATTCAGCACTGTGTTGACCATAATCTAAGTGTATGATTATATATGCAAACTATTTGTAAATATGCAAACCAAACTGATTTAATAATTTGTATAGAAAGTCATTTGTGGAGCAAAGTAAGACTTGACAGCTATGCAGACTGTCAAAGATCAAAGTCTTTGATTTCGGATGCTGATGGCAAACAGGTCAAAGACTAACACAGTAAACTCTGTAATTATAGTCTATTGCTCTGTATTAACAGTGCTGCATATACACACCTCTGTCTATGCCTCATTTCAAATCACTTAAGTTCCCATACGAGAGAGAAGCTAACCTCGGATTATATACAACTCAGTGCTATAATGTCAAAAAAGATATCGTACCCATGGTAACGAGATACCAAATTGGCTAACTTTAATGAAATTGTAAAATTAAATAATGTACTATACTTGTCCTCCTATGACCAAACAGACTCAGTACCACCCAAACAAAAAAAAATAACCCCGCTTTTCTGAAACCTGAGCGAACAAAGAAAGCACGATTACCAGCCTGTTAATTATTCATGCCTGGTGTGTAGTAATTAGCCACCTTGCCGAGTATAACTTTGAAAGAACTTCCGCCCAAAACGGAGAACTGCGTACACACTCAGAAAGTACAGTTTGTGAATAAGCTACTCACAAACAATATCTCCCCACCCCCGGTTTTTTCCCAGGCGTACCCGTTTTCTTTTCTTTTTTGCCGGCTCGTATATCTTTCTTATCAAGAGCTCTCGGTAGTCCACAGACCGTAACAACTTGTATGAATTGCTCAGAACCTGTAACAAGCAAGCCTCTTACCCACCCTGTAAATACTGAGTAACATGATATCTACATGCTGTAACTAAACAAATCAACTCTTCTGCCTACGCTGCAACCATCAGTAACATAAGTAAAATAAACTTTCTATATAACCAATATGCTTTAAGTCACCTGACTCCTACTCACCGTTAACACCCACCTGTCCGATCACCAATCCCTTTCACGCCAAGCCGGTCGTGCCGACCAAAGCTCGCAGGTCAAGGGTACACCGGTCTTTGGGGCACAACATGGCATCATGAACAGGATCTCGGGGAGATAAAATAGAGTCAGAGTTAATACGCCACTGCCCATGACGTACAGGGGACCGTGACTGTGCGAACTCAAACGATTTGTGGGCGCACATCGCTTACCACCAAGCGGATAGTCTCGCTAACCCGTTGATTACCGGGTATGTGTCTCTCACCGGAGACAAAGAGAGCAAGGAGTACGCCATTCAACTGGCGCCAAGTTCCTTCAGATGCATTATGAGCCGAAATGGAGTCACCTCTCGGCCCAGAGACGAGGTCGGGAGCTTGTCTCTGGCGCAAGTGAAACCTTGCGACATGGTGAACCTGACACCTGCCCAAGAGTTCACTTGCTACATCCAACATACATGGGAAGGGGGAGAAGACACCCCGCCCAACAAGTTTAACTGCCCAAACTTGTCACCCTATTCACGCGCACACAAACTGCTGACGCAACTTTGCAAAACTTTGGAATCAGAGGGTCGCACGGTAACAAAGTAGACTGGTCCCAGATAGAATAAAGGAAAAATAATTAATGTTTTGTTCCACACTATGTCAACTTTGCTGCGCGAGGTCGCGAATTTCAACTCACAGCTGAGTACAGCTAGCAAGACTGCTGAGGATCTGGCGGTAAAGTGCAGCGCTCCACCAGTGCCCCAAGATGACATCGAACAAAAACAGAAGTTACAACAAAAAGATGCCAGTACACAAACAGGGAAGCCAATGCCTGCAATTGGCACTGAACAGAGAAAGGAGCCATCGCCCGCAAATGGCACTGACGACAACAAGACACGCCCTGAAATTAGTGCCGAGCCAAAGGGGAGGCTATACCCAAGCCTGGAGGGACTGATGGCGAACAACGAGATGTCACCAAACAAGGCCACACCCACCTCGTGGCCGGGCTATCCTCCCGTCACCGCCCCCCTGATGAAGGGCAATCTGACGTCACCAGACCTGATCACGCCTACCCCCTGGCT
Organism: Crocodylus porosus; assembly: GCF_001723895.1. Lineage (NCBI taxonomy): Eukaryota > Metazoa > Chordata > Crocodylia > Crocodylidae > Crocodylus > Crocodylus porosus. Next base: position 93,147,575 of record NW_017728931.1, on the reverse strand, counting down.
GGACTATCCTCCTGCTCTGCCTGTCCTCACAACCGCTCCACCTCCACCGTACCCAGAGGAGCCTGGTAGCATGCTGTTAGTAAAAAGCGGAAATAAAGTTAACGAGAAAGAACTTATAACTTCAGCTCTCCCTATCAGCGTACACAAATATACTACAACAGGGCCGGGACCACCCCAGGCTTCCCTAACAATTCGCCCCAGAACTCAGGCAGAAATGAGCGAGCTCCGCAAAGAAACAGGAATTCAACCCGAAGAAACCCCCATCATCTGGATGGGCCATCTCGTAATAGAGGCAGCAAACAAAACCGTCGACTTAAATGAAGCTATACACCTCGTTCAAAATACAGCCTGGAGTAGAGGGATAATTACGGACCCACTATCCGTGACAGCAAATCAACAATGGCCAATATCGTTGCCAGCCTTAGTGGTGGAAGCCATTATGAGAAAAACGCATATCTGATATGATAGAAGCTCCAAACAACCCAATGCCGTCCACTTAATCCATACTGTAATTAGAGCGTCATATCCCCAGTGGAACCCAGTTTTAGGCCCTTTGGGCTTAACAGCACACCAGCAAGCTCAAGCGTGGCCCCACCGTTACCTAGACAACCCAGGCCTTGTCCCCTGCCTCCACCAAGCTGTCAAAACAGCATCTAAAATATATGAAAGCCCACAAAAACTAACTATAAAATTAATTCTCAATCTGTCCATTAACACCCCAGTGATGAACATTTAGGGACTAGTATCTCAACTACAATCAACAGTGACCAGCAGCTCTACCCAAAGCCACGTTACGGCCTACCCAATTCAAGCACCACCTAAAAAGACCAGTCGTCGGGGCCCACCCAGAACAACACCACCTCAAAGATCGGCGGAAAAAAGAGCCATATTTAGATTTTTATTAAACCACACGAAACTCAACAAAACTCAACTATGAACACTAGGGGACGAAGGACAAAAACTCCTCGCAGAACAACTGGACTTCAAATACAATGAGCAGCCAAAAAATGAGTAGTCACCGTCGGCAGGTCCGATGGCGCAATCCAGGAAGCTGCTACAAATGATCCTTGCCCTTACGCTGAGCTCACCCACATCGATCCAACGAATCCCCTCGAACAAGTATGTGTCTCATTCCTACTCGACACGGGAGCACAGGTCAGCGTGATTACTGCAGATGTACCTCATCAGATGACGAAGAAAGTCATCATGATACAGAGCCTGAATGCCATAAAGCCCACACCTGTAATTAGATTTTTAATAAAAGATCATCGAAAGATGTTAACAGGTGTTCTAGGGGGCATCAATCTCCTAGGCGTCCCCGCAATCCGCGCATTAAAACTCAAAAAACAAGTATTACAAGCTCTTCCACTTATGGTGTCGTCAGACAACCACCATCGTCCGCCCTTACGAAATGCAACTACTTCGCGATATCGACCTATCCCGACTAAGACACTGTTACGAGCCTCTCTTCAAACCTTGTTATCCCGGCTGAAACAGAAAGATCACATCACACCCGTCTCCGAGAGCATCTATCTATCCGCTGGATGGGACATAGCCAAGCCTGACCACCCTGATGAACCCCGACTCGTTATCGACTATCGCATGGCGAATAAACATTGTACACCTCTTATTCAACCAAATGTGTCAGATCTTCCCCAACAACTGTGCAACATAACTGAGTATCAAAATCAACCATGGGTAGGAGTAACCATTGACATGAAGAATATGTTTTTCTCCATCCCCATCGACGATCACTTGAAAATACTCAATATGTGCGTCGACAGAAAAATATACAGATGGAATGTCTGTCCACAAGGCTACTATAATTCTCCTGCCCTTGCCACCGAAGCTATGAATAAATGTCTAAGTGAATTCAAGCAAAATCAACAGTTCCCTAGCGACGTCCTTCTGTGCAGTTATGTAGATAACATAGCTATTCTCGGCCGGGATAGCTCGACTATCACATCTTTAACACAACGACTGATTCAACACCTTACGGATGCAGACTGGACGATAAACCAACAAAAGTCATACCTCAATCCCTCAGATGACATCACCTTTCTCAAAACTAAGTTTAAAGGCCCATGGAGACAAAGCCACAAACCGCTGAGCAAACTGATTTTGCCACTTCTCAGCTGCCACAACAGCGATCCATCGCGAAAAGACCTCCAACAAATGATGGGATGTATCAATTGGGTCCGACATTATGTCCAACCCAAGAGACTCGCAATACTCGCCAAGCTTCAGAAGCACCTCCACCAATTCGGGTATTGTTTTCCTTCAGACCCACAGACTTCCAAAGACGACCAAGCCATCCAGGATCTAATTACACAATGCAAAAACACTAAACTTCACGCGGTCAACCTAAACAACAACTTAACTGTTACAGTTGACTACATGGATATGCATATTTAGGCGACAGTACATGACCAAGACCATCTTGTTTTAGCCGCCCATCGCACTCTACAAGTTACCCAACACCAGTACGGGACTGTTGAAAAAGTTCTACTCGCATCACAGTTAACAAAGCCAGTGTCAAGAGGCCATGGGACCATCCTAGGCCCTGGAATAACGCTGTTAACACAAATCGACAGTGACCGTGTTAACCCAGAATTTAATAGAGAACCTAAAACTTGAGCCGCTTTAGTCCTGGATCACCAGTATCATTGGTCTGCCTCGTGAGAACATCGTGACACACCAGCACCGTGTAAAGTTCAAGATCGCCCAATCTTATATGATACCACAGCACCAGCCTGGATGGCCTCCGACGGAACTACCCAACACGGAGGTCTGTGCGGATTCTCCTGCCATGCGTGTCAAGAACATGACATGTTACGAGGCTATTCATCGGCCCAGCTCAATGAACTTATTGCGTTCGACATAGTTATCGAGCATTGCCATGAACGGCATAATGACTGTCAACCAATTCCAATTATCGCTGTAGACTCTCAATTCGTTTATAAGATTGTCACAGGAAATGGCGACCCAGAACACTGTGTCCAAACTTAGGAAAGAATCTTTGATATACTCACAGCCCTCGATCCACCACCACTCATTAAACATAACAAATTACACCGGGCTGACACAGACCCAGTTTATGCCGAAATTGACCAACTCCTCCAAGCAGGGGAACAGCCCCAAGTATCTGTCGGTCAAGTAGCCGAATCTTCAGAGAAAGATCCTTTCCTTCATTGACTACATGAACACTGGGGGCATCCCGGGGTAAGTACTTCCCACAAACGCTAGTACAAAGATACAACCCAACCTCTATCAGAAGGAACTCACAAAGATTGGACTCACATAGTCCAAGCCTGTAAACAATGTGCCAAAGAAAAGAAACACCCGACTGCAGTAGAGCGAGAAACCTTCGCCAAAGAACACTTTGAACCTGGAAAAGTGTGGCAAGTTAACTTGCTAGGTCCCTTGCCCGGAACAAAATGACACCCAAAAGGACTCGTTGCCGTCGATCTTGGTACACAACAAGTACAAGTTATACCACTACAAAAAAACACCAGCCCATCAGTCGCTACTGCATTAAAACTACTGATCACCCACTGGCAAGCCCCAGAGATCATCCACTCAGACGGAGGACCACCTTTTACATCCAAACTCATCAGCGACTTTGCGGCAACCTACAACATCCAGTGGCATTATCATATCCCGTACCATCCACAGTCTAACAGTGTAGTTGAACGTACCATTAACCTTATGAAAGAGAAAATTCAACTGCTAAACAAAAGTTCCTACACTGGATGGGACACAGTCCTTCCCAACGTCCTCATCAGTCTAAACACTGATAAATCCTTATTGGAACATCGAACGCCTACCCCGCCCAAGCCGTGGACACCTAAATTTTTCTCAGGCAAATTAGTTTGTCACAACTCCGAACCCGGAACTTAAACACCCAACAACGACCAAAGACCAAGTTGTACGCCCTGGACAGTATCCGAACACGTATTGAGTCATCAAAGATGTCGATGGCTCCACAGAACCCCTGCATCTCTTAGCGCACCACAATTAGTTATCTAGGCGCGCCGAGCAAAAAGTTACATAAGTTACATATTATTTCTAGATACTACTATTTCTTGTTTTTTTTTACAGATAAACACCATAGGGTTCTTTATAACCCTCGTCCTATACTGTGTCGTCACTTCGCTTCGTGCACAATTCGACAGAACACATTCCTGTCACTACTGATTATTTCTACCACTGAATGCCACTACCTTCAAGAGAATAGAAACACAACAATAAACTACTGACTCTACTTCCCAAGACTCACAGCAACGATGGACACTGACATCATTACCCATCTTGGACGACCACCTTCTAGTCTTAACGTATCTCACTATCTTAAGTATTTTTATTATTATATTAGTAATATTATGTATTTTTTCTTGTCCCTTTCGTGTAATCAAAAAGCAAATAACCACACTTTCTGCTTTTATATACACTTGCTTACCAATTATTTATGAACTTGACAAGAAAGAAGATGAAACCTAAAGCTTCCAACTGCAGTCAAAGATCAAAGTCTTTGATTTCGGATGCCGATGGCAAACAGGTCAAAGACTAACACAGCAAACTCTGTAATTATAGTCTATCCCTCTGTATTAACAGTGCTGCATATACACACCCCTATCTATGCCTCATTTCAAATCACTTAAGCTCCCATACGAGAGAGAAGCTAACCTCGGATTATATACAACTCAGCGCTATATAATGTCAAAAAAGATATCGTACCCATGGTAACGAGATACCAAATTGGCTAACTTTAATGAAATTGTAAAATTAAATAATGTACTATACTTGCCCTCCTATGACCAAACAGACTCAGTACCACCCAAACAAAAAAAAATAACCCCCCTTTTCTGAAACCTGAGCGAACAAAGAAAGCACGATTACCAGCCTGTTAATTATTCATGCCTGGTGTGTAGTAATTAGCCACCTTGCCGAGTATAACTTTGAAAGAACTTCCGCCCAAAGCGGAGAACTGCGTACACACTCAGAAAGTACAGTTTGTGAATAAGCTATTCACAAACAATATCTCCCCACCCCCGGTTTTTTCCCAGGCGTACCCGTTTTCTTTTCTTTTTTGCCGGCTCGTATATCTTTCTTATCAAGAGCTCTCGGTAGTCCACAGACCGTAACAACTTGTATGAATTGCTCAGAACCTGTAACAAGCAAGCCTCTTACCCACCCTGTAAATACTGAGTAACATGATATCTACATGCTGTAACTAAACAAATCAACTCTTCTGCCTACGCTGCAACCATCAGTAACATAAGTAAAATAAACTTTCTATATAACCAATACGCTTAAAGTCACCTGACTCCTACTCGCCATTAACACCCACCTTTCCAATCACCAATCCCTTTCGCACCAAGCTGGTCGTGCCGACCAAAACTCGCAAGTCAAGAGTACACCGGTCTTCGGGGCGCGACACAGACCAGGGAAGGAGCTGTGACTTGTGAGCCTACTTACTTCCTCCCTTTCCCCCCATTTCATATAGGAAATGGACCTTTCTGGACACCCCTCATCCACTGATTTAACTTATATAAGTCAAATATATAAGATCTTACAAAGTGCCTTCCAGCCCTAATGTCTATGAAATCTATGACACTCTGTCATTCAACACTCGGCACCTAGTCTTTCCCAACCAGTGGGGTGAACTCTGTGGTATGTAGCTTATACACATAAAGTCCTGATCTGACCATTAATATCTCCACCTCATTTCCCCTGTGTGTAAAATGGGAACAATACTTCCCTACCACACAGGGATGTTGTGAAGATAAAGTCATAAATATCTGGGAGATGCTCAGATACTCTGCTGATCTAAATTCCTAGATATGTGATGAAAAGACTGTTTAACCTGTTGTAGTTTGTGGTCACAGGACGTTATGTCATTTCATTGATTCACTTTTATGGACAATGTCTACATGGTAAACTTACTATCCCTGGTGACAATAGCTTAAAAGATGCTGAAGTTCTTGGGCCAGTCGTTTCCCAAACCAGGAGCAACGTAGCTGTCATTGTGTGGTGCATGAGGCACTGCTGAAGGACTGTGGCAGGTAACTCACCCATACAGTTGCACAGGCACACTTATACCATGTCTAGTTTAGGAGGAAACCTTCTTGAGGCAGTATATCAAATTCAGTGGTGCCATTGTTGGGGAAGAGTAGGTTTACTTTATAGACATGACCAAAGGCACCTTCAATCAGCAGACAGGCAAATTACCCATCCAGTATAAAGGAGAATAAAATATTACTGACTTTGGACAAAATTTTCATAAGAGCAGCCCTCCTTTTGCATATTTCACACAAATAGAACAGATGCTATGGTAACTTGCTTTTCTTTCAGTGGGTCCTTATGAATTGAAGAAATGTATTTGAAAGGGACTTTGTGTATCAGTTTGAAATGCTAATTCTAATAACCACGAAGACACTCTGAGGATGATTTCATTAGGGTTACTTCTGAGAGTATAAGCAGTCCATTCACTACTAATGTGAATAATATCTGCAGGCTCAGAACATTCTTGTTCAAATAGGAAATAGGCCATGCCTTACCAACAGTTTTACCAAAAAATCTAGTCTAACGTTAGGGTGACTGCTGTTTCACATTTAACATCTCTGAGTTGATTTCTGCAGAAAGTAGTCAGTTTCCTTCTATATAATTTTTTTCTGTAACAGACATAGGCTCAATCCTGTATTTACTGAAATCATTAGCAACACTTTTACTGATTTCAGTGAGTGCAGGATTGGGCTCAATGCACTGTCTCAAGGTATCCTCAGACTATCAAATATCAGTTAAATCTTCAATCAAAAAAGTATCGTGGTGTTGTGAGATTGAGCTATAATGAGTTCTTACGTGCAAGTTTGGCTTTAGAGAGCTCTCTTAACTTTAACTGATGCACACCCATTAGCATTTAGATTTTACCTAGGATTAAGAGCACACAATTGTCAATGTTCCATTTAAATATTGCTCACAGGGAACAAACTCATTGAACTAAAATTGAATCTTAACAGTTTCCTATAATTATTTTAAAGTTGCAACTTGCATTTTCATTTCACTTTGCGATGTAATATATCATGAAAATGAGAGGCATTAAAGACCATTCGTTAATCAAAGCTCATTTTCTTGTACAGTTCTATTTCTCCAGGACACCATTATATAATTTTATGGAAGAAACTGCAAAGCTAGCCGCTAACATATTCCATGCATTAATCCTGGTGAAAAAGATAGCATCTGATACCTACTTTGTCTAATTTCTTCTTCTGACTTCTAGTTCATACTGCTGGTGTTTCTGAAGCTCATCAGTATTAGACATCTAGGTAAGTGACTTGATCTTCAAAAGGGCTGAACAGTGAACAGCTGTTATTAACTTCAACTTCAGCAACTTCCATAGACCAGACCACTACCACATGTAGCCCAGACTTAGGATGAGGCTCATTTATGACTTCATTGCTCCTAAATTCCCAAATTGCTTCAGTAGTTAGAAATGTCTGTTGCTATTTTCTTGTTAAGAAGTTGTCCAGTTTCCTGTTGGATGTCAACCAACCCATTGAAATCCACATATTCATCTCCAAGTTTAATTCTTGCATGACAGGAGAAAGCCACGAAGAAGCTTCAAACAATACAGAATGCAGCATCACAAGACAAAGATAAAAGTTATCCTAATGCCCTGTGCACAGCACTGAGTCCTGATCCACCTGAAATTCATTTTAAACTCTGGGGGGGAAACACTGTTACATTACAGTGGGTTTACATTGATCTAACTCCTGAGAAGCTCCAATGCTCTTCATTTCTTATATTGCCTATATATTTTTTTAATTAGTTCAGTAAAAGGGGCTTCATGCAGCAGAAGGAGAATTAAACCTTAGCTTTCTCTTCCCGTTTCCCCTCTTGACTGTTAGCTTGTAATCCTCAGCGTCTGGTCTGTTTTGTTGGGCTACCCTTCCCCTTATCCCTTACTATTTTGTTCTGTAACATCAAAGTATCTATTCTAAATTTTTAACAACTAGTTTGTACAGCACAATATTTGTCCTGGGGATATTATTCAAAAGGAAATGTTCCCTGTTTGGGCTTTCCTTTGGATATATGCATGAATGTTTTAATAAAACATGTTATTTTGTCAGGTCTGGAAGCCTGTATAGCTTCACAACCTTAAAATGAACAGTCAGTCATGCCAAGATATGGAAGTTTTATCCCTTAAACATAAAAATGGTATGATTTTGAAATGTCATGTTTTGAATACGAGTGGAATTGCTGCTGTTACTTAAGTATGTTTCTAGCTGCAAGAAAGCCCATCTTTGATGTATAATTGTTGAAACAGAGTCATTTTGCATTCAGACTAAGGAGCAATAAAATATCCTCTTGTTAGGTGACAAAGAGTGGAACAGCTTGGAAAGAGAACGGAGTAGAAACAGCCATGTGGGATAAGAGTGTTTCCTAAGACTGATTGCAAAATGCAGAGCTGTGCCATTGGTTTAATTTGTGTCTTCTTATATTTGGATATATGAATGGGTATGTGAAGGAATGAAGAAGTAGGAAGAAAGCCAGGGAAACAGCCAGTCTGCCAGTCCAAGAGGAAGCCAAGAGAGCTACATTTGGGCCTAGGACTGGCTGGAAGCAGGTTTGCATTTCTGAACAAGAAAACTGCCTCCTGTTTGTTCCTCGTGTATTTGGGGAAATTGGATTTGGAAGTATCCTTTGCAAGTATACAGGATTTTTACCAAAATAAAATACTTGACTGTGTGTGTGACTGCCAAAAACAAAAACAAAAACAAAACCTGGCAATTCCCTGTTGGCCAAGAATTAGCATTGTGAATAACCAGCCAAAGCAGCCTCTCTTGTTTAAGGATTCATAGAAAACCAAGTGAAAACAATTCTAAACATAGCAAAAATGTTTATTCTATAAGCCATATAGGCAGCAGCTTTTGATACGGATGCATTTATTATTGCATCCTATGTATTATTTGTAATTTTACCAAATAATCTGAATAAATTAGGGTATCCTGCAAAACACCACAGAAGAAACATGATTACCAGGACGGGTGGTGAAAGTATTCCACATAATGAATTTATAGGTGAGAGAAAAAAGGAGTTAATAAGAGACACGTTACAATCCCTTGACCTAGGAATGCAAGAAATGTGTGGAAATTTACACAGTTTCGCTTATGTTTTAGTCTCCGCTACATGCACCAAAGTGATTCACTTTCAGTTTTCTTGACAATTTGAAAATCTAGATCTCAAGATCTGATGAAATAATTGATTTAAAGTGGAGCAACAGTGAGTATACACATTACACGTTGTGTACAATAGCACCCTTCCACATTAAGGGTGCATCCCAACAAGTGCACACATGCAGGGATGTGCTTTTCTCACAGGACAGATAGCAGTGGCACATATTTGTGTTGCTTCTATTTGACCCGAGGCATGCCTCTGCATACACGCTCCAGCACGTGGCAAATTAACCTGGGTGGGTAGGGCAGGGTGGGGCCAGCAACTGTGCTGGCCCCCACCACATTACCTGGGGTCCTCAGGCCTCCCAGGGTAGCAGCAGCACCGAGCCAGCTGCTCAGAGCCTGGCCAGCAGCCAGAGTGTGGCTTTAGTCAGCAGGGGTGCCACGCTGCGTTTTTTAGCAGCGGCTTTTTTTTTTTGACACAAGGATCTCCCAGTGTCAAAAAAAACCCGCTATGCTGCAAATTAGTGGTGTGGTGAATGGGTGCATATGCACCACATGCAGTTTGTACGTGTGTGCTCATTGGGACATACCCTAAAGAGGCAGAAGACCAAAGCAGCAGCAGGAAAAAAACAGCTACCCAAGGAGCAGGAGAGACTGTAGATAGAGTTTACTTTACAATAAATATTTTGCTTATTAATTGTCCTTAGATCTTGTCAAACATTTGGAAGATTTTTGGAAAAATATTTTTCGGATATTTTTGTTTAAAAAAAATATAGAAATTAAAAAAACAATAAACCTCTACTTTTTTTCTTAATGATTCTGCCTCTGGACTTTTTCACTGTAAAAGAAACTTAGGTGTTGAAAACCAGAGGTTGGTGGCCTTGACTCTATATTGCCCAGGAATAGAGCTACCAGAGAGGGGAGCCCAAGAATGTCATAAAGAGATAGACCATCTTGGATGTTATGAGCTATTTCCCTCCTGCAGATTTTTCTACAAGAAAAGGACCGTTAGCCTGTTACCTGCAGTCATATCAAATTAACTACAGGGATTTGGGAGCGGGGCTTAGGGGTCTGGGAGCTCAGGTAGTGTTTTCGTCGATCCTCCCAGTCTCGGGCTATGGGCTGAGGAGGGAGAGGAGGATCCACGTAGTGAACCAAAG
>NW_017728931.1:93107168-93137225 GCF_001723895.1 Crocodylus porosus | reverse complement strand
CAGCTGACTTCCTGCCCTTTGGGCAGGGGGCTGGACTCGATGATCTCCCGAGGTCCCTTCCAGCCCTGATGTCTATGAAATCTATGAACTGTTCTTTGCGCAACACCTTCCAGAGGACATCAGTGTACCAGCTTCCCTAGGAAGCAGAGTGTGGATCTGATGAATGTACACATGAATCCATGAGAAAAATAATTCCCTCATTATGCAGTCTTGTGCTTACAGGGGCTCACTTCAGCTCAAAGACAAGCTTTAATCTCAGCTTTAATTCTCCAAATCAAAGTGCATTTTTCTTTTAGACATAATGGATCCCATAAGAACAGTTGGTAGTCCAGTTGAAGTTAATGGGAGTTATACCCACTTACAGATGAGAATTTGGCTTAATGACATTTCTTAACATACCAGACATTTTTAACTCCCCTATAATTTATCTTTAACTGTTTGACTTTTAGGAATTCTAGCAGTTTTTCATCTTTTTCCTGTTCCATCCAGTGTTTCTCATTTCCCTTACAATTTTGTAAGGCTTTTTCCCCCCTTAATTTCTAGTTTGCAAAATATTGGGGTCTACTTACAGAATGTAGGTAGCTGATTAAATGTTTTATTGTTCCATGTGTTGCCAGTTCACTAATCTTTTAAAGGCAACTGAAAAACCCTATTTAAAGAGGTTGCATTGATTCTTCCATAGAATGGGGCCCAGCAGCACAATGTTCATTATTATACCTATTCAGTGGATGCACCAAGTCCTTTAGGAGGTTAATGTAGTATACCATATGCCCCAGCTTTGTGTTTGACAACTTGTCATCAAAACAAATTGCAGCAAATACCCCCAAAAAACATTTCATATATAAAAGCATTTGAACAGATCTGTATCCAGGCAACAGTTCTTAAGCTTCTAGATAAATCGCCCCTTGCTCATTGCTTGTAAATTATCTGCAGTTAATTTTCCTTAGAAAACAAGGTCTGCATGCCTGTGATAAAGAATACTGATGAAAGCAAGTTTTAGGATGGCTGCCAGTGTTCCGCTAGATCTCAACACATTTTCTTCTGTGGATGTAAGAGCTGAGAAAGGCACCAAGTCATCAACAGCAATGGTTTTTTTACACACACTACTACAAATGCATCAGATGGGCTAAGTATTTTTTCCTTTTGCGTGAATATTTCCATTGGCTTGAATCACTGGCTGCACCTACATGTGGGCCCGACTGCACGGTTCTCACTGTACAGTCATTTAGAACTTGCTCAAGTATTAAATGACTGTGTAGTAACTGCCATAACTGCACAGTCCCAGAGATGCACAGGTCATTTCTGACCCTACTGCGCAGTAGCTCATTACTACTGCGCAGTAGAGTTGGTGTTATAGTTTGTGCCTGTCAAAGCTACGGTGATGGAGCTTCCTGTGTAGACGCTCCCACTGATACTTTCATTACAGCATAAATAAAATGTAACATATAAAATAGCTGAAAATAATTTACAATGGTGCATCAAAATCTAGAGAAACCAGGATTGCCTCATATTGCACAAGGTGTCTTCAGTTCATACAGATGGTTACACAGTGTTGGAGTAGGGCAAAAGTAAAGGGAAGAGATATGGACATGTAATCCTTTGTCATAGATTAACCATTAGTTTTATTGGTATGTCTGTGTCCTCCTTGGGCATACCACATCTACACCATCTCTATGTCACACCCAGGAGTGCTGCTATGAAGCATGTCCCATCCATCTGCTCCACTCTGCATGTACCAGTTCCTCAAAATGCAGCAGTGTCTAGGGAAGTGGTTCTGCCCTGGATCACTCAGCAGTAGCTCCAGCCTCCCAGCCACATGCCCCAGATCAGAGCTGCAGCTGGAGCTGCTGTCACAGCATGCCCTCTTCTGAAGGAGTCAGCAGCTGGGGAGGTAGGGCCATAGGAGTGTGGATGAAAACAGCAGCCCTCACTCATAGGCTTTCAGTTTTCATAGGGCCTGGGACACTCAGAGTAGGACAGCAAGCTAAGAAAGTAGTTGCAGAAGTCCTTCTCTGAGTCTAACCTGAGTGTGATATGGATCTTTGAAATTCTGTGTTGGCAATGTGGAGGAGGCAGGGAAAGGTTGCCAATTCCACAGAACTGTTTTGAGCAGTGAAGAACTAGGATAGCCCAGATGGTTTATAGCAAGTATCAATCATATGTTCCTTCTGTGAGGAATTTTCAAATTCTGCTGTTGAGATCACTTAAATGCAGATTGAACTATCTGTCTCCATGGTAGCAGAGCAGTGTCTGAAGGAGAGCAACAGAGAGTCTGCCCTGCTCAATCTTCAGACACCATCACTTACCAGGATCCTTGGGGTTTATAGGATGTACCGGAGGAGGAAAACTCATGTCCCTTTTGGCTCATAAAGGCCAATGTGAAGGTTCTGGGGCCATTACTAGATTCTGGAAAATAAAAATTACCTTGTGAGATGAAACCAGTGGTTCATCCAGATCAATATCCTGCCTGGAAAGATTTTTTGGAAAGTACACTAAATGGACAGCCACTTTAAGTCATAGTCCTTTTTTGTTTTGACCTGCTTGATGTATGTGACACTATTCTAGTTTCAGTACATATCACTTCAAGGCAGAAGTGTGTGTATCTTTAGAATTATACATGCAACTTTTTCTCTTGTACTTTTAATTCTGAACTATAACCTTGCAAAGCAGCTTTCTATTTAACTTCTCCCCTGTTCTTTAGAAGATTGCAGTCTTACTTGCAACAAATCTGGTTTGATCCACATCACCATAAAATTGTGAAGGTGTAACACGTTGGGGCCATGATGCCCCCTGGTGGCCTTGCACCACTCCTAGGGTGCTCTCCCCATCTCTCCTGCCATGCCTTGATGGTTAATAAATTAAGAGGGAGGCTGCCCCCTGGACCTTTGCTAGGCCTCAGTCCCACTGGTCTTAGGCCCCTAGCTGAACCTCTGTAATCTCAGGCCCCTGGCTGGTCCTGTACACTCTTAGGCCCCCCTAGCTGGGCCTCTATAGTCTACTGTGCCCAGCTGGGGACCCAAAGCCTTATGGGCTAATTGTGTGGCTCCATAACCTCCTCTTTACCACGCCCCGTACCTCATGGATGTTACTCGTACAATGTCCCTTGGTTGGTACCTCAGCCTCTGCCCCTTCATTCTACCTGTGCCGACCAGTGTAGGCTGAACTAGATAGGACTGAGGCTGTGCTTCGAGGCACTAGCTTCCCTTCTCTATTCGCAACTTACCAAACTCCTGTATACTGGGCCCCTGGCCCTTCTGTGTGCGCACCCTCAAGCCTTGAGCCTGTCCTTGCACTAATGAGACCTCCACCGCCCCTACAGCCTCTTCCACAAACCACCAGTGAACATAACAAATGCAAACCCCTGGCCTATAACATAAATAGTAACATGCAGCAGCCTTCTGCCCCTTTAAGAATATAAGCCTCAACTTAACCCAGCATCCCAGCTTCCCTGAGCAGGAGCTCCTTCCCTGGTGCCAGCCAGGAAGAGACAGTCCCTACTAGCCCCAGCTCTGGGCTTAAATGCTCCCCAGGTGCTGCCTGCATCCAGTCATCTGACTGGCTGCAAGTGCTGGCCAATTACCTTATTGGCCATTTACCCTGACAACCTGCAGCTGTGGCCCTCTGCCTGCCTGCAGCTGTGGCCCCCTCTCTGATTGGGCTACTTTTCTCTTTCGGTAGCAGAGAGCCTAGGGCTCTCTCTTACAGAAGGTTAGTAAGACAATGATTCTTTGCCTATATCTGTTTTCTGTCTTGGATTAATATGCTTTCTTGATTTCTCTAAACAATTCCTGATTGCAGTATACAAATAAATACATGAATCCAAACCTGCATTACCAGATAAAAAAATACGCTGAAACAGAGTTAACATTGAGTATACATAAAAATAGCTTACTGTAATGTAGATTACAGTGATTACGGCCCCCACTACAGAATGGATGTGGAGATATTGGAGAGAATCTAGTGAAGGGCAACAAAAATGGTGAGGGGGTTGGGGGGCATGACCTATGAGGAAAGACTGAGGGAACTGGGCTTATTTAGTCTAGAGAAGGGGAGACTGAGATGGGACTTAATAGCAGCCTTCAACTACCTGAAGTGGGGTTTAAAAAGGGGATGGAGCTAGATTGTTCTCAGTGGTGGCAGATGACAGAGCATGGAGTAACAGTCTCAAGTTGCAGCAAGGGGAGTTTAGGTTAGATATTAGGAAGAGTGTTCTCACTAGGAGTATAGTAAAACACTGAAACAGGTTACCCAGAGACATAGTGGAAGCTCCATCCTTGGAGGTTTGAGACCTACCTAAGCAAAATTTTGGCTGGGATGATATAGTTGGGGATGGTCCTGCTTTGGGCAGATGGTTGGACTAGATGACCTCCAGAGGTCCCTTCCAGCCCTAACTTTCTATGATATATTACTTCTCCAAAAATCAAGCACCCTAAACCCAGGAAATTCAGAACTAAAGCTAGATTTAAAAGAAATCCAAATTTGTTAATGTATAGAAATTTACAGATAAAGCACTGATCCAGCGTTTATTCTTCCCTGTGCTGATTTCATGCATAGTTGTATGATTGCAATAACCAAGTCTTTATCGTGTTTGTCCCCAGGTTGGGTTAACCTCATTCAAAAAAGGTATTAGAGTTTCACTGCTTTTTTGCATCAATTGTGTTTGTGTCCTCTATTAGCAGTTACAAGTCAGTGTTATAAGAATCCACAAAACCTTATTCTTGAAGCCACAGTAGACATGTATGATCTCTTACTGTACCATCTCATGAAATTATGCAATATAACTGTGAAAATCTTTCCATCGACTTCACATGACTTCAGATTAAGATGCAAGTAAGAAGACGAACATACGTATTCTGTATAAATTACCTTTTTCCTAATTATTTCCTCCTTTTATTCTGGTTCAATAAATAAATGTAGCAGAACCAAATTACTTGCAACTTCTTATTGTTTGTTAGTAAACACAGTGTCTGGCAGGGATTGTTGAATTCAAAGATTATATTTGTCTTTTCTGCATGGGTGACAGTGGCTAGGGCTGTGCGAAGCTTCGGTAGCCAATTCGATTTGGAGGAGATTCAGCCCAATTCAGCGACCAAATCTCAAAATCCAATTGGGAGACCCATTAAAAGGTCCAAATCAAAATCAGAAGCCTCTAAATCAATTCAGAAAGATTTAGAGGGCTTGTAGCAAGGCCTCATGCCTGCATGAGGAGCTACCATCCCTGCTGTTTTCATCCCGCTCTGCCTTAACACACACAAGTGATACAAGGTTTTGCTTTCAACAGTTTGAGGTGCACTTTCACAGAAGCCCCTGTAGCTATCTCCTTGAAACTTGGCAGGTTTCATGCCCTCAGAAGGGGGTACCATCCCTGCTGTTTTCATCTGAATCTGCAAAAAATCACAAAGTTATAGGTATTTTAGTGATTCCCCACTATAGTCTATGGCTGAATCTCTAATGGCGCCCAATTTGAATCGGCTGAATTGAATCAGGACAGTGATTCGAATCACGCAGTTGAATCACTGCCCCTCCAAATCAGCCAAATCCGAAGCAAATGCTTGCTGCTTCAGACAGGCCTAACAGTGGCACCCTTATCATGGATGTTTTGCATTTTAAATTGCCAGGATTTCATCAATAGTGTTCTACTGGAGCAAGAGAGTTCAGAACTGTCCCACTTCCAGTGCAGACTCCAGTGGTACAGATACAACTGACCATCTTTTTAGCTGGTTCCAACAGGCTAGAAATAACATGTCTGATTTTTACTAGCCATTCTGTCAGTGATCTTCTGAAACCACAAAACTGTTACAGATAGTCAACACAGAACTGATTTCTGTTTATAGCTTAGCAGCCACTACTGCATGCCATGAAAGTATGTGACCCTGTTAGCCCATCTGCCTTGAGGGTTAGCCATACCAGAGCAGAGGATATGGAAATAATAGTCGCTTAACTAAATAAAGTCCATTGTGCTTTGTGCTGTTGGGCCTCAGTGGGAAAAATATATGCTTTTTTGCAGTCACATTAATTTCTGCTAGATCCTCTTCTAACAAATTTGTTTTCTTTCCCTGGTCTGAATTATATCTGCTCGTATTATTATTTTTTTTATTGTTATTAGTTGTACCTGTAGGGTTTAAGTGGCAGTTGCTAAGCCTCTTTAGAAAAATCCCCACTTTTTAAGTCTTCTGTGTAAAGATTTATAATTTCTAGAGTTAAACTCACCCCTTAAATGTTCTCCTGAGACACTCATTTTCAGTTTTACTCCTGTCGCACAAGGTAGTGCCATGTAAATAGGGAGAGCAAGTCTCACCATGCAAATAAAAGCTACAAAACTGTTTCCTGTGAAAAAGACACTGGAGTTTGTCATGGGTCACGCTGATCCCAGGGAGTGGCCGGACGGAAACAAAAACCAAAAAAACAAAACAAAACAAGCAAGCAGTCAAAACCCCTTCTTCTCCTGGCCACTGCACATAGTGATTTTTGGAGGGTAGAAAAGACTAGAGATGGAAGATTCATTTTTGAACAGTGAGCTCAACCTAATGCCCTAGAAAGTGAGATTTAAGGTATGGACATATGAAAAAATGTATCGAAAATTAAGAGGAGGAAGCATCTTACAATGAACCATCTGCACTTTAATAACTTCCCATGTGCAGCCTCTTGCCTTACAATGAGTGAAAACTAACTGGAAAATAAACAAAAACTTATCCTCTTTTTTATTCAGGGTTATCCCATTGACCAAGGGATAAAAGCATACACAGAGGCAAATTACTGAGGAGCAGCTGATGAACAGTAAAGCCCCATAAGGTAGAGTTTCTGTATGTCTGAGCCCTTAGATTGTGCATCAGACAGACCTGTAGCTACAGCTTTAAAGGTTTTAATTCACTCAGACAATTTGGCACTTGTTTTTACCTATAGTCGTGTGTTGTTATCCCAGATAGAAATATACCATGAAGAATAGGTGACTCTTTCACCAAACTCCATGAAGAAGGGAGATCAGGGACAATGAAACTTTCCCAGGCAAGATGGCTGACTCAAAGGGTTTTTTTTACAAGTGCTCGAGGGCTGGGGGAGATTTAATTAGTGCACAAAGTGCCTGGAGCATCTGGTGTGGCAGCATCCCCATGCTTCAAAATAGCAGTGAAGGTGCTTTATCTGAAGCTTGTCAAATGAGCTTTAGTTAAAGCATCCCCACTGCCATTTTGAAGCGTGGGGATGCTGATATGCAAGACGCAGAGGCTGGCTGGAGTGCAATAATTACCATGCCCAGCAGACTCATTTAAACAAGTCTGCTCTGACATGCAATTGCAGTGCGTCGGAGCAGCCTCCTAGCTCACATACAGGCACCTAAACAGACAATAACCACAGTAGTTTGAGCTTCAGGATGGGGAGTAATTGAAGTAATTGAACCCAGCAGAAGCGATGCTGATCTCTCCAGGGAGACCTGCAAGTCTGTAAAAGTTCAGTGCACCCCAGACGTTAATAGAATATTGTTACTTGGTAGGTTATTTACATGGATTTGACTTTCTGCATGTTAATGTTGATTGTCAGGTGGTGGTGTTATGCTTGGCTGAGGAATGAAGATGTGGGGAACTATACCTTTAAGAGGCTCTCTGAAGAGCCACTCGGAACCAGTTGTTACGTTGTGCATGAAGGGCGCAAGCCTCTGTCAGACCCCTTGGCTCTGAATAGCAGTCTCTATGTTTGATTCCTTGCAGGCCGCTATGCAGTCATTCATTCATGCAGCTGCAGCACTTGGCTGTCTTCTAGTCTAGTGATATTTTAATTAGTTCATATCTAATGATGAAGTATCTAATAAAGGACAAACAATTGATTAGAGTTGTCTCTTGGTTAAATAACGGATCAATACTTCTTTCTTGCCTTCAGGACTCCCAAAAAGAAGCATCTGCTTCTTTTGTCACCTATACATTGCTTACCGTCTCCTCTATCTGTGAAAACTCATATATTCCTGAGGGGAGACTGATCTTCAACTTCTTTGCCTGTACTAATGATACAGGTAAACCTTTAAGCGCATTGGGCAGTGCTGCGACCAAACATACATCTCTCACCTGTTCCTAACACAGCGCACATCAGCAAAGGCTCAGTTGTAAAGCCCCTCACCACAGTGGGCAGTGCTGACTTCTGTGAAGCTGCTTCCATGAGCAATTACACAATAGTTCAAATATATTTTCCTTTGTGATGATTTAGGACTGATTTCTACAGCTCTCAAGTCTGTCTGGATTCTGTGAGAGCAGTTTTTCTCCCTTTTTGCATGTCTACTATATTTACTTGATTCTTAAATTCCTCCCCCCATTTAAACACAGGGGCAGGAAAGGAATGCCCCTCACCTTAAATTGCATATGAGAGCAGTGGGAGGGGAGGCAGGTGGCTGGTCTGGCCTGGCATCTAGCCCCTACCCAGAGGTAGTGCCATAATTGTAGCTGCTGCCTTTCTTTCCTCCCCCACTTCCACACCCCCACCACCTCTGCACTCTGCTGTCTCCCCCCTGCAGCCTCTTCTCCCTATCTCTACCCCCTCATGCAGCCTCTGTTCCCCTTCCTCTCCCTACCCCCTTGCTCCCTACCGACAGGCTCTGTGCACACTGCAGTCTGGAGCACTGAGCACTGACCCAGCCCAGCTCCACAGCAGCAGCACACAACCCCCATGGCTGCTGGGGCTGTGCTCAGTGCCCCAGCTAGAACAGGGAGGGAGCCTGCTTGCATGGGACAAAGGCTAGGGAGGAAAGGGGGGTGGCAGAAGGATGTAGGCAAGGGGTAGAGGTGGCAGGGAAGCACGCACAAGCAGGAGGCAAGCTGCTTGATCTCCCCCTACCACCTGCCTCCCTACTGCCTGCCCCCTTGCAATGGTGGGAGGGATGACTTGAATATTATCCTCCAATAATTAGATTCTATACATGGAAAATTATAGCAAATGTATATATTTTCCATATATATAATCTAATTATTGGGGGGTTGTCTTAAATTAAGGATCAACTTAGATTTGAGTAAACATGGTATTTCTTCAGCCTTCAGGCCCAGATTCAATACAGGACTTGGGCCCCTCAAGCTGGACTTAGGCAGGACTGAGGTGCCAGAATTCAAGCTAGGACTCCAAGAGATGCCTGTTCAGACACAGGAAGTACCTAAACTGCCAAATTTTAACTTTCAAATTACCCAAGCAGCTAGGGTACTGGTCCCAGGTATGCCACAAATTGTGCCAGTATGAGCAGCACAGGAGCAGCACCCAACTAAGCCCAATAAGGATAAAGAAACTAGCCACTTGTCTCCTGGATCAGAGCCCAGAGGAATTTTGCAGAAGAGACTTAATGCATATCAGATTCTCACAAAATATAATTCTGGCCATTGTCCTTTAAAATGTCCTTGTAGTGCTGCCTACTTTGTACACAGCAGCCTACTGTTAGAGGACTTTCTCAGTAAAAGGAACAACCCGGTTCAGTGGCTGACTTGAGGGATCAAACCCATATCTCCCACCTCCCAGGAGAGTGTCCCAACCCCAAGTCATAAGCTAGGTGGACACAGGGCCCCTTTAGCTTCTCCTGTTGAAACAGCTGCTGTGCTGAAAAAGAATGCAAGACTTATGGGGCTACAGTAAGAGAGCACAACAGGCATACAGCTCTGCATTCTGGTGGTTAGGACTGTTACATTGGGAGGGAGTAAAGTCCTGGACTCCAGTCCCTGCTCATGGGACTGCTTTATGTTCAACTGCTATCAGTTACAAAGAGAACCAATTCTAGAAGTAGGATCCAGGGCCCAGGATTCCCCTTGCTATGGGAGTGGCATAACCAAGAGGCTTCCCAACTTGTCCCTACATCTCCCCTGACTCGACGAATCTTGCATATGCAACTATTTCAGAGGATAACAGCATTAGAGTATTTTCCAACTAAAAAACTGATTTGAGAGACTCTTATTACAGCAAGAATTGAAGCTAATATAAGAGCAAAAATGTATGCACAAAACAGTGCCTCACTCTTTCAGCTTAAAAATAAGTTTAGCCCCTAAAAGAAGAAAGCACAAGAAATAAACACCTGATCCTAGCATTGACTCAGACCCAGTTCTAAACAAAGGGATTCCTTAGAGTATGGGCAGGATGGGCAAGCTTCTGCTCTTTGTTATCTTACAGTAAATCCAGACTAGCTTGACTGAAATCGTTAAACTACACTAATGTATTTTGGGAATGGATAGTACCTGAATGCAGCCCTACATTTATGAATTCTTCTGATACTGCTACAGTATTTTCTGATACTGTTTTCCTGGAGGGGTGGTGTTCCATAAGACAGCACCAAAACCCCATACATGAAAATCACTGCACATTGCTCTTTAGTTTTTGAGGTTGCTAGGGAGAGCTACAGAAGGAAATGTGTATGTTTGACTTGGACATACTCTTTGTCCCACTATTTTCAGTATTATGTTACTATTGTAAGAATGAATGGAAGATCTTTTAGAATAGGGGTGTCAAACATATACCCTATGGGCTGGAAGCAGCCAATGGACCTGCTTTAGCCAGCCTGTGGGGCTACCGATGGGCAACTGGAAGCTAGGGGCAGTGATCTGCCATAGAATATGGGGCTCTTGAGCCCTGGTGGACATGGCAGTCTGTGGCAGGAGGGCAGGTAAGGGCCGATCTAGCCTTGGCTGCCCTTTGGCCGCTTGGCCTATAACTATTGCCACCCTGCTCTTGCCCTACCTCCTTGCCACAACTGTGTGACTTTGGCCAGAGCTGGAGTCACTGCATGCCTTGGATCCAAGTCAAAGCCATCCCATGCCCCAGGCACGGGCTGCTGCATCCCCCAGGCTAAATCCGGCCTGCAAAGACCACCATGGTCTAAATCCAACCTAGGGCACAAGGTGAATTTAACTTACCTGTTTTAAAGTTTATGAAATGCTCAAGTTTGACAGCTCTTGATACTTGAATCTTCTCTTGGTCTGGAATTATGAGAGAGCTTGGGGGTGTATACAGCAGCAGATGCACTTCTCAGTCTAGAGCTGGAAGGACCAATGCTATTTTTCTTAAAGTTAACTTACCTTGCTTTGCAAATAAGTAAAGGTGTTAAGTCTAGAGCAACATTTATTGTGAGCAAAGTTTCAAACTAATAAAATATTTGCATGGCTAGGGCATTCTTTCTCTGCTGATGAAATAATTAGACCTAGAAGATGCTAGTTTTTAGTATAAATTACCCAGTGTATAGCAGATAAATCATCTGCTTTAGGAAATAAAATGCTTCCCATTTTGCATGACTTGAAGAAAGAGAATTACACAGGCATAGCCATTTCTCTGTAATGCATTATAGATTATACTGCAGAGGCACAGCCCAGTAGTGAAAAGATTTCATCTTTAAAATAGTTCATCCAGTTCCTGCCAAAAGTAGAGTTCCCAGTCTGCTAAATACATGGATATAGAGGGAAGCAGGGATATAGGATCAGGGTGCAATGGTCCCTCTGGGGCAATTGTCAGGGGTCTTGTATAGGTCACATAGCAGTTGAAGAGACTCCTATGCACTACACAGGGGCCATGAACAAATCAACCTACCATGCAACCCTGTTCCAAATTCAGAATGCACTAATATCATTCTTTTGTCATTTCTTTTTGCTTTGTTGTCTGCCAACAGCTTGCTCAATTGGTTTACTCTGAGAGAGGGAGCACACACAGGCAAGTGAAGTGCAAAGGTTGAAAGGAGGAAAAAAGTGAACTGTACAGGCATAATTTATTTCTGTATATTTGAGTACTTTCATACTGGTATAACTTTATCCACACTAAGGACTGTAGCACTTGAAATGTATTGGCTTGTAAACTGATGCACACCAAACACAATAAAAATGGTTTGCACACCAGTCCTTTGAAAACACTTTGCCAGCTTCAGTATAACCCCACACAGACAAGTCAGCAGTTTCTGTAAAGCTCGCATTTAACTTAGACAGCAAAAGCTCATTCCAGATTCCAGCATCCTGTTGTAACTAACCCTGTGGTCTCATTATCAGTGTTCATTGGGTGGTATTGCAAAGACAGCAATACATCTCCAGTTTTCTGTGTTTTTTTAAGCTACCCTTCAAACCTAGGGAAAACTTTCTGGCCCTTTCAGATCAGCCTTTGTGATTCTGAGCCATTGAGGACAGCCAGCAAATTGGCTTCAGCAGCTAGCCTGAAAGATACAGCCCAGTACAGAACACATACATTCTTCCCCGAGTCACCAGTTCCAGTAGTACCAGTAATTTCAGTTAGGTTTCAACACTGGGAATTGAAAAGAGGGTCTTACCAGTGATGAACCCCTGAACATCATTATACAATAAATAATTCCTGACAAAACTTGTATCTAGCAGATGAGTCAGATTTGACTGATTATGGTAGTGGTAGAGTGTAAAAAATAAATAGACCTTTTTTTTAATGCTTCAAGGTACAAACTCTTTTGAAGTACAGGGCAATGCTGCAAAGTCAGTCACTGTCAATTCTGCCTAGTGGCATTCTTATTTATGTCTACTTTGTAAGTGCAGTTTGTCATGTGTTGAAATAGATGAATATATACTGCACTGTAACTATAAAGAGAGAAATAAACAGACCTTCACTTTAGGATGTGTGCACACAAATACAGGGTGGAAAAATTTTACATAAAGCTAGGTCATTTTCTTCGCCATTAGAGAGGTCATCTTACATTTGTCATGAATATCTTAGTGTTCCCTCACTTTTTCTAATAGTCCACCTATAACAGAGAGAAAGGAAAAGAAATAGGTGGCATTTTGTTTCTTGATCCAGCTCCCTTAGATACAGTCTCTGTCAGCCCCATAAAAATCCCCCAGGCTTAAAGAGGGATATTCGCTCCCATGCGGAAAGTTAGCCCAAGAACAATTCACCACATAACCCCTCAAAATTGACACTCTAGTGTCAAAAGAGACTAGGAAATAAAAGTTGCAGCACTTCTCACCACATCTGCTCCATGCATATGTTAAGTCTTAGCTATGGGATCCTGTGACGAAACAGGTTTGCCATTCCTTTTATTCTTGTTAGAACTGCAAAACAGTAATTGCTCTTGGAAAATAATACAGAATCCATTCTGGCTCTTCATTTGTCACCCACAGACTTGTTTATTTAGGCCAAGAATTTGAAATATGAATGCTGGACATCAAATTGTAAATGCCTAGATCAACAGCCACATTTTCAAAAATACTGAATCAATTATAGCTGCCTGGTCTCTGCACTTTTGGAAGAAAGAAAAAAAAAAATCAAGAAACGTTTTACCCAGTGATCAGGTTTCTTGGACTCATCCAGGACCAGCAATGAAATTGTTAATGAAACAACTGTCAATACCCAATCAGGACACAAGCCCTACTACAGCTATCGATAAATGAGGACTAGGGAATGATCCAAAGTTTATTTGGTTAAGTATTAGCTATGGAGACGCTGGCTAGCTTAAGGACTTGCAAGTCAAGGACTTGGAAAGCCATAAAGCTAACTAACAAAGATTACTTGGGGAACCTCTAGAGGTACAGGACAAAAAGAACATGGGCCTGAGAGACTATCAAAGGTCTCTATTATTAAGGATGGTATAAACTGAACTGCAGATGAGTGTCACTGCTGCTTGAGGAGACATACGAGTTGAACAGGCCTCCCCAAGTCCTCTGACAGAGTCTAATCTAACAACCTTATTTCTCGGAGTGTTTATTTCTTACCTGAGCACCTTTGCTTTACGGAAGGGCATGGCTGCAGGGTGCTTTAAAAGGCCTGACTGTGTGACAATCTGACATTACACAAGGATTCAGATGAAAGTGCTCCAAAGTAGTGTCTTAATTAGCTTGTGTCAGCATACGCTGGAAGCAGAACTGGGCCAGTGTGGCCAACCCACCCCCCACCGTCTTTAGAATGGGAGGGGGAGACGGAAGAGGAAGGAGTTCCCTCTGGGGCTTGCCTAGCCTGTGCTGGAGGGTGGGGCAGATGGACTGCAGCCCCCCACATTGGAGGGGCTCCAATCCACCTGTCCCACTCTCCAGGACTGGCTGGGCAAATCCCAGACCAAGCTCCTTCTGCTCCCTTCCCCCACTCCCATTCTGAAGACAGGACCAGAGATGGGAGGGAGAGGCGGGGCTAGGGGAAAGTGGATTCAGGCACAGCCACTCCAAGCTAGAGCTCAGTCCCTCAACCCCCTGGACCCAACAGTGAATGTCTGTTGGGTCTGGGGGATTGCTGTAACTTATGGTGCTTCCTGCAAAAAGTGCCATGAGCTACAGCGGGGAGCTCACATCTGTCAGTGCCCCATGTGGTTACCCTAATGTAGCTGAGCGTAGGACTTACCCTGCCAACAGTTCCCTGCTTCTCAGAATGAAATGCAGGAAATGATTCACCTCTATCTTTTAATTTTACTGTTTTTAAAGCATGTGTTCAGTAGATCTACAATCTTCACATGCCTCGGCATTGCAGGCAAGAAGAGCCTTGCATAGGACACAGGGATTCCTGTTTCCCAGTTCAGTTACTCTGCTTTTGCCTTGGCAACTATGAGGTGCGGTTCATGAAAGGTCACTGACTGGAAAGAAGATGAAAAGGCTAAAGTAAACAATGGTAAAGGGAGGTCTGAGGTCTTCCCCAAATGACTTAAAGATATTATTGTCCCCTAAGGATAGAGGAATAAGGTTAAAGTCCTAGGTTTTGAGAGGCTATGTTTCAAACGCTTCAAAAGTACAATTCCCTTGACTCTAAATTACCAGGTTTGGTTCACTTTAAGTTGTAGCTGAGAGTCCATTTCATGGGATGGTGCTTAAGTGATTCCATATTTGGGGCTGGCTTGATGAATTTTAAAAACTGACTATGCAGTCTATACAGAAATGCAATCTGCTGCCTTAAATGCCCATGTTGCAGAAATGTAAGCATGTGCTCCACTTGAGCTACTTGCAACACGTAAAACTGAGCAGGTTCAGGCCTGGTTGAAGAGACTACCAACTCTGCCTTGTTCGAACCTTGTTTTCTGACATGCATATGAAGTTGCTGGGACTACTTTGGTGAAGAGAGAGGTAGTCAGCTGTGTTAGCCAGAAGTTAGCCAGAAGGCAGGGTAGATATACATCATACAGACTAAGATGTAAAAAGAGCATATGTTTTTTGTGAACTTGAGTTATAGGGCTTATGTTCTCGATATATATTAGTTAATCTAGAAATTTCACACCTAGCCTGCCTACTATTTTGGTGCTACAGCATATAACCAGTTTAGTAGAGCGGCTCTAAAACTGCATCTGGTCAAGGGAGGTTCTTCCCACTACACAAGGTGAGGACCAAGGGACTTGCTCCATGTTTCCCTCCCCCCACACCCTTTTACTAAGTAAACTGTTGCATCTGAACAGGATTCAGCCCAGAGAGGACCCTGGGTAAGCTGTTTGGAACAGTTCTGTGCAGGAAGTACAGCCCTACCCTAGGAAGTTAGAAGACAGTGAGTGAGTGCTGGGACTACTTCATCACAATGAAAGTCTGATATATTTAAGGAACTAATGTTTGTTTGTGTATTTTGCCCTTCCTGGGAAGAGTGCAACACAGCTTTGGTCCTTTTTCTAATAACAATCACTGTAGCTTGTTACTGATTGTCCTTCATTTGGCAATTAGTGACCCAAGTCAGCTTGTGGTTTACTACAAAAGCTTAATCAAAACCTCAAAGAAAGTGATTACCAGAGCAGCTTAAGACTCCTGAAAATAAATGAAACTGTTTCTTTTGTGTGTATCCTCAAGGTTCTAGCCACAAAACTCAAATTATAGTGCAGTAAACATAACTACAGTAATTCAGGAATAATGTTGGTAATTCTTATGTAAAAAAAGCAAGAAAAAACTCCTGTTCCTTGGGCTGTGGCAAGATGACTTAGCTATATATCCCTTAACAGAAAGACAGCTGTCAATGATTGAATCCTGATAATGACACCAACAACCCAGAATACTAGAGTCTCCTTCAATTCCATGAAAAAAAATATGCAGACTCAATCTGGGGGACACCCTGAGAGTCCCCCATGTTACAGGTTGTCCAACTATATCAATAAAGCAGAAAAAGAAGCCAGTTACCCTTTCTCTGCTTTTGTTCAGGTCTGAAAAAGAAGCAGACAGCCAAAACTAAGGTTGGCAACCTATGGCCTATGGGACAGATCTGGCAGTGGATCCATTTAATCCAGGTCATGGACATGCTGCCACACGGAAAAGCAGCAGCTGTGGGAGCTCTTCCCATGCTGTTGTGGGGAGAAATTGGTGGTGGCAACAGTATCCATCTCTGACCAAACTCGGGTCATTTGGCCTACAACCTGAAGAGGTGGTTAACCACTGGTCTAAACTAAATATTAGGGGGCATGTTTACATATGCAATTAAATGCTCATGCATAAACGTACATCCAGGAGCAAATAACTCTGGAGTATATTGATCCAGAGTTTATTAGTGCATAGCACATTGAGCCCAGTTGGAGCAGCTCTGGCTGGCAGCAGCCCAGGACTGCTCCAACTAGACTCAGTATGCTACAGCGGGGCTGGCTGGGGTACAAGGGTGCTTCAGCGTGGGGCTAGGTAGCCGGTAGCCCCCACACTGAGGCACCCTCATGCCCCAGCCAACCGGACAGCATCTACACATGCATTGCCACACAAAAAACTCTGCAGCAAGGTAGAACTTGTATTTACAAGCACTAGCCTGCTCTGGAGTTTATTAGTTTTGTGCACCCTGATAAGGGTGCACATGTAGATACTGAGGCAGAACAATTACTCCTGTTCTATGGCTACTATAACACAACCGTTAAGTCTAACGTCTGTGCACTGCCTTAAGTGAGTGAGTCTTTAATATTGCAAGGCACTTCCTAAAATAAGACATGTACTTGGGATGTATGGCTGTGAACTCATTCCTGGAGTGAGATATCTGTCCTCCTTTCAAGAAATGTGGCATGATGGTTGTCAGTCTCTCCCTTCAAAGAGAGGATGTGGCGATATCCTCCAGTTTTACTCCACAGCCCAATGGTTAGAGTATCCAGCTGGAATACACATGCACACAAAGAACCATACATGCACACAGAGATCCAGAACAGACACATGTACACACACATCCAGAACCAGATGCATGGGTGCACAAAGCTGGGCTGCTGGGCTACCGGACAAAATCCGACCCAACGATGCCCTGGGCCTCCTGGAGCCCCTGTGCTTCCCTGGGTAGCCAGCCCCTGGGCTGCAGTGCAGCCAGCCGAGGCACCAGCTCAGGGCCTGCCCATCAGCTCAACCACCCACCCACTCCACACAGCTAATCCCGCAAAGGTGCAGTGCTCCTGGCAAGGGGCAGCACCAGCCTTATCCCAGTAAGGGGGCTGGGCCAGTGCTGGGCTTGGAGCAGGTGGGAATCACGCGGGCTCAGCTGCAAGCAGCCTGGGCTCTCTGGTTGGCAGCAGCTACCCAGAGCTGGGGCTGGCTGCAGCCAGGAGGTTGCAAACAGCTGCATGCATACCTCGAAGCAGATGGTGGGGGGTCCTGAGGCATCACAACCCCGGCCTCTCCCCTGCTGCCAGCACAGAGCTGATGACTGGGCTCTGGAGCCCGGAGCAGCTGCTTGTAGCCAGCCTGGGCTCTGGGCAGCTGCAGCAGGCAAGCTGCAACCAGCTTTGCTGGGCTCCACAGCTCTGGCATCAGCTCCATGCTGGCGGTGACTGCACGCGCACCTTGGAGTGGACAGCAGGGATAGGGCCTAGCCCTGAGGCAGCACAGCCCTCCCGCTGTCCACTCCCAGGTGCGCGCACAGTCACTGCCAGCATGGAGCTGACACCAGAGCTGTGGAGCCCAGCACAGCTGTTTGCAGCCTGCCTGCTGCAGCCAGCCCTGGCTCTAGGTAGCTGCTGCCAACCACGGTGCCTGGGCTGCTTGCAGCAGGCCTTGCAGCTTCCCAGCCACCTGCTGGGAGCAGCCACCCAGAGCCGGGGCTGGTGGTGGCATACCAAGCAAAATGGCCTCACATGCCATGCTCGGCATGCATGTCAGGGGTTGCCGACCCCTGATATTATACAGCCAAGGAGTCAACTTCATGCAGTGTCTGGGTTCTAACTGATTAGCTTAGACGATAAGTCTAGATACTGCTGTATGGGTAGATCTAGGATACTGAAAAGTAGGGTGCTGATGGTGAAATGCATCCATACATATATAAAACACAACACATTTTTCTCCAGTTAAAAAGAAACCTGAGGCTTTACTAATACCCTAGGGCTGTATTATTCAGTTTACAATTAAAGCAAAAACTAATAGAACTTCATTGGAATGAGTTGAAAACAATTTGCAGAGCTGTGAAATGGGAGCTTCATTAATCAGGACCAGCTAACAGACAGAAGCATTGCAGAAGAAAGGTTAGCCTGATTGATGGAACATCAAGGCCATTAAAAAGAAAAGAGGGTCATTAACACCTGTGGAATGAAAAGTTTAGAAGGGATCAGGTAGATAATAATGATCCATGAAGTCAATCCACTCCCTCCACATTATCTGAGTAGAAGTGTTGCTGCCACTATCAGGCAGTTGGTTTTAAACTTTGGGTGGAAGAGGAATCAAAGTGGGGTGCAAGTGTGCCAGTGCACCCCAGTCCTACCCCCCCACCATAATCCACCCCTGTCTGGCTGTAACATCTATGCGTATTTTACTATGCCACAGAATCTTTTTACTTCTTCCATGTTTGTTGAGCAAGCCTGTTGGCTATGACTTTAACTTAACTGTGATCTATTTTCACAATTTGCTGTGTTAACTTCTTGCCCAGCTATTTTCTTTTTCTGTTATATGCAGTTTGTTTAGCTTTAGCCTGGGAGCTCTGACTCTTTCAAAGCTTTGAGAAGCCTCTGATCGTGTTTGTCTACTATTCATACTCAAGCCAAATGTCTCTTCTTGTTTACAGTGATATGTGTCTGGTATTAAAAATGAAGAAGTAAGACCTTCATATACTGTTGAACATGCACAGATACATGCTTTATTTCTCCAAGAACACCTACTGGGACCTTGGTAATGTATCCAGACTGCAAAATAGTTTGCATCAGCCATCATGCCAATTTTTTTTTTCCTTGTAGGTACTGGAAATGGAAATAAAGGCACTAAGAGGTTTAGACAGCAGCTGAGCAGGGTTTTAAAGAATGCCTAAGTGTGGGTCACAAAGCAAGAACCACCAAAGTGAAGGGACAGTGAAAGCCACGTGAGTACATGCACAGCCCAATGTACTGTATACTACAGTAACTTTTCAAGCAATAGCTCTCTGATGCTGCTGTAATGAAAAGGCCAGATTGCTTTGATTATATGATAAATGTTTAACTATAAGGATAATGTTTAACACAGAGGAGCAAATGCAGGTGCTTATTAACTTTGATGTCCCATTCTACAGATCAAATCTATAATAATAAAGCGACAGAATCAACTGGTATTACCCCTTGACATACGACTGGGGTGTTTTGAATACAGACTTCTAAGCAGGTCATGAGATGGGCCAACAGAAGTATCGTAAATGGCTTCACTGTTGCTAGGTGACACACATTTTATCTAACCATAACACCAACCTCAAGAAAAGATTCTTCTTAGGCTGAGCACCACTAAGTTCTCAAGAAGATATGTTAACACTCACTTTAATGTTTAAAAATCAATCTCTGTAGCTATTTGATGGTCACAGGGCGGGGACCCAGAAGCAGCCGTGATCTCTCCTGGCGCCCCCTACCGTGCCAAGTGGGTGCCCTTGCACCCTCGTTCTTGCCCGCCACGTCTTTGATGACAAAAGTATTAAGGGAGGCTGCCTTTCACCCCCTTGAACATGGTACCCCTTGGCGTAATCCTGCAGGTACCCCGTCTACCGATGATTCTGTGCACTCCCGCCCCAGGGCTATGCGTGGCTCCTACCACCCCTAATACCATGCCCCAAGCCTCTAAGACGTACCGGATGTTGTTGAGTCAGTTTCTATAGCCCACGCCCTCGCAGACACCCTCCGGGCTAGTCTTCTCTTGGTGGCCCCCCCACCGGGGCTTCTCCGCACCCTCGCCTTCTCCGGGGCTTCTCTCGGTACGCTCACCCCCCCCCGGGGCTTCTATTCTCGTGCTCACGCCCCCCTGCTCGTGTGATTCCCGCCCGCACTGGGGCCTGTGTGTGCCCTCCCTGGGGCTTCTCACAATTGGGGCTCAGGTGGCCGTAGCCATGCCTGGCCCCCAGACCCGCCTTCTCGGGTCGCTCACCCGCACTGGGGCTCCTCACCTGTGCACTCGCCCACACTGGGGCTTCCCCCACATGACACTGCCCCACTGGGGCTGGGGTCTATACACCCCCCCAAAACACGGTACCCTCTCCAGCGCCAGGAACCCCCACACTACTGGGGAGCTCCCATGAGGCCTCCTCCAGCCCCTACAGCCTCACCCGGTCCTCCAGTATAACAATAACCAAAACCATAAGCCAAGTGGCTGTAACACAAAACCTCAGCCTCCAGGCCAAAATGCAGACTCTAGCCCTCTGGCTAAACCTCCTTCAAACCCCTACCAGGGCTGGCTCCCCCAGTCCTCAACCAAAGCTGGTCAGGCCATCTAGCTTCCCAACTCTGCCTGCTCCCGCAGAGCTCTGTCTTTCTCAGCTGTCAGAGGAGAACTGCCTCCTTGGCCTCAGCCTAGGCTGTTTATATAGGCCACGCCCTGCCCCCTTCCGGTCAGCTGACCCCTGTGGTTGCCCCGGCAACCCACACCTGTCCTTCTTTAGGAGCAGGCACTTCAGGGCCCTGCGATACACTTCCCCCCTTAAATTCATGACCTCGCTAGGAACGGGGCATGGAAGTGTCCTGCGACAGATGTATATTATTTCAGATGGAAAAGTACTAACTTTCTTCCAATTTCAGTCCTCCTTATCTAGGTTTGTCAAAACCTTTAGAGGAATCATGACCATAGTTGGTGCAAATGGAAGCTTTAAAGTGGATAGGTACACCAACAAGCTAACTTTTCAAGTAAACTAGCAATTACACATATTATGATGCAAAATATTTCATTTTTACACCGTATGAAATTTCTTCAACACCTCTGACTTGGTTTTACAGAAATTAAATTAAAATCAGGTGTGTCTATTTTGTTAATTACATTTAGAATAGATGAGCTTCACCAAAATTGACTCCACCACCACAACTTTAGGGGAATCTAAATTCAGATCTAAAAGTTGCAAATTACCCACATTTTTCCAATAGACCAGGCCAAGCTTCAGCTCTAAGGTGCACCACAAGCTCGGAGTCAGGACCTGAAACAGGGTTTACTTGGATCCATCTGTAGGGCAAATAGGCAAAGAAACCAGACAAGCGCAGTATTAACTCCAGTTCATTGTGAGGTCCTTGTCAACACTCCCTTGCTCATTGACCAATAGCTTATACCTGTGCAACATGTTATGGCAACAATTAGAGGTAGCAAAGTAGAACTGTAATTTGGTAGCAATTTACACCCATTTTGCACACATATAAATCAATATGTGAGGTACAAAGCTGCGAGGACCCGAGAAGATTCTATGGGTCTTTGCTACTCTCTCTAATAATCATTGCCCCATGACATATGGTTAATAGAATGACTTCTTATATGGCTGTACTGAGTCACCACTGACAGATTTCAAGTTTAATAGAAAGGAATAAATCTTTCAAGCCAGATTCTCATTAAAGTATGCCTTATGATTCACTGATACCAAGATTTTGTCTGACTTCCTTTTCAAACTTGAAAAG
This sequence comes from Crocodylus porosus, assembly GCF_001723895.1. Classification (NCBI taxonomy): domain Eukaryota; kingdom Metazoa; phylum Chordata; order Crocodylia; family Crocodylidae; genus Crocodylus; species Crocodylus porosus. The sequence goes on along the minus strand of NW_017728931.1, from coordinate 93,115,552 downwards.
GATTAATAGGTACAGGGCTGCTCTTTAGTCAAGTTATCCTGCAAGAAATTTAACCTAATAACCAGAAGAGGATAGAATACAAATAAGGACAGAAAGCTGACATTTGCCAAACACTGTTCTCTCTGGCAGAATACAACAAACAGAAAGCAGTTGTAGATTTACTAGTAGGCATGCAGGTGTAGTGCTACACAAGAGGTAACAATTAATATTTATAAAAAAACAACCTCATAAGCACCTGCCAGTGTACACAATCTTCAGGAAGTTTCAACTTGTAGCAAAGCAAGTTAGGATGGAAGACTGGAGGGTTTCCATATAAAAGCCAAAATATTTCATCTCCCTGAAGCTCTTGGTAAATCTATGCTCTGCCCTCAAAAGATAGACAGTAACTAGACAGGTAAGGCATTCTTCAAACATACTGTCTCAGTGGGATACAGTAATTTTGTTGGTAACTTGGGAAATCACTGCTGAAAAATTCTAGCCAAGTACTGCAGCATACCTCAAGTAACTCATGTAAAATACAGCCAGCCAGTCTGCAGGCTAATCTTCAAGGTGATACATTAATACTCTAATATTTGTAGAGGTCATATGTATATGCATATGTATAGTCCATATATTTTAACAGTTAAAAAAAAAAAAAAAGAAAGCGTTTTCTGTGGCAGTTTGCCCAAGACACAGTTTTGCTTTTTCAGGGGCAGTTAACTGATCACTTCAGTTAATTGTCCCCGAGAGCATTGTAGACTAATCAGCAGAAAATAGCTCCTTCTATAAATCTTTGGCTGCAGGTGTTCTCTGAATCACAAGCTAGCAAGTACTGTGCTCTTTTTAACTTCAGTGGAAGGTGCACAAGGCCTAAAATGCTGCAAAACAACAACAGATAAGTAAAAGCAATACTTATGAAGAGTCACATTCTCTTAATGGCAATAGCATAATATGAATGCTCCTGGTATTGTATGATACAGCTAGGACACATGGCCCATTCTATTGATTAGACGTGAATGGCATCCCTACACAAATCCCTGCAGGCAGGTCTCAGGCAACAGTTAATTTCTATTAAGCTGTCAAAGTTGAGCTAATATATTTATTAATTGTGTGCCAGCCTTTCACCCGAGGTAAAATTTCCAGAAAAAAAACTTTTTTTCTGACCTGCTTGGCAGTTTGCTTATACTAAAAAAAAAAACCTCAAAAACTGGCTGCTTCAGGCAAGAGTGCTACTGACAAAGAACCCCAGGGTTTCCATAAGCATACCCCATTCCTGGCCTGTGCCATTGCCAGAGATCTCTGACCTCACAGATGACCCTTTGCAGAGTCCTGGACAGAGGAAATTGCTGTCATGGAAGTGATGGCCCTTCTCACTCTCCTTCAGGAATGATGGATGATATCCACACCCAGGTCTCTTTAGAACTAAGGGAAAGCAGAAACCAGATAAAATGAATTAATGTTAAAATAGCTACTGCAGTAAAGAGTCACTGCAATATGATCTCTCCAGTAGACAGCTCTCAGAGACATTTGTATTTCTTGCTGACATGGCTGTTCTGAGAAATGGTCAGTTTATTTGCTATCTGAGGCACCTTGGGTAGTGTCTTAACATTCCATACAAATCTGAAATACAGAACTCTGGTGCAATTTAGGCATCAGGGATTAAAGTAATTAAGCTTCTAACCGAAGACAATAGGGTATATGGACCATAAACAGATATTAGAACATTTAAGAAAACAGAACTGTTAAGCAGGTGTGAATGCTGTTCCCATGCAAGTCATGCACCTAAAATACTTGAAAAACAAAATATTTTATTCCTTCTTACAAGATCACAAGTGATCAGTACTCCATAGATAGCTGGATTGGGAGCAATGTGGGGTGTAATATAAATTTCCAGATAAAGACATATGAGACATCAGGAAGCTGCTCTAGGCTTCTGAAACATAAATACTGTATGTGCTTGAATACAAGACAAGGTTTCTCCACCAGTTGGCTTGGTGGAAAAAGCCTATTGTCCTAGAATTACAGACAAGGAAATCTCATTAAATACACTCATTAAACTGCTGCCAAAAGCAGCATGGGCTCAGCAAATGAAAACCAACTATGAAGTTGATTAAATGCAGGCAATACTGAGCATGACTATAAAGAACGCGGTGCACATCGCGCAAATATGCTGATGGGAACCATTTTTTTTTAATTAAACCCCAATTTTATTTAAAAAAAAAAACACAAAACCTCTTATACCTCTTATACATATTTACAAATACTAAACATTATTTTGTGTTTAATATAACTACAACAAATCCTCATAACATTAACTCCTTCTCATCTCTTAACAGTTTAGAGTAATAACATTATCTCATCCCACAACTATCCTCCTTCCGGCCTGATCGTCTCCTTCCCCCCACCCACCCCTGCTCTATCTCAGGCACTCCTCATGTGAATACATATTTCCATTTATCTTTCCTCCACATCTATTCCCTCTTACTCTCATCTTCCCCCTCATCATCCCTTTGCATATAATACTTGAGATCAAACAGAGCTAGCTGTAAATATTCCTTTCTAGTAAACCATTCCTTTCATAATCAACAAATTCCTCACTTTCCACAGTGCTGCATCAACACAGATCACCTATGCCCATATCTTGCCTTCTTCCCATCCTTTCTTAACCAACCTATGGATCACTGTATCAAAATGTATCTTATCATTCACTTCTACAATTTGTAAAAATCTCTGTGCCGTTCTCCAAACCTGCCATGCAAAGTTGCATTCCCAAAATATATGTACCACTGCTTCTTCCCCCCACTGCACTTCTCCTGTGGGCATTTGGTGTTCTTGCCAAACCCCACCTATACTGAACCTCTCTCGCTGTTAAAATCCTTGTCACCATCTTCCACGTGACGTCTGCATGTTCCCTTTTTAAATCTTCCCCCATTACCCCCCACCCCAGACATATTAACTCCACTGATTATTTTATCCCCTCTTGTCCTCTGCAGCAGAGGTACCATGGCACATATAGAGATCCTGCATGACAAAGGGCACCCTTGCCTTACCCCTGTTTGTATCTGAAAGCCTCGACTCAAATTTCCCTTCACCAGGACCTGACTCCATGCTGTGCCATACAACAATTCCACTCAGCCTACCAACTCCTCTGGGAATCCCATTTTCAGCAGAACCTCAAAACAAAAGCCCATGCGTTCATTACCCTGTCATATGCTTTCTCAAGATCAAAATTTGTTAGATTCCATTTTCTATCCTTCATGTATGCCAGTGTGCGTCTCAGCACCAAGTGTGTTTGTGCAATTCTTCTCCCTTCCATTGCACACATTTGGTCCTCTTGTATGACTTGCTCCAGAACACTTTTCATTCATATCAGTATGACTTTCACCAGGATTTTATAATCTGTATTCAATAATGTGATTGGCCTCCAGTTCTTGAGGTATTCTTGATCTCCCTTATACAGTTGCACCACTTCTGTGTCTGCAAAACCCTCCCCAATATTTCTTTCCTGTGTTATCTCTGTGAAGACTTCCATAAAATCCTTTCCCACCTATAGCCAGAATTTCATATCAAATTTGACTGGGAGTCCATCCTTTCCTGGTGACTTATTTCCTTAAAAAATTCTCAAACATTTCTATGTTTCCTTATTTCTCTCCTTAACTCATCTTTCCTGTCATCCTCCATCTTCTCCTTGATGTCAGCCAAAAACCTCCTCTTCCACTCACTATCAAAATTTCTGCTTTCTGTACAAATCCTCATAAAAGTCTGCAACAGTATTCAGTACCTCCCTCTAGCCTTCCACAGTCTCCATTCACCTTTTCAGTCTTTCCACCTCTCCCTTTGCTTTCCTGACTCTTGCAGCAAAGTACGAGTTCCATTCTTCCCCTTCCGCCACCCAGGGGGCTTTCACTAGGAATATCTTTTCACCGGCTCTTTCTTTAAACCGTTCCTCCACCTCCAACTTTCCCTCTTCCAGTTTATCCTACACTTCTTTCTCCCTTCCTGTTTCCACAATCAAGCCCTGCACCCTCTCTTGCCTCCTTTTCAGCTCCCTCATTTTGTCCCTTGCCCTTCTCTTCCCAACATTCATGAAAAAGGTGCTTGTTCTTCTCTTAATCATACAGCACCATTCCCACTGCTTTTATAACAATTCTTTAAGGTTCTCCTTCCTCGTACTCTTCCATAAACTCCTTACACACTTTTTCATGGTGAAGAAGCCTAATGTTCACTTTCCAGAGGCCTTTCCCTTTCATTCCTTCCCACCTTTCCCCATCTCCACCCGTAGTATTCGATCATCACTAAAACCCACATCTTGTATCTCTTTCTTGTGTACCACCACTCCTTCCAAAACTAAAACAAAATTGATCCTTGAAGTTTTCCTTCCTCCTGGCTCCTCTCTTGTATGTACTTTCTCTCCCGCCCACACATCTTTGAAACCTTCTTCCTTGATAATTTTCTTTAACATCTTTGAGGAGCTGTCTAACTCCCTCTCTCCGTCTCCTTTCTCACCGATGCACTTGAAGTCACCAACTATGACCATGTGTCTCACTGTCATCGCATACATTTCCAACTTCTGAAATAAAGCCACCCTCCCCTCTCTTTCCACAGATGCATATAAGTTAGAGAACTCTACCTCCATCTCCAACAACACTCTCTTAATTTTTCCTTCTACTAACAGTTTCACTTTCTTGAATTAAACTCCTGGGTTTTTAAGTAACACTGCCTCCCTCCCCCACCACCTTTTTTGCATTTGTGCCCACCCACCATGACCCCCCTGAACCCCATCTCTTCTCCAGATATTTATATTCATCTTCTGATGGTATTCCACACTCTTGTAGACATATTATGTCCACATCAATAGAAGTTAAAGTTGCTGCCATTTGGTCCCATCTCTTCCTTGGCAATACACTTTTCACATTTAAAGTTGCAACACGTAACACTATGATAAAGAAAAGGTGGAAGCCACTGGTCCTCATATCTCTTGTTTTATGGGTTGTCCATGTCAGTGCTGATGATCAGTGACTCTGTCCCTCCCCAGTTCCTCATCCCCGTCACTCTCACTAGGTTCTCCAGGGCTTCTATATTGAGAAAGGTCACCGCTGTCCCCTCCCCACCCAATACTTCCTTTTGGCTCAGCAGACCCTTCCCTCTTCACTGCTGATGTACCATTCCACCCTAGCATCCCTTCTCCCCCTCTCCATCTTCTCCTGTTTCTTCTTCCACAACTGTGATAGCATTTGTTTCTTCCTTTTTCCTACCCCTGGCTTTTTTCCTTTTTCTAAAGCAGAACTTTCTCCTCAGTCAATCTCTGCATTTCTTTCTCTATTTCTGTTTCCATGCTCATGCTTCCACATTCCTTCTCCTCTTCCCTCTCCTCCTCTAGTTGTTGTGCTGCTACCACAACACTTATTTCACCCCTTTCCACCTCCATTGTTTGTCCTCCCATTTCCTCCTCTGAATCCATCCCAACCTCACCCACCTCTTCCTTCCCCTCACTCATCTCATCTGGTCTAAGTCATCCCCCCTTTTAGGTCGTGCTCCATTAGAGAAAGAATCTAGGCATCTGTTTTGCATGCGCCCTTCCTTCTACATTTCAGCACTTCCTGGCACACCTGGGCTCTGTGCCTTCTTCCACCACAGCAGTAGCAAATAGTCAGGCTACAATAGGCTGCCAAATGCCCTTCCTGCCTGCATTTGCTACACTGATGGGGCTGCCCATGGTATATGATAGCCCCAGTGCCCTCCTATGTGAATAACTGATGGCAGGTGCTGCACCTCTTCCAGGCTCCCCTCCTCCTCCCTTAGAATCACTCATGCCCAAAACACCCCTGTCCCACATTATATTTAATCTCTCTCTTTTTCAACAAATAGTACTCTCTGGACTCTCCCCTCCAATAATCTCTCCACATCCGTTTCCTCAAGGATGTCCAAATACAGCTTGACACTGATCACTCACTCCCTTGACTTTTGTTTAGCAGCAAAAAACAGTCCTTGCAGTTCTTCCTTCTCCTCCATTTCCTTGTAGTTTCTCCAGAACTGCTCATAGGCTCCTCTGTGCCAGAAGGTGAAACCCCATGATCTCCCATTTGGGTAGGCCATAATGCATTGTCAGTACGCAGAGTTCACTTTCAAAATATTAATCAAAATCCGATCAAAGAAGTCATACATCTCCATGGTCCATCTCACCTGTACCTTCTCTCTAGTTATTGTTGCTTGTACCCTGAGCCTCAGAGTCTCTCTGGGCTCCTTGTCCCCATCATCCTGGCTCCACTCATCTCCCTCTTCTAGACTGTCATCCAATTCCTCCTCTCCGTTCTTTTCTGTCATTCCTGCTGCTGCTTTCCCCGGACTGACTAGTCTTCTTCTGGTTTGCTCTTCCCTGTGCAGTTTCACCTGATTTTGCTTTTGCCTTCGTCTTGATGCATCGCTGTACCAGCTGCCAATCAAATTCCAGCTCTCGGTCTGAATATCTATATTCATGACTCTACTCCATCTGGTCTCTTCTTTCTTTCTCCAATCTTTGCTTCTCTGCTCTCAACTCACCAGCATTCATGACTGCTGCCATCTCACCACTCTCTGCTCCTGCCTCTTCAGTCATCAACCAAGGCTGTTGAACTTGATCTGAGCCCACATGAGGCTGAGAAGCAATATACTGGTGGGAACCTACCACAAGGATAGGTTAGTGCAGCCCATCTGAATAAGATATACAGCGTTGTCCATTAAGTTCAGTCACCTTCATTGCTGACTCCTTACAGTCATGGTGAGCCATAACATTACATACAGTTTACCCCGAATCCCTCTGTCAGACACTCTCTCAGCCTGGCTCATCTGATTAGTGTGGCCCTGCCCTCCATAAGGTGAAGCTGGACCAGGTTGCCCTGTGACTCATTTGCATATACATTTTTGGAGCCTCCCAGGACTTATGACAAAAATCACCCAGTTTCAGCCATGAGTGGGGGTTAATTACACATGGCTATTTTGTAGCAGGGATACATACATACTGAGCAGTGCTGAACTGTGGGGTCATTGTGTGCTGTTGACTCTGGTGGGGCCTAGCCCAATGAACTATGTGGTAAATCAAAAGCCTTTATCTTGGGACTAAAATCATTGTTTGTACTACATATAAATAGGTGCTAAAATACTGCTCAAAAGTGTTTATGGCATACCTGTGCTAAAACTTGCATCAGTTAAAACAAAAAACAAAAAAAACAATAACATGCACCAATTCTGAATAAACTAAGCATATGGGTACTAGATACAAATTGCTACAGCTATGTTTAACTTTAAGATTATTGCTTTCAAATTTGCTCATCACTTCCATATGCTCAAGGAGAACAGGGTCTTCCTCCCCTTACCGTCAGAAGGGGCTGCTTGAGGCAAAAGTTGTGGGGAAGCAAAGAGCAAAGAGCTACCTAACCCCCCATATTTGTTTCCCCTGCTGTAGTAGGGGGGAAAGGATAACTTCAAGGCAAACCCCAAATAGTTACAGTCTATATCTAGAAAATGATAACAAATTAATACATTTTCCATATATAAAATCTAATTGCTGGGGGGTTGTTTTATGAGCAGGGTCATCTTCTATTCAAGTAAATTTGGTAAGATAGGTGAGAAAACAGTTAAAATGATCTTTCACTGTAAAGCACAACTAGAAGTGGAGACCTCTGGTGCTTTTATCAGGGATTTTTAGTTCAGAAATCATTCAGTTAATTTTGCTCATCAAATCAGAGTCTAAGAAGTCAAATTCATGTGTCCTGTCAATATTAATGGCACATTTATTGCTAAATCCCCATGTGCCATTTGAAAATATATACTGCAGTGTCACTGGTTTGGGCTTAAATACATCTGGAGTTAATGATCAAATGAAGCACATTCAGAAGAGGATATGATTATTTAATAATATCTTAAGCCAGTGAGATGGAAATTCTCTATTACAACCTTTACTTTGGCAATAACAAATGTAATATGAGTAAATGAAATTTTCCTAGCTGAAATAACAGATTAAATGAAAGCAAGATGTAAACATGCTGTGAGAAGCAGCAAATCATTTCACTATAAAGCCTGCAGCTTACAGAATAAGCTACATTTGGCCATAGATTCAATGGCAAGGATGGCATGGAGGCAGTCTTTAGAAAGTCAGCTAGCAAAAACAGCATTCATTACAATGAAATAAATTCTATTCCATTCCCTACACAAAATTACAATCAGTTTTCTCACTGCTGTTTACTTTCTGCTCTCACTCTGGCCCTAAGCCCAACCTGGCTCAGCCCAGAGTTGTCACCACTGCTTCTACCTGACTGGGATAGGGCTGCCACCATCACCACTACCAACGCCCTAAAGCCAGAGGCACTGCAGAATGTAAATGGGAGGAAGGACGTGGCTGGAGGGGCAGGGGCAGGGGCAGGGGCAGG
>NW_017728931.1:93090587-93107068 GCF_001723895.1 Crocodylus porosus | reverse complement strand
GGGGAGGGTGGCAGATAGCAGTGGGACAAGTAACCAGGCTGGCAGGCAGCATGGGGAAACAAGGGTTGAGGGTCCTAGCTACCTGCTATCCCTGGCACAGTGGTAAGGGGATGCAAATTTAAGACAAACTCCTGATGATTTGATTCAATTAGTTTCAGATCTATAATTTTCCATGTATTGAATCTAATTATTGGGGGTCATCGTAAATTTGAAGTCATCTTGTATTTGGGGAAATACAGGACTTACATGACCACATGCTGTTTGTTCTACAGGGGCTCCCCCTCCACTACACAACATGCACAATTCACTTCATGGATAGTGATTCAAGATTTCTTTCCTCCCTTTATTTTTCACTGTATGATTCCAGACTTGTTCACTGATCACCAATCAAGTCCTGTCCTGAAGATAGACTTTCATGCACTTTTCTATAACGTTCATCATTTCAGTGTCAAAGTCTTCACAAATATTAACTTATTTTCATAAACCTATGAAGTGAAGGGACGGTATTATCCCCATTTTATAGATGGGAACTGAAGCCCAGAGATATAAGTAAAAGACACTAATTTGGAGAGGATGAGCACTGACTAAACTCTTTTTCCCCCAGAATTCTTAGCTTAGATAGTATTTTCTGTGTTCAAAGAACCTTGGACTTTGTCTACAGTTGTGACAGCTCAGCTCCTCTGCAAATCAGACCCTAGGGGCTCAAGTCAGACAGTCAGAAAACAAGGAGAACACAGCAAATACCTATTAAAAGCATATTTTAAGCAGCTTGTCTGGCACCACTCAAACCATATGGCAGAAGTAAAGAGAGAAATCAGGTCTCCAAGCAGCATTTAACTGCATTAACCATAAGACCAAGCTTTCTGTTCCTGAAGTCCCTGCTTCAGTCACAATACACCTTCCAGCTTGTGTCCCTAATGAAATGGGTCTAACAGTCAACAGCATCCTATGCTGAACAACTCTGATCCTTCCCCACTGAGGCGTTCTCATGCACTGAATGAAGTGGGTACTTGTCATTAAAGACTGTATAATGATATGTATTTACAGCAAGGACAGATTAAGGTTGAGCAGGTAACATTAATTCTAGCATTTCCTGAATGTTGAGTGCCCAGTTTTGTAAACTTAATATTATTATTTTATGTAACTTGCATGTAATTGCTTAGGCTTTTGTCTTTTAAAAAAACAAACTGAAAATCAAGCCCCAGACATTCCAGCATGTATCTTAAAGTTGATAACCATGTTGGTCATCAGCAGGGTTAGACTCTATAGATGTACCATACAAAGACTTGTTACTGGAAAGGCTATGGATACACTTTCAGTTTCTCCAGGGAGAGTCCCTGCTCTCTCAGGAGCATACAGACATTAATCATTTTTCTCCCAGAGTAAAAGTGGCTGCTCTGGGAGAAAAATAACTTGGGAAGAGCCCAAGTAAAGATTCTCCCAGGAGACCTAATGTCTGTATAGGCAGGGATCCAAAACAAGCTACAAATCCATACTCTGGACATCCCAGTGAGCTTTGCTCCCTCTCTCCTCTCCTCCCTCAGGGCCAGAGAGACTGTGTCAGTCCCAGCCAAACAGGCAGCAGAACATGCCCCTGCAAGTGATTCAGGCTGCAAAAAACCAGCACTGAAGCACTTGGGGGTGTGTTCTGCTCCTGACTTTTCCAGTGGCCCAAGGTCTACTCAGGGCAGACCAGAACCAGCCAACTCACCTCCCATACCCACGTAACCCCAGCCCCAACTGCAGCACTTAGGTGCTCAGAGGTGCAGGTCCCTGCCCAGCTGCAGCTGGCCTGGAGCACAGTGCAGAGGGTTCAGGGTAGAGAGCTCTGTGCACAGGACAGGCACAAATCTGCCCCCTCCTTTCCCTAATGTAGCAGTCGCCTGCCCCCTTCTCTGACCTGGCAGACCCCTGCTGGGACTGAGCACTGTTCTGAGAAGCACAGCTCCCAGACAAGAGGTGACAAGCTCAGAAATCTCCTCTGCCAAAGCCTCACAGGAGGAAGAGATGGAAGGGGAATGTTGAGCTGGAGTTTCTCAAAGGCGTGGTCCCCTGAGAAAGCAGGATGATTGGTGCTGACCTGTGCCCTTGCTTATGTCACTGTTGCCGAGCAGAAAAAGCAGCCTGCAAAGCTTGTTGGGATATATGCTCTAAGGAGCTGCAGGTCAGGGCCAGCACTGTAGGCTCTTTGCTTCTCCGCTAGAACTTCTGAACAGGTAAGTTGACTTCTCAAGAAGACAAACCTGGGAGAGTTCTCCTGGATGATCTGAACATGTGTATGCAGTGTAACTGACATCAATATTAGGTTGTTGCTCTCAGCACATAGAAGAATGAGACTTTTCTACTGGATTTAATGTAGTTTTTGAAAATGGAGAATGGTAAGATTCAGGAATCTTGCTTTTTCCAATTTCTGAAAGGGAATAATTTTTCCTGAGCATGGATTCTCCTGACCATCCCTGCTCAACCTTGACCCTTCTGTCCCATCCCTTTCAATGGGTCTCTGTCCCAACCCTGTCTCTTCTCCACCCCTGGTTCCTGATCCTGTTGCGTTTTCCCTGCTCACCCCAAACCAGTTTATGCATCTCATCTTCATCAGAGAGTCCTTAGACCAGAAGAAGGCAAAATACAGCCTGCGGGTCGGATCTGGCCCACCAAATTACTGGATCTGGCTTGTGGCTGCCCTGTAGTACTTCACATGGGGCCAAGTCCCACCCATTCCCACCAGGGCAGCCTGCACCCCACTCCTGCCCACTCCCACCCATAGCCTGCTGCACTCCTGCCCAAGTGCACAGCTTCCAGTGGAGCTGTTCCCAGTGCTGCTCCGTTCCCCTCACCTCCAGCGGGAGCCACCCAGCTGAAGTTTCCCACCTGCCTGCCCAGAGCAGCACGGCAGGGGCAGGAGCAGGAGGAGGATCTGCCACTGGAGGTTAGGGGCTGGGCCTGGGGCTGGCAGATGTATAGCATGGGCTGTCCTGGGTGGGGCTCAGCCCAATGTGGAGCACCACAGGTCCAGCACCAGACTGCACTGCCCAGCCGAGCTTTGCTGCGCTCACCCCCGATCTTCCCCTCCCTCCCCTCACCACTGGGTGATTCCTAGGACCTAGCACCCAGGCAGGCCTCCCACACACACACATGCACATATGCCCCCTCAATCCTCCCGCCACAGGGCAGGGTGTGAACAGACTGGATCATGGCTCAGTCCAGGCCCCAGCCCAAAGCTGTTGCCACCCTGTGACCTAGTCCCATGATCCCAGACTCCCCTGCCCATCCTGCTCCCGAATACTGCTTTCCTCCTTCCCAACCCCCCATAGGGAGTTTTGGTGAATTGTTGCAGAGAGGCAGGTGGTTGTGCTGCTGGCCTGGCCTGGAACAGCTCATCAAAACTCCCTATGTGGCCCTTGGGCCTAAATAATTTCCTACCCCTGCCATAAACAAATCTCATGTCTCTCTTGAAAATACAATCTCTCATTGTCTCCACATTGAATCCCAGTTCCTTTGCCTAACCAGCCTCAGTTCAGCCCCCAGCTCCTCATGCAATTTGTCATTCCCCTTCTACCCTGCACTGGTCCCAATCTTTTTCTCTTGGCTTCTCACCCATTCTCAGTCTCCCCCAGAATGCAACTAGTTCTACTTCTCCCTTTGTATGTTAGGTATTTGTTAGCTCTGTAGCTCTCATCCATTTAAACTGCTTCCTCCCCACTAGTCTCCTTGTGCAGCCAGTTCCAGTTTCACTTGTCCTCACAGCACTTCATTCAGTACCACAGCTTCCTGGCTCCCTGGTCCTCCTAGCCTCTCCCTCCAATTTCCAATTATATGTTCTGTCTCTACCACTCAAGGCTCATCAATTGCTTGCCAATCTACATTCATTTCACTTGGTTTGGCTTTTTATCCTTCTTGCATTTAAATAAGATGGGTTAATCCATGGTGCCAAATATGAGGGGCATGTTCTTTGCAGTCTGTTTTGGGCCCCAGCCCAACCCCAGCCTAAGCATGTGGAACAGCCATTAGCTCAAGATAAACTTGCTGTGTATGAGCTAAAGCAGGCTTATTTGGTTTGTGAGGATGCACCCAAATATATTACTTATATTACTTATAACAAATAGTTGAGGATTTAACATGGGCTAAGCAATGTGTTTTTTCTTCATACTTTTCTCAGAATTGGTTAAACTACATGTCTGCAGTTCTCCAAAAAAATCATTCTGAGACTGAGAATGGAAACTTTGGATCTAAATTGTTAGTTTTCAAGTTAAGAAAATAAAAATGAAGTCTTATAATGGGAAGTGTTGAGCAGCCCTGCCTACAATATAGGTTCTTGGATTGGCCTCATCACTTGTTTCTGCATGCCTTCAAATCATGAGGTTACATGGTTGACCTCTGTCATATGTGGTTCATTCCCTCTGCTATCCTGACAGGGTGGGCAGACCCAGCTGCAGTCCCCATGGGGCAGTGGAGGTAGAGTGGAAAATAACCCTTCTTCCTGCCCTCTCTGCCTTGGGGCCATGTTGGCCTCCTGCTGCAGCAGTGAGGGGGAAGCACCCAGCAGACCCAGCTTGGGTCCCTGCCGGTGGGGCAGGGAGGGACAAATTAAATCCTGCCCAGGCTGACCATGCCCCCTTCCTGGCCCCAAGCACAGCTTCCCTGCAACCGAGGGTGCACTTTAGCATCCCCCAGCACCTGGCCTGAGCAACTGCAGGCATGTGCCCACATTTCCTCAGTCCACAAGGAATGCCTGTACTGTTACAAATCGGTTCAACCTGGGCAGGTTAGAGTAACCTGCAAAGATTGGATCAATTCAGGCTCTGGCTTTTTCAGTGTCTGTCCCTAGCCCTTGAGTTCTGATCCTCTTCCTGGAGCCACTGCAAAGGTTAAAGCCATTCCCTAAAGCATTACTGTCTTTTTCATACCTCATTCTTACCTTTACTATCAAAAGACTCAACACTCTCTTAACCCTGAACCAACTTACACTCACTGTTCTGTCCTCTTCCTAAACTGGAGTGGACTGGCAGGAGCAGTATAACCTGCTACCAATTGGTAGCATCAATAATGTCTAAGTAGAACTCCATGCCTCCTGCATATTGAGGGCACCTGAATATACATCATCATACCAGCTCTTCTTGAGAGTGAATACAAATGTTGAATAAAAGCAAAAAAGGAACTGATCCTTGTGGGACTCTGTAAGTCTGGGAGTTTCATGGCAACAGTTGAATATCTGTCTCCAGCAAGGACTAAAAATATTTAAATATGTTACCTCTGAATGCTGCCACTTCTCTTATGGGTCAACAACAGTTTGGACAACCTGTGAAAGTCCTAGGAAGGTAAAATGAGTTTAGTGTCTATGACCTTGTCCAAATGAGTGCTGACATCTCCTAGCACGACCAGCCTGTTGTATTCCACTACTGTTGCCAGCAAAGTATCAGTGATTCAGTGATTTCTACGATCAGTCGTTTAGTCCTTGGTAGCCTGTGAGTAAGAGTCACAGGGCACTAAGGTGCCCTGCTCCTAAAAGAGCAGGAACTGCCTGGGGAGAGCCCAAAGAGCCAAGCAGGAGCCCAGGTGCAGGTTGCCATGGCAACCAGCTAAGGAGAAAATTAGTCTCCACCTGCACCTGGCAGGAAGGGGCAGGGCCCTGGGCCCATATAAACCCCAGGACAGTCCAGTTCTCTGCTGGCGGCCAAGGAGCTCTCGTAGAGTAACTGAAGAGAAGAAGCCTGACTCAGTTCTGCTCCTAGTAACAGAAAGGGGCAGCACACACCTTATGCAGTTATGTTATAGCTCAGGGCCTTATGTTTGGTTGTAGTTTTATAACACCTGTGTTTTGGGTGAAGCTATTTGAGGAAGGATGAGGCCTCACTGGGGCCCACTGCAGTGTGGGGACCCAGGCACCAGAAAGGGCACAACATTTGGGGGTGCACAGATCCTGGCGCCAGAGAGGGTGCAGCACAAGCGGCTGTGGAGAGCCCAGGCGCCAGAGAGGCACCGCGACAGGGCTGCAGAGAGCCCAGAGAGAGAACAAGGAGGCAAATCACAGCAAGGCCTAGACAGGACAATGTCAGTACCATCTGCAAGGCTTGGGGCAGTTGGAGCCATGCATATAGCCCATAAGGCTAGGGTGACCCCAAAACACCCATTGTGAAATGGAACCTACAAGGGGTCTGGGAACCCTTCAGGTTCAGAGAGTCCATCAAACCATGTCCAAGAGGACTTAAAGGCAGCCTGCCTATTTTTATATTTCCATTGAAGATGTGGCAGGAAAGAACTGAGGGTGCTCATTGGGCCAAATTGGCAGGGTCGAGGGGCCTTAGGAGATCACGGCCATCCTTGAGGACTCCATCCTATGACAGTAAGCATGCAATCTAAGTTAGTTTTGGCTCTGGTTTCTATTACTGGTGAATGAACTTTACTTATGACTTATTTTTGGATCTGATAGTCAAAGAGAAGAATATTGTCCTTCATTACACAGTGCTGAATACAAACAGCATTGTCCAAGAACTAAAATAAGATCAGAAGCAGCAATGTTCTGTAAAAATTTCTGTGATATCTGGTGACTGACCAGAAATTACATTCTGGCCTTCTTAAATCTAGTTTCATGGCTGCAGGACATTTCAAAACCACAATGATTCATTTCCTAAATAATAAACCTTAGATAAAAATACTGGTTAACAATCTGACTGATATGCCTTCACCTGATGAAAATCCTGTGATTAATTTAAAGCAAAATAATTATTGTTTGATGAAGGAATTGGGGAAGCGATAAAAATGAACTGATTGTGCATAATGTATCCACTGATAATCCTAGAATCACAGAATCATAGAATCAGGGTCAGAAGGGACCTTGTAGATCTTCAAGTCTGACTCCCTGCCTGGGCAGGAGAAAAAAATCTGGCTGGAGTCATTTGAGCCCAGTTATGCATCAAGCCTCTTCTTAAAGACCCCCAGGGTAGGAGCCAGCACCACTTCCCTCGGAAGTTGGTTCCAGATCTTAGCCGCCCTGACTGTGAAGTAGTTCTTACGGATGTCTAATTTAAACCTACTCTCCAACAACTTATGGCCGTTATTCCTTGTTATGCCTGGGGCGCTAGGGAAAACAAGGTCTCTCCCAAACCCTTCTGGTCCCCCCTGTGAGGGAGAGAAGGAGCCAGCAGGCTCCGGGGCTCCGTGCCCAAGTGTAAACCCGCTAATCACGCGCCCGCAGGCCCAAGACGCTGGGCAGGAACTCACCTTTTCCAGATGTGCGGAGAAGGGAGGTGCCGGCCCGACCAGGGCCAGCATAAAAGAGGGGTCGGGGCCGGCCCGAGGGCAGAAGGCAGAACTGGAAGAAGGCAGCGGAGGAGCTGAAGCTAGTTGGAGCATGCTACAACGGATGCAAGCCGTCCTCAAACATGGTACGATCCTCTGGAGGAGGGGTAAGCCCCAGCAGGGCTTTTGAGCCCGGACAGCTGGCCTTGCAGGGCCGCGGACTGTTTGCTGCTGTCCGGGAGCAGCTGGAACCCGGCGGAAGCTGGGTACCGTATAGATTCTAATATAAAGACACTCACTGTCCGTGGGAACCGTAACTCTTGTAAAGAGGGGCGGAGCAGCCACAGGGAGCCCTGACGATAACAGAGGAGCTCGTTGAGAGCTAGAGAAGGGGTTGCAACCCTACGGCGTACAGGGGCATATCAGAGGTCATCTGCTGAAAGTTGAAGCAGTCACCATGAGCCAGAGAGTCCCTGGTCATAGCATTTGTGTTTACCCTTGCATTTCTTTTATGGACAATCTGGGTGATCTATGGACATGTGGCCTGGCCAGATAGGTGGCCACCACCTGCCAGAATGGGCGAGGGTGTAGGGGAGGCGGAGCCCTCATCAACGTGGGACCAGCGGGATGCCGAGGAGTCTCATATTTGGATGACGTGCGCCGGACCATCTGAGCCAATTATATTATCATCAAAGTCGTGGCAGGAGAGGCAAACACGGGTAAAACGCCCAATCCCAGGTGAGACGCTCTTGGGCGACCGGTAAAAGGCCCCTACACAGGGAGACAGTAGTGGCCATATCCCCGACACCCCCTAGTGAGTTTATAGACTGTCACCAGGTCCCCCCTCAGCCTTCTCTTGTGAAGGCTGAACAGGTTCAGGTCCCACAGTCTCTCATTGTAGGGTCTGCCCTGTTGTCCCCAGATCATGCAGGTGGCCCTCCTCTGGAACCTCTCAATGTTGTCCACATCCCTTCTGAAGTGGGGCACACAGCACTGGACACAGTACTCCAGCTGTGGCCTGACCAGCGTCGCATAGAGGGGGAGGATCACCTCCTTGGCCCTACTTGAATTGCACCTGTGGATGCACGATAAGGTCCAGTTAGCCCTGCCAACCGTGACCTCGCATTGTCAGCCCATGTTCATCTTGGAGTCAATAATGACTCCAAGATCCCTTTCTGCCTCCGTGCTCTCAAGAAGGGAGTTTCCCATCTTATAAGTGTGCTGCTGGTTACTACTGCCCAAGTGCAGCACCCTGCACTTGTCAGTGTTGAAGCACATCCTGTTTTTGCTAGCCCACCCCTGTAACCTATCCAAGTCTTGCTGCAGTCCTTCCCTCCCTACTAGCACGCTCACCTCACCCCAAATTTTGGTATCATCAGCAAATTTAAACAGGGTGCTTTTCACCCTGTCATCCAAATTGCTGATAAAGAAATTGAATAGCGCGGGCCCAAGGACCGAGCCCTGGGGACTCCGCTGCCCACTTCTCCCCAGGTCAAATATGACCTGTCCACCACCCCCCTCTGAGTACGACCTTTCAGCCAATCTGCAATTCATCTGACTGTGTAGGCATCAATGCCACAGTCGCCTAGTTTTTTTAATGAGGATGGGGTGGGAGATGGTGTCAAAGGCCTTGCTGAAGTCCAGAAAGACTACATCCACAGCAACACCTACATCCAATGCTTTTGTGACCTGATCACAAAAGGCAATCAGGTTGGTCTGACATGACATGCCCCTAATGAAACCATGCTGGTTGATAATGTTGAAAATGTTCTACATTTAATTGATGGTAATAATTTCCCCTCTCTGCTCACATTCCATAAATGTTCTAGAAAGGTTTTTTTGGAATTCTCCCAAAAAAAAGTTAACTTCCAGGAGAAATACCTGAATAAGACTAGTATCTACTTCAGGAATGAGAAATGTGACAGTGTTCACTTTCCACCCCCCCAATCTCAGTGCTTAAGTGGGTTTAGAATTAAACAAGAACAAGCTTGTTTATGTCTAATTTAGTCCAGTATAATAAAAATAAATAGTTAACTGATGGTTCTTCTATCTTTCTACTTTTCTGGAGATTGTGCTTAGTAGTTTGGCAGTGGTAAATCCTGTACAAATGCACACAATTCATGTTTAGCAGATCTGAAATCGCAGTATGAGAGAGTGAAATGAACTGAAGACAATGATGTTTGCTTATTTGGATTTATACAAAAGAATAAGACTATCCATGCACGGCCCTAGGCACCCTTACTAACTGCAGTCCAAGTATTACGGTGATTATTGTCAGTCAATGACAATTTCAGCTCCATTAAGTCTCTCTGCTCTGGCCTTGCCAAGCAACAAATAAGCATAGACAAATCCCTCAGAGCCATTCCAGCTCCATAATTCCTAATGCCCCCAGCCTCCAAATCTCAGGAGAGGAAATGGGTTGTATAGAAGAGAAAAAAAAATTGATCAATTTGAACCCGAGGTGAGGGGCATGGGGAATTTCCAGTGGAAGCGTATTGCTGAGAAATTACTTCTTGAAGTATGCTATGGAGCCTCAAACATGACCAAGTCTCTTGCATTTTTCCAGGACCATCATGACTATAGCATCATCCCAAAAGCATGGCCTTGTCACAATGTCCCATGACTTGTGGCCTGTTGTAATCTACCTAATCCCTGTTAATCTCTGCACTCCACAGGGAATAATGACTCTCTTGAATGGACTTCCTCCTCAGTTTGTCAGGTTTTTCTTTTTACTGTATTTCTCTTGTTCCTAAGATACCTGATAATCTCTCTTATATCCTGACTTTATTTAAGTATGGAATTCTGTACAAGCCCCCTGTTTAAAAAAAAAAAAAAAAGTACCTGAAAACTTGCCTATGTCCTTCCTAGCTGTACCAGTTGGTCCAGTAAAAGATGCCACCCACAAGAATCCTCATCTCGTGCATTTTTCCTGGATCATCGCAGGTGACCTAAACACTACAACCAAGACACTGGAAGCCACATGCGACTGACGGCCAGAAGATTTTGTAGTCCCATCTGTAGTCATAGACAGAGAGTAGGTATGTAGTAATATAGAACATGGGATGGTTCTGTTTTACCAAGTAGAGGGGAGGAAAACCTACAGAAAGGCAGCAAACAACCATCAGTTACTATTATCTTAGAATTAATCTGCATCTATATTCTAGATACTTTGAACTAGTAACAGTTGAAAGCCAGTTCACTACCTTAGGCTGTCATCCATGATGCCTGCCTTGATTACTGCTACAAGCAACCCATAGTTGAGGGGGTTGCTACATGGACAAAATTAAATCTGTAATGAAGACATGGCTACAGAGATTGCCCCACTCCACAGCCCCTCCTCCCCCCAAATCTTAAAACTCCATCTGGGATTTATTTGCCTGTTTTTAAAATGATTTTTTTTTTTTAAATCTTTTTGTCCAGGATACTAAAATGTTAGACCCTGACTGCATGTGGTGCCCAACGAGCAGTGAGACGACGGTCCAGTTACCCACGGATCCTGTTACTCTTTAGCCAAAGCAGAGCAGGGAGCAGACACCAGCACACATTGCTCGCAACAGCTTTATTCAGAATGGAGACAGCTTTGAGCCAGCTCTCTCACCAATAGAATACGGGGATCCAGAATGAATAATAGCTTTTTCTACATTTATACGCTTTGGTTTATGTTTATTAACATTTAGTCTACCCTCGCCCCTCCTATGTTCCACCCATTTCTCCTCCCATCTCAAGTTCCGCCTCTGTTTACTGTCTGCTTCATTAGCATGGAATTGCCTATGCATTTAATTCATTTACATGGTTTTTGTTACTATGAGCGCATGTCTAAGACCTTGACTTCTCTTCTTTGGTCAATGGGCGGACTTTGACCAAAACCTGGACGCTTCTTCACCAATCACCATTCACTTTTTTGCATATGTGCATCTTGGATTCTGTTATTGATTCTGTGTTGTTTTTCGCATTCCAGTCTGTTTTTCTGTCTTAGGTTGTACCATCTTCCACCCTTTTTGGGCTCCTCTCTTATCTTGTTCTTTACTGTAGCTGGTTCACAGCACACAGATTCACTTGCTGCTTTTCTCTCAGAAAATGGGAGACAGTTAAGATGGTTACTTAGCATAAGCAAATAACTGGCTTGACTATCATCCTGCCTTGTGGTCAGCAGCTCTGCTAGGCCACAGGTTAAAGCCTTTGTATTCAGCTGCAAATCTAGTGCTCCTCAATAATCCAAAATAATCCAATAACCCCTAACAGGAAACATAACGTGGCAGGCTATAATGCCGGTGCAGCCAGAAGTTAGTGAATACATTCACACCTCAGGGATCCTAACTCAGCACCTTCTACAAGCAATGAATTAAAACAGAATACACTTTTATTAGTCTATATAGCAGTGTGAGACCTCAAATAACATTGCCTCTTGGGCTGTTTATTCTTAGTACCTTAGGATGCTATTTTATTGTTAAAGTCTTATCATCATTCAGTCTTAAATATCTTGGTAACAAGTACTTGATCTGAAATATGAAAGGAAATGAACAAAAATGACACTTTTGGTTTTAGTAACAATGCTCAAAGTTCTCAAAAATTCCACAATATTTTAATTGTTTTAAACACAGCCACAGCCCTCATTTTATTTCTTCAAGGGTCTAGGAAAAGAGAAACAAATTAAAATATGTGAACTTAAGCATATAGATTATCAACCCTGTTAATATTTAGCATTTTAATAAAAGAAAGGCTTAAAATATTTATCTGTTGCTTTGTTCATGAATCTACCTCATAGGAACCCCAACAGCAAGAAGAAATCTGTCAGTTATTTGTAGAGGTGCACCAATACACTGGTCCAATATAGGAAAGAAAATTGGCAACAGTATCAAGGAAAACGACTGTAATGGAAATCAGCCTGATGTGGCCAATAATTTGGCTGATAAATGTCCTGTACATGCACGCAGCCACAGCATAGCACATGTGCCCCTGGGGCAGGGCAGGGTGGGCTGTGGCTGGGGCTGCACCAGGCTCTTCGCAGTGGGGGCCAGGCTAGGTTGCACTTGGGGCAGGGTGGCAGCAGTGCTGGGAAGGGGATGGTAGGGGCTACAGCAAATTTTGGGGTGGTTGTAGCCCCCGCCCCCCCCACTGAGAAAGAGCTTGGAGCAGCCCTGGCCCCAGCCCTCAGTGGCAGCCCGCCCCATACACAGATCTGGGGGCTCTATGAGCCCCCCCATGGTGCATGCAGCAAGGGGAGCCATCCCCCACTCCCCCATGCCCACCAGACAAGTCGCACCTCCGTCCCACCCTACCCCAGCTGGGCAGCACCTGCCCCAGCCCCAGGCCCATTCCCTCTCTCACTATGGGGTCCTCGATCTGCCCCTGCCACACTCCTTCCACCACAGACTTACCAGCTGCATACAGAAATTGGATCGGTATCAGCTAATATGCCTCCTTAAAAACCAGCTATTAGTATCAGCCCAAAAATCTCTATCAGTGTACCCCTAATTATTTGCCACTCTATATCGCCTCAATTTGTAACAGCTACTCTTATGTGAGAAATGAGTCAGCTCTTTCAGGCTGTCTTTTCCTCAGTTATTGAAAAAGATGCTTTATTTGACTTGCTTTGATCCATCATACTACTTGCCCAACACAGGTCAGCAGTGGTGTGCGTGCACATGTGTACTTTCAGAAATATAGGTAAAAAGGAGATAGTTTTAGTGGCCATTTTCTTTTTAATGATATAGATCTCAGATCTAGCAATGTGTTAAGCAACAGTTCAATGCAAAACCTGTCTCAGACAGGTTGAGGAAAAAACTGGTTTAAGTTGCTTCTTCATCAATTCACCCCAATACTACTGCCTTCTTAACGCGCTCTGTGGTTCCATTAGCTGGCCATCACTTCCAGCTGTCACCCACAGGCAAGCTACTACACACTGACCACTTGCAGCCGAGTTCTGAGCCCTGGCGGGGCCTGGCACTTGCTTACAAATGAGTTCTCTGCCCCTTTCTCCAGGCTGGTGTTGGCTCTCCTCCAGCTGCTTTTCCCTCCCTCAGCTTTTATGGTTCCATAGTAGCCAATCAGAGCCCAGGGTTTGCAATGGGGGCTCTGGTTACAGCTCAAATCCTCTAGTAAAAAGCATGCATTGTGCACAGCATACCCCCCTTTTTTGGAAACGTTATTGCACACTGCAAACTTTTTGCTGTCTTTCTTGCAAAGTTCTTCAGGCACAGCTCACCCACTCAGCTTGCAGCCAAGCAAGGCTTTGCAGCTGTTACACAACGCATTAAAAAAAATTTTTTTTAATCTTTTGTTTTATTGTCCCTAACCCTTTAAATTCTGTCACAGATTTTCATATCCAAAATAAAGTAAAAATAAAAATCAGCATGGCTGAGGGTCCATAGAAGTTTTTGCACCAAATTAATAGGAATACTGTAGTTTTTGAAAGCTACATAAATAATTATATGCCACATATGTAAATACAGATTAAATTCACTGGCAGATACAAAAAAAAAAAAAGACATAATAAAAGCCCAAATGTTTTTTTTTTTGTGTGTTTCCTAGATATTGTATTCATACAGCTCTCTCTGAAATTTGCATACTATAAACATTATATGCATAATATGTGACTATGCAATTGTTGGCAAATTCAGCCTTCTCATGAATAACCAATGAACCTGTCTGCTAAAATGCAGGGGATACTACAGCTTGGTGACTGAAATAGAAAACAGCTGTAAGTCGACCCAAAATTGAAGATGTTTTGGTAAAAGTAGAACACTGGGGATTAACCTTTTTGGCAGGAGTGCCACAAACTAGCCTTAAACCCTCCTCAAGTCTGTCATGGGCTGGGATCCTTAAGGATGGCCGTAATCTCCCCAAGGCCCCTTACCATGCCAAGATGGCCCAGTGGGCACCCTCTGTTCTCTCCTGCCAGGTCTTTGATGGAATGATTAATAGGGAGGCTGCCTTTAAGTCCTCTTGGACACAGTTTTGATTGATTCTCTGAACCCCATAGGTTCCTGAACCCCTGGTGCATCCCACTGTGAGAGAGAGAAGGAGCCAGCAGGCTCCGAGGTCCCAGGCCTGCAGCCCCAAGGAGCCTGGCAGAAAGTTTCCTTACCCAGGTGTGTTGGGAAGGGAGGGGCCGGTACTTCCCCCGCCGGTATAAAGGAGAGGCTGGGACTGGAAAGTGTCAGCCATGCAGAACCGGAAAGAGCATGAGGAGGAGGTGGAGCAGGCCAGCACACGCTGTGAGGGACGCTGAAAGCAATGCTGAGTGCTGGTAGGAGCTTCTGGCAGAGAACAAAGCCCCAGCAGGGGTTTTGAACCCAGTCTGCTGGCCCCTGCAAGGGCTAGGATTGTTTGTTTACCAGCCGGGAGCCGGCGGAGCCCGGCAAGAGAAGGGGACCATAAAAGCCCTGGTGGAAGGGCACTTATGATTTTGGGTACTGTAGGCCCTATAATAGGGGCGCACTTCACTGGTAGACTAAAACTGTTGAAAAGGGATCTTGTCAAGCCCCACAAAGGGGGGCTCTCCGAGAGCCAGTAAGGGGGCCTGGCCCCTCGGGGGTCAAGTTTAGGTTGGAAGGCGGCTGCAGACAGCTGGAGCAGCAGCACAGGTCAAGGGAACCTTCTTGGTCACAGTGCTTGTTTTGATTTTCATTTCTGTTCGCGGATTATCTGAGGGGATGTAAGGATACGTGGCCGGACCAGCCAGTTGGCCACCACCCAGTGGAATGGGCGAGGGTGTAGGGGTGGCGGAGCCCTCAGAAACTCGGGACCCATGGGACGCCGGTGAGACTCATAATTGGACTGCACACGGACATCTGAACCAACTCCGTTAATATCAAAGTCGTGGCAGTCGAAGCAGACGTGTGGGACACCCCAATTAGAGGTGAGGATACACTAGGTGAATGGCAGGCAGCGCCTGCATGGCCCACGGGTTTTGGTGAACACCCGCTTCAAAAGCAATCTCACAATGAGTGTTTCAGGGCACTCTAGCTTTATGGGTTATGCGTAGCTTCAACCACCCCTTTACCACACCCCAAGCCTCACAGATGGTACCAACATTGTCCGGTATGGGCCTTGTTGTAATTTGGCCCCCTTGTGCTCCTTGGGCTCTCCGCAGCCCTGTAAAGTGCTGCGTCATCTCTGGCGCCGGGCTCTCCCCGCTGCCAGGTACCTCCAATGAGGCACCTTCCTTCCCCTAATAGCTTCACCCAAACCACTGGTCTTATACAACAGCAAACAAAATGCGAGCCCCTGGGCTGTAACATAAATTCAAGCTGCCCGGTTATAACATCATTCAAGCCACACTGGGGGTACTCTATCCCTCAATGGTATCAGAAGCTGTACCTGCAGTCAGGCCTCTCCCCTTTGCTTGCTCTGGGAGAGCTCCTTCCCCCTTGGCTGCTGACAGGGAACTACCTTCCTGGCCTCAACCCTGGGGTTTATATATGAGCCAGGCCCTGCCCCTTCCAGTCAGCTGACCACTGGCAGATGTGGGCTACTAGCTCACTCTGGCTGCCCTGGTAACCAGCAGCTGGGGCTTCCAACTCACTTCTAGGGCTCTTCCCCTAGCAGTTTCAGCTATTTAGAGGAGCAGGGCACCCTAATGCCCCACGACAAAGTGCCACTCTGATCCCATTCCCCTTCCTGATCTGCTGTTCTACTTTCTGCTCACTTCCCTACACCCCATTTCCAAGCTATTGCTCTATTTTCTGCTTCCTGCCAAATTGTCACTGCCTTATCCAATGCTCTGCTTTCTGCTCCCTACCCTGTCTCCTCCCCAGTCTGCTGCATGCCACACAGGCTGCCCTTCCCAGTTGTTGCACCAGTGCCACAGATTCTCTGCTCCTGCAGTAGAAAACCTGAAATAAATATTTTCAGTCAAATTAACATTTTGGCTAGGGACCAACATTCAAAAAGCCTGAGTTCAAGCTCTTCTTAAATTTTTTCCAAGGAAGGAATAGAGGGACGTTACCAGTTACCTGTTGATTAGCTCCAAAAAGCCCTAAACCAACATTGTCCTCCCTGCCTTTGTCCCTTCTCCCATAGCACAAACTGTAGCTAGCATAGTTTCATCGTTTCATAGTTTCTAGGGTCAGAAGGGACCTGAGCAGATCATCTAGTCCAACCCCCTGCCATGGTAGGAAAGAATACTGGGGTCAAATGACCCCGGCAAGATGTGCATCTAACCTCCTCTTAAACACCCCCAGGGTAGAAGCCTGCACCACTTCTCTTAGAAGTTGGTTCCAGACCCTAGCCGCCCTGACTGT
>NW_017728931.1:93087592-93090576 GCF_001723895.1 Crocodylus porosus | reverse complement strand
ACACACGGTTACCTTTAGGGGAAAGGTGGAGCCCTTCCCATCCCAGCATGTCTCTCGTTGTGATGTGCCGGTCATGGCTGAGGAAGCCAAAGCCCTCCTCGAAGCACCATTCCTGTAGCCACCAGTTGGTCTCCGCGATGCACGTTTCATGCCATCTGCCTTGTCCACTCACTGGCAGGATAGAAGAGAAAACCACCCGTGCGCCCATCTCCTTCAGCACGTACCCCAGAGCATATGGTATGCTAGTTAATACTGAGAGGTGTCTGTGTAAGGCAGAGGGGAGTGAGGAATCCCTGCCTGAACAGGAGGATGGGGGAACAAGAAGAAGCCAGACAGACCTCACTGTACCTTCAGTCTCTGCCAGAGCTGCAGCCAGGAAGCAGACAGGAGGGGCCAGAACTGCTGGGTTAGAGCAGAGAACAAAGGCCCACCCAGAGTTGCAAAGCATCTGGGATGCTAGACAACTCTGGTTTAACTTAAACTAGGAAGGGTCTGGGACAGACATTTCATAAACTAGTTTGACCCAAATCAGCTAAGTTGGATACTACATTCAGCCAGGTTTATCTCAAACTGGTTTCAGGCATTTTCAAACTAGTTTCAGTATACTGAACATCTGTTCTGTTATAGATTTAAACCAGTTTCTGATCACTTAAACCAGTTTGTGTCCAATTCTTATTCTTCATCTTGATCATACCTATCAATTACATGTGACTCTTAATTTACCAGGAAGCTGTATTTAGTGAGTTTAACTTTTTTTTTTAAATTTGCCTTAATGTGAGCACTCCCACTGAGGAAATTCCCATAAAAGCTCACAGATTCTTATGAAACAGCACAAGGTTTCCTTACAAGGGCTGCTATAAATTAAAAGAGCTTAATTTGTTTAAAGCAACAAAAAATAAAATAAAATTTAAAAGAATAGCTGAAAGTCTGTGAGGAGCAATCCAGGATGGAGTATGAAGATGGTGCACTCCTGGCTTCAGAAATGCTTATTTTAGCCTAACCCTCTCATCATGCATTGGCCTATTGATCTCACACCCTGAGTTCAGTTCTTTGTTTATTTAATATAAAGTTTTCATATGGGTCCTATTTGCAGCAGATGCCTGAGCATCTGTAGTATGTTGCAGCTACTGCTGGTCCCTTACAAGAGGTCAGCCTGCCAGTCTGGGGATACTCCCACTGGTTCAAGGGAGACAGGGGGAGAGGTAATCCTGCCAGCCCAAGGCTGCTCCCCCTATTTCAGTGTGCTGCAGAGAGGCTGGCTGGGGCACAAGGATGCTCTAGTGTAGGGCTAACCAGCAGGCAGCCCTTGCACTGAAGCACCCTCATGGCGCAGCCAGCTGCGTCAGCATCTACACTTGCATAGTTGCTCACTAAACAACTTTGCTGCAGGATAGTACTTGTACATACAAGTACGAACCTGCAGCAGAGTTTATTAGTTGACTGTGGTTTAATAGGGGCACATGTGTAGATGCTAAGACATTTACTGCAGAGCTAATTAGGCAGCTCCACAGTAAACGTCTAATGTAGATGTGACCACAGCTCCCAAACTGCCCAGCCGAAGCCAGATCCTAAGTTGCTGTTGCTCCTCAGTTTCTCATTCCTAAACCATCCTCTCATTTATGGTTTCTTTATTCTTCCAGATGGGTGTTGGACATATTACCCATGAACAAGCCAGAAATAAAGCTATGCTCCTTGCTCATTCAGATTTTTCAAAGATCAGTCAACCCCTTAAATGGATTCTCTTTGGCCTGAGGAACTGTTATTCATTTAATTAGTATTAAATAAGGCAGCTATGGCATGTTAGCTGGAATGAAAATACAGATGACATATTGGCATTTTTATTATTTAAAAGTTAATTAGTTTGCTGTTGTTTAGCTTGTTAGAATATTAGTATTAGGAAGGGGAAAACCTATTAAGATTAAATGAGGCAGAAAGCAGGGTAGGGGGTACCTTAAAAACTAAACTGTTGAGAGGCATATGCTTTCATATGCAACTGGCTGCTTTGTCAGATGACATGACAGTGTCTGAAAACTATGGTGTTGCTTTATGAAAGTGTATGTCTTTCAAAGTGCTGTAATGCCTAAGGAATCACCCTGCCCTGCCTTCTTCAGGGTGTGACCCCACCTGATTTCAGACGCACACAGCTAACCACCTCTCAAAGATGAAAAGGTAAATATATTTTGGATTCTTAAAAATCCTAGTAGTTCATAAAGTAGTTTAGAACTCTTTAGGAGAGATCTGACATTATTTCTTTGTGGACAATTTCACTGAATATTCCATGCCAAGCTTTTCTACAGAGATCACATTAAACATATAAAATGAGGTATTTAAAAGGTTATAGTCACCTGCTTTGCTAGGTTGATCTGGACAAGGTGCCCTCACTGTTTTTTCCCAAGACAATTAAGTTCTCTACTTTCTTTCAAACAGTGCTTAAAGTATTTCTTTATCTACGTATGTTTGTTACTTTCTCAACCCTTGGCATAGAGCCAGTTCAGGAAGGTACACATGCATTACTTTAAGCATACAAGTACTATATGATTACTACTGAGTACTACTACTGAATTGTACTGTCATATATGTGCTTATTGCTGCTGTTTATTGTTATTATATGACTTATTTCTGTCTCCAGTGTTTTAATGAACCTGTTGCAAAGCCAGTTTTTCAGAGACCTGTTTTTTTATCCACCCAGCCTACCTTTTACTAAGAACATTCTCAACTTCACCCAAGTAATGCATCTATGCATATGTTTGTATGCAATCTGCCACCCCGACCCCTTAGCCCGGGAAGTCTGCTGCTTCCCGGGGGCCCGCATCCAAGACATTGCGGAGAGGAGCCCGCAGCTCCTCCGGCCCACAGACCACTACCCCATGCTCCTTATTCACGTGGGCACCAATGACACGGCTCGGAGCACCCCCAGCCAGGTCATGAGGCGCTACAGGGAGTAGGGAGCGGGGCTTAGGGGTCTGGGAGCTCAGGTGGTGTTT
>NW_017728931.1:93065160-93087581 GCF_001723895.1 Crocodylus porosus | reverse complement strand
GATGCTTATCTTGCTGGGATCCTATAACCCCAGCTGACTTCCTGCCCTTTGGGCAGGGGGCTGGACTCGATGATCTCCCGAGGTCCCTTCCCGCCCTAATGTCTATGAAATCTATGAAATCTATGTGCACTTGCATACACAGGGAAGTACAACTATTAAAATATAGAAGGGGACTCTGACCCAGTGTCTACCTTTCATCACCTTTCATCAATTTAGGCTTCATTTTCTCTAGGCAGCGATTGGACCTCGGTCTCCGTAGAACCATTCCATAGGTTTATTTTTAAAGTCTTCATGCATATTATGCTTAACATCAAACAAGCTGAGGTAAAGGGTGGATTATGTTGTCAGTGAATTGTATCAGAAATTGTGTAAAAATGCAGTTTCCTTTCTTGTTGGCAGTAGGTTGGGGACCCATGCTAAAGTTTCAGCTCTTCAGAAGCATGAGATATGTGAGGTCCATCAGACTACAGGAGAAAGAAAACAAGGGTGATGGAGGGTGTATCTACACGAGATGCTAGAAGTGCAGTAGACCAAATTCTATTGTGCATTAGTGTGGCATGGCATAAGCTGTGCTACTGCACAATAGAATCAGTTTACAGTGCATTAGCATCACGTAAAGACGTGCACCTGCGCCACTGCTCAGTTGCGCCATTTACAGCACTTTAGTACTTGTTAGTACAGGTACTAAACTTAATGTGCTGTAATTACAGTGAATTAATGCATATGTAGACATGCCCACTGGGTTAAGGAACTGGCTCGGGGCTCAGATTTATGTTTTCTTCCCTTTCCTTCCATAGGCTTCCCATGCAAAAATATTTCCGTAGCTCTCAGGGGCATCATGTGAGTAATTTCATTAATGTGTGTAACGAGCTGAAAAGCAAATGACTTTCATTCCCAGAAAATAATAAATTCAGCATAGTTCATTGGTTCCTGGGTGGCAGAGCATTTTGCCAGTCAGTTAAATGTTCCCAGAAAATAAGTAAATTGTAATTTTCATTTCTCATTTAAAGTAAAAGTAGAGATGTAGGAGGTAATATACCCCATAAATACAGAGGTCTGAGACACTGTGTCACAAAGCAAGTTTCTTTTTTGTTAGCTCAGTGTTCATCAAAATGCAAATACAGTTCTCTCTACTTCTACTGCTTCCCCTTATACATGCTAGTTTCTTCCTTATGTGTACGTCAGCATTGGCTCATTTCATATTATGCTTTTGAAATGAAACAGACTGCAATTTCCATAAATTCTTCTTCTACTGAACAAAAGCTGTCCATTGAAGGAGCAATGTTTTGGTACATATGTGGCAGGAATAAATTTCCAGATTTTTCTGGGTTATGTAACCTGGGGGTGCATCTACACATGCAATTACTGCAGATAGATAAACTCTAGAGCTTATTGTGCCAGCATAGAGCTTATTGTGCCAGCATTTATTGCTCCCAGACATGCCATTTGTATGTGCTTCCAGGACCGCAACACACTGAGCTGGGTTGGAGCAGCCACAGCTGACAGGGGGCCCTGAAGCCAGTGGGGTCAGTCTGCTCCCCCTGGCTGAACATGCTGTGGAGGGGCTGGCTAAGCAAGAAGGTCCTCCATTGTTAGGCTAGCTGGCAAACGGCCCTCACACTGAAGCACCTTCATGCCCCAGCTGGCTATGTCAGTGTCTTCATGTGTGCAGCAGGATAGTAGTTATATTTACAAGTACTATCCTGCTACTGAGTTTATTAGTTTCCTGCAGACTAATAGGGCTGCACATGTAGATGTGAGGCATTTACTGCAGAGCTAATTAGTCTGCTCCACAGTAAACATCTCATGTAGACATGCCCAGGGTATATATTTTTAGTTCCTATGATTGTATGTATGCAACACGCAGGAAGGCTGTTTCTTTGTTAATAGACCCAAGAGATGGTATTTCTCTTCTACATCTCACACTAGGAGTGGGATTTTTCCAGTACTACATTTGAAGACAGATAATACCACACAAGCTAAAGTCATGAGGCCCAGCTGCAAGTTAGGCCTTTGAAGACTTTTGCAAATTTTGATTGTCTTTTTTTGTCAAGATGTCTCTTATTGCCAAATTAAATAAGAGTCTAAAATTCTTTAGATCTCCACTCCAGACTAATAGTACCAGATTTAACTGATTTGGGTCAAAGCAGTTTATGCAATGTCTGTCCCAGACCCCTTCCTGGTTTAACTTAAACCACAGTCCCCCAGCATCCCAGATCCTTTGCAGCCCTGGGCTGGGCTGGGCTAGATGGAGCCAGCCTGTTCTTTCTGCTCCAAAGTACAGGCTGGCTCCACCCCTCTCCTCCCTACCCAGAGCTCTGGAGGAAACTGCAGGCCTAGAAACATCTTCCTAGCTTCCCTTGCTGCTTGCTGCTCAAGCAGAAATTCCCCACTTCCTTCGTCCCTCCCTCCCATCTCCCAGCACGGACCCCAGCCCCACAGATCCTAGGCATGTGGTATGCTAGCTAATGCTGAGAGGTGTCTGTGTATCTCCAATTCACTGGGACAGGCAGATAGGACAAAGCAGACAGGATAGTGTCCACTTTGGGCTTTTTGGAACTAATCAACAGGTCAGCTAGGAATGTCCCTCCTTGGAAAAAGCTGTATAAGAAGAGCTTAAACTAATGAGAAAGTCTTTTGTTTTGCTGATAGATTGATAAACAATGTGGTTTGCAGCCCTGTCAGGTTTCCAGACAGGGAGAGGGAGATTGAAAAGCTCGGTATCACCAGCAGATATATGCACTGCACACACCCCCTTTGCCTCAGCCGAGGGCTGGGGTCTGGGAACACTCCAGCCCCTTGAGCAGCAAGCTGGGTAAAGCCTGGAATGGTGCAAGCCAAAGTCGTGGTTTATACCCCTCACTAACCAGAGCATCCTGCTCGGGCCTAGCCATGGCCCCCCTCAGCTCAGCAGTGTGGAAGAGAAGGGCAGGCTGCTCTAGCGCCCCCCGGCTTCTAACCTGATCCACTGCAGGCATGTGCCTGCATATCTGAAATGAAAAGGGAATATCTATCCACCTCCAAATCAGTTCAAGCTTTTCAGGTTAAACTAACCTGCAAAGATGGAATCAGGATTTTTTTAATGTCTGTCCCTAGCCTAGTGGGGTGCCATGGTTGCCCTCAGGGGCTAGTTCTGCTACATGCCCTAAAACATGCCATAGGTAAAAAGGAAGATGAGGGCACTGCCAGTGCTCTGCCAGTACAACAGCAGGGAAGTAGCTGCTTGATATGTACTTACAAGATTCTAGAAGGACCAGGCCCATTTTACAGGACTAGGTATAAAAAGCCCACAGTCCATACCAACTCTCCTAGGAGAAAAAAATTTCTTTCTGATGCCAAATTGGTATTCAGAAGGACCCTTTACAGAAAAGAAATACCCTCTGGCCAGGAACCTCTAGGTTTTCTGTGTGGTAGTAGAAACATCAAGGCACCCCTTTCCAAAATCCTGAGCCTTAGTTCTGGTCACCATCCCAAAACTGCAGAGGAAGGATGTGGAGGGGGAAATCAGAAGTCAATGGCATTCATGTAGAGAAAAATCATCCCTTCTTGGCCCCAGCTGGCAAACAGGAAAAGACCTAGAACAGGTGATTACCTGACATATTTCACAATATAAGAGAGCTACATCTATAGTCCAGCTGGGGAACTGGACTTTACATTACACACAGTGGTTGTAGAGTCAGAATGCTGCCTCCTAGTTGACCATCCCTTCCATAAATTGTCTATCTCAGTTTTAACATGATTCAGACAGTGGTGTAACTGCAGGGAGTGGTAGGAGCAACCCCCAAGTGCTAATTCCGGAAGGGGTAAGGGTGGGGAGTGTGGAAAAAATGCATTGCTGCTGAAACCCATATGTTTGTGCTTGGGGATCATGGTAGCAGCTGCAAGTTACCACTTCCACTTTGCCCTGGGCATCTGGTCACATCCCTACATTGCTGGATTCAGGTTCTTTGCATCAATTTCTTTGCTTGAAAGATGATTAAAGCACTTTACTTCTGATAGGAATTTTCTAATTTCTAATCTAATTTTACCCACAGCCATCTTGTAAATCACTTAATCTTGTGCTGATATCGTTTTCAGCTTACAAAAGCTCTTCTTTTCTACTGTTCATGTGATGAAAGTATTTTAAGGGCTGATCAGTTCCCCTTGCAACCTATTTTGTTACACTATACAAGCCAACTCTGAATTGCCCTAATTCTGACCCTTGCTATGTTATTCAAATACTGTAAAATGCCAAAAAAAATAAAAATCAGTGTAGAAATGTATTGCTTTACTCATTGGTTTGTCTTGTTGGGAGGGGTGGGGTTTGCTGGAATTTTTTTTTTTGCCGAGTTGTAAATTGTGTAAACTTAATTGTTCTGTGAATTAACTGCTGCAATATGTACAGCCACATCATTAATGATAGCTGTGTGACTAATGTGTAATTAAAGGGAATCTGACAGACACTGCTAAATACCTATTAGCATGACTAATAGAAGGAAAATAAAAATAAATTATGTTAAAGCTGTTTGGAGATCTAAAATATAGAAATGGTTAATTTGGGGGAAATGGTGCTTTAAAAATTTGTTTAAATATCATGTTAAAACATTTAAATGATTCAAAGCCATCAGACAGTGCACATAATCTATGTGATTCAGAATATGAGACCCTTTCCACTCCACTCAGAGCTAGTTAGGCCTCAGCTGGATTACTGTGTTCAATTTTGACCATCACATTATAAAAAGAATGAGGAGGCTCCAGAAATGACAGACAAAAATGATAAAAGGTTGGAAAGATTGTCAGAATCTAGAGAAAATAAGATTAACAAGGGATGTGATAGTTTCCAAATATCTAAAAAATGGGGGGAAAAACATTGTTTTTCAGTGCTGTAGAGTCAGGACACAAGGCAATGGTTTTAAATTGCAGCAAAACAAAGTTAGAATAAATCTCAGAAAAAAATCTCACTGTGAAAGCAATAGTATAGTGAACAAAGCTGCCTTTCTCATGTCCTTGTGACAAGGTATGTAGCAGACTCTATAGATTTGCCAGACTCTGACAAACTGGGCCATGATCACTGCTGCTATGGCCTCAAACTTGCAACCTCTGGGCTGTCAGCCATGGGCCTTGCCAGAAGCTGAGGAGTTTCCTTCATTGGAGAGTCACAAGAAGGATCTGACTGAGATGATTTAGTAATGGTGAATCTTGTATCTGTGCAAAGGTTTAAGAAATGACCCTTGAGGTCCCTTCCAACCCTGTGATTATATGATTATGATTTGCCTCATCCTCCATCACTACTCCTTCTTCTTGGTTCTTTATTATTATTGAAGGGGAGGGAGAAAGTCATCACATGATGTTAAGCCTAATATTTTTCACAGCTGATAGAGATCCTGGTCAGCCTTTGAAGAAATGTTACAATATTAGTCTTGTGGTACTAATTTTTACATGGGGTGGGAGGTGGAGCTGTTGGAAATGTAATGAGTACTCTCTGACTTAATCCCTAGAAATACAGTGAATTCTTGGGGCACGTTGTCCCATGGGACCAGGCATTGGTGTTTCTGCTGAGATGCCTGAAAAGCAAAAGATCCTGAGAGCATCTTTAATACCCTATGGTCATTTGTATTCAAGGACTGCTGTATAAACAGTAAATAAAAAGCTACACTAAGAAGCTTTATGTTATTTCTGTAGTTTCTTCTGAAAATTGACTTACAAGACCCCCATATCTTATGCCACTTGGCTGAGGGTTGTGGTTTGTCTTAAATAAGACTGCAAGCACTTTATAGGACTCCCCACGTCTAGATAGGTCTTTATACAACACCTAACACACTGGTGCTTAAAGGGGCCTTAGGTACTTCCATTATGTGAATAACTACAGGATAATAGGGAATAATGGAACACTTTCTGCCTCTTCATTTAAAATCACCATATTTCCATGCTACAAAGCAGTTGGAAAGCCCACTTAACCCACTGTATGAGACTCACCCTAGTGTAACAGCTGACAGTGCATTATTCCTTCCTCCTGACCTCCACTTTATGGCCCTGGTAGATTGTACGCTGTAAGCCAAACAGGTGTTAATCAGCTTAGTGGAGCAGTTGCATGGTAAGGTAAAAAACCTACTCTGATTGTCCTTCACCTCCACAGCTGTGACTTGTCACTAGAAGTTGGATAAGGAGGGGCAGGACTAGGAGCAGAACCAGGTTGCTGCTCCTGCCAAGGCGGAGAGTGGGCCCAGCACCATGTCCATTGCAGTGAAACCAGAGTGAAGCAACTTCCATGGGGCTTTGTGATCTCATTAAAACCAGTGGCTCTGCACTGAGAGTGGGGCTGTTGGGCTTAAGCCCTGGCAGCCCTGCTCTCAGCACAGAACTGCTGCGTCAGTTGTAGTGAGACCACAGGGCTGCAGCCCTGGAGCTGGCTCACTTTAAGCTCTGGGGGGCCTGATCCTTTTTCTCTGGAGCTCAAGTTGTGCCTGCCCCCATGTCACTGCCAGTGGGAGCAGAGCCAGTCTGGGCAGCAGTGGGAGGCATGCCTGCTGGGTGCTCTGGAGCTGCAATGATCTCTCTGCCTGAGGGGCAAGATGCTGTGCCCAGCCATGTTGTGCCGACTCACCCTGAATCAGGAGAAGCACTGCATTCTGGGATACTGGAGGACAGAACTTGAGTGGAATACCTGTTGGAACTGTGGCCACACAGTAATGGAACATGAACAGATTGAGGCAGATTGGAGATAACCCTACCCTGGAGTGGCATAACTTTAAGCCAAATGGTGAGTGTTTTAAGCCACTTAAAAGGTGTCAAGAGGCAGCCAGTTCAGAGGTTGAGAGCTCCAGAAGACACCTAAATTTACCATGTAACAAGGATCTTAGAGGTCACATGCCTAGAGTGCTGCTATACTACTGCAATCCCCTTGGTGAAGGCTGCAGCTGGGTGCAACTTTTAAAGCAGACCTGAGGCTTTTTTGTATTGAGACCTGAACTGTCTTGTCTCTGGTTCCAGGACTGAAGTGGAAGTTCCAAAAACGTGGCAGAAAACCAACTTTGTAGCACCCTTCCCTCTTGCTGCCCATTAGCAGTATACGCATTTAATTTTAGGGGGAATTCACAAAACTTATTCTGACCCTTAGTAACAGTAACACCTAAAACAATCAAACAACAAACAAAAATAAAGCCCTTTAAAGGTTTTGGATCTGAGCTGTTCCCAGACTGGGAAGAATTGGATGGCTATTAAACAGTCTACACATGTTCACAGCTGGCTAGAAGAAGTCCTTCAACACAAGTCTTTCTGTAATTGTGTAATACAGTTAGGGGGAAATTAACTTTGTTCAATGATCCTCAAACTCATAATTTTTGGCTGTCTGTTGCAGCATGTTCTGCTGTAGCATAAACCCTTGAGAGACATTGCTTGGTAGCTGATTGTTTTCTACACAGCCTGTGCTTCCTTAGTGTATTTGTTTATTATGAAGAGTACCTGTGAATATGCCAGTCACTTACACAGAAAACATGAAAACTGGCAAAGCAAATGAAAACACTATTATCCTTTTGGCCTGTAACAATTGTTCTGATTCTTTACTGTTTATCTGATTTGTGCATTTGTTATGCATTTAAGTATTTGAAAACAATGGTTTAAAACAGTCCAAGCAGAAATTCTCTGGAGGAAGAGTAGAGTCCTTAAAGACAATAAAGCATGTAAAAGATATGCATGTTCAAGTGATACAGCAAGTGTTATAACTATTTACATTTGCAAGAGGCAACTTTAAACATGGGTGATGTCAGTGGGAATGATATTCGGGTGTCATGAGTGGATAGCAATTTTTTTTGCACTGTGTTTTGGTGCTGGATTTTCAGCTACAAGGGGCACCAAACATCATTTACCCAAACCATGTATTTTGCTCTTAAAAGATACACATGCACGCAAGCACGCACACACACATGCACACACGCAAATCCACAAGGGGTGCAGTGGCATGAATATACCACCCCTTTGGACCATGCTGTGGGAGCAGCAGCAGGAACTTTTTTGCAAGTCCTCAAAACAAGTAAGAATCATATTGCCCCGTTCTTAGTATCCCCTTCCTTCCCCACCAGGCTCAGCAATACATATCTTCCCCTTCCATTGATCCCTTCCCCTGCCCACTGCTGCTGCTGTCCCTGGCTGGTATGGGCAGAGGGGAGAACTCCAGAGCTGGGCTCAGCAGAGGGCAGCAACAGCAGGATGCCCCCCAGGTTCCCTGCAGGGGCAGATTCAGGATTTGGCAAAGGAGACTGGGGAGGTGGCTACATTCCCCCTCTCCTAGCCTCCTCTTCCTCCTACTGGTGTGGGCAGACAATGCTGCAGGGGTGTCCAGGGATGTTTTAAAGCTCCCAAGGCAGGTGAGAATTCCCCCCTCCCTTCCCCTCTGTGCTCAGAAGCACATTCTCACCCATCTCCTCCTCCTGTTGCTGTTTTCCCTGCTTGGGGGTGGAGAAAGCTTCTTGTCCACTCCAGCCAGGCCTCACAGGGCCTGGGTTCAGCTGGAGCAGCAACAGTAGCAGCAGCAATGGGCAGAGGGTGGGTTCCCCAACACTGCTCAGTCTACTGCTGCCACTGTCAATGCCCTAGCTGAGCCCAATCCCCACACAGCCCAGCTGGAAAGAGCGGGAGTGGCTCTGAAGCTTCCCCCACCCCTAGGACAGAGGGGAAAGCAGCAGCAGGCAGGGGATGTAGGAGAAGGGGAGAAGAGGGGATGTGCCTCTGAACACTGAGGGAAAGGCAGGGGGGATTCTCACCTGTTTTAATGGACTTTAAAGAAGTCCCCAGAGGCTCCTGTGATATGCTCCAGACCAAAAGGACACCTGTACCACTGCACTTCCTCTGGATCCACCCTTGGGTTTGTGCCTCTGAATATCCAGCTGAAGTCAGCTTCACAATTTTATTCCAGTCCCAGTATGAAACATCTAGAATAATTTATCTAGATTTATCTAGATAAATCTTCGAACCTATGTATTAAGAATGACATCATTAAATCTCCCAGATATTTCAGGTTACCTTCAGTCAGTGTCAAGAGCAGGAATGTGTTTCTCAGAGGTGTTTCAATTCTGACTTTCCAGTCCTCAATATCAATAACTCAATATTTAAGTAACAACAGTGCAGACGCATAAAATACTAAAAACACAAACTCAAAGAAAGAAGGGAAAAATAACACTATCCTATCATTGTGATTTTTTTATAGTCACTCGATGTATTTAAGTAAATATTTCATACTTTTATTAAATAATATAATAGTATATATGAAGGCTTCCCCAGATTTATTTTCTCTGCTGTAGCAATGGGAAAGGGATAAATTCAAGGCAAACCTCCAATAATTAGATTCCATATATGAAAAAAATATAAAACTGTTATAATCTTCCAGGTATAGAATCTAATTATTAAGGGGGGGCATCTTATAATTGGAGTCATCTTCTATTTGAGTAAATGCGATAGGTTTTTTTTGCATGAAATTATTCAATTAAACTACTGTCTATGCAAATAGAAAAAATAAGAGCCAAAATACCACAATGGAGCTTTCCATGTCCTCTTCTGCAGCAAATGCATCACAACTGCAGTCATGCCATTATTTAAAAGAAAAACAGGATACTTGTGCTTTTGTTTGCTAGCATACTTTTTATGAACAGATAGTTCATTTTCTTTATTGTTGTTGCTGAACACATGCCAGCTCAGCAGCTGAGGCTACATCAATTTTCTCATCTGAAGATCAAGATCATGAATCACCTTCAGCAAACTAGAATATGGACTGAATGCATCAATATGAGTGTGTCCATGTTATGACTTTGCTTGCCAGAAAGCTTGTACTTCTCTGTGATGAAGTGCAGATTTTTCTCTTGGATAAGTCAAAATCTGGAGCCACTAAGCATTAAATCATTTCAAGCTAAGTATCTATTAACTCACTGAGGGACACAGAAAAACACCGTCCCTTCACTAGTTGGCAAGTAATTCACTTCTAAGCTATCTTGCAAGGTGTACGTAATATTGTTTACATTAAAATTGATGAATTCAGGAATAAAAAAAGAATACGAGACTAGACCTCAAAACACCAAATTTGTTTTCACAGGCATGAGTAAATGAATAACTATCTTAAATATGTGGGACAAAATCTGCTCAATCATGGAATTCGATGCTACCTGATACTAGCCTAGAAATCAATCATACCTAACCATTTTAATTCCTAAATACTAATGCAAAAACTGTCATATTTTGGTTTAATAACGGAATTTGAGTTTCAAACTAAATATGGGCAGGAATTTGGATCTATTAAACACTTTTCATATCAGCTAGCTGTTGTTGTATCCATCTGTTTATTTGTAACTAGCCTGTAATGTCATGAATTCTGACACTAGCTCTCTCTTCAGTTCCCCAGTCTCATTCTCCACAGTTGTCCATGGTGCAAGCTATTTTTCCCCAGACAGAAGACATCCCTTCATTAGAGATGATTAATCCTGGATCAGCATTCCCAAAATATAAGCTCTGCTAATGGTAAGCAATAAGTCATTATAGTTACTGGGGACTAGTCAATAATGGGAAATGTAATCACACTAGCTAATATTAACACAAAATAAAAACCCACTCAGTGTAAATGAGCACTTCTCAGGATTCAGGCAAAATGTAATACTAGTACTTTTGGTTCTTAAAATACCTAGTAGCTTTTAAGATGTGTGTATATTATAATAATATTTCTTCCACTACATCCTATTATAGTAGAAAAGCAAAAGTAAAGTCTACTTTTTCAACCTTTTTAAAGAATTTGAGAAAGCCAGCGTTAATAAAAATAAAGAATTGGTAATATTGACTAGGGCTCAACCTAATCCAGACCAATGATGTGCAAATATTCATCCCCAAAGGGTCTCTGCCAGTGCACTTCCATCTTGTTCTGTGACAGATCCACTAATAAGTCATTCTATGTTCTTTTGAATAGACTGGTAACAGCTAAAGGAGAAAGAATACCTATTAGTATAAGTATAGCAGCAAGCAATCAGCAGTTACAGGCAAAGATACTGCAGTCTTAATTCTAATCATGCAAGTACAAGAAGCTTAAACTGCAGGACCCACAGAGTGCTAAATGGTTTAGGAATGCTTTATCAAGCTCCTCATCCAGGGTATATTTTCAGTAACAGCAGATGGGTGCTAAATGGCCATACAAGTATGAAAGTATTCTGCCCAAAAATGATGAAACATTTCCATGTGGCTAAAATTCACGTATCGTGTAATTTATGCAATATGGCCAGAGTACAGTTGTATTAAACATGTGTTTGTGATCCTCGTGAATGGATCCCATCTATAGAAATAGGTATAACAATTCTTTTTATACTGGAACATGACCATAGTAAGCTCTTGTGACCTAAGATGATATATGAATAAGTGTCCAATGTGGCAAGAGCATTGCACTGAGAAAGCATAATATGAAACTGCTCAGAATCTCTATGTGTTGCGAAGTGTTTAATTAGATTTGGTATAAGTCACAGCTGGCAAAGGATTTCACTGATTTTCTTTTCTTCACAAGATTTGTCAAATATTTCCCTAATGTCATTAGAATTCTAAATTAGTCATGCTTCATTTTAAGTCCCTCATCTTCAAACCTAATTATATGATTTCTTTCAAATGATATCACGATTGTAAAAATGTACTAGCTAGCAGCCTAGAGCTAGAGAATGGAAAGCAATTCATATGAGAAAAATAAATGAATCATATAAAGACGTCTACATATTATTGACAGTTATGTAGATTCACTTCAATATAATTGTTCAGTCTGACTTCCACAAAACTGGAACTTTTTGTAGAGATAAGTATGCTACAGCATTTAAGAAAATATATCTGTACAGTGAAGGACATTTACAATTTTTCAGCTTATTCTATTACCCAGAAGACAAAGTACAGTGATAAGATTTTGACATAAGATTTGAATGCAGTAAATGTACCACAAAGACAAAAAGCAGTGGCTATTTATGCAGAAGTAATGTTTTCTTCAGGCTCCCTGTCTCCCAGATTAATGATTCCTGTGATCACAGATTCTTCTTGAGCTGAGATGTTTTCCAGCTGCTTATTTGCACAATATGGAAGGTGGCCACAAAAATACATGTAAATCCATGGATTGGCACAGCTATTTAAATTCCCAAGGAGCATGATAATGGTAAATATCGGACCTAAAAAAAAATCATAAGGAAGAGAGAACAGTGAAGAAAGGCATTAGAAAAAGTAATTTATGTTTCATGATATATCTATTCTTTACATTAATATATGTGTAATGTATGATCATTTCATCCTGTTATAATAAAAAGGCTAGAATAGCATTAGAAGGTTTCAGTTTACTTAGATTTTAGAAAAGGTATTGCACTTCTTTAGTTGTCTATGGAATACAGTGGATTGGCACTGTATATGTAACACTATATATGTATCCCTGTACATGTGACAGATACATTAGAAGTATTTTAATGTGTGTGTAACTTCTTTGCCTTGATATATCTCATTTCAAATGTTAACATAGTTCCTTATTAACCTGGTCTATGAAAATGCTATAAGTTGGAGAGGCACAAGATTTTTTTTAATAAAGACCATCATGAAATCTTTTCAGCAGCCAATGTTATTGTCTAATTTTGTTTAATGTATATCTTTGATATCTAGAGAGCTGAATTTCTAAGTCATATAATGGTCTGCTTTTCACAAAGGAGTTGCAGTATAACATCAGTGAGATTATTGTGGCTCTCAGCATTTTATCCTTTGACATTTTGGTATTGGTATTATACATATTCATGGTTACAAAATTTTTAATCATTCCATAGTTCATAGCTAATATTTCAACATTCAGAATACATTTTTCCAGATAGTATCACTGTTATAAATACTAAACTAGAAATCTACTCCTTTATTTGAACACTAGTTATATTTAAAAGACAGATTCAATTTCTTTAATATACAAAATATTTCTGAATGTATAACTTGATCCTTTCCTTGTGCAGATGAAAGTAATAACCCTTTTTACTATTCTATTTACTAATCAATACTAGTTCATCTTGGTTACTAATCCTAACCTGCAGAGAAAAAAGGATCAAAAGCATGCTTATGTACACACATACACATATACAAAACCATTAAAAAAAAAATGCATTGTAAAAAACCTTCAGCCAGTATACATCATACCGTTCGCAAAATACAATTATATCAATTTTAGTCACAATCAAATGACTGTCCATAAATTCTATATCTAGATAAAATTTCTATGAAAAAAAAGAAGAAAGAAATGTGGCAATGTGATAGTCTGCTTTGAAGTTATTTAGGAGGTAAAGGGATCTCTTACCTTCAGTAACACCACTTGGGAACCACACTGACCACAACTGTGCAATGAAGAAAGGTGCCCAACACAGAACATATGCAACCACTGTCACCACTGTCATTTTTACAGTCTTGATCATAGCCTTTGAAATACAGTTAATACTGCTGGTTCGAGATGGCAGAGTTTGCTTCTGATTTATTTCAAACTCATTCTGTTTTTTAACATGTATATTCTTATAGATTATTTTGCAGATTTTAACCTGACATACGATAAGGATAGCTGTGGGAATGAAGAAAATAGCCACAAAAATCCAACTCACATATGCCCTTGAGCCCCAGGGTTGGATGAATTCGCCCCAACATTCAAAGATGCCTGGAGATATTTCAGTCTTAGAAAAGATAAATACCTGTGGAAGGCTAAAGAGCAGTGATACAGACCAGCTGGTGCAAATGGGAGCATTCCAAAGAGCTCTTTTCTTTTGGAAAGTGACCATAGGATAGCATACTGCCTGGTATCTGTCCACTGTCATGACCACTATCATGTAAGTGGAAGCAAACATGCCCACAAGCTGCAAATATTTGATAGTTCTGCACAAGACATCTGGCCCTATGAAAACATCTGTGATATCCCATATTAATTGGGGAAGGACTTGAAAAAATGCTACCACTAAATCTGCTATGCTCAGGTGAAGCATGAAAACATACATCCTAGACAACTTCTTTCTTCTTCTCCACAGTACCAAAATGAGAATAAAATTGCCCACAGATGCTGTTATAAATATTACTCCCAACACTGCAATCTCTACCTGAGCTAATTGCTCATCTCTTTCTGGTCTTCCAACTGGATCTGACTTATTTGTCATGCTCAGGAATCGGCGAGGAAAAGGACTTTCAGTCTGATATGCATTATCTTGCATAGGAAATGAAAAATTCTTCATAGTGCACAAAAGCTACTTTCAGTAGCTGCTACTGGCAACTCAGGTTGACAGCTGGGAAGGATTGGCTAGTAAATATAACAGCACTGATTCAGTTTTCTGTGTGTCTTGAAACAAATCTCTTCATTCATGAATGAACCTTGTTCAGTGGACCTGCATCTTGATAGAATTCTCCCCTTTGCTACAGTGCAAAAAGGATTTATATAGTCTTCAAATAGAGCCTTATGTAACTTCAGTATCATCTGATTGGCTATAGCTGTTTTAGCCAATAGGAAAGTAAGGAATATGAATGAGATAAATGTATAAATAAGATGAGGGAAGCTCAGAGGCTTGAAATAATCA
This sequence comes from Crocodylus porosus, assembly GCF_001723895.1. Classification (NCBI taxonomy): domain Eukaryota; kingdom Metazoa; phylum Chordata; order Crocodylia; family Crocodylidae; genus Crocodylus; species Crocodylus porosus. The sequence goes on along the minus strand of NW_017728931.1, from coordinate 93,073,032 downwards.
CATCACTTATTCCAGTGAAAACCCTAAATTATAAATAACAATAGCCAAAATCATACTTACATGGTTTTACTTGTGAAATCTTTTCCAAATATGATTTTATGAAAGCCATAACTTTAAATTTTACAACAAGGAATGTTTATATGTAATGGAAAAGTTAGGCTTCTCAGTTAGGATGCATGGTAACAATCATTCTCTTGGACTCTCGGGAAAAACACCACATCCTAAATGCAGCAGAGAGAAAGAAACATTTTTTCCATTACTTTTTCTGTTTTGAGATCAAAGTCATGTGATTCAGAAAAGAAGGAATTTAAAAAATAATACTTTTTTGCAAGTAGTGGCCAAGATCAGGATCTTTTTTCTCAGCAAAAGGGTAATATAACGCACGTGAAATAAATTATATCTATTGGGACTGTTAGCCAGATGACATTTTAATGGAAACAAAATGAAAATTCAACAGGAAACCCAGCTGAGAACAGGTCTCACTGAAAAGCAGGCTCCGCCTTTACTGCCGTAGACCACATGCCCTCTTTTGCCATGACTTTATGAAATCAAACCCTGCCCTGAGAAAACCTGGTAAAAGAGAGTTTAATTAAAGTGCAGAACAAACAAACTGTGCAGAAAAACATGCTAAAATGTGTGTGTCCTCAGAAGCTGTTACTATGTACAATAACTACCCATATATTCTTACTGGTGTGCCTGTTTTCCTTGCCTGTGCCACAATATATTGTGGAAGTTATTTGTAGCGGTATAGGTGTGAAGTGAGGATAGTAAATCTGTATAGTTTACTTCACTGTGGGCACGTCTACATGTAGCCATATGGTGCCTTTGTTACTGTGCTGTCATTCTGGACTTCCTTTTGGAAGTAGCGTGACATAGCATCTTGTGTAGACATGCCCACAGTTTGGGTCAGAGGCCACCAAACATTGTCAGTGGCTTCATCATTAGCTGTATGCTAGTATAATGGAGACTGCACACTCATCAGTGATAATGCTGGAGCAAACAGCCTCTCGGGTCCTTCTGCTTTGTTTTGTTCTTTTCTCTCAAAGATTATCTTCAAACCATTTCTTCAGTCTTTATTTGCTGTCCTGTTCCAAAACTCCTGCCATGCCCATTGCCAGTTTACAGATCCATAAGGGCAAAAATTATATTTTAAATGCGTTAAATACATTTAAAATGTTTTGGAGCCAAGACGGGGCTAGATGGAGCCCATCTTAACAGTGGTCTGGTCACCAGTAGTGCTTTTAATATTATTTCCAGCAGGAGAAGTGCTTAAGCAAATACATCTGTTTGAAGGTGATAAAAGTAGAAAAATGGGGCTACATTCCAGACCAGCAGACTATCATCAATATATACAAAGGAGAATTTTTGATGTTTGGTGACAGAAGAGAATATCAACAACTGGTGAGAGTTAGTGAACTACAGAGACAGATGTTACATGTTGTCCTACCCAGGAATCTTGGCAACCTGCTAGAGTTCTTCTTACATGAAAAGTTTTCAAGCTTCACCAGCCTGGGAGAGTGTGGTTAAAATTTAAATGGACAACAAACAAGAAGCTGAAATAGCCTGCTAGTCAAGCCTCTGTAGCCTAACTACCCTAGTTCTTGCCCTCTCTTGCTCCCGAGATGGGAACCTCCATAGACTTCTAAGGCAAGGATGCTACTATGAGAATGGACAAATAGCCAACAGAACTATCAACTTGAACTTTTCCACCTATTACAGCCATGGAGAATTATAAATCAAACTGCACTGGACAGTGCTGCAATTGTTTACATCTAAAACAACTACCATTATAATCAAGTTACAAACAGAGGTGTATGTGCCAAAATGCAGAGTTATTTGAATCCTGACCTTTTCTTGTAATAATGAACATATGTAACAAATCTGAATCCTTACCTACTTGTTTACATTCCCCCCTGCCCTCCCTTAATCCATCTTGAGAGTGGGGGAATGGCATGGAAGGGTGAGGCAGAAATGGAGTGCTTTCCTGTGAAGCAATACTGAAGGTTCCTTCCTAGCGTATCTGAGAAAAATGGATAATGGTCCTTCAAGACTGCATCAGAGGGCAGAGAAAGTCCTGCTTTTAGTGCTGTCCCCCTTCCAAAAGAGAAAAATCTAATGTTCTGCAGGAAATAAAGGGAACAGAAGGCCCCAGGAAGGAACTCTGCTGGGAAAGGGAGTAAAGAAGCAGACCATTCCCATCAGGAGAAGCAGACATTATGGGATGAGGAAGTTTGGTTAGAAGCCCAGGTGATAGGAAAGGGAGTCCAGCGTAATATGGCCTCGTGGAGGGGAGATAATCCATCTGGACAGAGGCGAGTGTTAACATGGTGGACTGTTGAACTGCCTTGAGCCATACTGCTCTGCTCAACAAGACATCCAAACTGAGAAGATGTGGTACAAGTAGATGTAGATGCCACCTTGCAGTCTATTAGACTGCTTGTTCTCTTCAGAAGCTAAATCCCACCCCTGCATGTAATGTTGCATGAAGCCTTTTCAGCTGTTCTGCAATTGTAGATGTAGTAGTAAGGATGGTAAATGCCATTTACCAAACTCCAGCTCTGGGTCCTGCATAATATGCATCAAATATTATAATACTATTCCATAACATCCCATAGGTAGGGATCTCTGGAATCTGCGCTGGAAGTGTGTGGCATGATGACTTCTTTAATCTTGGAGTTTCCTCCATGTGCTCCCCACTGCTGATTGGTGAAGGGGCCCTGCTGCTCACTGCTCACCACCTACATTTGCTGCCCGCACCTGAAACCAAAGCTTCAGTTTTCACCACCCAGCCATCAGGCATGCGTGGTGAGTGGCGAGTAAGAGGGCCCCTCTGCTACTCGGGGGCAGGGGTTGTGTGGAAGAAACTCCAAGATTAAAGAAGCCACCATGCCACGCACTTCTGGCACAAATTCCAGAAATCCCTACCCATAGCCCATGCCTGTTTTATGGCCTGATCCAAATTCCAGTTCTTTGTTCTGGAGTCCTGCTCCCCTTCTGTCAGCGGGCTCTGATCTGATCCACAAAGCACACTATTCCTACTTAGTAGACATCTGTGAAAGACTGTGGGTTCTGTACCAGAACACTAGTGAGCAAATGGTTAAACACTCTGTATTAACCCAGGTAACTAGAGAATTGCTGGAATTACTGTTCTGATTCTTGGTCTAGCATTGGACTGGGGGAGGTGCGCTCCCTCCTCCAGAAAGTGATCTCATTGATCCGCAGTTCTGCCACCCACTTTTTATGTAAATGGCAGATTTTCTGGTGCACCAAAAGTTGTAGGCCTTCAAGTCCTCATTGTGAAGGACTGAGAAAAAATTCTCCTGAGCTCGCAGCAGGGGGAAACTTACTGACCCAACTGGAACTGTCTACGAGTGACCAGCAACCACTGTGGTTTGTTAGGAGCTGCTCAATCAAGATCAGCCCCTCCTGTGGTAGTAGGAAAGGCAAGCAATGGGTGCTGGATGAGTACAGGGAGCCGGAAATGCTGAGGCACCGGCAAAGGAGCTCAAAGCCATGGGCAGCCAGCAGAATTACAACTTAGGAGGCCCAGGAGGCTCCATTAATTTTAAGAGCTGCCATGAGAACTGTAGCAGTAGGGACGGCAGGGAGCACTGGCTGGGAGACATGCTGAAGGAAAGGAGCCATCTGGAGAGCTAGCAGTGCTCCAAGCAGGTCTTACTTTTGGGTCTTTTTTTCCTTTTACTTTACTGGGTGTCACAGGGACACTGAGGTGTCCTGTGCCTTAAGTAAAGAAGGTGGGCTGCGGTCAATCAGCAGGGCAGCCCCAGGTGCTGGTTGCTATGGCAACCAAGTAGGTCATGTGACTGGAAGGGGGCAGGGCCAGGCCCTGTATAAGCAGCTCAGGTTGGGGCCTGAGAGCAGTTCCCCTCCGGCCACTGCATGAGCAGGAGCTCTGCAGTGGAGAGCTGAGCAGCAGAGCCTGCGGTGGCAGTTTGACTGCTGCAATGATGCAAGGGGAGAGGGAGAGCCTTGAGAAAAGGTATTGGTGGGAGCCAGCGTTGCGTGTGGCTTGTGTTATAAGCCGGTGGGCTTTTTGCTTGTGTTGTAGTCGTGTGGCTCACGGTTTGTTATGATTACACCGGAGGACCGGGTGAGGCTGTAGGGGTGAGAGGAGGCCTCACGGAGGCTCCCCAGTAGCTTGGGGGCTCCCGGTGCCCAGCGGGGGGGCACAGTGAGTACTGCCACAGGGGCACATTGTGACAAGTGCCTCAGAGGTGCTCAGCGTGGCTGTGAGAGGCGCGGCAAAGGCCCTAGAGAGGGCGAGAAGCACGGGGAGGTGCGGCAAAGGCCCTAGAGAGGGCCGCGTAGTATATCAGGCCACCCCAAGGCAGGCGGCAGGCACTTTTGATAGGCACTCAGGATGGGTCTGGACCGAAGGGGGTTCCAAAGGGCTTCCATGGCAAGAGGGGAGCCCAAGGAACCAGAGGGGCCAGGTAAGGCTCCGGCCACCTGAGCCTAGCTGGACTTACAGAAACAGACTACCATTAGTGACAGGATTTAGAAGGGGGCCAGGCAAGGCTTGGGTCACCTGAGCCCAATTGGATGGTTGTTACTCGTAGGACTCAGAGAGGGGACAGGTAAAGCTCAGGCCGCCTGAGCCCACCAAAGTAAATACCCAAGGCGGATGTGGGAGTTTGGGGTAGGTCACCTGGTTGTGAGTCACCCCAAAATCCCCGAATGGCCCCTGGAGAGGAGGGGGGTACGCGCCGGACCGCTTGCGCTACTGTTAATCTCGCCTGCCACGTCTTGATGGATAAAGGGGGTTCACCCAAAATGGGGCGCGAACGGTCCAACGTGAAAGGGTACCTCGGCTCCAAAGTCCGGGGGTCCTGAGGGCTCCTTGCTCCCCTACACCCTCGCCCGAGCCTCCGGTGTATGGGGGCCCCGTTGGGGCTCCCTGGTGACGGACTAGTCCGGCGGGGTACCTGCCCACTGACGGACCCGCCCCGGAGTCCGCCCAGCACCTAGTGTCCCTGGTACCGGTGGCCCCTCTAGTTCGGATTTATGCTGCCCTCACGGGCCTGAGTCTCTAGACCCGGGGGGGGGGGCTACAAAGTCCGCCTCCCTGCCCGCGGGTCTTCTTCCGTGGCCAACTGGCCACCAGTCTCCGGATAAGGGTTCCTCCGGCTGAGGCTCCCTTCCCGGGTTCCTCCGTCGGGACCGCCTCCGATCCCTTCGGTACCTGCGTCCCGACGGGATGCCCCGCCGATCCCTGCTCCGCTGCTACCGGTACCGCCGCCGCCGGTGCCTCCGCCGCCGGCATCCCTTGCGCCACTCCCGGCTCCGCTGCTACCGGTACCGCCGCCGCCGGCGTCCCTCGCGCCGCTCCCGGCTCTGCTGCTCTCGGGTCGGCCGCCGCGGATTCTGCTGCCGCCGGCGTCCCTCGCGCCACTCCCGGCTCTGCTGGTCCCGGGGCAGGCTCCCGCCGGAACCTCCGTCCCCCCCTGACCAGGGTAGGGGTGCTCCTTTTATCTGGCCGGGCCGGTCCCTCACTGGCCCGGTTTACGTTCCGGCGAACTTTTAAGCCCCGGCCAGACTTCCGGGTCCAATCCCGGAAGTTGGACGGTACCCCGGGCTTTCTCGCTCGGGCCGGGTCCCCTGGGGTCCTGGCCCCCTCACAGCGGATTGCGGGATAGGCCCAAGGATGCCCAGAGAAAGGGGCGCTGGTGTTGGGTTGAGCCTAGGGGGCGCTAGGTAGGGCACTAGTGGCAGACCAAGCTCAGGGGCGCCAGAGAAAGCGGGCACTGGTTGTAGACCAGGCTCAGGGGGCCAGCGGAGGGGCGCTAGTGGCAAGCCAAGCCCAAGGGGACGCCAGGTAGAGTACTGGTTACAGGCTCAGCCCAAGGGGACGCCAGGTAGAGTACTGGTTACAGGCTCAGCCCAAGGGGGCGCCAGACAGGGCGCAGAAGTTTAAGGACCAGACAATGGCCAGGAAGAACTGCAAGGCTTGGGGCATGCTAAAGGGGAGGTAAGGAGGCACACATCGCCCTTAAGGCAGGGGTGTGCAGAAGCACCCATACGGAATAGGGGTAGTAACACTTATACCATCCACCAGGGGAAAAAGCAGCCTCCCATCTGAACAAATTACCATCAAAGACGTGGCGGGCGAGAACCAGAGGGGGCTGAGTACACCTTAGGTGATGGTGGGGGGCACTAGGGAGTTCACGGCCGCTCCTAGGTCCCACCCCCTGACACTGGGTCATAGAGCCTGGGAAGCTGGGCTGCAGCTCTGGGAGAAAGGGTAGAATTGAGCCACTGCTGGCTTAGTCACACTGGCAGGGGAACCGACTTTAAGGAACTGAGTTGTTGAGGGGAGGTGGACAGACTCACCACACCTAGGAAGGCAGTAGGTGCTGCTGAACTTTGAGGATGGACACCAAAGCATCCAAGGCTAGGAAATATCCAAACTGGGCAAAGGTGGCCAGGAAAGCCTGTATATTTTCTTTTGGTTCCTTTTATTACTTTTGGGAGGAGAGCTGGGCACTTAAAAAAGACCTGCAGCCCTAAAGACTGGATTATCTCAGAACCAAGGGACACAGTCCATGGTAACAATGACCCTACTGGCTGAGACTTACCTGAGTTCTGTTTCACCATATGTGTGGTCCTCCATTTCTCCTCCATGGATCGTGCCACAACTGACCGATCAGAGGTCCAGTTCAGCCAGGCCTCCGTAAGCCAGGCCCAAGACGAATGAGATCTGGAGGGGCAAAGAACAGAGGAAGTGCTCATTGAGAACCGAAGGTGCAATGGATGCTGTAACCACGTGGTGGTGTTTAGACAGGGTGTGGGGGAAGCTGGAGTCCCATAGAAGAACTGGACCCAGCTCCTCCAGGACTACAGTGATCTACTCCTGCTTCGTGTAACAGGGGGGACCTGGTGGCCCCACCCACCTGTTATGGGCCAACCGCCCACCTTCTTCCCACCATGCCTTGTTGTTAATTAATTGTTGTTAATTAAACGGGAGGCTGCCCATTGTGTGCCCCGATGCCACGGGGCGCTATCTGCGGCTCCGTTCCTCCCCTATACTGCAGCCCAAGCCTTGCAGATGTTATTTGTAAATTCCTCTTTATGTTGGGGTCCCGGCCACTGTGAGCCTATCCCTTTTCTCTCTAGCTAGGCCTGTCAGTCAAAAAAACCCTACTAATCAGGGTTTGACTCCCAGGCTCTAGCTCTCAAAAAAACTTCACTCAGGCTCCTGCACCCTCTCTGGCGCTGGGGTCAGCTCACCCCCAAATATTGAACCCTCTCTGGTGCTGGGGTCCCCACACTGCAGTGGGCCCCCAGTAAGGCCTCCTTCCTCACCCAAACTACCGGTTTTAACATTCAACACAAAACATAGGCTTCTAAGGCCATATAATGGAAAAATGATAATACAGAAACAAGAAAGGCAACATGCCTGCTTCCTTTATATGATCATGAGGATGGCTCAGGGCATGGTGTAGTCTTCTGACAGAGACTACAGCCGCAGCACCATGGTCATTGGGAGGCTGCCTCTCTGGCCTTCTCCACTTGCCATTTGTAGGATCCTGGCCTTCCTCTTCCTGTCACCTGACCGGCTGGCAGGTCTTGAGCCTTAACCTCTACTTGACTGGCCAGCCGTGCCTGGAAGGTTCTGGATTTAAAGGGACCGCCCTGTCTCTTAGTAACAGGGTTAGGGTTCCCTGTTACAACCACCTGCCACCTAACACAAGTTCAACATCAAGACATGGCATGCGAGAATCAGGCAATCTCCACTGGGGTGCTAGAACTGGGTGTGCTCATGTCCCTACAGCCCAGGTGTGTGAGTTCGATGCCGAATTATATTAGGACTGAATTAAGCACAGGCTCAGACCTGGATGTTCAATTTAAAAC
>NW_017728931.1:93058418-93064910 GCF_001723895.1 Crocodylus porosus | reverse complement strand
TGACCTTTATATTTCTTATGCTAATTTTCTATAACCTAAATACATTATTCATCTATATGTTTTGCTGGTTTTTGCAGGGTTAAAATGTCAAGGCTGACATAATATGCGGTTGTTTTTCGTCATTGCAGTTTAGCCATGCAGTTTCCTATTAACCATATAAGCGGCTTGCCTGCTATTTTTATCATTGTTCAAAGGTCAGAAGGTCAGCATTTTCATCTAAGGGTCAGAAAGTGATTACCAGAATGTCAGTCGCTGACTCCTCAACCTCCTTGAAGCATTCTGGGAGTTTTAGTGCATTGTTTCTAATGCTAGGCCTTGCTTAGCATAAGCACTCTCTCACACCAGGCTCACAGGGTGCAGGGCTGTCGGGCCCCGCAGCTCTATCCTATGCTACCTCAACACTCATCCCAGAAGTTAACCAACAGGTAGGTGTGTTCTTCTCACCAGCTAGCAACTAGGGATGTCAAAGGTAATTGTTTAGCTGATAACTACAATGATAACCGGTTAGCTACCAGTATCCTTTAGGGTGGGCACAGTCTGGTAGGGAAGAGGGGGAAGGAAAACCACATGGTGCCCCAGTAAGAATCAAAAGGCAGCAGGGCAGGCGGGAGGGAGGGAGAGAAGCAAGGAGCAGGGGAGGGGGAGGAAGATGGGCAAAGGGGACTAGTACCCATTGCCAAAGAGGAAAACAGCAAGCAGCCTAATGACTCATCAATTTAGCAATTAGCTGCTTATTTACAGGTGCCCCTCTCCCCAAGCCCAGAGCTTCACATGGGCTATGTTGTCTGGCTGGGCTTGCCTCCTCTTCCCTTTCCCTCAGTCAAAGGGCTCTGGGATCTGGAGAGGCTCCCAGCAGCAGCTGTGTCCAAGCTACTGTGTTATCAGTTAATTGTTTAACCAATATACTTAGAGGAGGTTAAATGAATATGCTGGGTGGGCATCTTCAGTTCATTCAGCTGGAATTAGAATTATTGAAACAGGCAAAAGCCAGATGGAAAACTAAGTCTTAAATGATGCACAATATAAGTAAGCTACCAATTAGCTTTTGTTCCTTTGGAGGCTGCTGGGAGATTAAGTAGAAAACCCAGACTATGTAGCCCCCAGCAACTGTGGGACAGTATTGGAGGACTAGCCAAGCAAGATTCTAATAGACAGGGTCAGCTACCTCCGTACAGCAAAGTGCAGTGATTATTAGTGTAGACATAGCTAAAGGGCAAGCCCACTGTGTGAAAGACTACCACTTTTGCACATACTGAATAAGTCCTTCCTTTGCAAACAGTCCTACTAGCATAAGTTTTTACTCTATTTCAGATATAATTTGGGTTAATATATTTAGTAGTGTCTAAGCCTTAGCACAGCACACATACTCTTTGCAGTTTCTTCATTCATTTGAAACAAGGTTCAGGATAAATTTACATAGATATAATTTTTTTCTTAGAATTATTTTTTAATTTTTTTAAAATGTGCAACCAGCATGAGAATATAACTCATTAAGAAAGGATGTGGTAATAAGGAAAGAAAACCAAGCTAACAAATGATAATGTTTAACTACTCAGATTTTCTCTAACTCCAGTATTTCCATTCTCCTATTTCCTAACTTTGCCTTTTTCTCAGCTGCACCTAATCCAGAATCATATTCTTTCTAAATGATTTCCTTCCAGCAATCAGAGGACCACTTGTAAATACTTCCTGCTATATAAGTCCCAAGTGTCCAACTAAATTATTTCCATTACCCTGCAAAATTTGTTACCAAGGCATTTTGGCAGTTTAGCCAACCCTACTACAATGGAACATAAGGCCTCCTCCAGACAGTATATCTATTGCACAATTACCTTGCACAATAAATTTAGACTGGCTACATGTGCAAATTAGCCATCATGCCCTAATAAGATCCAACCAGCTATAAAGTTATTGCTTGAAAATGTGTAATAACTTTATAGCTGGTTTCTATTCAGCTTTAATTTGCATGGGTAGGCAGCCTGCAGCTGGGAGATTACAGTTGCTGTGATCTCCCAGCCATTATGATCCGCCAACTGTGGGGCAGTCCACACTCCCACAGTGAGTAGATTGCAGCAGTGCCCCACAACTGAGAGTCTCACAGCTGACAGGGCTCTCAGTCCTGGCTATGCCTCATGCACATCCAGGACTAAAAGCTAGGGTGGTCCAGTTGTCTCTCAAGAGAAAAATCGAGGACATAAAGACATAGGGTTTCATGTCAATAGAGGACAGAGTAGCAGAAAACCAGAATGTCCTCTATGATGGCCATGGCCAAGAGTCCCATGACACCCTTAGTTCTGGCTGTACATGGTCCCACAGTTAAGAGTCCCCTCAGCAAAGGGGGCTCCCAGATGTGGGATTCTGCTTCTTGTCAATGTAGAAGAAGCCTAGGATTGGGGTCCCCTGTACTGGCAATCAGACACAACTGGATCTAACACACAATTCCACAATCACTCCTCCTGTCATCCAACTGCACCAATCACACCTTTACCTGCACATGTAGAGGGGACCTAAATTTCTGCCATACAGACATTAGGCTTATGAAATTATAAAAACATGGGGCTGAAAATGATAATCAAGTCTAACCCACTGCTATTACAGGAAACTTAGTCATTTAATCCTTTTCAGAAATTGTTCAAGATCCATCTTCAGAGTAGCTATGTCTTTTTATTCCCACTATTTCTATTGAAAGGTGGTTTCAAAACCTCAGTGCTGTGATGGTTAGAAAACTTCTAATCCAAGCTACTTTTATTTATGGGAAGTATGTTCAGTGCTCAGGTGCAGTCATTTTGAAATTATTGCTTTTTGTCCTACCTCTTTCAGTGATTCTTACAGTTAAAATGTGAGTTTGGTCTTAGACTTCCATGATATCCTATATACGACTTAATTTATTTAGGACTGCAGTCTCAATTGTTTTTTTCTGTACAGGCTATCTACTTTCATCATGCTAAGATTGTATGAAACTAAGTCAGTTTAAAAATATCTTGCCATGATTTGTCATATAGTTTCCTTATTTATAAAAAACAAAAGTTACCCCACAGCCTATTGAATGAAATAGGTGGTGACAGAATCAATAATGGAAAAGTTAGTGAGTACTGCTATAATAGCTATTTAGAGTCCTACACCCTACTAACTTATTGGGGAGACAAAAATGGGCATATTTTTAAATAAAAACCTCCATAATGATAGATATATTCTGAAAAATATCTTAAATAATACAAAAACCACCAGCAAAATAAATTCATTAAGAGCTTCTTCAGAGGATAATATAATTGCTAGCAGATGAATTCTTCCATATGGGAAGTGGGAGAAAAAGCTAAAGGCTAGTTTACTCAATAAAATTATTATACCAGTAAATTCAAACAGTCCAACTCTTTATTGCAGATGCAATTATAGCAAGGGGAAAGTGCTTTGGTAAAGGTAAAGCATTTATATAGATATAAAGCTCTCTTTCAATTATCACGACTGTGGCCTATTAGAGCAGGGGTGTCAAAATCATCCAGTCCCACAGGAGTCAGCTCACAGAGCCAGTTTCGCGGGCAGCTTATGCAGTACACACCCCAGACAATACTGCATGCTGCATGCAGTGCACACCAGTACTGGTCCAAGGCTCCAGTGCAGAGCCTGCACAGGGCATGCGCTGCATAAGGTGGTCATGCCAGAATGATCCTGCACAATGCCTCTGGTATGTGGGGCTGGTCTGTGGGGCTGGTCCTGACCAGTCCCAGAACCAAAGGGCTGGTCCAGGAGGGCACTGCATGCAGCATGCACTCTGGATTGGCCCCCTGTTGTGTGCAGCATGTGTGCCATGTCCAGCCCTACACACTGCATGCAGTAGACACTGGCCTTAGTCCAGAGCTTGCACTACAGGTGGTGCACACCACTGGCACAGGGTGTACACTACATGCAACACCAGACCAGCCCTACATACTGGCTCCAGCACACAGGGACAGTCTTGGGGCCCTATCTAGTCCCAGAGCTAGTGGGCAGGGCTGGTCAAGCATAGGCAGTCCATACACCATGCACCAAATTGGCTTCATGCACCACATACAGCATACAGGGCTGGGGCCAGCGTGTCGCATGTAGTGTGTGGGGTCAGTCCAAGACCCACAAGGCAGATCCTAGTGGTCCACAGGCCAGATACGCCCTGTAGCCCATATCGTTAACACCTCTGCATTAGAGAATGACCCAAAAAATTTGCTTTTTAAAAAACAAAAAAAATTATACCTGTAACTGAAATAGTTATACCAAAGAAAAAAAAATCGTATAAATGGATCTTTAGGTCTAGTCTATTACTGGATAGCCAGAAAGCTGATAGGGAGGAGCACTGGAAGTAAGCAGACATATGGTAATAGCTAAACAACTCTATGAGTATAAGGCAGAGACAGGGCTACTATTTGGGGTATGGCAGAACACTCCTAGCAGCAGCATTTAGCAAATCCTTAAAAATCTGCAACGTGCACACTTCTAGCACTGACCACAAGGCATTAGAAAACAGCTTGAATGCTGTGGTTGATAACAGTGAAACTTTCTTCCATAAATGTAATGCTCCTCCAGGGCTAGTCCAAGACTGTAGAATGAGCTCCTGCAGGGAATAAGGGTGCTTACAAACATTAGTACTTTCTTCCTCAAGTGCAAGCACAGGAAGCCTTTTTTGACTTTACCTTCAGTGATATAAAGAACACCTGCCCAGGGCACCATGATCAGGGGGTGCCAAACACCTTGCTGCTGTGCCCCACCCTGGCCAATCCCTTCCCCAGGACAGCTGAGCCCAGCCACCACCCTATATCCCCATGGGGTTCTCTCATGCACCCCCATCTGGGGTAGCACCCCTCCCCCCTCCCATTGCCTGATGATGTGGCACAGGTAAGTGGGGAAAGAGGGAGATGGGGGGTGGGCCAGCCCAGCCCTGCTGCCTCCTGATTGACTCCCAGCCTTCTCCTCCCTCACACCAACTTTCCCTTTCTAGCCACTGGCTGCACTCTGCTCCATGTACCCATCCCAGCCCACCCCATGCCCTCCAGAGCAGGTAAATACTCTGCTCCACTCCAGTCCCCCCTGTGCTGCTCCCCACCCAGGTGGCCCCAGCCCTACATTGGGCTCAGGTGGCAGCAGGGCATGTACCTGCCCTGTCATGACAGCCCCCGCAATGAAGCCTTCCATGGCAGCCTGCTGGAGGGCAACGCAGGGCAGGAGGTGGTGTTCCTGAGGCCACCTCTCAGGAGCAGCCAGGCTGGGCAGTGCAGGTAGGGTGGCACATTCTCTAGTCCTATGCCCCTGCCTCTGCCTGCAGCAGTGCCACTGAGGTGTGAGGAGGGGTTCACCAGGGTGGGGGGGCACGGCATCAAAATATGAGTTTGCCCAAGGTGCCTTTTTCCCTAAAGCTAGCTCTGCATGTAAGTTACCAAACCAAACCAAGCTACTAAACCAAAGCATTGGACTATATTCACAGTTCTCCCCTGGAAAGAGAATGGGAGGCAGAACAAAGCATATAAGGGTGTTTCAGAAACTTATGGCAGCATGGCTGTCCAGGCTGTACATCTGCAACCAAGCAGGAAATTATATGGGGAACACTGATGACAACATTGATAAACACACTTACCATTTAGAACTTTGTAGAGAAATGATGTGGTCCAGTGAATGATCATTGTATGCAAAACAGTTTTATTTTGAAATTGTCATTAGTTTCTAAAACACCTACATACATGACCTATGTTACTTAAGTTGTTTCTTGTAGTACTGGTAGGTGCTTAGTTAATATGAAACAATTTAAGAATTTCTATGGCATAAAAAGTAGCAGAGGTTGAGACTGTTTCCACTTACACCCCTTCTAGAGTAGTTGGTATCATCAGCTCCTGATGGAGACAGAAGTGTTGTGGCTACCCAGTACTTTGGCATGCATTTTTTTCAGTGGATTCTGAGTGGGACAAGAGATTCTGAGTACAACTGATTGGAATAGTGTTTTCTTTTCACCCTGTCAAAGATCAAAGTCTTTGATTTAAGATGCCGATGGCAAAAGGTCAGAAGCTAACACAACAAACTCTGTACTTGTAATTTATCCATCTGTATTAACAGTGTTGCATATACATACCCCTGTCTGTGCCTCATTTCAAATCACTTGAGTTCCCACACAAGAGAGAGACACTAACCTTGAACAAATTGCAGCTTGGTACCCTGATGTCAAAAAAAGATATCGGTACCCATGGTGACCAGATAAAAATGAAACTACTTTAGTGAAGTTGTAAAATTTAAATAATATACTATGCGCAGCATCCTGTGACTAAACAGGACCAGTACCACCCAAGTAAAAATAACTCCCCTTTTTCTGAAACCTGAGCAAACAAAGAGAGGACAAGTGCCAACTCGTTAATTATTCATGCCTGGCGTATAGTAATTGGTCACCTTTGCCAAGTATAACTTTGAAAGAACTTCCGCCCAAAGCAGAGACCTGTGTATACACTCAAGAAGAACAGATAGTGAACTCCTGGCGCTCTG
>NW_017728931.1:93035065-93058407 GCF_001723895.1 Crocodylus porosus | reverse complement strand
TGTGAATCGCTCGGAAACAACTCTCTTACCCACCCTGTAAATGCTGGGTAACATGATATCTGCATGGTGTAACTGGATAAATCAACTCCTCTGCCTACGGTGCATCACATCAGTAGCGTAAGTAAAATAAACTTTCTGTGTAACCAATACGCTGTGTTTAAATCCTCTGATTCCTGCTCACCGTTATCACCCACCTGTCCGGTTATAAATCATCCTCCTCACGCCAAGCCGGTCATGCCAACCCAGGCTCGCAGGTCAAGGGTGCACCGGCATTAGGGGTGCGACACACCCAAGGAAAAATTCCAGCTTTTTTGAGGAGAGGAAAAAAGAGTGAAAAGCTGAAAACTGAATCTTTTTAGGTCCCCCAAAGCCCCACTGACTGAGAACATTTTTCATTGAAAGCAGAAATTTTCTGTAGAAATATTGTTTTTCATTAAAAAACCCAGATTTCCACCAAAATGCACTTGGGATAGATTATTACCAACTGGGTCAATCTATGGATTCTATTTCCATTCATGCCACATCTTAGTACTTTGTATTTGAAAGAATTTTAAAAACTTTATTTGTTAAATAAATATTGTTACTCTCATTTGAGTGATGTGCCCAATGTTACATGGCAAACCACTGTTAATTTCTGGAAGAGAATCAGTTTTTGTGGCTTCTAGTCCTACACTTAAAGCATATTATTTCTCAAGGAAGGGACTCTTTTTCAATAGATCTGATAAAGAACTTGGGTAGGAGACACTACATTCTTAAGAGATAAGCCAGAATACTGAGAGTCAGTATACTAATTCTCCATGTGGTACAGCTTTAATCTGAGTCTTTAATAATGTCATTACCTCTGAGACTGTAATTACAATTATTTTCTCAATAAAGGGCAACAAAAGGAAAAATATTAAGTGTTTCAGTTTATAAAACTATTCTGTAAAACCTATCTAATGGCTTATACACATATGCAACTATATTTGTAAAGGTACGTAAACATGCAAAACCTTATAAATTGACCTATACTAATGACGAGATGAAGGGTTTGATGTGCTGAATCATTAGTAAGAAAGTGTGGTTTTGTGGCACTGAACAAAGGGTTGGTTAAATTCTTGTCTGCCACAAACTTCTGTGACTTCTTGTGTTACTTCGTATTTGCAGAATATGGATCACAAGGCTTCTTTTCTTTCACTTCTTGCCTGTTAGATTGCAAACTTTTTAAGGCAGGAAATAGCTCTTAATGTGTCTGTGGGGGCGGTGAGAGGGTGCATGTAAAACAATACAACACAGTGGGGACCTTTGTACCCCTGCATTTGTACCATAGTACAAAATAAATTATACATTTTGCCATATAGTACAAAATCAAAACACAACATTCTTTGTTATGCATTTAAACCTTTTAAAGAAAAAAATTAAGTTTGGTCCTGGGAAAACTTGAGTCAAAATAGGACAACTAGAAATATTGGCCACAATATAACAAAGCCCTTGACTTTGTCTGATTCAGACTTACTTTTTCAGTGCTCCCGAAAGTGTGCTGAAGAATTAACACTAGAAAAGCCACTTTCTTCCCACCACTTAACCTGGAAGCTCTTACCTCTCCATAGAAATACATTAATTTCACAGCTGGGTATGTTCACTGCTGGTATTTAATGAGGAAGGAGGGAGGGGAAAATTACTTTAATAAGATTAAAAGCAACATTAAAGCAAACCCAGCTTTACATCTTAAAACTGCAGGACTGCAAGACATCAAATTAATGTAATTACCATTACAGAACAGTGTGGGATGAGATTGTACTAAATTAAATGCATCATTCATTAAGAATTAGCCACAAGCATTATAGTAGTATATTGTAATTGAAGATTTAGAAGGTCATGCGACTCTTATCCTAAAAGAGTAGCACTAACTATATAGAATAAAGTACCATGTGCCTTTGTAATCCCCTAAGAGATACTGTCAAGAAAATAACCTTTTAACCTGCTTCAGTGAAACTGAGAGCTTTATTGTTCACTGGAGGTCAAATTCTTAGATCAGATCAGTGTCTCTTGACTGACTATGGCAGGTAGACGTCTCTCTAGCACACATATGGGAGATTTTGCTCTTAAGACTGTAGCTTCCCTTCCTAATTGCTACATTTGAATTCCCATGGCAGAACTTCACTCACTTGTCAATGATTCTTTAAATATAACTTTCTTTCAGCTGGTGTTGGAAACTGTTGTAACATTTAAAAAATATTGTTCAATATCCTGAACACCTTGAAAATATTATTATTGCTATAACCATTGTATTAAGTTAAATGCATCCTTTATTAAGACTTAGCCACAAGCATTATAGTAGTATACTGCAACTGAAGATTCAGAAGGTCATGCAACTCTTATCCTAAAAGAGTAGCACTAATTGTATAGAATAAAGTACCATGTGCCTTTGTAATCCCCTAAGAGATTCTGGTTAGGGGCCTGCAGGCAAAGCCCTACAAGGAGAGATTGAAGGCCCTGAATCTCTTCAGCCTCCGCAAGAGAAGGCTGAGAGGCTATCTTGTGGCTGCCTACAAATTCATCATGGGGGAAGGGGGTGGGGCGGGGCGCAGCCAGGTCACCCCTTGGAGTGTTTCCCAGGGCACCCCTTGAAGTAACTAGGAACAATGGACACAAACTGACGGAGAGCAGATTTAGGTTAGGCATCAGGAATAACTTCTTTACAGTGAGGGTTACCAGAATCTGGAATTGGCTTCCAACGGAGGTGGTGCTCTCCTCTACCTTGGGGGTCTTTAAGAGGAGGCTAGACATGCACCTAGCTGGGGTCATCTGAGGTCAGGAAGATGGACAGGTGGTGGGCTGGTGAAAGGACTGAAGGTTGTGAGAAGAATACGATGTGTTTCGGTGGGTGAAAAACATGTTTTGTTCCCAAAATGATAAATTTTGGGGATATCAATTCATGTGTCAACATTTTGGCATCAAAACAGTAGTGGAATCAGTTTCATACGGATGATGATGAACCGAGTCAGAAGAAGTGTCTCTCAAGGATTAGAATAAAGTTTAATTCTACTTAACATCTTGAGTAAACATCTAAAATGCATCCACTAAATGCATAACTAACATTTTTGGCACTTGCATTGCCTACTGTCCTACTAGTTAGCCCAGTGGTTGGGACACTTGGCTAGGAAACAGGAAATCTGAGTTCTAGTCCATAGCATAGGTTAGGTATTGTTTAGAGTCCTCTCCAGCCATCTGACTGAACATGATGCATGGGGGAACCAGGTGAGGAAAAATATATAGGGCCAGGAAGAGACAAACAAGTTAGAGGAAGGCTGGCTCAGTGGAACTAATGGTGCTCCAAAACAGAGGGGCTCTGATCCCAGCCTTTGCCCTCAGTGAGGCAGAAACTCTTCCCCTAATGTTTATCCAATTAATATTAAATACAAGGAGCAGAAAACCATTAGGGAGCAGGAGCTGGGGCAAGATGTTGCTGCCTGCTGTGTTCTAGGGTAGCAACTTGGCAGGTAGCATATCTGGATGATCCTATTCCACCACAGGTCTAGAATTCAAACTGTGCCTACATGTGAAATACAGCAGTTATGCAGCTACATTAAGTACCAAAGTAAATCGATATATAGTATTTAGTTTTAAATGAAAGTTGGTCACACCCCCTCAGGCACCCTGAAAAGTCCACCTAAAATCAAATCAAATCTGAGATTCATGTTCTATAATCCTGATAAAGAGTATATGGTAAGAACAATGAATGTTCTTCCAAAACTGCAATATTACAGTTAAGTAAATTCTTTGTTGACATAATCTTATGGATCTCATAATGAGATGAATCTGAATCTTTTTATGATTGTTGTTCCTTTGAGACATCTAACCCTCCTACTGCAGGAACTTAATCCTTTTGACTAGCTGATTTTGGGATGAAAAGAGAAAATAAGGAACAGCTCAGAAGGTTTCTTTAGTTGCCAAGATGGATACAAATTTATAAAACTTTCTCTCATATAGACCTGCCTTTTCTATAAATGTGTCACCTCTGTGATGTTTCCTGTAAATTACAGTTCAAGAACAAATTAATAGGCCCCAGTCCAATTAAAGTGCTGAGAACCCTAAATTTTCTAGCTAATGTGAGATGAAGACACTAATCATCTTTCAGTGTCAGGTCTTGAATCATTTGTATTCTAAGGACAGCCGTGGGGAAGCTTTAGTTGCAAGCCTACTTTATATTTGGTTGAGTTGTTTAATCCTAGGATTAATAATTTTTAATTCTTCCCCAAAGAGGGAAACATACAAGAGGCACCTGATTGAGAGGGAAAAGCAATGGCAAAACAGACTGCAACAAAGAAAATGTTCTAGGCAATTAAAAACAGCACCCATGTCAGAAACCAAGCAAAATAGAAAACAGATGAAAGCACTGAGTGTTTCAAGAACATGATGATTTATTTCCTCATCCATTACTCTCTATTCTTAATATGTTGAGAATTTTAAGTGAATAAAATCAATTGTGAATTAACTTTGCAATGTAGTAGCTTTGAAAGCAAGGTTTGCATGAGTTCATTTTTTTGTGTTTTTGGCCTTTTTGGCTGCCATCTAGTGTTATAATGTAGAATATCCAATTTCTATATTTACAAAGTTAAAAACCCCCCAAGAGGATGCTAAAGCTTCTGCCTGTTGTCAGAGTCAGCAGCGGCAACGGTGGCAGTGCCTCGGAGTCGAGGAAGACATCCGTTAGGCTTGATGGGTCTTCAGGTGACTGAGGAGCTCAATTCTAGATACACACATTCTTCGGCAATGGGGGCATGTTATTGCGCAGGGGAGTGGGATTCGCAGCCTCTGCCACCACCGTTCTGCCTCAGTATCGAATCATTGGTGGACCAGGTGGCGCCACACCGGTCATTAGCTTACTCCTCCCAGCTACTGGTGTTGACGTCTCCATGCTTGTGGGTGACCTTGAGTATGTCTTTGTACTGTTTCCTTTGGCCGCCCTTTGAGCATTGGCTAACGGAGTGCTGGGAAAAGAGAATCTGGCAATGGAGGCAGTTCTTGGACATCCGGATGCAGTAGCCCATCCATCAGTGTTGATTTCTCAAGAGCAAGGCTTCGATGTTGGTGGTCACAGCTTCATGGAGGACGCTTGCACTGGTCCGGCAGTCCTCCCATTTGATCCCCTGGATTCACGGACCTGACCATCATTGATGACAAACCAGCCCTGGTTCTGTTGTGATTAGAACCCAATAGTCTGGGCATAGATGTCTTGGACAGCAGACCTGAGTTGCTCCCAGTGTGCCTAAATGGAGCTATCATCAGCAGTAGGGACTTGCTCCAGTGCACTATACAACTGGGACTGGAACTCCTCCTGCTGCCCCCGGTCCTTCAGAGCTGTGATGTTCAGCCATTTCCAAGCAGGCTTCTGGGTCATCCAGTGTCTTGGTGCCAGGCGCATGTTCATCACTGAGTGCACAAGTCAGTGATCTGTCCAGCAGTTTTCAGATCCCTTCATGGCCCTTGTGACAAGCACATTCCTCAGATCTCTACCTCGGACAATGATGTAGTCCAAAAGATGCCAGTGCTCTGACCTTGGATGCTTCACCATGGTCTTGAGCTGGTCTTTCTGGCGGAAGACGGTGTTCATCATGATCAGGTTGTGTTGGGTGCGTTTGGTCAGGAGCAGGATACCATTGGCATTGGCCTTCCTTACGCCATTCTTGCTGATAGTTCCACTCCAGATTTTGTGGTCACATCTAACCCAGGCATTGAAGTCGCCCAGGAGAACAACCTTGTTGTCCCTGGGGATGGAGGCAAGGGCATTGTTGAGATTGGAGTAGAACCTTTCCTTGACTTTCCTATCAGTATCCAGAGTTGGAGCATATGTGCTGATGACAGTGTTGCATTGATTTTGGCTGAGGTGCAGGTTAAGGGTCATCAGCCTTTCATTGACACCCAGAGGGACTTCAGGGAGCACACCAGTGATCTTGTTCCTGATGGCAAAACTGACTCCATGGATATGGGGATTGTGGTCTAGTTTCCCTTTCCAGAAGGCATACCCTCCGGTCGCCTGCCTCAGCTGTCCCTCTCCAACAAGTAGGATTTCGCTGAGAGCAGCAATGTTGATGTTGTTCCTCACTAGCTCCTGAGCCACGATGGCAGTTCATTTTTCCAGGCAATCACTTTTTGGGTTGTCAATGAGCGTTCTTACATTCCAGGTTCCGAAGTTTAGCTTTTCTTATTTTGACCACAGGAACGGTGATCCCTCTGGGTGCAGTTTCCAAGCCAGGAGAGATAAAACAGCCTATTTTTGAGGCACCTTTTCTAGACCCCTCCCCATCGGGGTGAGCAGAGGTTATCCTAAAAATGACTGCTCAGTTGAGGACGCAGCCGCCGAAGAACACCCCTGTCCTGACACAAGTGCCCAATGACAATCACGCATCTGCTGCCTGTGTGCAGATTCTTGGCTGGGAGGCTCCAGGTATCACAGCCCTGCCACCATTGCCAATTCTCCATCGCCACAGGGCTTTTGGACCTGATGGAAGCCTGTGCATGGCATGTTTAGTATGGGGACTCCAGTACACAGCTAGGCCCACATGTTGTTGGCAGTTGGTAGCTGTGTTCAGTGACTTGTCAAACCTCGATGACTGGGGCCACAGCCTTCTTCTGCCTGCTCTGCCATTGAGAACTTCTTGGATCGTTCTTTGTCTGGAACCTCCCCCTTGACCTTGCTGCCATGGGTGACCCTACCAGGAGAGTGAGCTCCAGACAGCATCACTCTCAGGGTCATTGGAACATGCAAACCTCTCTACCGCAACAAGGTGACAATCCTCAGAGAGGCCTGTTGTCAGAGCATATGAAATATGAAATGCAAAAAGTGCTTTCCCCCAGCTTAATTTTTCATACTAGAGCCTAGCAATGATCTTCAAATAGCTCAGTCTTAAAAATGATTATTTGTATAATAATAAGCAGGCAACTGCTGTTGATAACTTACAATATTCTCCACGTGGAAACTAACCATGAAAGGCTTTTATGCTTCTCTCAGATGCCTAAGCCGTATAAAGAGGGTTACTCTCCATTAACAGTGCCACCTTTTAAAAAAAGGACACATACAGACCCAACTGTCTGTCTGTCTGTCTGTCCACACCCATATATACAACACCTTTGAAAAGGTTTATAATTTGGAAAGTAATGTCCCAATCCTGAAAGCTTTTTGTGCAAACTTTGTTCCCCTGAGTATAGTCTGTAGTTAAAGAAGACTGCCCAAATAGAACAGGTATAAAAACTGAGGCTCAGTTTTCTCATGGGGAATAAAGAGAATTGCTTAACTCAGAGATTCCCTTATGTCCTTTTCTTCCTCTAACAATCTTATTAACTTCTTAACTCACGGGCCAGGGGACATAAGCTTTGGAAAAAAATGTCAGAAGAAGGTAAAAATGTTTATCATAAACTTCCATGACTGTGGTTTTTCCTCCAAATAATATTCCTGGGTAAATGTACAACCCTATATGTTGCAAATAATTTACAATATACAATGGCAGGAAAACACATCATTTAAGATTGACTGTTCTGTATCAGCTGAGTGGTTCTCGCAATAATAATGGTCAAGATACGACATTCATACCCAAATTTAGTTGACATCAGAGTAGTACTCCTTCTCAGCAAAGTAGGAAGATGTGCTGTAACTTGTGAACTATACATCATTCTACAACTTTTGCATCTCTGTATCTGTATCAACTTCAGAAATAAGTTTTAAAATATGTATAAATGCAATTAAGCCAAATACATATACCACTTTGAAGTAATCCTTTGTATTTTGTAGCTGAATTGTTTTATTGTCTAATTAAGCGTCTATACCCACTATGTAAATCAGAGGCAAAGTATAAAAAAAATGGGCTCAGGGCAGCTTTCTCACCCTTCCCCATCTCTCCTCACTTTGGTGCTTTCAGGCTGGGGAATAACAGCAAAGCTGGGCAGTGTCATCCAGTGCTGTAAGTGGGAGGGAAAATGGGTGTGATAGAGGCAACTGCCCCAGGCATTCACTTGACTTAATAATATTAATTACTGAACTCTTAAGTGCATGAAGGACTAGCTGACGGATCTCAAAGATTAGTTGTCAAAGGGATATATCTATTCATTGAATGGGACATTTGATTCTGTGAAGATTGATACCAGGTACAAACCAGTATCCAACATTTTCATCAGTAAACTATATATCATTCTACTTCTGCATCTCTGTATCTGTTATCAACTTCAGAAATAAGTTTTAAAATATGTATAAATGCAACTAAGCCAAATACATATACCACTTTGAAAGTAAATATAAAATCACTGGATGTACCTACATGTGATATTAATGAAATGCAATAAACCCTGGCACAGTTTGCACAGGAGTTTATTGCTCCCAGGTGCAGTGTTTACATGTGTGCCTGGGACTATAGTATGTTGAGCCAGGATGCTGCAGCCCTGGCTGGCAAGGAACACAGGGGAAATGGGGGAACAGCCTGCCAGCCTGGGGCTGCTCTGACCTGGCTCAATATGCTGTGGAGCAGCTGGCTGGGGCATAGGGGTACTACAATGCAGGGCCGCCTACACATGTGTTGCGGTAGGATAGTATTTTTGCCCAGCAATACTATCCTACATCAGCTGCTATGAAAGGACATGTAGAAAGCAGACTATAGGAAAATGAGAGAAATTAGAATACAAGAGAAAAGCAGAGTTAATTAGTTGACTCCAGCCTAATAAAAGTGCACCTGTAGACAGTGATGCTTTAGTGCAGTGCTAATTAGCCAACTCAGCAGTAAGAATCTCATGTAGATGCACCCATTGATGATAAAATATGCATGACACAAAGACTAGAAAAATAATGATGATAAGAACAGGAGAATCATAAAGGGGATCATTATTTCTTGATAGCCTGGGCACATTCAAAACATGTTTTAAAACAGCCAGGCACAAAGTTATGCACATACAGACAAGGAATACAGAATACATCCAGAATACCTGGGTAACCAGGAAAGCAGTAACTCTGAAAAGGAAGGCACCATACATGGTATTGGTGAGACCATTAGTGAAATGCTTATACAGTACTGTGCCTATAAAAAATAATTCAAGGGTTGGAGACTGTGGCTTACAGTGAAAGAATCTATTTAACCTATCAAAATGCGTTGAGAAGTGAACTGATAAGTGTACAAATATCTTCATGGGAGAGAATACCATGAATTGAACTAATCTGTAATTTAGGGAGAAGGGTTTAACAGGGACCATTGGCTGCAATCTTGTCTTTTGTATTCTAATTTCTCTCATTTTCCTATATTCTGTTTTCTACATGTCCTTTCACAGCACAGCAGCTGATGAAGTGAGCCTCAGCTCATGAAAGCTTGTTCTATCTATCTATCTATGACAAGGCCACCAAATGTTTAGAAGCAGGAGTTGAGGTGGATGCTATCTATCTGGACTTCAAGAAGGCTTTTTACATGGTTTCCCATACCATCCTTATTAATAAACTGAGGCTATTTCCCATGGATGATTATACAGTAGAATGGGTAGCAAACTGGCTCAGAGGTCGCACTCAGAGGGTGATGGTGGATGGGTCAGTGTCAACCTGGAAAGATGTGTGCAGTGGAGTCCCTCAGGGCTCAGTTCTGGGGCCAGTGCTGTTCAACATTTTCAGTGATCTGCATGAGAGGGTGGGAAGCACCCTGTCCAAATTTGTGGATGACACTAAAATATGGGGTGAAGCTAACACCCTGGAGAGGAGAAACCAGATCCAGGCTGACCAACAGGTTGGAGAAGTAGGCAGAGAACAACAGGATACAATTCAATAAGGAGAAGTGCAAGATGCTGCACCTAGGGAGGAAAAACTGCCTTCATACCTATAGGCTGGGGGGCAACCTTCTCAGCACCACTGAGGCAGAAAGAGATCTTGGAGTCACAGTTGACTCCAGGATGAACATGAGTCATTGATGTGATGAAGTAGCCAGCAGAGCCAATTGCACTTTGTTGTGTATCCATAGGTGCTTCACAAAAAGGTCCAGGGACATGATTCTCCTGCTCTATGCAGCACTGGTCAGGCCACAGCTGGAGTACTGTGTCCAGTTCTGGATGCTGCAGTTCAAGCGGGATGCAGACAACCTGGAGAGGGTCCAAAGAAGAGCCACTCATCTGACTGAAGGCCTGCAGGGAAGGCCCTACGAGGAAAGGCTAAGGGACCTCAACCTTTTCAGCCTCTCTAAGAGAAGGTTGAGAGGGGACCTTGTGATGGCGTACAAATTCATAAGAGGGAAGCAGCACAAAGTAGGCAATGATCTGTTTACCAGGGCACTCCCTGGAATAACAAGGAACATTGGCCATAAGCTATTGGAAAGTAGCTTTAGGCTGGACATTAGAAAAAAGTTCTTCACGGTCACGGTTGTCAGGATCTGGAATGGGCTTCCAAAGTAGGTGGTGCTTGCACCATCCTTGGGGGGTCTCCAAGAGGAGACTGG
Source organism: Crocodylus porosus (assembly GCF_001723895.1). Classification (NCBI taxonomy): domain Eukaryota; kingdom Metazoa; phylum Chordata; order Crocodylia; family Crocodylidae; genus Crocodylus; species Crocodylus porosus. The sequence goes on along the minus strand of NW_017728931.1, from coordinate 93,047,971 downwards.
ACAGGCACCTGGCTGGGATCATATAGTAGCAAAACCCACAATTTTTTTTAATATTTATTTGAAAATGCATTTTCTCCCCTTCCAACCGTTTCTGACTTTTTCTCTCCCTTTCTATTCCCTGTAGATAAGTGAGCTCAGACTTAAGATAAGCTTTAACATTTTTATTTTGGAAGCAAGTTTTTGGTTTTAGATATCCACTGTTTTATATTGTATAATTATTAGGTTTGTATTGATTTTTACTGTTGTATATTGTATTATTATCATTTTTGTATTGATTTTTATTGTTTCATATAGATATTGTATGGTTTAGACCTGTGTTCCAAGTAAACCAAAGTCACGTCAAGTTTCTATTTTATATGTCAAGTTTCCATCTTGTGTCCTCTGCCCGGACATCCCCTGTGTCGCAACTGTATGAATCACGTATCCCTCCCATGTAAATTGGTTCCTGGATGAATGAGCGTGATTGGGAATGACTGAAATACAATGGTAGCAGGCCTCTACTGAATGACCTGTAACGACTGGCCAACACCTCGCATTGATTCATCCAGGAACCACGGACCTCACCCAGGAACAGAGACAAGAACCCAGCATTTGAAAGACAAAAGACCCTGCAGAACCAGCAACTCTACCATTGTACCCCACTATTACAGACACCCGGAACTGCACATCCCTCCATGCAGCACACATATTCAGTACGTCAGGGGCTGACCCTTGCCTGGACATGCCTCCTGTCACTAGGGTCACACAAGGTCTGCCCCTATAAAAAGGGGCAGTGAAGACAGACCCAGTGGGATGCCCTGTCTATCTGGACCACCACCATGCCACACCACCTATCCACCCAGAGGCCCTGCCGGCGACCCCCCTCTGGACAACACCTACTGGACAAGGACCCCTTTCCAGCCTGGGAAAAGTAGATATTACCTGCACACCTCCTCCTACAATTTGGACTCTCTCTTTCTCTGTCTCTCTCTCCTCCTGGACTTCATTGGAGTTCAGCCCCTGCACAAAGCCTCTCTAACCCCTACTGCCATTGTGTGTGTGGGTGCAAAGGAACCAATAAGACATTGTGTCACCATCACCCGTTCAATAAAACCACTGTCATTTGCAACCCCGAGTTGGGTCATGTTTTACTGAATCCCAGTCCCTTCCCTATCTTAAATTCCAACCTCATTCTCTTTCTCTCTCTCAGCTCCAGCCCCCCCTTCTAGTTTCTCCATCTCCTCCCAATTCCATCTCCCCTTTTCTGCCACCTCTCAGCCTCTCCTTACTTTCATGCTGTCCCTGCTACCTTTCAGTCTCTCGTGCCGTCTACTGCCTTTTTCCTGGGAGTTTCTGCTGCCTTTCTCTGCTTTCCCGCTGCCTTTCAGTCTCCCCTGCTGCTTTTCCTGTGATTTTCTGCCCTCCCTCTGCTCCTACTGCTTTTTCCCTGTGACTTTCTGCTGCCTTTTTCCGCTTTCCCACTGCTCTGCTGCCTTTCAGTTTCTCCTGCCGCTTTTCCTGTGATTTTTTGCTGTCTGTCTCTGTTTTCAGGTTTTCCCCACACCATCTGTAGTCCTCCCCTGCAAAGCTTCCCAGCTCCTTGTGGCTGTCCTGCAGTTTTCTCCAGCTCCCAGCACCTACTGCCACTCCCTGCAACTTCTCTAGCTGCCCCAGAAGCATCCTATGGCTCCCCACACCCAAAGCCCCTCTTTAAAACCCACACATTCCCTTAGTCCCATTTTCCCTCTCCCTACCTACCTTTTCAGCTCCCCCGTAGCTCTGGCTCCAGTCTCACCCTCTGTGCCAGCATCGCTCCCCTGTTCTGTAGGCTTTGGGCGTTGTCTTTTAATCAATTAACCTAAACTTACCCCAAGCCTCAGCTCTTCAGCCCAGGCCCCTCTAGTCTACCGGTTCTAATCCTGGTCCTGGTAACTTTCACTCCCAACAACTTTCATTCCCTACACTTCTACTCTCTTACCTTAACCTTTCCCCAGGTATCCCAAGTACACCAAGCACATACATACAAACACATCACAACACCCAACTTAGGAACTCACCTGTGTGTGTAGGTGGGTGATATGTGTGTGAATTAGTGAATACACACATATATAGATATCATTGTGTGTGTGTGGTACATGAATCAGTAATCCACTTATGTGTATTGGATATGCAGGTGTTGGTAACTGATTCTGTCTAAATTTGGTGTGTGTAGCGTGTATGGGCTTAAACTGGTGATAGGTATACATGAACCTAGACTGGTTATTTTGAATGTGTATATATCTGAGTTGCTTGTGTGTGTGTGTGTGTGTGTGTGTATGGCTTGTGTGCATGATATACGAATTAGTGATCTGTGTCTAACTTTTGGGGTGTATGGTGTATGTGCTTGAATTGGTGATAGGTATGCATGTGCCTAGGCTGGTTTGGATGTGTATGTGCCTGAGCCGGTAGTATGTGTGTGTGCGTGTGTGTGTATGCACCTAATGGATTTGTGTGTTTTTATATGTGCAATTGTACACTACGCCCTCCTGTCTAACAGTGCAATATTGAGATCCTGAGCGTTGGCCTGACCCCACAGGGCAACAACATGATCCCAGATTTGGTGACCCTTTTCTGGGGGTCGGACTAGATGGCTCACTGAGGTCCCTTCGGACCCTGGGATCTATTAATCTATCTATCATGCAAATCTACCCTGCTTTCTACTTGACTTCACATTAACCCAGCTAACTGCATCTGCTGGGCCACTTAAATTATGGATCACATAGGATGGTTTGGACAGGGATGATTCTGCTTCTGGCAGGGGGTTGGACTAGAAGACCTCTGGAAGTCCCTACTCCTCCATGCTCTCTCTCTAAACTCAAGCTGGATATATCCTACCATAAATGAGGCACAGCACTTTCTAGGGTTATATTTCCAGGTCCAAAAAAGAGGAGACCCATCATGTATGGGGGGAGAGGGGGAATATGATGATGAGTGGGGAGTGACATGCTGATACCCTGTCCCTCACTGCCAAGCCTCAGCCCTGCCCAGCTGCTGTCCCTCACTCCCAACTCATCGATCCCAGCCCTGCCAATGCCCTGCACTCCCAAACTGCAGTACCTTGCCCCCCTGGGTGATGATGGCGCTCTTCACTCCTGACCTGCAACTCTTCTCCCTGCAATGATGCCCTTCATTCCTGACCCGCAGCTCCCTGGTGCTGCCAGTAACCCACACTCACAACCCACAGAACACCCCCACCCTCGCCTTGAGCCCCTCTGATACATGCAGGCAGTGGTGGAGTGTGTCCAGCCCCAGCATGGGCTGGAGGGAAGAGGAGGGGAGGCTTCTGGCACGCCCTGCCCTGGGATGGGATGCGCCAGGTAGCATGACCACAACCCACTCCCCTCTCCTTCCTCCCTCTGGGCAGCGTCTCCTGGCTGCTCCAGCCCTGCAAGTGCAGACACTGACCCCTGTGCTACCAGCCAGCTATAGAGCCCTCAGTTTCCCACTCTTCTTCCTCTGCTGGAGGGGCAGGCAACCCCTCTGCCTCCTCTGCCCCCTTGCAGCCCCAGTCCCTGCCCCCTGCCCTGACCAAATGTGCTGGATTTTGCTTTTCTCCACTGCTGGGAGCAGGGGGAGGGCGATCTGAGGCAGCAGGGAGCACCACATAGGTCTGCACGTGCCTCTGCAGCTGCAGGCAGGTACCCCTGTGCTCCCTGCTGCCTCCAATCGCCCTCCCCCTGCTCCCACCAGCGAAGCAAAGCGAAATCCCAGACGTTTGGTCAGATTTTCAAAAAACAGCCCAAACAGAGATCAGAGGGCTCAAAAAGAGGACGTCTGGGAAAGCCCACACGCATGGTAACCCTACTTTAGCCGTCAGGACCAGGACTAGGAAAGAGGCAGTAGATTCTCCAGATCTTGACCCCGCCTCAGCTCTGTGGGGGAGGGTACTCTGGGACGGGCTTCAGCACAACCGAAGTGAAGACCCTGGGTCTAGGAGTGGGTGACACTTGTAATCTGCAAGAACGGGGTGGAGGTGGTCTCATGATTTCAGGGCCTAAAGCCTCAAAGCAGCTCTGACTTCTCAGCCTTGCTAAGGGCGCTTTTCGAGGCGTTTGGACCGGCGTGTTTTGCAATGCAAAGCACGCATCGCGGGGGGAGGCGAGGGACAGAGGAGACGACCCGGCCAGGCTACAGGCGAAGGGCCAGGGGCCCCGCGCGTAACGACCCTCCCCCGCCAGGGCCCCGGCAGGTGACGAAAACTGCTCCGGCAAGAAGCCGGCTTAGCCCCACCCCCGGCAGCTCGCCAGGCCAATCAGGCCAGCCGCCACCGCTGGCGCTCCGCTCTCCATGGCAACGAGCGGCGACGCAGCAAGTTCCGCCCCCTGCCCAGGCAGTCCACAGCCGGAGCCGGGCGTCAGGGGTGAACTACGTCACTGGGTCGGAGCAGGTCGGGAGGTGGCGCCTGCGCAGTGGAGCGTTGCGCACGCGCAGTAGCGGGCGCAGCTTCCTGCTGCGGGGGGCCCGCGTCTTGTTGGTGTAGGGCTGCTGTCCCGCGGGGCCTGGAGTGACCCGCCTCAGCGCCTCCTGCTTCCCCGGCCCGGCCACTGACATTGTCCGGGGGTGAGTTATCACCGGGTGGGGCCCCCGCCTTACCGCGGGCCCCGCCCCGCCCGGCCCCGGCTGTGCCCGCAGCGTCTAGCGGGTGGGTCAGTGCAGCTCGGACTCGCCGCGGGGGAGGGAGGTGGCTCGAAGCACCTGGGCCCTGTACCTGATTGGGGTGGGGAAGGGGCTGGGCGCGGTGCTCCCTGGGATACTGGGGGGTTGGGAGCGGTGCACCTTGGGATACCGGGGGGCTGCAAATTGCTCTTTCTCTCTGTGGCACAGGCGTGTGTTGCCCTCATGCCAGCTAGCATAGCCCAGAGTGACCCCTTGCCTGAAGGGACCCACCTTCGAGGTCCTGGGAGGGCCTGAGTGAACAAGCTTTAGCACACACACATTTTAAGCGTCACTCTGTAACTTTGCCCATAATTGCCAGACTCTTCCATCAGGTTAGGAGTGGCTCCAGTTGATGAGTACTGAATAGTACTAAATGTTTTATATGCGATATGGAAAGCACTTTCGGAGGAGCCTGGCTGCCCACTGAGACGCAAAGCAGCACAGATCTCTGTTTGCCAGAGTTGTTGGGTTTGCAGCTTTAAGGAGTGGTGTTGATTTCAAGGAAATGTGAGGAGTGATTTCTGAAGTGTCAGGTTCATTGCCTGGCTCCATTTGAGCCTTGGTCTCCCTGCACAAAATGGCATTTCTTGTAGAACTCCCCCAACCTCTGATCCATACTGGGTCAATCGCCCTGGAGCCTGAAAGGCTCCTGACCACTTCTTATAGGCTACCAAGAAGTTTTGGTGATTTTGGCTTCTACCTTAGGGTGTCCTTAAACTGATAATGTAAGTGAAAAAATTAGGGTGCTGTTACCAGATGTCCTAGGCAGCAAGGTACCCTGAAGAAGCTAGTTGATTTGAATGTTTATTCCTTGTTAGTGGAAAGGAAACTGTGTTATAATAACTTCTAAACTACTCCCAGCATTTCTTTTAACTTGTTGTAATCATTTTATCATTTCAGGTAACACTCTCCATGAAGTGAAGAGGGTAGTTCTTTGGGGGGTGTTTTGATTAGCCTTTTGGAATGGTGTAAACAGGCAACATATGGAAGGCATCAAGATTTATAAGTGATGACAGTAAATTTGCCGTTAGAGGCATTTTTGTACCTCCTGATTAACACAAAAAGCATTTTGGGGAAGCAGAGAAACCAGCATCTGTACTATTTGTGTGGACCTAAGCTTTACTGGAGGAAAAACCATGCTATTCCTCTTAGGGTTATTCATACAAGCAAAAGTCAATGCAAATGGACCAGAAATAGAACACTATGGTATAGTAAAAATATCCATAGCCATGACTTCCTGTATTATAGAGTTTCTAAACTTTTAACTTCTTCTCCTGAGAGACTTAACAAAGTGAACAATCATATGTCACGAATAAAGAGTACTCTGGAATCTGTTTCTAAGGTTGTTTCTGGTACTCACAGTGAACTGGTGTCACGCATAGCTCGATTCAAGCCACATTCTGGCATTCTTGGAAAAGCTTTTGAAAGTAATGCTCATGAAAATAACCTCAAGGTAAATCTAGAAGAAAATAAACAAACAGCCAGGATTCAGGGAGATTACAGTGATAGTCTGGCTGCCAAGAAACCTGTTCATGTCAATGAACACTTGGAGTCTGCACTGATAAGTACAAGTAGTACTAATCAAGATATTTCAAAAGATTACCTTTTTCATGTAAGCCACTTCAGTACAAATTTTGGAGAGACTTACAACTTTTTAGCAAATCATATCAACTTGTACTTTGGCACTAATATTGTTATGGATCCACAAAAAAAAGGGAATGCTTTTCCACAGGACTGTAAGACTGAAGAAAGAAAGAAACTTGATTCAGAAAGTAAGATGACTAATGCAAATAGCACAAGTTCAGCATCTGCCTTAATTTCTGCCACAGAAACTCAAGATGCTGAGAAGACAAATACAGCTCTTCCAGCTTCACCTAAAAAGAGTATTGCAAGCTTCCTTTCGTACCCTAGTAACAGTGTACAAGCTTTTGTAGACAGCTATATTGGTGGCCTGGTTCCCAAATTAAGAGCTGAATCAAAAGCTGCTTCTGAAATGAAGGGTAAAGTAGAAGAACATGAGTCTGGGAAAGATGAAGAGCAAAATGGCAAAGAGAATAAATCTGCAGAAGAGAAAGAAAAACACCTGTCACTTCAGAGAGAAAAGGCAAGTCTTTGATTAACGTTTACAAATATTGAGCTTTTAGCTGGTTGTTATCAGAAGCATATTAATTTTACCTTCTCTCATTGGGATATTTTTTTTTTCAAAGCTGCTTTAAAATTCATTTACTTAGGCGAGGCTTTATTGGAAGCCTCACCTACTACAACATTATTCTACTAGAATACATTGGTTCCTCTCTTTCCTAGCAGGGAGATCCCAGATAGGATAACAAATTTTCATCCATCACCTTTATTGGGACCATCCCTGTTGGGTTCCCCAGGGAGGGCATCTTGTAGCTCCTCCTATTCAATGTGTATATGAGGCTGATGGATGACATTGTGCATAATATAGAGAGAGATGCCATCAGCTCTGTTTCTCTTTCCCATCTGACCCAGGTGGTGCAGTTTCAGTTCTCTCCTAATGTCTGGCTTTAATTGGGGACTAGATGCAGGTGAACCAATTGAAACTGAATCCAAATAAAAAAAGAGGTGATGGTGGTAAGGAGACCGTTTGACTTGGGCAGAGGAGGGTGGGATTGGGACTCTTTATCATTGCGGTTCAGCCTCCTCTTGTCACTCAAGTAAGCAGCCTCAAGGTTCTCCTGGATCCGCTGCTGCATCTGGATCTACAGGTGGTGGCGATGAAAGAGTTGGTGAAAGGCACTCCTAGGCAAGTGAGAAGGCTGTGGCTCTTTCTCTCAGACTTTGATCTGCCTACTGCCATCCATCCCTTCATAAGCTCAAGGCTATACTATGCTTTGAGCTTTATGTGGGGCTGCCCTCGAAAATGTGAAGCTGCAGCTAGTGCAAAATGCAGCAGTACACATGATGTGAGTGGGTTACCAAGAGCATGTAATGCCAGTGCTCCAGAGTCTGCACAAGCCCCCAATAGATTTCTGGATAACACTGAAGATGCTGGCAGTAGTGTTACTATGACTGGTGACTGGGAGAGTAGCGCTTGGTTCTGATTTGGGGAGGAGGAGAGGGAGAACAGAAAAATAACAGCTGCTTCTGACGTCTGGGAGCCATCCCTGCACCTTGGGCCACTGCTGTCCAAGGTATAGAACTGCTCTCTTTGTGCCTCTGGGTGCTGGTTTTAACTTATAAGACCCTAAACAGTTTGGGCCCTATGTATCTATGTGACTTCCTTCTCCCTTGTGCTCCTTCATGACCCCTGAGCAACCTTTTACAAGTCTGTTGGGCAAATACATGTTGGAAGAGGTTCTCCTCAGCTCTGAAACTCCCTCCCCCTTGAGGTCTGCCAGCCCAAGGCTGGACATCATTAGCAAGTGCTTCAAAGTCTTCCCATTAGCAATGTTTCCTACAGTGGTAGGGAGGGGGAGCAGGGAGTGTTTCTCTTTTACATTGATAATATACTTGCTTTTTCTCTAGTTCACTTCTGTCTCAATAAGTTGTTTTATTCTCTTTCTGTTAGTCAGTTTGAGCCTTTGGGGAGGATAGCATATTAATTGATCGAATGAACAAATAAGTTGCTCACTACTTCAAGTAATTTAAGAAAATAAAATTCAGATAATAGCTTTTTCAGGTTTATATATGTTTCATGTTCTTTCCTTGTTTCTCTGAGTAGTTTCATGCTCTCTCTCTGCTTTGTCATCAGATTATTGCCAGAGTTAGTATTGATAACAGAACTCGGGCTTTAGTTCAGGCCTTAAGAAGAACCTCCAACCAAAGAATCTGTATCAACAGAATTGAAGAACTGTCTTACCACCTTCTGGAGTTTCCAGAAACCAGAGGAGTTGCAATTAAGGTGAAATTCATTTTTGTTTAACACACAAACTGCAGACACGTCAGTGTTACTAGTGACAGGTATCATAGAAAAGCATTCTTCTGCTTCACCTGCTCTTTTTTTTCTTTTTGGCAAAATTCATTTGAGGTTTTTTTCATTATTAATCTATTCCAAGAGATTTCATATGTAAGCTCTGATTGACAGCCCAAGGTCTAGGGCAGAATCATCAAACTTAAGTTTTCTGGTTGATATTTGTTTGTTAGGAATTCTTTCAATGTAAAAATGAACAAGACCTTCAACTGTGACCTTCATTTTGATTAACTTCTTTATAGCAGGTGTTTCCAACCTTTTTTAATAAGTGTACTCCCTGTAGCTGGATGTGGAGTGGGGGGGCAGAGGGAGGGGGTGGCACATGACTAGATATGGGGTTGGAGGGAGTGGTGCGCAGCTGGACACGGAACAGTGGCAGCACAGGGTGATGGGTGCAGTGGCTGCCACATGCAACCCCCCTCTCCCCCCCATCCCCCCCATGTCCAGCCAGACAGGTGGTGCCAGTGTGGCCCACAGGGGGACGCCACTGCCCTTGCCCCACCCCAGCCCTGATCCTGGGAGGTGGTGGCATGGGGTGGTGGATGGTGGTGCTCTGTCCCCACTGCATGTGCATACTTAAGTACTTCTGGGTGTATGCATACTCCCGGTTGACAACCCCTGCTTTTATAGTATGACCCAAACAGGCCATTTAGAATGAGAAAGTATTCCATTTTCTGTCTTTACATAATACTAATGTAATATGAAAACATTTCCTGTTTGAGATGCCCTGCTTTTGTGTTGAATAAATACTTTGGGTTTTGGTCCTGGAGTTAAAATAAAAAGAAAATACCATATCTGTTCAGAAATAATAAAAGAAATTTACCTGATGTGCTGTTTAGCCAATATATCATATAATTAGCATCTTATTTGGATAAAACGCTATACCTGTAGTTGTCATAGTTATTAGAAGTGTTTAAATCTGACTCTTGATTATTATCTCAATATATATTATACTGTATTGATATACATTATATCATATATGATAATATATAAAATCCTTGCCCCCCTGTAGGATATGGGAAAAAAGGGTAAAATATATTCAGAAAAGCTATACTTATATGTAAATGTAAAATTGTATTTTAAAACTTAAGTTTTAAATATACTCATTAAATTTTTAAGCTGTCATTTCTGGTTTCAACTTTTCAGTAAACACAATTTTTTACTTCAACTACAGGAACAAATAATTCCATGCTTACTACGTTTGAGACAGGCACATGATGAAAATATTCAGGCTTCTGTTAGGGAGGCTTTGGCTATAATTGGATATACCAACCCTGTGAAGGGCCGGGGAGTTCGAGTCCTTGCTATCGATGGAGGAGGAACAAGGTAGGACTGAAGCCTTTAAATACCAATAGATTTCTGTAAACTCCAATGTTATCTAAATTTGAAGTCAGTGGCCCATAAACCTAGGCTTTCATTCTGAAACTATTTACAGTTCCATGATAATGGAAACTCTAGTTTTGAACCAGGACTCTAGTAACATATGCTTAATCTTGTATGTATGACTAGTCCCTTTTTTCTGTGGAATAGGTTTATGCAGGTGAGTAAACCAAGTATAGAAGTGTTTTCTGAATTGGGCTATTTTTTGAAGGCAAGTAAATGAAACAAGCTTAAGAGGTTTCATGTAAGCAGTCTTCTATATTCTTGAATCAAGCTTCTGTGTCATTTCCCCTGCCCTTCACCATCCCCCCCAGCTGGTTCTGTGGGTCATTATGAAACTTTCCCCCAGACAGGGCCCTTTCCCAACTCACCTGCCACACCTTGATGTTGAATTCAAGGAGGGGTTCAGTTAGATCTTGTTAATGCTTCCGTCTGGGTTCAGTCATGGTACCTCTGAGGCTGATGTGGGACTCCGCCTCCCTGACATCTCTTCTACTTACCAACCACTGTTGATGGTGACTTAAGATCCTGCCTGCCACCATGAACTCCAAGCTTTTATCTAAATCCACTTGTCACACTCACCCCATCTCTTTGTCTTCCGGTTGCCTCCTGGGACGAAACTAAAAGGCTGTCTTGGCCTCTTCCCTCCACTACGTCTTCTCCCCCTTTTTACTACTGTTCCTTTGAAGCAGGATACAGTAATAAACCAAAAGAAAATAACTCTTTCTACTATGACTCCCCCTTTCTTTATTGCAGGGGGTCCATTATCTCTCTGCCCTGACTTCAAAGAGCAGAGCCCTAAAGCGCACCCTGCTTTATTCTAATCAGACTTCAGCCAGGGTCCTTTTGTCCTCCGGCAGTGCTCCTGCTGGCACCTTGTCCCTACAGGTGGGCTCTCGCCTCCCACAGCAGGTATTTCTCTCATTCCCCTCTCTGGCACCCTCAGTGTCTTGTAAATTCCCTGCGGCAGCACACTGGATTGATGTCATCAGCTGTGCACTGCCTACCCAGACGGAGAGGGAGCTTAAAAAGTGTTGCAGCTGTGCTGTGTACTGCACTGGTCTGGGCTCCTTCCCCAGTAAGTTTGGGTGCGTCTTCTCTGACTCTGGTCTCTTCTGGACCAGGTCTGAACAGGGGGTATAAGGACAGGGTTCATGCGGGGTACTCAGGCAACCACATTCTGATAGTTAGATTTGGCCATAATAAAAAAGTATTTTGATTTTTGTTGTTTGTTTGTTTTTCTTTATCTTAACCAACTGCATTGGGTGTTATGCCCTTAACTTGGCTAAGTGACTGGGGAAAACTCACAAAATCCAATCACTAATGTCCAAAACTGCTGCATGGTACTAAGCTCCTAATACGCAGGAGTTCTTGCATATTCTGGAAAAGAATAGAGCACAAAATAATTATCCTATACCTTACAAGAAGTAGGAACTTTACCATTGCTGGTTTTCTGCCTTAGTAACTCACCTAGACTTTTCTTCTAAGCAAGAATGAATTGACTGGTGGGGAAAGCAGTGTTTTAAAGTGTCTTGATTTCTGTGTCCTTTTCTGCTTAAATCACTTGCTTTTAGTTGTTTGGTTATTTTTGATATCACATCTCCATAATTAGGTTCAGGCTTGCAAACATTTATACATGCACTTCATTTTTATGTCCATCAGCAGTCCTTTTGAACTCAAAGAATCTAGTATTCTATAAAAGTTAAATATGCAAAACTATCTGCAGGTTTGAATCCTAAATTTTTCAAAAAATACTTTTTCCATGAATTTACTGATTGAAAATACTATACTTGCCATTCCCAATACGCCGTTTCCTGAGCTTATAGTTATTTGTAAATAGTATTTGATGCATATTAGCAGTACTTCTTTTCAGTTAGGGTTAAGTCTGTGACAAGTTTTAAGTACAAAAACTATTTAGTTATCCAAGTACAAATATTTTTTCCTCTTTTCTTTACTTTAAGGAGATATCTTTTTTCTCTCCATTGGCATAGTTCCATATTAAGTGTTGTTAATAGACTCCAGGATAAGTTATTTTTGAGCTTATAACATAAAATAGACCAGTAGCCCCCAAATGAAAAGTTTTCAGAAAGCTGAGGAAAATATGAAAATGTAACACAATGCCTGTTTTCATCCCTACCATTATTCTCAGATCTAGATCTGGACTATACAAACAAATTTATGCCTAATCCTGTACAGTCCTTTCTAGCATAAGTAAGAGTTGTGAAATGAATTCTACTTGTCTGAACTAAAACGTAATTATGAGTACAGAGATGTAATTATCAGTGTTAGTCTCAAGTCAGGCAGAAGGCAGCACAGTATAGCACCTTCAAGACTAACTTGTTCAGACAGGCATAAGCCTTTGTCTGTAAGATGAGTGCAAACTTTTGGAAACTTGTTAGTGAGATGAGTGGTGGCAACGTTAATTGCTGTGGGTTCTTGGCCCTTGATCAGTGGGGCGGATCCAGCTTCACGGAGAGCCCTGAAGTCCGGATCCAGAGCACAGAGCTGTTATCTGGCCTGCAGGCCCAGAAGTTTGGCGGCAGGTGCAGCCACAGCAGTTAATACTGCCACTTGCAAATTTCTAAGTTCATGGGCAGTCCTGTGGACCAGATGATATGGCCACAAACTACAGAACTAGACCTTAGAGTTGATGAGTTTGACGCCCCTGAATTGAGGCACTGGGGAACAATGTTTATAAAAGCTATTCCAGGTGATACGGTAAGAATCTAGTCTTCATTGAGACCATAGATAGCTATGAGTAGAGTTGTTATGGCAGAGGAATCAGATTGTCTGCAGCTTGGGTTTCTCAAGCTCAGCTGAAAGTGATGTACAGAAGAAAGAGACTTGGGGGTCATCATTGACCACAAGATGAACATGAGCCTGCAATGCGATGCTGTGGCTAGTAAAGTGACCAAAAT
>NW_017728931.1:93018433-93034615 GCF_001723895.1 Crocodylus porosus | reverse complement strand
AAATTGGATGCTTATCTTGCTGGGCTCCTATGACCCCAGCTGACTTCCTGCCCTTTGGGGGCTGGACTCGATTGATCTCCCGAGGTCCCTTCCAGCCCTAATGTCTATGAAATCTATGAAATTTATTTCAGACTCCATTATGAATGTGAATACAACATGCTCTGAACAAAATACACTAATTTTGTGGCCAGCATTCAAGGGAAATAGCAGGTGTAAAGTTGTTTTTGCCAGTTTAACTTCCTGCCGTCTAGGATTCTGCCTCTGATTACATATAAACTATGGAGCTGCTTTCATAGATTAACTTCTTTTGGTTGCTATTATCATGTCTAGTTTTGAAGCAATGAAGTATAAAAGTGAATGACATCAGGTTTTGTTTTCCATTTACTGAGGCAGCCAGGTATATCCAAATAGCATAGCATTTTAGTTCTTGTACTTAATGTTAGGTTTCTGGGCTTGCTCCGCAGTAAATGTCTTGTGTAGATGTGTTCAGGGATACTCAATATATACTTCCTCTCTCGCTTTTATCCTGGTATTGCTAATTACAAGTGTTATTTTAACATAGGAGCAGCCATGCTGCAGCACTGGTTCTACAAGTGGCATAGGCAGCCTCTGCGTGACACAGCTGATTGGGGAGGGAGCAGGCAGCTCAATGGCAGATCTGATGCTCTTCTTTCTGCTCCCTGCCTGATCAGGCAGGGGAAAGAGATTGGAGTGACACTTGGGAAGGGCACGGGGCTAATTCATGGCACATGTTGTACCTAAAAGGTTGCCCCCACCACCCCATGTTAAAATGCCTCTTACTCTTTGAAATACCTATATATTCTGCCTCCTTTCTTAGGTGTTGCTTAGCCCAACATTATTTATTTTGTTCACATGATTCTTTGTGTGTGTTTTGCAATTCTGTTTCAGGGGTATAGTGGCACTTCAGACTCTGCGCAAGTTAGTAGAACTTACTGGAAAGCCTGTCCATCATCTTTTTGACTACATTTGTGGTGTAAGCACAGGTAAGTAGTATTCTGTAGGGTGGATTTTTGTGATAAACTTTCGTGCCCAGGGTTTCATTTTTATTAAATTTAAGTTTTTCTAAAATTTTCATATTGCCAAAGGACAAAAACCTTAATCTTGTTAAATGTGAACGTGTGTGTGTGTGTGTGTGTGTGTGTGTGTGTGTGTGTGTGTGTGTGTGTGTGTGTGTGTAAGAGAGAGGTGGGTTGGAGGGAGAAGAGGGGGAACGGTTGGGGTGTATAAAATGTAAGACCTTGTTTAAAATTTTATCACTACTTTTTCCAGATAAAAGCTTAGATGACCAAAACATGCTAGTTGAGCTATAGACAGATATGTATCTGTATATGTATCTCTCTTATAAATAAGAGTATATATTTCTTTTTAATTGGAGGTTTCAGCTTGATTTTGTGTTGGGTCATTGAATTATGAGAGTAATTAGCATAAGAGGTCCATTTAGCACTGAATTATGTCAAGACAATTGGTGTTCCATAATTACTCAAATATGAGTCTCTGCAGTCACTGAAGTGCAATGTAGTGTAGCTATCCAAGCTAGTTAGCTAGCTGCAGCAACATCAAGCTTGCCACAGACCTCATCAGTGAATGTGTAGTATGGATATACTCCAAGGATTTTATTGCAGTTTCTGAACAATAAAATGCCCTTTTCCAGAAAAATAAATAAAATAGATGCATTAATATTAATATACAGTGACCTGCACCTTCTCGTCCTTAACATTTAACAAGTTTTGTGTGGTGGTGGTGGTGTTTGTGAATGACACAGAAATCCACTGCCTCTGTGGCATTATGTTCTAAAATATTTAAGTCACACAGTTTTTATTGGTATAGTTTGAAGTTGTTTATCATGGAACCATAGAAAATTAGGGTTGGAAGGGACCTCAGGAAGTCATAACCCCTTGCTCAAAGCAGGACTATCCCTAACTAGACCATTCCAGCCAGGGCTTTGTCAAGCCAGGCCGTAAAAGCCTCCAAGGATGCAGATTTCACCACCTCCCTAGGTAACCTGTTCCACTGCTTCACCACCATCCAAGTGAGAGTTTTTCCTAATATCCAGCCTAAACTTCCCTTGCTGCAACTTGAGACCATTGCTCTGTGTTCTGTCATCTGTCACCACTGAGAATAGTCTAGCTCCATCCTCTTTGGAACCACCTTTTCAGGTAGTTGAAGGCTGCTATTAAATCCCCCTCAGCCTTCTCTTCTGCAGAGTAAATAAGCCAGATTCCCTTGGTTTCTCCTGAGAAGTCATGTGCCCCAGTCCCCTAACAATTTTTGTTGCCCTCCACTGGACTGTCCCCAGCTTGTCCACATACTCTCTGTAGTGGGTGGCCAAAACTGGATAAAGTACTCTGGATGTGGCCTCACCAGTGCTGAATAGAGGGGAATAATTACTTCCATTGATCTGCTGGCAACCCAGTATGCTGTTAGATTTTTTGGCAACAAGCACACACTGTTGACTTATATCCATCTTATTGTCCATTGTAGCCCCCAGGTCCTTTTCTGCAGACCTGCTGCTTAGTCAGTCATTCTCCAGCCTATACCAGTGCATGGGACTCTTTCATCCTAAATGCAAGACTTTGCACTTCTCCTTGTGCAAAGTTTATGATGAAGTGCATTAGTATGTAAGATAGAGCTTGATCTGAGTCATATGAAATGCATACCAAAGGAATTGCGGAACTTAATGACTAATAAAATTTATAATTGCTTAAGTCTGTATTGTTTGCACACACACACTATAAAGAATCTTTAATTGTACACCTTAGGCAGTGATATAAGTAAAGATTTTCGAGAATAGATAAGGAAGTGGCACTAATTACTTATAAGCATTGTTTCTGTGACTTGATGCTCTCTTAAACAGCTTAACTTTTTTATAAAAAGAAAAGGTGGCATCAGTGTAAAAATATATTATGCGTGTCTTTTGGGGGGTGGGTGTTGTAGTGTTTTAAGTTTAACATATTTGTTTTTCCATTTCTGGTGAAAAGCCCTGCATGCTGTGACAGTTTTTCTGTCAGCAAAAGTGGGGCTCTAAGCAGTTTTAATGCAGAAAGCTGCTGAACTGGGTTTGGGGTTGGGTTGTGGGGAGAAGCAAAAGTAGTTGTTTCCTTCAAAGATACTGACAGCCTATGAGACAAGACAGGGTAAGAAGCAGTTCTCTCCAGGAGAGAGTGCAGGCTGTCAAGTGTGTTGAGTTTTTATATTTCCTTTGGCTTGCATACCAAACTGCTATCCTTATCTGAATGTGGCTGTCCTGTTTCTGGTAAATCTGATCTGCCATCTACTTGGGGAGTATACAGTATCTTTGAACACTCCCAAGCCTCTCCTTAACGTTCCTCACGCTTAGCTGTAAGAATGACATTTGGTGGGTAAATGCATGCTCTGCCTAGTTAGGGAGTCCTAAGGAGAACATGTGAGGATAGTGCTCAAGTATGTTTCTTTCATAAGATCTGCCTATTCGCCTACCATGTAAGTGCTTCTCTCAGTTCATCTATCATCATTCTTTCAGATTTGTTAAAGTCTTTTAGCTGTCTTCCTATCTATATTGCACCTTGTATTATTCAAATATCACTATGTTCTTTTCAAGAACTTCTGGTATCCCTATCCCTTTTGGGCAACTTCAGGAGGAGGTGCAATTCTTCTCTGGAAAAGGAGGTGGCTCCAAAATATCTAATAGCCTTTTCCTTGGAGTCTCAGAACAGTAGAGATTCCCCGTGCCTGAAGAAGGGTGACTGCACCAGAAAGCTTGCTAAGAACTTTTTTCCAACTACTTAATTGGTCTAATAAAAAATATCACATTTACTCAAAGAACTTTGCCTGCCTAATAGACTTAGATTTGGCTGCATTTAAAAAAAATAAGACACCGTAATTATCCTGGTACTCATTTAAAAAAATTATATTTATCCTATAAGTACGGCATATCACTAGGTTACATGAATGTGATGTGCTGTATATTACAAAACAGTTCACCTTTATGTGGAAATCTGATTACTTTATTTCTTCTCCCTCTAATTCTCTATTAATATAATCTTATCCTGAAATATATTAACAGAGATCACAATGATGAGCAGCCTGCATTCCCAAAGATGTATGTAATAGAATCACAAATGCTAAGGGAGGAGAAAACTTTTTGGTCTATTCAGTAGTACAAATATGCACGTAAAATAGTTTCCTAATATATATTTTTCTAGTGCTCTGAGAAGTCTACTTTTTAAATGACTTAAGCAGTGAAGCTCTGTTTTCTTTTGAAAATAATTATACTAACAGGATCTTTTCTGATGGCTGTTTCAGTCAAGACTGGCACTTTTTTTTCTGATAGTGAGTCTGAATTGTCTTTTTCAATTTAATCCCTCTTACTACTTGTTTACACATGTTTCACTTTTCTTAATACTTGTTCTTCTTTATAAGCATTTGTTCTTACTAATACACATTCTCTGCATTCTGCTTATGCTGTTCTTTTAGTCAACTTAAGTACTGCTTTGGTAGACTTTTTTTTTTTACTGGTTCCTAACATGTTTGTTATATAGGTCATACATGACTTCATATGTATTTGTAACACCTTCCAGTTTGCATTAATACAAGCTTAGAATGTAATTAGGTCTCAGCTACATTTCTTTCAGCTGTATTTTCATTTGTGCTAGCTGCTAATTGATTGTAGATTGCAGTGTTGGTAACTTTCGTAACAGTGGGCATGTGTACATGTTGCCCTGCAGTGATGTTACTGCGCCATGCTTTAGTACTTCCTTTTCCAAGTACTAAGGCATGGCTCAGTAACTGCCCATACTGTGCTGTATGCTCAGGGCACGGTTATTTTTAGCAGCTACTTCGCTGTAGCAGCCCACTGTAACAAGGGAGAGTGCCGCTGTGGTGATGTATGCTGGTCATGTGTAGATACCTGTGGATGCTACATCACTGTAACGCATTGCTATGGTGATGTAACATCACTTGTAGATGCACCCAGTAGGTTGTTTATAGAGTTGTCTTCAGTGGTATATTTCATGTCAAAGCAACTGGATAATATCATCCTATCATGGATATCACACCTGTCCTCAAAGAAACTGTTGTGATATGTTGTGTTGTCTTAAATCTGTTTTGTCCTATTTTGCACACATACTTTTCAGATACAATTGCATATAGTTTCAGCATTTAAGAGTTAGGCTTTTTTGATGCACACTAGATGGCAGTATAAATGAATGGCTAATTATAAGGGGTGTAGGTTGTAGCTGTGTTGGCCTAAGGACATAGACAGACAAGATTCTTTGGGTAAATCCAGTATATTTATTAGATCAACTCAAATAGTTGGAAATAGTTGGCTAATTATAAAACATTTGCTGTAAAATATAGTATCAAATACCTGAAAGTCTTATTTTTCAAAGCTTTCCTGGAATCTCTTCTACAGCTTTAGATTTGTCATACAGTATTACAAAGAGTAAAAAATATATATTGTTAAGGCTTTTGATTTAAAGCTATACCCTACAGCTCTCCTAGATTTCATGTACTAGTTTGCTTTTCCAAATAAAACTGTGGTTTCATAGTAGCTAGGGTCAGGAGGGACCTGAATAGATCATCTAGCCTGACCCCCTGCCACAGGCAGGAATGAATGCTGGGTTCACAAGACCCCAGACAGGTGATCATCTAATCTCTTTTTGAATTTACCCAAAGCAGGGGCAAGGACAACTTCCCTAGGAAGTTGGTTCCAGGTTCTGGCCACCCTAACTGTAAAATATTGCTGCCTGATCTCTAACCTAAACCCATTCTCCATCAGCTTATTACCATTGTTCCTCGTCACCCCAGGTGGTGCTTGGGAGAATAGGGCTCTTCCTATTTGCTGATGATCTCCCCTGATGAGTTTGTAGGCAGCCAGCCACCAGGTTCCGCCATCAGCCTCCTCTTGCCGAGGCTGAACAGGTTCAGGTCCCTCAGTCTCTCCTCGTAGGGAGAGTGGTTTTAAAGTAAGTATAAGGTAACTATTAGGTAATTAATTTTTTGTAGAGACAAATCAAACAATCTTGTTTTCTCTGAGAAAAACTGCCTCTTCGGTTACACCCACTCAAATATGTTGATTTGATCTCTGAACAAAAAATTAGTTTATGGCACAAACCTCAGTTGATCATACTTTTTAAGGTAGAAACATTAACATATGAATTAATGGTGTTTTCTGTAACTTAATACAGCTATCTTGTGTCATCCTAAGTTGCATTTTCAATTTAAAACCCCCTTTTTTTTTTTTTTTAGGAGCTATATTAGCATTTATGTTGGGGTTGTTCCATATCCCACTGGATGAATGTGAAGAGCTGTATCACAAATTAGGATCAGATGTTTTTAAGCAGAATGTCATTGTTGGGACAGTCAAAATGGGCTGGAGCCATGCGTTTTATGACAGTGATACCTGGGAAAAAATGCTCAAGTAAGTGAAAAGTAATTTCTAGAAATCTTTGGTTTTGTTGCTGTTAAATTGCAAACAGTAGTTTAAAAACAACAGAAAGATAGTGATACATGATACCAGTATCTTTTGAATTAGCTGGTTGCTTTTTATTGCCAGAATATTTGAGTCATAATGATTCCTCTGTTTCTAGGGACTAAAATGAGATATGGTGCACTGGTTTCTGATTATATGTCCATATGCTCCCCAGCTCAGCTAATTTTAACTCATTATATGTCTGCTAGCAATCTTGCTAGCCGCCTGCTATGCATTTTCCCTGTAGGAAAAGTGCTAGAAAGTGAAATTGTATGCTGTGCCAAAGACCCCTCATCTTAAGTACTATATTAAGTCTTCTTGCCTTTTGCATTTTTTCTTTAGAAAAGAAAAACACAAAGATATAAAGGATATCTTTTTGCATTACCATAAAATCTTTTGATTAAAAAAAGATAAATATTTAGTTTTCTATCTATAGTACTAGTAGATGTGGAGAGCATTGAATCAAAGAAAATCAGGGTTGGAAAGGACCTGAGGAGGTCACATAGTTCAACCAGCTGCTTAAAGCAGGACTATCTCCAACTAGATCATTCCAGTCAATGCTTTGTCTAGCCAAGTCTTAAAAACATCCAAGGATGAAGATTCCAGCACCTCTCTGGGTGCTACTAGTGAAAACATTTTCTCTAATATCTAATCTAAACTTCCCTTGTTGCAACTTGAGACCATTGTTCCTTGTTCTGGTATCTGCCCCCTCTGCGAACAGTCTAGCTCCATCCTCTTTGAAACCCCGCTTCAGGTAGTTGAAGGCTGCTATCAAATCCCCTCTCAGTCTTCTCTTAAGCAGATTAAGTAAGACCAGTTACCTCAGCCTCTCATAAGTTATGTCCCCAGCCCCCAAACCATTTTTGTTGCCCTCCACTGGACTCTTCAACTTGTCCACATCCTTTCTGTAGTGGGGGGCCCAAAACTGGACACAGTACTCCAGATGTGGTCTCAATGGTGCTGACTAGAGGAGAATAATCACTAGCTGGAAATGCTTGTACTAATGCAGCCCAGCATGCTGTTAGCCTTCTATGCAACATGGGCACATTGTTGGCTCATATTCAGCTTATTGTCCACTGTCACCTCTAGGTCCCTTTTTGAAGACCTGCTGTTTAGACAGTTCATTCCCAGACTGTACTGGTGCATGGGACTGTTCCATCCTAAGTGTAGGACTTTGCACTTGTCCTTATTGAACCTCATGAGATTTTTGAGATTTCTGGCAGAACCAGAAAACAGAGAAGCAGATCAGGCAGGGAGTACAGGCAGAGCACAACACTCAGACTGTAAAGGGGAACAGGGCAGGGAGCAGAAGGCAGAGCAGCCAGTTGGGCAGAGGGAATGACAGTCAGAGAGGAGGATTCATAGCTAATTTGTGGCTTGAATGCCAAAAATGTTGGCCCTTCCTGTTATATGGTGTTCTTAAGAGAAAATGGTCTGTGGCAGCAGTTCCCAACCTTGGGGTCATGACTGCATTTGTGGTTGCAATAATAAAAAATGGGGTTGCAAAGATTATCATAGATTTCCTCCTTTGAAGGAGAAACAGCAGGAAATGGTGGATTCCCCTTGCAGGTTAGCAGAGTTCCAGCCTGCATGGAGCTGCTTGGGAGGGGGAGGGGAGTGGGAGGAGGGCGATCAGGCAGAAGGCACCACGTGCATGTGTGTGAGCACATGCACACACACACACACAGCAGCCAGGTACCATGGAAAGCAGTTCCTGCAGCTCCTTCCAGGTAAGTCTATGGGGTGGCAGGGGGGAGAGTAGATTGAGGCCCCCACAGTGAGGGAGGGAGGGAGGAAGTGGAGCAGGGCTAGGGCTAGGGACACTGCCCAGCTGGGCTAGTGCATGGGGCCTCAGTCTGGGGCAGGAATATAGGGCCTGATTGGGGGTTCAGGATGTGTAGCCATGGGTAACTTTTTTCTGGGGGTGGTGGTGGGGGCTGGATCTCTGCAACTGCATGCACTCCTGGGGAGGGAGGCACAGGTGGGCATTTGAGCCCCTCCAGTTTTGTGCACATGATGGGGGCAGGTGTGGGCTTGGGGCTCCCCACCGTGCTGCCCTCCCCTAGGGTCTCCATCGCAGAGCAGAGTGGAGAGGATCAGTGGTGTTGCTGGAAGTCCCACACTGGCTGCGCCGCCGTGGCAAGACATCCCCTGCCTACCCAGCAGCAGTAGGAGACACAGCCCCATGCTACCACTGATGCCAGGTGGGCAGGGGGCACTTCACTGTGGTGGTGCAGCCAGTATGGGGCTCCTGGCAGTGCCACCAACCCTCCCTGCCCTCCTGCATTGAGTCCCACCCACTGGGCTGAGGAGGCTCCTGGAGGGATGGCAACAGGATGGGGAGCCCCAAGCCCAATGGGCAGCCCACATCCTCCCACCCTCATGGGCTCCACTTCACTCGTGCCACCTGTGGGAGAAGGTGGGGAGGGAGTCAGTGTCTGCACTTTACTTCGATTGCAGCAGCTGCAAGGGCTTGGACACTGCTGGGGGGGTGGTAAGGGGCCACAGCCCTGGTCTTGTAGCCCTGGCAGCTGGGGGATGCCCTCTGACAGGGGGCTGTGAGTTGTGAGTGAGGGGCCCCAGCAGGGCTGATGGAGTAGGCGGCTGTGGGTAGGGAGTGAGGGGCCCTAGCAGGGCCAGGGGGCTGTGGGTGAGGAATGAAGGGCACCTTGAGGGGGAGGGGATTGCTATGGGTTGTTACCAAAGGGCCATACTGAGGAAATGGGGTTGTGCTGAGGAAAAGGTTGGGAAGCCCTGGTCTGTGGCTTACTGTGCATCATCAGACAAGCTGACTTTGGCTTGCTGTTTAACTCTGATCCTTGATGACCTTAATGAGAGCTGAGTATTCTTGTAAGTCCAGGTCCTGTTTAATAGGTGTCTGTTGTTGGTGGAAGAAAAAAAAAAGAGTAATGAGGTAACTACTGGTGTACTTATTTTCCTCAAATTGATAACTGGTACCATGTCTACTGACCACAAATATACAGCTGCATAAAAGAGAAGCATTTTGCTATGTTGAGTTCAGCAGTCTTCCTCCCATGGTTGCCTTAGATGCACATTATTGACCTGAATTGCCTTGGCATCAGGCACAATGAGTCATAGTTGAACTCTTGAAAACAAGTGTTCTTTTAACTCAATAGTTAATAATTTAAAGGGAGTGAAGTGATACCTTCAGTTTTGCATGAAGTGAAAAATACCTCACATGGATACAGGTCTGTTTCAATTGACTTGCATATGCCTTCTCTTTAGAAACCTGATATATTCAGGTGTCTTGTTAGCCATCTCTTGACCCGGTAGTTTTGTGGTCCACTCCTGCATATTTCCAGGTTCAGTATAGAACTGGAGTCAAGTGATTTGACCCACCCATGTCAAGGAGGTAAGAGAGTAATGTTACAGAAGTTTCACCCTGGATGGCATACCTGGCAGGGAAAAACAGTACCAAAAGAGCTAAATATTTCTCTTGTTTCAGATGGTTCACAGGAAGTTGATCTACTGAAACTGATTGCTTACCTAGTAGGAGGTCTCTATATGCTCCTTGATATAATTGAAGTATGGTATGAGTCTAAAGACAGTTAAAAGCAAAATGCAGAAAAGTTTCCTTGCTAGAGTGAAAGAGGTGCCCTTCACTCACTCACCACCAAAACTCTAGCTCCACAGGCTGCATCCAGGGAGAAGCTTTCTATATTGGCATTTTCAAAACACAATGCCCGCTTCCCCCCCCTCCCGCCAGCCTCCGGGGGGGGCCCTGCCCGCCGCGGGTGTGTTGGCCCCCCCCCCCCCTTGCTCCCGGAGGTGGCGTTCTTCGGGTTGGGTTTTGCGCTCGGGAACACAAAACACAATTGTGTGGTGATAATTCTAGTCATGTATAGTAGTTCTTTAATTTCAGCTTCATTCAGGATTTCTTATTGGCTTTGACATCCAGAAAATGGCAAATATCAAGTTCTGAAATATGTTATAAAAACACAATTTGAAAGCAAAAACTGGTTCTACAAGAAAGTTTTGATATCTCTTATATGACAAAATAGATCATTGAAGTTGTTTGTCTTAAACGCAGCTCTTTAAAATGAGCATTAAATTTATAGGGTCCCTACTAGCAGGAAAACTTGAAAAACTGAAAGAATGATTTTGAAGCTGGTGTAAAATGTTTTATTGAATATAAAGAATGATCTAGTAATATTACATTAAAGTATTTAAACTGAAAAGCAACACAATTAATCTTTTACTTGCATTAGAGGAGTATTAAAATCCTATTTTAAAAATTACCACTAATTTTAGTTAAGTGTAGCAATTTGCTAGATGTCTTATACAAAGATTAGCTTCAGTATTAATCTTATGCATGTTAATAGAAGACATCCTACTTGTCATTGAGCTACCTGCCTTGTTGTTCACTTAATTTGATGACTTAAACATTAAGATTATTGCATTCATTAGATGGAGTTACTTTATCATTGATTTCCATTCTCTTTGTGTAGAGAGCAGAATTATCCTCACTATGTTTTATGTAATCAATTTATATGATAACCTATTGAGTGAAATATGCTGTAAGAAATAGTTGCATGTTCTGTATTCTGGTATTTTATGTTCACTAAAGTTTTGCATTTAAAATATTTTTTTAACTTTAGTAGAGTCTGGTATTTGCAGGAGAATTATGTTAGATTTTTTATGAGGCAGCAGACATAGCAGTTTGACAGACTGTAGTAAAACTGCTCCAAAAACCAATGTAATGCTAAGTTGTGGATGGGGTAAAAACTGTTCTGTTGGTTGGGGTGAGAGGTACTGTGAATGCAACCAAAGAACATGTTCAATTCCAGCATTTCATACACTGAAAAACAATTATAATATACACTCTTCTCCAGAGAATATCTGGGTCTCACCCTCCCCATCTTAGGGCTCTTAGCTAGTTCAGGCATGTCCCATTGGAGTTTGCAAAGCTGTCGGTAGTAATCTCCTTCTTTTCACAGAGAAGATTGCTGTAGGAATTGTCCTCACCTGAGGTCACAAAGCAGTTTAGCGAGGAGCTGAAGATAACCTATTTTTGACACTGGCCTCTCTTCTGTCTTACTCTCTTCTTGTGAAAAGGTTTATACAAAAAATTTTGTCCAAGACAGCTTGTTATATATGTTTGTTGTTAGGGAAAATATTTAATATTAAATCATTTGAAAAGGAAATAACCAGTGAGGTAACTGTGTTAATAGATGAGGTGGCTGTTTATGTTCACCAAGTACAGAGAGGCCTAAGGCGTTTCTGGAGGATTTAAACAAGGTAGGTAAAGCGGCAAGTGGAATTTAACAGCAGAATGAATTCAGCAAATGTAAAATTCTAAAGCTAGCAGAAAGAAAAAACAAATGCCCAAATACATAATGGGAAAAGATTGACTAGGTATTACCATTGCCCATATTGGGGGTTAGCAACTTATGGCCCATGGGCCAAATCCAGTCTGCAGAGCTACTGGATGCAGCCTGTGGAGCTAGAGTTTTGGTGGTGTCTGGATGCATGGGCTTTGGGCCACACTGCAGCTGGGTGGCAGGATGCTTTTCTGTGACGTGCCTTGGCTGGGTGGTGCTGGCTGCTGGGTCCCAGTGTTGTCCTGCCTAGGACCCAAGCTGGGCCATTCCAGCTTCCTGCCTCAGAACATAGCTGACCACTAGCCCAATTCAGTTGGGGTGTTAGTGGATCACAGACTCAACATGAGCCAGTAATTTGGTGTAGTTCCCAAAAAGTAAATAAAGCTTGGAGGAATTGTCAAGAGTATAATATTAAAGATATTGGTAGTACTGCTTTATTGAGTACTGTTAATGTCTCAGTAGGAGTATTGTATGTAGGTCTGGCACTGCACTTTATGAAGAAAGTGGAGAAACTAGAGAAGATCCAGCATAGATGAGGGCAATTATTTGGGCAGGAGGGCTATTTAAAGAGTTTGAGTGAGCTGTCATGGGCTGGGTCAGCACTCCCCTGCCTTCCTCAGCAGCTCACCCAAACTTCCTAAGTGGCTCTGCTCCATGCTGAACCAGGCAGGTGGGATGGGAGTGCAGGTGAACAGGGAGTGACATCCCAGAGTGGGATGGGTGGGCAGGGCTGGGGCTGGGATTGCAGGGCTGTGACAGCATGGGGCCAGGGCAGATCCCTGGTTGCCATTACAGGGACATGCGGACAGTAGATTGCAACTTTGCCGTAGGCCCCAGCTTTGCATTGTCACCGCCCTGCCCACCTGTCCTGCTCCTGGATGCCACTGCTTGCCTTCCTACAGCCTCATCCCATCCACTCAGCTGTGTACCCTGCCTGCATGTGTCCTGCTCCCAACAGGCCAGGGTGCCTGGGCAGCAGGGCCAGTTTCAGCAGCAGAGCCAGAAGGAGCTGCTGAGGTCAGGATCCTTAGGACAGTGGGACCAGCTGTATGCACCACTGCCTGGGCTGGGTGGGACTGAGGGACCCACCACAGGCTGGACAGTATCCCTTGGCAGGTTAAATCAAACCTGCAATTTGTATTTTGCCTACTGAACCAGAGGCTAACAAAAATGATAAAGGTGTTGGAACAGTAGCCATCTGCAAAAAGGTTCAGAGACCTAGGTATATTTAGTCTGGTGAAAGAGGGATTAAGGTTGGTTGCGGGGAAAGCAATAGCTGTTTTCAAATGCAGTGAAACCTGTTTTAAGATGAAATCACACTAGGCTAGGGAAAAAATTTCTGACCTAGATAGGTTTCCATCTTATAAGGGGAGCAGAGGTGCATGCTCTCCCTGGCACCCTGATAGCCTGCCCTACATCCAGCTGTACCCTACCTGGTACCACTCATCAACAGGCCCCCTGTCTGGCCCTGCTGTTTGGCCTCAGTTGGATGGCAAGGTCTGCACCCCTAGGCAGTTCCTGCTGCCACTTACAGTGAGGTCCCTCACACTGGCAATCTGTGCTGTTCCTGCAGCCAGAGCAGCAAGGGAACAGGGCAGCATGAGTGTGAAGGGGCCACTTATGAGCTGTCTGCCCTTTAAAATTCCAGCCATGTAGGAAGTCCTGGGACCAAGAAGCTGCTTCCCAGTGCTGGGGATCCGGTTTGCTCATATCCAGATGGGTAATGCTAACATCTTGGACATCATGTTTCAGACCCCCAGCCATTCTACTGGAGATTAGGGAGTTTTTCTTGGACTCCTGTGCAGAATCTGATGCTGGTCTTTCCAAGAGGGAGGTTACTGAATTATGGGTCTGAAGTACTGCAGTTCAGATTGTTTAAACGACGAACCCTGGTACAGCTATAATTTCCTGTTTGTCCTCCCAAGCAGGACATAAAAAAATTACCTAATGCTTACTGGCTTTCAGTTTGAAGTGGAATGCATATGGTTGAAACTGCACATCCTTTTATCCTTAATTTCTCCTATTCACAGGTCTGCAAACCCTAATTTTCAAAAGCCCAAAATAATGTAGAGCCACATAAATCATAACGTGCAATAAATAGGGGCACTGATCCTGCTAGCAGATGCAGCCCACATCATCACATTGGGCTGTATTCAAAAGGTTTTTTGCTGCTAGGTGGGCTAGATGGGCTTTTTATTAGCAGTAGTAGTATTGAAATAAAAGCTTAGTTCAGCAGTTCCCAAATGATTGCTACATGCTGCAGTTCCTCTTAGTCCACAATTATGAAGTATGCTATTAATTAACAAGGACTGGAGCTTTACCACACCTTGGTTGCCTAGTGATAACGGTCACTGAGATGATAATTACCTCACAGTAAGTGAAAAAAAACTGGAGCAATGTAGCCCTGATATATTCAGGGGTAAGCTGCCCTAATTTAACTCTGAGGTAAGAACAGGCACAGCAGCTCAACTACAGCAGAGCAATTCAAGTTTAGTGAATCCTTATATTTCATTAATTGTGTGTTGATGAACAGTAACAATGTGAATAGATTTAAAAATAATAGTATTGTTTTAATTAGGGGTGGCATGGAGGGTTTACTGCTCATGAGTGCATGCTATTTACTCAGTGGTAACTGTTTTGTGAGCCTGCTTCTTTCCTGCAGCAATTGAAGCTAAACCACAGTAACTTTCACCCGGTTTTGTTCAGGGGTAAGTTGCCTGGTTAAACTGGCACTTTTTGTGGAGTAGATGTAAGCAGATAAAATGCTTACAATAAATTCAGCTGCTCCGTATGAAATATCCCTCTTAAAATAGTGAAGTTGTTCATCTGATGGCTCTTGTATGGCTGTGAAATTTTCTGACTGTAAATGATATTGCAACTAGAAAAAAATTGAAAGCTGCTAACTTACATACTGCAAAAACTGGTAGAATCTGTTTAAGATGATTTGTGTATTTCTTCATAGATTTCATAGACATTAGGGCTGGAAGGGACCTTGAAGATCATCAAGTCTAGCCCCCTGCCTCAGGGGCAGGAAGTCAGCTAGGGTCAAAGGACCCAGCAAGATAATTATCCAAACATTTCTTGAATGAGTCCAGAGTAAGTGCCTGCACCACTTCTGGAGGGAGTCTATTCCAGGCCTTGGGGGCTTGGACAGTAAAGAAGTTTTTCCTTATGTCCAGCCTGAAATGGTCATGGAGGAGTTTCTTAGTTTTCTTCCCCCTCCCATCCCACAAGTACGTCTCTCTTTTTAAGTTGCAAATGGGTTCACTTGAGGGTGGGAGAGATCAGATACCTTCTTAAACAAATACCTGAGCCAGTACTGCGTTCATGCTACTATGTGACCAGTCAGTGACCGTGCAGTGAGGCCTTTTAAATTATATACAGATTCTGTTGAGGTGTCGATGGATTCAAATGTGGATCTTTTGTATGATTTCCAAACTCTAGCAATAGGAAGGCTTGTAGAGATGCTGTGCTCCTGATAAAGCAGTTCAACTCAGAAAGCAATAGTTAAAGGCTACCTACTGTTTGAAAAATGAACAGTAGATATTTTAACTTCAGTTTTACTTACTGCATACTCCTCTCCTGCACAATTGGCAATGGCAGTATCACTTTTTTATTCTTCTCTCTTTCGTAATGGTAACTGCCTCAGCAAGGAAAGCGCACGGATGTTCTGAACTTTTAGTTCCAGAGTAGTTCTGTAAGTCCAGTATTACATATATTCTCAAGTGTCTTAGTGGATTGAGATCTCATTTGGGGGAGGGGGAAGAAAACTATGAAATCTACAAATCACCTTAATCATCTGTATATAGAGGTTGTCATTTCCAGCAGCATAGAGTATATTGTGGGTAATATCCTGGCTCCATAGAAGTCCAAGGCAAAGGTCTCATTAACTTCTATAGAGCTAGGACCTTACCCATATCCTCACCCTGATCATTTTAAATAGAAAGTATCCTAAATAAGATTAGATATAGATGTTGGGTTTTGACTAGTTTGTAATGAACATGCCAAACTAACAGGGTATTTTCAATGATTTGTCTTTTACTCATAGAGAGAAAATGGGATCAGATCTTCTGATCGAAACAGCAAGAAATCCCAAATGTCCGAAGGTAAGTGCAATTTTTTAAAAAAATGCATAAAACACACTGGTGTAATTAATTATTAGGAACAAATAGCATTCAGTGAAATTTCCATCACTTAAAAAAATCTTACAAAATGTATGCAACAC
Source organism: Crocodylus porosus (assembly GCF_001723895.1). NCBI lineage: Eukaryota > Metazoa > Chordata > Crocodylia > Crocodylidae > Crocodylus > Crocodylus porosus. The sequence continues at coordinate 93,018,579 of NW_017728931.1, read as the reverse complement.
AAAGCAGGGGTGCTCAACCGCTTGCCCATGGGCCAAATACAGCCCCATGAAGCCATCATATGTGGCCTGCAGAGCTTCCCATGGGACAGGAAGTTTTGGGGGAGGAGGGGTAGCAATAGTGGGCATTAATTTATCCTCCACCCACC
>NW_017728931.1:93005317-93018333 GCF_001723895.1 Crocodylus porosus | reverse complement strand
GCTAGCTTGGGGGCAGGCCATGACCCTCCCCCTGCAGGGCCAAACCACACCCCTTTTCCCTGCAGAGCTAGGCCATGGCCCCTTCCCTCCTCAAGGCCAGGTGGGGCTGAGATGCCCACTTTTTCCCCTGCAAAGCCAAGCCATGCTCCCTTTCACTGTGAAACTGGGCTGTACCCATCTTCCCCCCCAGCCAAACCACAACCACTGTTTCTCTGTGGGGCCAGGCCATGCCCCCTCTCTCACACAAGGCTGGGCCATGCCACATTCCTCTGTGGGAAGGGAGCAGGGGGAGCTGACCTTCAACCCATCCATGTAGTCCAAGGGTGCCCACTGCACCTGTGCTGTGCCAGATTGGGATCTGGCCTGCAGACAAATGGGACCCTGCCCTTCAGGCCTGTGGGAGGGGAAAAATGTGAGCATCATTGGTACAGAGTGTAGTCTCTAAAAAGTATTCATGTAATACAAATTTATGCTAAAAAAAAAATCTTCCATGATACTCCCAAGTCCTTATTGCAGCCAGCTTATACTTTTTACCAGATATCAGACTGCTTTTGTGTACATTTATATTTTGAGATGATAAAATATTTGCAAATTGAAAATACTTAAATATTCTGGCTTTTCTGGATTCTGCAATAGCTCATCTTAGTGTCCCGACAGTACTGCCAGGCAGTTTTGCTGGGTAGACTGTGGTAGTTGTTTCTGTGGGTAGTGTGAGAAAACCAGTTGCTCCTTACTTGATGTGCATCACCACATTTTTCTCCAGTCTCTGATTCATGCCCTATAATCTCTGCTCTTTCTGTAGCATATGAAGGGCACCAGTTAATTGGAAGGGCACTGTATCCAACAGCACAAGAGTGAAAGATGAGAAAGAAGGGTGTTTTATTTTTGGCATGTGGTGGGACATGAGGCAGGAGGAGAAATATAATAGCACATGTTTAACAACAGTTTGGTAAATTAACAGGTGTCTTGATGTCATGGTACTATATTCAATGTTTTACTATTAAATGGAAGAAATTCAAAATCTTCTAAACATAGAAACGTGCTCAACTGGCTGCATTCCCATCCCACATCTAAAATGAGCACTTGAGAAGGCTGGAGTGGCATGTTACATTAGGGGGAGAAGCTGTCCTATATTGATTTGATTTGAAAATTATCTTTGAACTGAGATCTTTGGCTTCCTTCCACTTTCCTCAGTAATAAAATTAAATAGATATGTAATTGGTACTTATTTACAGTAATCACTTTTTAGTGCTGGCAGTGGTGTCAGTCTAAAATAGTGTAGCATAATCAAAATAAAGTGCAACTATATATGGTGCTTTATGCTTTCAACTTTTGTTGAACTCTGTTAGAATTGGGCGCTCAGCACCATGTAGGAGTTTTGCTCTTGACTTCAGTACATAGGCGACGGGTAGAGGGGGTACTGACAGGGCTGTCCCCACCACCAACACCACTGACAGCATCTGCGGGTGCTCAACGTGCCCCTCCCCTTGATAGGGCTGTCCCAGCCACCAGTGCCACTGGCAGTATCTGCGGGAGCTCATCGACACCACTGGCAGCATCCATGGATGCTCCGCTGCCAATGCCGCCGGCAGCATCTGTGGGTGCCCCTCCCAGACTCGAGCCACCAGTTGCCCATGCTTCAATGGGAGCAAAAGCAGATCTTTGGTTTGGGATGCATAGAAATTGTTGTACTTCATCATATGTAGCTTAATAAATTTTCATAGAGAAGTTTTACATATGTTGGCTTTTTGTACTAGTAAAGCTATATTTATTATAATTTATTTGTAATTGTGCAGCTGAAATGGGAGTTAGTACACTTATATCATAACTTAAGCTTTCAAGTGTTTGATGAGTAATACTTTCACAAAAACAAAGGCTACTTGTGTGAAGTGATGCACACCCACTTATTTGCTAAGAGCTGCTGTTTTAAACAATGCCAGCCATGCCATGCTATGTGCATCATCACTTAAAGGTTTTTCCTATTCTTAACATAAGCTAGTAAATAGTGATTATTTATGGGTGAGTGTGTCTCTAAAATATGCTGATTTGTTGCATCTGTACTTCCCCTTCCTGAGAAGTATTGCTTTGACTCTCCCACTCAGATTGACTTGCATACTATTTTTTTTGGTAATGGTATTTAAATGTCTTCCTGGAAATTTCTAGGGCTGTCAAGTGTAGGCAATTTTTTCTGCTTCTGGTGATCTTGTGTTTTCTCTCCCTTCTGGTATGCAGCAATTGGATCGCTTTGTTGAAATGCAGTGAATGTTTTTTAGGAGCTTTTTTGTTTTTCTGAAAAAAGGAATTTTCCCACAAGTATAACATGTGGGTATACTTTATTCAGGATTTTCTGAAAGAGTCCTTGTTTTTACCATCTAAAAAGATTAAAGGAAAAAAATTGAAGCTTCTGTCATATGTATGTTGTACATCATTCATACTTGTGTACTGCTATTTCCTGACTTTTGAGTGTTGTGCCTTGCAGCTTTGGCTCCCTTTCTTAAAACAGTTTATTTGTATTGATTAAAAATAACATAATACAAGAAACTGGAAAATAATATCCATGTAACAAGTTAAAACTAATAAAACACTTAGTATTTGTGGACTTGTCATTAAAGAGAATACTATTTTGTAATATTTACCTGCTGATTTATTTAAAAAAAAAAAAGAAAAAAAAACTATAATAGTCAAACAGTACTTGAAAATGTCAAGACAGAATAAGCTAAAAACAAAAATGTTTTGTAAGTTCTTACTGCATATAGCATACTCATAAAGAATAGTTCAGTCTACCAAGCTTCTTTTCATTTAAACTTCTTGCTTCCATTTTCTTTTGTCAGCACAGTTGCATCATGGGGTATTTGTGATTTACGGTGCCTCTGAGAGAGAGAGAGAGAAAGTACAAGGGCATTCACCACCATATTTACCACTGCATTTCTGCCACCACAGTTCCTACTTAAAATACAAGAAAAAACTGTTTCTGCTGGATGCTATATCAGGGGTAGGCAAAATATGGCCTGTGGGCTGGATCTGGCCTGCCAGGTCATTCTATCCAGCCCGTGGGCCCCTAAAATTTTAGAACATTAATATTTATCTGCCCTTGGCAGCCTGTCAAAGATGACAGGAACCAGCAGCAGTAGGGCCCAGGGGGAGCCAGTGGCAGGGCTAAGGAGCCACAGCAGCAAGGCCTCCTTGCTCCAAGCTGAAGCCTCTGCCTAGCAGAGCTTTCTGGCCTGGGACCCTGGGGATGTTCCTGCCTTCCTGTGCTGGAGGGAAATTCAGATCGAGGTGTGAGAGGAGAAAGGGGAGGGAAGCAGGGAAAGACCGCATGCCGTTGCCCCAGTCCTCAAGGCTGGGCCAGGGCTGGCCAGCTCCTGTGGTCCTGGTGATAGAGCCGGGAACCACAAGGTGCCAGAGCAGCTGGTGAGTGGACTGGAGGGAGCAGGAAAATGACTGCAGAAGGTGGGGGGAAGGGGCAGTGAGTGGATGCACAGGAGTCCAGCAGTAGCCAGGCAAGAACGTGGAGTCTGCACCAGAGCTCCAGGGCCAGTGCTGGTGGGTCCCAGAGCAGGGCGGCAGGAGCATGGGGCCTGGCCAGCAAGAGCTCTGTGTAGTTGGGCTGGCTCCCCTCTCCCTGCCAGCACAGCCCAGCCCGGCTCCATTGATCCCTGCTGGCCCCCACCAGCACGGACCCCGTGCTCTTTCCCAGCTGTTGCTGCTCTCTGTGTGCCTGCTCACTGCCCCTTCCTCCCACTATCCACAGTCATTTTCCCATTGTCCTGCTCGCTGATGCTGCCACTTCAGTACCACATGGTTCCCGGCTGCAGCACTAGACTGCAGGATTCGGCAGGAATCAGCCCGCCCCCTGCCATTCTTAGCTGGCTCCGTGCGGTGCTTACCAGGCTGGTCCAATTCCTGCTGTGTCCTGTGGTCTCGGACATGCAGCTGGGATGTGGTGCCAGTAGCAGACAGGAGGAGAAGTGGCAGTAAGCAGGAGCATGGGGCCTGCACTGGTGCCTTGAGGCTGGGAGCAACAGGAATGCAGAGCCCTGGCTTGGAGGAGCGCTGGCAGGGTCTCTGCTTGCCATGAGGGGGAGGTTTTGCACATAGCCTACCCACCCCTGCCCCCAACACATGCCACAACCCTCCCCAGATCCACCTTATACCCCACACATCCACAGGTACACCCCACGCCTACCAACCCTCCACACATACCCACCTACATCCTCCCCCACACCCCACCCACAATATACAAGAGTAAGACTTCATTTTAATGTATTATACTATCACCTGTAAATTAGAACGAACACACACACACACACACACACACACACACACGACAAACATTTTTTTTAAATGAAATTAAGGGATGTTGTAGTACATGTTTGATTTTTTTTTTGTGTGTTTTTTTTGTTTGGTCTTTTTTTTTTTTTTTAGAATATGATTCAGTATTTTTCTGGTTCTGAGGTGGCAAACCCCCTTGCTAAAAGGAGTACTTATGGGGGACAAGGGGAGGAACTTCTGATGGCAAAGGTCAGGGGTTAGAAGGCAGGACTTCTGATCCCAAGATGGTGACCAGGAGGTGAGCTACCCTTGTGGCCCTCGATGGCTTGCCAAAACTCAGAAAGCGCCCCTCTGCCCAAAATAATTGCCTGCACCTGTGTTATAGTCTCTCTTCCTCCTTGGGGAAGGAGTTATCTCAATATAATGGCTGCTGTTACTGGTTGACGTGGAAGAAGCACTGATGAGCTCCGCAGGCAGCTGCATCCATATTTTACAACCAGGGGGGCAACGGGACATGACTTTAAGACCTTTGAGGATTGAAACAGAAAAAAATCTTGGAAAAAATATCCCACAGAAATCAAGAGTATAACACGTATATTGAATTAAAAGATGGAGTCAAGCTAGTGCTATGAATTGTGTTTTACTACATCTTGGTAATATATGGCATACATCACATGATTGCTACTGTGTTCATATAAAGTAGGACATAGTTTGAACTTGAATGTACCCTCACTTGAGGTAAAGTAGAGAGAAAATCTTACTATTTTTAATGCATTCTAGATGTGTTTAGGGAGCCATCATTTAAAGTATAGCCAAATTATTCTGTTAGAGGATTTCAGAGAGGGCTCTACTGAATGTCCCCATGTGTATATGGTGGTTTGAGCCAACATAAGCAGAACTAAACTAATTCACTCTGAAGTATTTGGTGTCTAGCATTTTTGGTAGCTTTCCTTAAAAATGAGTTCTTGAAATGCCTCTCAAGTTTGGTAATATTCGCTTTACATTTTTATATTCCTTAGTTTCAACATACAGTACAGAAATAAACATAATACAGTGCCTGTTGTGTTACCTACCTGGAAGACTAGGTGTTTTACAAAGTCAGTATCTATATTCACTAGTTCTGGAAGAAAATGCTATTGTTTCCTCTGAAATTTATCTTTTTTTTTCTCCTAAATTCCTAGGTAGCTGCAGTAAGCACCATTGTAAGCAGAGGAACACCACTGAAAGCATTTGTTTTTAGAAACTACAACCACCTTCCAGGTGTCACGTCTCATTATATCGGAGGATGTCAGTATAAATTATGGCAGGCTATTAGAGCATCATCTGCTGCACCAGGTTACTTTCAGGAATGTACACTGGGTAACGACCTTCATCAGGTAAGTTTGAAATAGTATATTCCAATAAATATGCTCTTATGTTGAATTTGGGTAAAATATATATGAATAATGAAATACCTACTGAAATCAGAATTAAACAAGATAATTTAAATTAGCAAGTAGCAGCAGAGAGAAAGCCCAGGAATATTAGGGAAAGGAAAGCTAATTCTTAGCTTTCCTAGGAATTATACAGCTGTAAATATAAGCATAAAGTACTAGTGTCAACCACGATCCATACACTTGGGTACTTACACTTCTTATTCTAGAAAGAAACATTATATGAGAGTTGCAAATTTCTACAAAGTTCCTGCTTTCAAGTGGTAGTTTAAGTGTTATTTCATTAAGCAGGTGCTATGACTTAGTATTTAACAACAGCATAAAGCAACCTTTTCAGCCCATGGGCTGGAGTGACCCAGCTCAGGTCAGAGGTAGGCAGGTGCAGGACCCATCCACCACTGCTGCTTTCTCTCTGCCATGGCACAGGAAAAGTTGCCACTAGTTCCACAGTATTAAATTGCCAGCCCCTGGCATAAAGTATAAAAAATGTGAATGGATAATAATATGCTACTGTAACTTAATTCCTCCTTAACGAGTGCCAGAACTCTCAAGAGAATTCTGCTTGCTGTCTCCTGAGACTATGTGCTTGTATTATCAGATTGTGCTGCCCTAGCATCTCTTGCAATTTTTCCTTTACTGATTTGTCAGCAGTGTTTATCAGTGGTGATTGAACCGGAGACTTTCAATATCAAAGGCTCTAGAGCTAAAATAAAAATTGGATTACATTATAATTATAGTGAACTCCAACCTTGCATATGGAACAACTACTAGATAAGGGTACAGCACACTTCAGCCAAGAAGTGATACTTAAAGCAGGGCAGGCCACAGCAAGAACTGTATGTTATGCAGGCTGCACCAGGGTGAGCCACAACCCCTTCCCACCCCACCTCATGCGGGCTGCACACCCTGTGGATGTCCTGCCTCCTGCCCCATTACACTGTGCACCCATGACTCTCTCCACCCCTGCACCGTGCACCCACAACCTCCTTCCCCTCTATACCTCAACTCCCCCAGTACACTGTGCCCACGTAACCCTGGCCTCACCCTCAGCTCCCCATGCTGCAGTATTGCTCCACCCCTTGAGCTGGGGGCAGGAAGTGACAGCGGGAGCAGATGGGAGACTCCACTTGCAGTTGAAACACTTCGGGAGTGCATTGTCTGTGCACAGTTTGAAGGCTGCCAGTTGGACAGTGACTTAGACTAGTCTCTTATTTTCCCAGCAAGTTACATTAGTGTCATTTCTTGCAAACTTCTCTGTAAAGATCCATCATATAACTTCTCTGAATGATGAATACAGAAGGATCAGTCTGTAAATAATTGAATCATGTATCTTTTTTTAATAGAAATGAATATTTTATTTAGCATATTAGGAGGGAAGAGTAATATAGAATAACACTGAGGAAAAAAAAACAAATTTTAGATTGAATCTAAAAAGAATTTATATAATTTCTCATGGTGAGGAAGAGTTTTGCTGTGGAATAACCTCCTAAAGTGCTAAAAGCCTAAGCTCTTTACAAGTTTTCTAACTGTATTGTGTGAAACAAGTCCTGAGTGTAATTACACAAAACTAAATGTGTTCGTGGTAACTGCAGAACTTGTATACATTTATAAATTTTCCACGTACGGAATCTGATTATTGGGGGGTCATTTTATAATCAGAATTGGCTTATGTTCAAATAAATACAGTAGGTAGAGACCTACCAAACTTGCAGTAATGCAATATTTGCAGAAATCATAAATTTGGTAGGTCCCCTGTGAAAAAGCATGGGGACCACAAAAAAGCTGAAAAATGTCCAGCTGGGAGGGAGGAAGGAAAGGGAAACAGAGGCGGGAAGCCCTGGCATCATGAAGCCCTGGGGGGCAGGGGCAGGGAATTTTGTAGAGGAGTCCCCATGCCTGTGGCCAAGGGGCTCCAATAGTCCTGCCCTTCCCCAGAGATTGACAGATGGCCACCTGGAATAAATCTCTGGGCAGGGGGGAGATTTCTGGGGCCCTGTAGCCAATCAGAGGCATAGGGGGACCCACTACGCTCCACCACAAAAATGGTGACATGCGCAGCAACCATAAAATTGGGGGCAGGGCAGCCCCTGTGAATTAGTTAAGTCCCTAAAAATAGGACTTGAGTGTACCAAATTTATTTCACTGGAGTTTTTCAATTGAGTGCTGACTAGGTGCCTATCTACACATGCTCCAATGTTCCAGTTAGAGCACATCGGAGCAAACTTAATTTAATCAAGTCCGCTGAAGCGTTCGAGTTAGAATGCTCCAGTGTCCTGGTGCATCTCACGTATTTAGCGTTCTTTGTTTAAAATGGTGGCACTTTAACTACGTCTTGTTGAACAAGCTTTAGTTAAAGCACCCCCACTGCTATTTAGAAACATAGGGTGCTGAATAAATGAATTTTAATTAACGCAGCTCCCAATAGCCACTGTAATTAAAACTTCCCTTCCCACCACCCTGGAGCATGTGTATAGGTTTTCTTTTTTTAATCGCATCTCTTGTATATTGTTGAATATTCATAGGAATAAAGTAACTCGCTGCATATCCCTACCCATGACTCATTACATGTCCCTACAGAATTATTTCTTATTACTCTATATTTTGTCCATTCAGTCCAGTTTTAAATGTCAAGAAGTAGGATTTTATTAACTCATTTCAAGTGTTTGATAAATTTTGTAGTTAGGGAAAATATATTAAAACTTCATAAACTGCATAACTTTGCAATTTAAGCCATTATTTTTCAAGTATGAATATTGACAAGCAGCTGGCTTACTATAATCAGCAATATAAACTATTGGCTACTAGACATTTCTGTGTAGTTTTTTCTTTTCCAAGTTTTTCTATATGGGGAAGTTGTTTGTACCAAATCAACCAACCCTGAGAATTCTTCTGTTTTAATGCATTGCTTTGTCATTTGCATTTTAAGGTCATTTCTCTTATGCAGTGGGTTTTATGTGGCATAGCACATGCACATTTTTCGTAAGTGCAATTGAGCATGGGAAGAGGAGAAAAATTTAGGGCGTTTTATTTTAAAAAATTAAACATAACAGGCATACATGTCATGCTTATTCCCACTTAAGAACTCCTTGAGACCTAGCTGTTTTGTCATCTTCTATCTCGGTGGTTCTCAAACTTTTTGAGCTGGAGGCACCCCACTATAACTTTTGTGAATTGAGTGGCACCCAGTTTTAAAAACTAATTTATATATTATACTGCTTACCTCCTTGCAGGGTGGGACAGATGGTGGGGGGCAGGGGGGAGAGTTCAAGGTAAGAAATCATCCAGATGGGGACAAAACTGAGCCTGCACTTACCTGCTTCTCAATTCACACCTCACTTCTCTTCAAACCACCCTTCAAAGGATCTGGTGGCACCCAAGGTACCTCAGCACCAAGTTTGAGAATCACTGTTCTGCCTGGCCCAGGAGGACTGGAAAAGGTCTCAGTCTTTGGAGGACTTGCAAGCTTAACTCCGTGAATGGGTTACTGTTAAGCTGTGTAAATAACTTTTTCATCTTCTCACTTTTCTTCCTGCTCTTTTTTTTTGCTGGAAAGCATTGTTTACATCAAAGACTGTATAGCTTCTACATCAAAGACTATGTAGAACCAAAATCTGTATGTGTAGCATTTTTTTTCTTTTTAAGAATATTTAGGCTGATACAGGCTGCTTTTTAATAACTTAAGGCAGCAGCTGGCAACCTTTTCAAGTTGCAGACCAGAATGGCCAAGCTTGGGGCAGAGGCAGGCAGGAGGGAATGCACTAGAATATAAGAAACATAGGAAATACCATACTGGGTCAGACCAATGGTCCATTTATCTCAGTATGCTCTCTCCAGCAATGGCAGAAGTGGATGCTTTAGAGGGAGAACATCTCTGGAGTGAACCATCCCCTATTCAGTACCCTTCCTAGCGTCCACCATTAGTTAGAGATGCCAGAGAAAACATCTCCAGCCATTTTCTGTTCATTAGCCATTGACAGATTTGTCATCCAAACTTATCCAGTCCCTTTTTTAACCTGGCTATTTTATCTGCTTCCACAACCCCCAGAAAAATTAATCCGATAGGTTAACTATATGTTGCTTTAAAAAGTACGTTCTCATGTTAGTTTTAAACACATTACCTACTCATTTCAGCAAGTTCCCCCTACTTCTAGTATTCTGGGACTTGATGAACAACAATTCCCTGTCCACGTGGTTCACCGAGTCCCAGAATACTAGAAGTAGGGGGAAGAGATGACCAAGGGTGTCCACTTGGTTCACACCCTTCATGATTTTATTGATCTCTATCATATCCCCCCTCAGCCTTCTTCTTTCTAAACTGAAGACTCCTAGCCTTTTATTCTCTCTTGGTATGGCAGCTGCTCCAGGCTCCTGATCATCATAGTTGCCCTTCTCTTTGCCTTTTCTAATTCTGCTACATCCTTATTGAGATGTGGAGACTAGAACGGCACACGGTATTCAAGATGTGGGCTTACAGTCAATTTATATAATGTCATTTTATTTTCAGGTCCCTTCTTAATAAAGCCCAACATTTTTATTAGGTTTTTTGGTGGCTGGTGCACATTAAGCTGACACTTTTAAAGAGCTATCTACAGTGACTCCAAGGTGTCTTTTGCAGGAGCATTGGGGAAAGCTCCCTGTCTCTGAATGCTGCCAAATCCCCACATCCCTGGGTGGCATCAAATGGCTTTGCAGGTCATAGGTTGTTGATCCCTGTTTTAAGGTCACTGCATGCCATTCTGGCAGTACATAAAGTACACAATAGTTTTGTTATACTCTAAAGTTTCTTTTCACTCCCAGAGAGCTAGCGTCATGAAAAATCAGTCCGGTATCTTCAAGTACATAAGAGCAATTAGCCTATTTGCCTTTTCCCCCCCTCTGCTCTCATCTCTGTTCTTTCTTTACTGGTTCCTGTGCTTATAAAGACTTCCCAATTCCATTTAGCAGAGTTGCTTTTTCGTTCTCATTCATCTGTCTCCAGGAACTTTAATTGGTTTCATTATAATTAGGAAGCAAAGGGAAGGATGTGATAAGCGAGATACTGAATAATTCCCACTTCTAGGTTTCCCAATCTTTAAGTATAAGGCTTCTTGAACAGGCATAGTTTTTGTTTGTTTGTTATACATCCATCTATTTTAATTCTGTTGGAAAGACTTTATGTTGTAAATTGTATAGTTAATACCTTGCGGAGCTCAGATTTTTTCTGTAGATTTTCAGTTTATAGTAATATTTGTGTTGCTCCACAATGAAATACCAGTTAAGTTCAGCTTTGTATTTAGAAAAGAGTAATATATGGGAATTTGTTCCCTGGGTTTTTAGTCTTGGGGACTGAAAGGGATTATTTAAGAACAAAATGTTGTATCGTTTTGTCAGCTGGTTATACCTTCATTACTGAATGCAAAGACAGTGTTAGACAGTTGACCTAACTTTAGAGTACAAGGATAAGTGTGAAAATAATTTATTCTGACATTTCCAAATTGTAGGTTTTCATAGGTGGTTGGCCTGTTCACTGATGTCTACCATTTCTTTCACTGATGTTGTCTGGCCTGTGTTGAAATGCTAGTCCTATCTAGAGCAGAGAGAAATAGCTGGATGGGTGGAGCATGTTTTGTCAATATTTGGAAGGGCTTTAAAATTTATTAAGCTAATGATCTCTTAGCAATTATTCTGAAAGAGTTAAATTTGAGAAAGTACGCCCTGACGTTATAATATGAATAAATGTTATTCCAGTTTGTTGATATAATATCAGCTGCTGTAAAGTTTTTTTTTGTAAATTATTTGTAAAAGAGCTCACAAAAAACAAACACCATTTACATTCATTCAGTCAGTCATGCCATGCTGTCTTGTTCTGCTCTACCAAGTAGGAAAAACAGTGCAGCTGTTAGCAGATGAAGGGATGAGGATTAATATTCTTTGTGGCTCAAACGAGGCACACATTATCATTAAAGGGATTTAATCTCAGATGCATTCTTCAGTAGGAACCATGCCGTCGAGGGAGACCAAATGATGATGTCAAGATGTGGAAGTTTGTGTGTATATGGTGCATATCTAGAGTATCTTATCTGAAACCGCATCTGTGGTTTATTAACCTCTCCCAGCTGTGCTGTCACCTGTGAATTTTTTTTTCTTCACTTCCTTCAGAGGGGGAAGTTATTTCTTACAGTCTCTCCTCTTATTTTATAGTGTGACAAGCACTCCATCCAGGTTATTTAGTAATGTCACTTAAGTATGCTGTATGGTATGGTGAGCAAATTGCCAATTAAATAATAAAGGCGTCTAAGATTCAACAGAAATCATTATGTACACTTCATTTGGTAGGTTACACAGGAAGAACTAAACTTGTAACACAGGATTAATTTTAAAAAATTAAAGCAGTAAAATATCTCTCATAGCTCAAAGTATGTTCATGTTAGTATGACACTTTCTCCCTAGCATTTCTCTTCAAATTTCTCATTGTGGCACTACTCCATTATAACTTTTACTATTAAAACATTAATGGCTAGCTCTCCATGAGTGCTCCCATAACTACATTGTCTAGGTCTTTTTTTTTTTTGGAGTTAGATAGCAGGGTGGTTAAATTGCTAACGGAGAGTTGACTGCCGTAAACATTGGTGGAACCTCATCTGTGAAGGTGGAATAATGGGGAAAAAGAAGAAACAGCTTAGAGGTAATTGAAAATGCAGCCCTCTAATACAGAAAATTAAAAAGATCAAACTAATGCACTGTACTACCCGAAGTTCTACTGTCAGTTTTTAAATTGAACTGGTTAGAGGTTTCCAAACAAAGTTTTTCTTAATAACTTCCTTTCCCAACTGGTTTAAAATTGGCAGATTTTTTAAGTATGCTCTGGAGTGCCTCCTAATAGACACAAAATTTAGATCACCTTGGAGTTCTTTATACTTATGGGGTATGCCGTGGCCAGGCATGTGCTTATACAGGCAGTTTGTAAGAACTAAATGCATTTTAAAACACAGCCCCAAGTATTTATTATCTTTTTGTTAGAGGTGCACCAGTAGAGATTTTGAGGACCGATACCAATAGCCAGTTTTTAAGGAGGGATATCGGGCAATACTGATCTGATTTCTGATACACAGCCTGGCAACTTGAAGAGCTGCATGCAGTTGGTGAGTCTGGTGGAAAAGGGAGAGGAGAGGGAAGAGGTGTGGGGTGGCAGATCAAGGCCCCTGCAGTGAGGGAGCGAGTGAGACTGGGACAGGCGCTGCCCAGCCAGGGCAGGGTACACAACAGAGCTACGGCTTATCTGGGAGGTACGGGGTTGGGGTGGCAGCTCCCACCACTGCACACACCTCA
>NW_017728931.1:93002706-93004990 GCF_001723895.1 Crocodylus porosus | reverse complement strand
CCCCAGCTGGGCGGCATCTGCCCCAGCTGCACTCCCACTCCCTCCCTCACTGCCTTAATCTGCCCCCATGCCCTTTCCCTCCCCTCCTACCACCACAAGAGACTTACCAGCTGCATACGGCTCTCCAAGATGCCAGGCTGTGCTCCTAGCTGCCTACATGCTGCGCTGTAGCTGCATGCATGCACAGGGTATTTATTGGTCACATCAGGCCAGTTTTCGATACAGTCCATTTTCTTTATATCTGTGCTGATCCAGTATCGGACCAATGTATCAGCGCACCTCACTTTTTGTCTCTGCCTGTTTGTTGCCACATGTACTTTCCCACAAGTACTTTCCCACCATGGTCTTTAGGACTTGGAGAAGGAAAAATTCACCAGATGGGCCAAGTATGTGCATATGTATAAAATATGATTTGGTATGCATTCTAGGGAAGATTGAGCGGATGGGTTGTTATGTATCACATGTCTGGGTGACACCTGTTGCAATCCTAGTTGTTGGTTTGTAGGGAATTTTTGATGTTATGAAAGTATTTTCCTCAGATTTTTGAATTTCTAAAAATGTGTTGATGCTGATTTGTCCAGCTTATTATTCAGTACAAGGCAACCTAGTGAAGGCAGGCAAAGGTGGTGCTAAAACTTGAGTCTATTCATCCATATCAGTGGGATTAATATGATGTCACAGCTTTAAAGTTGGAAAGTCCCACTGTTTCTCTTCCAGCACCTTTGCAAAGTCTCCGCCTGAAGAGCAGCTTCAGTTAGTGAGCCATGTAGCCAATCTGAACCTCTGCTATAATATTCTAGACTTAAATGTCATCTGTTATGAAAAGAGAAAAAGGTTCCATTGGGGACTCCTCTCCATGATACACGAAACCATCTGGAAATAAAAGGCAGATCTTTCCAAACTGAATGCAAATCAGTGTTACAGAGAGAGATAGTGAATGCCTGTGCCACTTTACCACATAACATGGATTCGTGGTTTTCACTGCTGGTAAAAACCCAAGGTTATTAGTCAGACCCACATAGCAACAGACTAACTGTCAACACTTCCCCTCTGGGAGTATTTATTGCTATCTGTAACATACAGTAATCCGACTTGTGCTCAAGAAACAATCACTTAATGCTGTCAGCCATGTCTACTACTATCCAGTCATCTTCTCTTTACTGGCTAGAAAATGATTTTAGATGCAGAAACCTGGTTACAGTGATATTTGTCCTTGTCCCCACATTCAGTATCATCAACCTTCCTGAAAACTGAGGCAAAAAACTAATTTCGTGTGTTTAATCATGCCTAGATTAAAAGTAATCCTGACCCCGTCCTCATGGTACAACACTGACACTTCCTCTTTGTTTTTTAATATGAGTAGAGAATCTTTTAATATTTTCAGTATCCTTTGTAAGTTCTAACACAGCTTAACTTCAGTAATTGTCACTTAACCCCCGCACTTTCTGACCTTCAGGCTATAACTTTCTTTATCCACTTCTTTTTTTCCCTTGCTTATTCCTGATACCTTTTTTGGGGGGTGGGTATTCATCCATTCTGGCCTAGAGCCCTTCTCTACAAGTTTTTTCACCTTAATTTGGAATGCATATGCCAAGTAGGCTTGATAATTTTGACACACATTCTAAGCCATCTCTGTGTTCAAGTTCATGAATTCCTCAGTTCACTTGACTTCAGTAACCAGTTTCCTTAACTTTCCTAAAGGTGCCCTTCTGATATAAAACTAACATACAAGGTACCAAGCTAGTTTTGTTTCTTTCTATTTATCTTAAACTAAATCATAGATTCATAGTTGGTAGGGTCAGAAGGGACATGAGCCGATCATCTAGTCTGACCCCCTGGCATAGCAGGAAAGTGTACTGGGGTCAAACAACCCCGGCGAGGTGTTCATCTAGCCTCCTCTTAAAGACCCCCAGGGTAGGAGCCAGCACCACTTCGCTTGGAAGTTGGTTCCAGATCCTAGCTGCCCTGACAGTACTGGGGTCAAACGACCCCAGCAAGGAGTTCATCTAGCCTCCTCTTAAAGACCCCCAGGGTAGGAGCCAGCACCACTTCGCTTGGAAGTTGGTTCCAGATCCTAGCTGCCCTGACAGTGAAGACGTGCCTCCTGATATCTAGCCTGAATCTACCCTATGCCAGCTTGTGACCATTATTCCTGGTCACTCCTGGTAGTACTGGGGGGAACAGGGACTCTCCCAATGCCTGCTGGTCCCCTCTGACTAGTTTGTAACAGGCCACTAGATCCCCCCTCAGCCTTCTCTTGTGGAGGCTGAACAGGTTCATGTCC
>NW_017728931.1:92991860-93002250 GCF_001723895.1 Crocodylus porosus | reverse complement strand
AAAGTCCAGAAAGACTATGTCCACTGCTACCCCTGCATCTAAGGATTTGGTGACCTGGTCGTAGAAGGTCACCAGGTTGGTCTGACAGGACCTGCCTCTAATGAACTCATGTTGTTTTCCCCTAAGCATAACTTCCCCCGCTGGCCCCTCATGGACATGTGCCAGAATAATTCTCTCAAAAAGCTTATCCCAGGATTGAAGTAAGACTAACTGGCCTATAGTTCCCCGGGTCCTCCTTCCTCCCTTTTTTGAAGACCTCATTGGCCCTCTTCCAGTCCTCTGGCGCCACACCAGAGCACCACGAGTGCTCGTAAAGCCATGCCGGGGGTCCTGCAGTGACCTCAGCTAATTCCCTCAGCACTCTGGGGTGGAGATTGTCCGGACCAGCTGATTTAAATATGTCCCGTCCCTCCAAAAGTTCCCTGACTAGATCCTCACTGACCCTTGGACTGGGTCCACCTCCCCTGGGGCCTGAGTGGGGCCCGGTGTGGGGGCTGATCCAGTCCCTGCTTAGAAAAATGGAGGCAAAGAAGTTGTTAAATAAGTTTTACTATCCTTCCCATAGTGATTTGGACTTAGACTGACTGACTTTCACTAAACTGTCACTTCTTATTTTTGTAATATACCAGGTCATATATCTTCAGTGTTATCCCACCATGCTTATCTGTATTCCACTTTTCCTAAACACCAGTTACCCTTCAATATTGTATTTCAGTCCTGATTGTTATTCTACTAAGTATCTGTTTTCCCTGTAGAATCTACTCTTACATGCTATACTGTAGTTGTAATTTTCCTTTTTACTTAGACTTCTTATGTTAATGTACGAACATCTGTTTCTTTCTGATTTTAATTCAGTTTTCTAGCAAAATCAGCTATACTCATACTTGACTTACTGTTCTTCTCAATAGTAGTCTTTCTATTTGTTTTCCTACCCTGGCTTTCCTCTTTCTATTATTGTCTCTTATTCTTCTAATTGATTGCCCCCTGCTGGACAGCTAAAATCGCAAATGGAGGCTACAGGAGTCTCTCCCAACCTTCTGTCTATGCTTTTGTTTCACAGTTATCAGTTCTTATCAGTTACCATATTTCACAATGTACAAGTCAAAGTTTGAAGCCCAATTTTTAACTGTAAAAAACTCAACCTTGACTTACACACCATACCCCATGAGCAGTGTTGGGCTTGGTGTTCAGTTGGTGTGGTACAGGCAGCACTGCTTGCAGGGTGCAGGTCTGGGCTTGGTGCTTGGCTGGCACAACCCCATCCCCTGTGAGCAGCGCTGCCTGGGCTGGACCAGCACCGCTTGCACAGTCTGGGGCTGCATCAGCCAAGTGCCAAGCCCAGGGCTGCTTGCAGGGGAAGAAGCTGTAAACCCAGCCCCATCCCCTGCGAGCAGTGCCGGGCTTTATTCTCAGCAGCACCACTTGCAGTAGACAGGCCAGGCTCAGTTCTTGGCTGATGCAGCCCCATCTCCTGCGAGCCTGGTGCTGCTCGCAGGATGGGGCCACACAAGCCGAGCCTGGCCCCATCCCCATCCTTGTTGCTTGCAAGCAGCATGCCCCCAGCTGAGTCCCGAGCCGGTGCCACTCACAGGGAACAGGGCCAGGCTTGGCACTCAGCTGGCATGTCCCCATCCCTTGTGAGCAACACCCAGCTCACAGTGTGTGGGGCCACAACAGCTGAGCACTGAGCCTAGCTCTGTCTGCAGTGAGCGGCGCTACTGAGTGCTGAACCCAGCATCACTCACAGGGGCTGGGGCAGGGCTCTGCAGCATTGTTCTCAGTGGATGGGGCTGGGCTCAGTGCTCAGCTGGCATAGCCCAGGCAGTGCTGCTCGCAGAAGATAGGGCCATACCACCCAAGCGCTAAGCACAGCCCTGACTTATACACCATGCCTATCAAAATCTTGACTTCTTGCATCAAAAGACTGGGGTCAACCCATACGCTACTCAACCCATAAGCTACGTCAACCTGTGAAATATGATACATAAGTCTTTGGGACCAGGGCTGGTACCATACATACTCAGGTGAATTCCTGAATAGTTAGATGTTGCATCTAACGATTCGTCACTCCCCCAGCCCCTGAGCTATTTTTTGTTTTATTTTTATTTTCCCACTTTCACCTCCTGTATGTGATGAAAGAATTTTTTTGAAGCTCTAAGTTTCAGCCTTTTATTAATGTCTTTCACAGATTTATGTATTCATCCTCAGTCCATTCCAGTAGGCATCTATCAGCCTTGTTTGTCTTAGCACAAAAGATAGTCAGTGGACTTTTCCCTCACTCACATCAGGATCTTTCTGGCCTCATGTCCATATCTCCAATTCTTAGTCCTGTCAGACAGTACACTTTCCACTGCTCACTGGATCAGTTGCATCACACAAGCACCATGTTCCTGGAAGAAATTGCCTACAGTTTAAAATGAGAAGAAGAAAAAATGCTCTTGGTTCTCCCTGATGATTGTGGGTATTTTTTAATTAATAAGCTACTTCATTAATAGTGTATCTAAACCCATTGTACCGATGCGGGGTTTTAATATGTTGCATAATGAAAAACTTCTATTTCCATCATGCTAAATCTAGCTGTAAGGATCATGAAACACTTTTACCCTAATAATAGGATCCAGACTACATTAGCAGCTGTCATGTGTGTGGGTGTCTTTGGACATGATGACAGATTCCCAGACAGCAAAATGCACTATAAAATGTATTAAACATCTTTCTTCGTATGGGAATTGCAGAGTATCTAGCACAGGATTTTATAGCATAAGTGCATATGTAAAGTTTTGATGTAATAATACCTCAGGGGTGGTGCATGCCCTAACTCAAGTTTTAACTAAGATTTTTTTTTTTAAGAAGTGGCCTTCATCTCTGTGCTAATGGATGTATTCTCCTACACACAATTTAAACTGTTTGCAGTATACTTCATAAATCAATAAGCTTTAAGAGTCTTGCATTTAAAGTATTCCATGTGTTTGTACTTTTCATTTTTTTAATACAGAAGATTCCCCCCACCCTTTTCCTTGAGACTGTGGAACTTAATGTGCCATCAGTACTGGAAAGATATACTGTGTAGCCATTGTTGCATGTAATTGAGCGATTTGTTGTTGCTAATTTAACAATAGCTGTGAAGGGTCTAGGTATTTCCAGGGAATTAATAACTGACTTAGAGAAGAAGATGGCATAAAGCCATTCTTCACAAATGTCCAGTGGTGTCTGCTATACTCTTAGTAATCTTACTTAAGAGATTAATTTGTAAAAGGTACTCACTGTAATATTGCTTTCCCCACTTAATATGTACCTTGTACATGTTGTGTCATACCACCAAAAGATACAGTGTATGTGGAAAATGGAACCAAAACTAGCAAAAATCTGTTTTTATAGTGTTGAACTATTTAAGAATTAAAGGATGGGGATTTAATGCAAGTCCAAATGGTCTCAGATAAAGTAGGTCTTGTTAACAATCTGATTTAACGTTTTAAAATTTAAACATGTGGTTGATAAGGGTAACTGTAGATTTAGTGTGCTTTAAAATTTTTCTAAAGTGCTTGACTTACCAGTTTTTAATCAGAGTGTGGTGGGGTACTATGCAGTATAAATAGAATGTACATTATTTATTAGTTCTTACATGGATTAAGAACTGGTTTAATTGATGGGTCACAAAAATGTCAATGGTACATCAAGTGGAAATGTATCCAGTATTCTGCAGGGATTGGTACTAGGCATCATAGTATTACACATTTTTATTAATCATGTGAAGCAAGTAGACAGTCATTGTCAATAAATGTTTTAGAAGAGTAGTGAATAATGATGAGGAGTAATCTGGTCCTTAAAAAAACCCAGAACAAAGCGAAGCATCATTTAGTGCATCCAAATGCAAAGTTACACAGTAAGGAACAAAATGTAGCCTCTCCCTATGAGATAGAGGACAGTATCCTGGAAAGCAGTGACTAAAGAAGATTTATGAGTGATACGGGACAAACAACTTAGCATCACTTCTTGGTGCAGTGTTGTGCCAAAAGGGACTTAAGTGATCATGGCTGTATAAGCAAGATGCAAATGAGTAGTCCTGTTTTTTAAGGAAGTGTTGTTTAATTATGGATAGTTTAGAAAAGAGCCTTCAAAATAATTTGAAAGTCTGGAAAAATGTCTTGCACTGAACATTTGCAAGGGCATATTTTGTTTAGTTTTATCATAGAAGATTGAGAAGTGATATTGATTGCAGTATATAAATACCTACATAGGAAAGAAATATAAGACATTAGTGGACCCTTAATTTAGGGGGAAGAAGACCTAACAAGAGCCAGACCTTAGGAAGCTAAAGCCACACCACCTGAAATAATACACAAACTTATAACAAAAAAAAATTGGACCAGGCTGTTATGAGCACTAGATTTTTTTTCTGTCTTTTGAAGTCTTCAAGTTGAAACAGGTTGCCTTTTTGGTGGATATGCTTTAACCCAGGGGTGTCAAATGGGGTCAGATCCAGCACACATGACACCTACTCCAGCTCATCTGAGACCCAGTAGAAAGAGGTTTTGAATCCCTGTGGCTTGGCTTCCGCTGCAGGAACAAGCTGTGGTGCTGTTAGGGCTCTAGCACCTCTGTTTTCACCTGGGTGCTTGGCAGCCAAAGCAACGAGAGCTGTGGCTCTGGTGCCCCAGCAGCGTGGCAAAAAGAAGCCTGGTACCATGGCTTGTTCCTGCAGTGGTAACTGAGCGTCCAGACGAGAGCTGCAATGCTGGAGCCCCAGCAGCATTGCAGGCACCTGGCTGCCACCATGGGAACAAGCCACGGTGCCAGACTTCTTCCCATGGTGCTGTTAGTGCTTGGTCATTGTGACTTTTGCCCAGGTGCTTGGCTACTACCTCAAGAAGGTCCCCACTCATCAAGTCTGCAGGCTGGATCCAGTCCATGGGCCATATATTTGACACCCCTGCTTTAACCAAGGATTAGTTTTGGCTCAATATATGAACCAATGGCTCCTATGTAATGGTTGAGATATAAAGGAAGTCAGACTAAATGATGAAATATTTTTTTTCTGGCTTTAGGCTTTGTGTCTATGAAATTCAGGAATATTTCAGAGTTCATAATATTATAGGAAGAAGTTCTAGATTTATATTTATCTAAATTCCGCTTATGCAAATAATTTATATATGTGTTCTTTAAAAATTGGGTTTGTGGGTTTTTTTTTCAGTTGCTGTTTTTCACTAGTATGATGCAACTTTGTACCTGTAGGATTTTTGTAGGAAGTAAGTGATTTTGGAAATACATTTATTAATTTACCATTATTCCTATTACTGGTGATGAATTTTTTGCTGAACATAACACATAAGTTGATATGCAACATTATGAAAGTTGTGTTACTAATGAGGCTATACATGCAATCCTTGTAAAAGTAGTATGATTTGATTTGGGGTTTAGAATATAAACAGAACTTCAAATTTGATGGGTGCAAAACATGTAATTCAGTACAGTTTTTTTCAGTTTCTTCAGTTTATGGTTGTCTGGAACTAGGCTTCAGTTCAGCTAGGAAACTATTTTTATCTCCGTATTTTAAAACACTATTTTAACAAATAGTTAATACTTTTACATACCATCTGCTGTCAGGTAAATCCCTTGATACAATTTTGAGCCTGGAAATAAATAGATTTTCACTTTTTGTCTGTAGGACTTAGCACGTGGAGAAGAAATTGACCCTCTTAACATCCCTGAGAAGCAGACAAATTATATGTTGCATAATACAAGATAGGCTGGTCCTGTGGTACACAATGTACACACTTCTGCTCTGCTTATCATTTTTAGGCTCTGTTGTATATGAAATGTTTGAGAAGTTTTACAACAGGTCATTTCTTCTTTCAGTATTCCAGTCATTATTTAGCAAATCTCCACCAGCAAGACATCAGAATAGTTTCTCAAAGTCTGACGTAGCAACAACAACTACAAAGTAGCTGAGCATTTCCTGTGGATTAATGACTGGGGGGAATTGGTAACTAAAGATAGTCATGCTTCTAGTCCCAGAAGATAGATAAATGCCCAGAGCAATATTTGCTCTGTGTTTCAAAAGTTAGAAAACTTGCTTTTTATTGGAAAAGTGATAGCATTAATACATCCTTGTAAGGGATTTTAATGTGGTTTATGTTTCACACCATAGATATGCATCCACCCATTAGTTTGTTACAATATCACTAAATATATGCTAATTTTTACTAGATTTATTGTATGCAACAGCAGTAGTTTTAAGAAAATAGATTTTTATCTGAACAAAATTTTATATTTTAACGTATTTTGCCTATATAAGTGTATGTTTTATTTCACAAGTATTTGCAGTCAAATGGCTACAAACTTTCAAATTTTAGGAGACAGTGTTTTTTTTATTTTATATATATATAAAAAAAAATCTTTCCTATTTTTTTAGCATAGAAGTGATTAATCTTCCTTTTGTTAAATGTGTACTATTCAACTGAAATGTGCAGTTACAGGATATCTAGTTGCATGCAATACTGTGGAACCTGTAGTCAACTGCTTTTGTATACCAGGGATGTCAGTGGCACCCTGCACCCCAGGCCAGATCTGGAGGAGGCTGGCAAATGGCAGCAAAGATTAACACCAGCTGCTGCTCACCGTCCGTCACTGACTTGGACATAGGCCACCTTTTCTCTCTCTCTCTCTCTCTCTCTCTCTCTCTCTCTCTCTCTCTCTCTCTCTCTCTCAAACATGGATTTTGGGTTTTAAAATAAGAGAAACTGAGATTTTTGTATCAGAATATTTGGGCTTTTTCAAAAGAGAAAAACCAAGATTCCTGCTAATTAGTAGAGGTAACTATGGCACTAGATAAATGCTGTAATGTGTACAATCTATTAAAATAACTTATTTTTCTCAATCACCTCTCCAAATGAAGTAGGCCTAGCATTGATACAAAACTAAAAATAGATTGCTGAAAGATGATTGTGAATTACATGTGGCGTTTAGCTTACAAATGAGAGCATCTTTTCTGAACTACCACAGATGCAAGCATGAAGGCATTCTAAAGTTCTCTTTACTTGCAGGTATATTTTACATATTTTTATAACACCACTGCTACTAATTATCAGCTACTAATGATATCAGCTGTTTTGCAAATTGCTTGTGGAGGAAAATGATTTTTTCTCAGGATCTCCTATGCTTCCTGGGAGCTCATTTTCAGTACTATGGAGCTTTAGAAGTGGCCAGGTTTAGCTATAATTAAAAAAAAAAATCTTTTTTAATATGATTTTTATTCCTAAACAAAGGACTATAGTTTACCTAAAATTTATACATGCACATATATTCGTAATTGACTTATAGACCATATAACAATTGCATCATTACTGTTGTACGGTAATGTGACATATCTTTCTACTGAGATAATACAGGAGTTAGTTTATGGTGTCTGGTATAGATTCCTTTTATAAATATAAAAACAATCCTTAAGCATATGTTTTTCTTAAAATTTATGGTATGACACTGTCATACTGACTGGCTGAACAAAGCTGAGCATTTCATATGGATTTATAAATTGGCTAGTGCAATAGTATCTGGTTATTATATCAACTTAAAATAAGTATCACAAATATAGGTGAGTGTAGCTAAATGCTTCTCTACCCTGTTTTTTACCAATCTTTACTTTATGTGCATAATTCTCATGTCTCCTTCCATAGACAAGCAGGATTAGAACTTTATACTACCACATAGCTACTGTATTCAGTAAAATATATGCTGTATAAATACCCTCTTATATCTTCTGTCTTCTGATATCAGGATATTCAATACCACTTTCGCAAGCATACCCAGTTAGTGGAAACTTGGATAGAAACTTTAAACAAAAAATATTTAATTTTCTAGAAAGTAACACATTGTAACAACACAAGTTTTAGAGATGGATTAACCTTGATCTGCATTTGTTAATGATTTTTATATTGATTTTTTAGATTTAGAACGTGAAAAATGCTTTTGAAGAGCCCATTCAAAATCTTGTCTTTTCCTGTGATAAGTCTTGTACTAGTTCTGTCTACTTTTTAAAAAACACAATGAAAGTAAACAACAAAGCAGGTCTGTAAAAGTGAACTAAAATGCAAAGCATGTCTGCATAGGCAGTGAGATGAAATGGTTACTATGGAGCCAACAAACTCAGCTTCCAAGTCGCAGACTTGTCTTTACCAAGTCATATATCCTTCATACTGTGCTAAGTTTTATTCTCTTCTGAAAGAGAATCTGAATGTCTTCTGAAAGAGAATCCCATTTAAAAGCTCTGAACAGCTTTTAAATGAGACTGCAACATCTAGAATGCCATGCAAACACTTACAAGATACAATTTGAGTTTGGCAAATTCAGAAAATATGCTGTACGTGCATTTCCTGTCATTTGCATTTTTTATTTCTTTAAAAACTGGCTATCAGTTATAAAATATGGCAACTGCAGTTATAATCTCATTATGACTATATAACAGAGTATGTACTATTTCTAATGTATATTAATTTCACTGACGTAAATATAATGGCACAGATTTTATGCATTTCTGGGTGATTCTCCAAATGAAGTTTGTAACCAACAATGTATAAAAAAAAATGTACATACTGTGCCTCTCAGTTTCTGTGTACAGTATATGAATTTCCTGCCTGAAGAAGTCTGTTCCCACACTCCATATAATGTTTTGTTATCTCTGCCATGGTTGATTTTTATACCTAATATAATTTTGATTTTTTTTTTACCTTGGATATCGAGTTAAACAGCTTTTAATTCTGTTTGGAACATGTCACAAGAAATTGTCTATTTTCCCATTAAAATACCTTGAAAAGTGCTTACAAAAGAGCTTCTTTGCACCTCCGAGAAAATTACCTCATTCATCCAAATACAAGATGACCCCTCAATAATTAGACTCTATTCATGTAAAATTTATTTTAATATTATTACAATTTTCCATGTATGGAATCTAATTATTGGAAGATCATCCTAAATTCATCATCTCTACTACTGCAGGTGGTAGAGAGAGAAGTGATAAGGGAGGCAGTAATGGGGTAGGGTGGTGGTGGAGGAGTCGGTAGTGGGGCACAGAGCAGGCAGTGGGGAACAGTAATGGGACAGGCAGTGGTGGTGGTGGGGAACAGGCAATAGTGGGGCAGGTGTTGGGGGTCAGACAGTAGGAGAGGCAGACAGATTGCCTTCTGCTGCCTGCCCCTCCTCCATTTAGCCCACATTGTGCCCGCCCCCACCACCCCTGCTGCTTCTAGCCCCTGCAGCCTCAAGTCCCAACCCCCCATATCTGCCCCCCAAATCCTCTATCCCCTGCCTGCCCCTCCATCTTTCCCATTTAACTTTGCTCCGCACCAGCAGGCTTTGTCTCTGCTGCAGCCTGGGACACTGAACATGGCTCCAACCTGGCCCTGTAGTACCAGTGCAGAGCTGGCACTCCTGCTACAGAGCTGGGCTGGAGCACATGCTCCAGGTTTCAGCAAGATGGAGCCTGCTGCTATGGAGCAAAGGTATGGAGGAGTGCAACAGAGGGAGAGAAGCAGCAATGGGGGGAGACTGGGACAGCAGGGGCTTGAGGCTGTGGGGAGGGGAGAAAAGGAGGCAGTGGGAGGCAGGCAGCAGCTGTGGCCAGAGCCAGAGCTGCAGCAGTGTGTCCCTGTTCTCTTCCCACCCCCGCCCCCCAGCATCTCCCCACAACCTTGTCTTCTAATCCAGTAAATATAGTAGTAGAAAACATTACCTACAGCTAACTTCTTCCCCATCAGAGCCAGAAAAACTGAGGAGAGGATGAAGTTCAGGCTTGGTCTGGCTCCAGCTCATGGAGGGTGGGACCACACCAGTTGCATGTGGTGGACCAAGATGGGGCAACAGAGCCTCTCATCTACATAGATGCACTGTGATGTTTGCTAGACACTTAAGGCTAGTGAAGAAACAGGAATAATAGGAAATGTGAAAGAAAGGTGCAGTTCAGCTGTGGGAGTAAAGAAAAATGTATTTGATATAATAGTTCAATATGAATTGGAAGAAAGCTTGCTCTGAGGGGGGACTAAGTGCAATGGATACTGTAGTTTATTGAGATGGGCTGTACTAACCTAGCCTTGTGGTAGGTTCCTGTTCATATGTTTGCCCATTATTGGCCATGTGTTTTATAGGCAAGCTCATTGTTGGGTGCATTCAATCAGCTTTCACAGTTAGTTTCCATTACTGAGGATGTACTGCTTCTGGCAACACTTTAATGATAGACAGGGAATTTAATGAGGAGTCTTTCCTGTATGAGAATATAAGACAAAAGGTTTGGGGGGGGTTTTCCCTCGTGCTGATTGAGTACATCTTGAATTACATACATTTTTTAAATCTCATTTCATAGACAAGATATTACCATATTTACTTGATTAGATTCGCCCCC
>NW_017728931.1:92975690-92991760 GCF_001723895.1 Crocodylus porosus | reverse complement strand
TCCCCCACAACCCCAGTTTCCCCACCCCCAACGCTTCTCTCTTTCCCCCTCTTCTACACTCCTCCTTACCTTTGCTCCATCCCTGCTGCAGCCCAGGGCATGGAGTGTGGCTCCAGTCTACTCTGTAGCAGCAGCGTGGAGCAGGAACTGCTATTCCAGACCAGCCCCATAGCAGCAGTCTTTGTTCCCCACTGCTGCTGGTATAGGGCCAGGCTGGAACAGCAGTTCCAGCTCCACGCTGCTGCTACAGAGTAGACTGGAGCCACACTCCATGCCCTGGGCTGCAGCAGGGACAACGCCTGCCACTGCAGAGCAAACGTGGGAGTGGGGGTATTGAAGATTAAGCAGGGCAGGAGTGACTTTGTGGGGTAGAGATAGGAGGAAGGAGAATGGGAACCTGAGGCTGTGGGTATAGAAGTGGCATGGAAAGGAGAAGAGGGGAGAACGGGAAGGGGAGAATCAGGGTTACCTGGTGGGGGTAGGGGAGGCAGGCATAATGGGAGGTATGTGGAAGGTAGACATGCAGCAGAGGGCAAGCTGTCTACCACCTGTCCCCCCTACTGCCTCCTCCACTCTGTCCTCCATTGCCTATCCCCCCCGCTTGCCTCTCCCTCCACCACCTGTAGTAGTTGTGTGGGTGAGGGACAGGACAAATTTAAGATGATCCACTAATAATCAGATTGTATACATGAAAAGTATAATCAATGTATACATTTTTGTGTATAGAATAATTATTGGAGGGTTGTTTTGCTTTCAGAGTCATTTTGTATTTGAGTAAATATGGTACATTTAGGAGCAGCTGTAAATGAAGGGGGTTTTAGTCACCTTTTATTAAAACATGACCATCTCCTTCCAGAAGAATGAGTAGGACCAAATTGTAAATAGTGGTACCTCATTGATTTTTTTTCTGTCTCACATCTGTTGGATCACATTTGCTTTTTTACAGTTGGTACAGCCCCTTCCTTCTGCAGTTGCAAGGTTTACCTATGAACCCATAGGTTTTAGGAGTAGGGCTTTTATTTTTCCTGTGTATTTGGAACCAAGAGCAGGCATTTTAGAAATCCAAGAACCTAATCTTACTGGTTTGTATGGGCACAGAATTCATCATTGCATTTTCATGTTTTTCAGCTCATGCTAATCAATATTATTAAAGTACATAAAATTGAAAGTTAATAATTCATTTTATCTATAACATGCTCTGGTAAAACATTTTGTCTGGAATGAGTTGATTTGCAGTTAACATCTGTTGGTCAACAGACCAGTGGTCTGTTGGAAAATCTTTCGCAGGGGACTGGAAGGGATTTTGTGAGTCATCAAGTTCATGCCCTTGCTGTCACTGGGGGCATAGTTCCATTCAGAAACTAATGATATCTTCAAACTAGTCGGTCTGCTTGTTCCCATTATTCCTGTTGAAAGACCATTTTGATTTCAAGTCTAAATTTACTCTTAGCCAATTTATGCCCATTTGATACTGTGCCAGCATTTTTCTTTATCTTAAATTGTTCTCCCTTTCTGATTTATGTAGACAGCAATCCTGTCTTCCTTTTCAGCACTTGTGCATATTGTGTCCTTGCTATCCCCCTTTGCTGTTCAGTGTTTTGGCAACATAGTTGTGTTGATTTAAACATGGAGTGGTGTTTCAAAGATCGAATATTGACAAGTGTAACTTAAGTTGTCAGCTTACTCACTGCAACAGCATGGCAAGATAGAGCAATGGAGAAATACAATGGGGACAGAATGACTCGTGTCTATTTAGGGAGTAGTGAAGAGGTGGGAGCTTTGCAGTTGAAACAAGCAGAGAGGGAAGAGACACAAGGCAAAAAAAGATGAGCAAAGATTGAGAAAATAAAGGGTATGAGCCACTTAGCCCTGGCCACTTGCCCAGTAGTCTGTTAAAATTTTGGACATTTACACATATTCTATATGGTTGCGTGTTAACAGACCATTCATTTAAAGAGTAGCTATAAACTGCTATCGTCCTTCACATGAGGGATTCCAGAGTACTAGTGTCAATGGATGATGACATTTTAATTTATATTATGACATCTGTGACTTAGGCTGGCATGTAAAGTTCAGCTTTTAAAATATAAATCAATCAGTACAATTTTTTTTAAAAGAGGTCTAATAATGCATAATTTCTAAAAGGAACTGAGCTCTGGCAATACCCATTAACTTCAGGATTAAGAAGGTCCAAGCCCACATCTTAGGGGTAGACTGTTATACACTAGAGTACATGGGGCTTCCCACAAAGTATGGAAATTTAGCAGTGGGAGAGCAGTGCCACCACTCTCCCACCACCAAATTTCCAGACCCATGGTGAACCCTGGGCCCTGCATGCTGGATCAGGTGCCCAATCTTGAGGCAGTGACCAAGGGCCCAATCGTGGTGTAGGGGTCCATGAGGGGTGTGGTGCTGGGCCCCCAGGACCCAATTCCAGAGCATTTGGGTAGGAGGGGTGGTGTTAGGTCCTAGTCAAAGGGTGTGGTTCTGGGACCATTTCAGCAGACTAGGGTGGGAGGATGTGGTGCCAGGGACTAGTCCCTGTGGGAGGGGGCACAGCTGGTTCCCAGGGCCCACTTCCAGTGATGGCAGGGAGGAGGCAGTGCAGGGCCTCAGGACCTCATCCAGGCTTGTGGGGCTTGATCTGGCCTGCACATTGGCCCTGTCCCACTCATCCAGCTTGCAGGGCCAGAAGGTTGAGTTCACTTCCGACTATAATGACCCAGTTTTGGTCCATCCTCTGAATCAACTAAATCAGTAGCTTGGCTAAATGTTTTTACATTATATTTTGCAGTGTGGGGCCTGAAACTGAACACAGTACTTCAGGTGAGGCCTCACCAGTGCCCATTACATATATGAAATTAATATTAATCACAAACCTAAATCAAATTGACACTTAAATATCCATGAACTCCAAACCAAGTATCAGTATGTTTTAGATTTAGCGAATATTGTACTGATTGCAGTAGATCTTAATAAAGAGTCCTGTAAAAGAATTATTTTCCAATATTTTTTAATGTCTCAAAGATGAGAGACTTCCTTAATTGTCTGAAGTGATGCAGTTTATGTAATATTTAAATCAGTCAGTCAGGAGCCTGTGACTTTGTTTTGGTGAGAACATTTTACTGACTAGTATCAAGTAGTAAAACAAGCATTTAGAATTGGAAAGATTTTAAATATTCTATTTAGGAAATCCTGCACAGTGACTGGTCTGCACATAAAGTACATATGTGTCTATAGATCGTTTCAGGTTTTTGTAATTCATGTGCAATACACAATCTAGGATTTTTATTTTTTCCAAGTAGTTCTAATAATCATGTATAACGTTGTCAAGATGAGAGTAAAATGTATATTAATGTGATCTTCTTGAGTCTGCAAAAGGCTTGAAACAATGTCTGTGGGAGGTTGAGAACATACCCAATTGATAGGGTGTTAACTCCCAAGTCAAATGATGACAGTTTAATTGCCAATATTTACTATTTTTGTCATGATCACTGTCACAAAAGCAGCAATTTGATGTGTTTTCATTGTTTACATAGTGGCAGGTTGGGAATATGCTGTTGAGCTACTAGTTTTATGTCAATTATTTTTGGAGTGGGGATGGAAAAATTAATTCCCCTTCTCCAAATTCAGTGTTACCTCTGCCTTAAAATGAAAATGGATGAAAAGAAGAAATATGCTTCCCTCTCCACCTTTTAATATTCATTCATTCATTTGAGATCCCCCAAACCAAATAAGTCCAAAGAGGCCAAGGGTCTTTCCCTCAGCTATCAATTTTCAGTTACCAATTTTCAGTTTCTCTCCTTGACTTTCATAGCTCCTTTATTCATTGTTGATATAAAAATTTGCATGATATTTGAAATGGAAGGTGGGAGAGTGGTACAAATTAGTTAGAAGTTTACAATACAGGCTGAAATAATGGATCCATTGAAGTTGATACAAAATTCCCATTACTTCCAATTGGGTCAGGGTTTCATCCTTACATATTTAATATATAAAAGTAATCATGTTTTATTAAGAAGTAGTAGTGAAGCATGGACTGAGCAGCACTCCTGAGTGAATCTTTTTCTCTAAAATTCCCTTTCTTCCTTTGGGCTGCTAGAGACTTGTCTTTGGGCAGCACTTGACATGAAGCTGAGCCTCTATACTACACTTCCCTCCAATGTAAAAGTCTGGACTAGGAGCAACATAACATTTCAAACACTTTGCATATAGTTAAAATTAATTGCCCTTTTATAGAAGTGTTGTGCATGTGTGTATTTGTGATGCTAGGAACTTTGCAATACAAATAATTAGAAAAGGTGTGAAAATCTGTAACTCAAAAAAATACTCTTATATAATTTTATCTTTTTTAAAACAATTTTTTTACCATTACAATTTTTTGCACAAAATTATTGCATTATCACTAAAATACACTTTAGGTTTTCAGTGTTCTGGGACATCTCATTTCATTCGTTACATATACTCTGTACTACTTTGCCTGTGGCCTTATATACATCACTTTCATGCTAATTTTTTTAAGAAACCAAAATATATATTTATATATGGAGAACTATTCATAGCACAAAACACCATTTTACTTTGTTTCTTGCGTAGAATCTAAATTACTCTTATGAAGAGTCTCTGCAGTGCACATTATTCTTTTCAATCGTGTTTTGAGCAAAATGTACAAACTAGCCCAGAAAGAGTTCAAAGAGCTTTTGTAGATAGAAATGAAAGCTTAATAAAAAACTCATCAAGCTAGTAATCCTGTTTTCACATAATTTATTTATTCATTGCAGCTGCAGTAAAAAAAAAAAAAAAAAAAAAAGTTTCTGTTGCATGTAGATCTAGTTTTAAATGATTTATTATTCCAAAACTGCACAAGAGTATCCGTGCATTCTGTTTACATTGGTGAATTTATAGTCCGGGTTTAAATAAGAAGTTGATAGGCATATTTTACTGTTGCTATAAATATAATCCATACTCCATTGTTTAAAACACTTTCTATAGAATTTTGTGTGTTGGATTTAAAGAGCTATAACAAACTATTTTTGACATCAGTTAAATCATCTTACTAAAATCATACATACAAACCAAATAAACAAGGATTAGAACAAAACATCTCTCATCTGTTCATTCCCTCTAACATGCACAACAACATTACTTAAATGCCACCAAAATTTTCCATCTTCTCTGTCTTGCCCAAATGCTCACTCAGAAAAATTAGCTTTGCACATGGCCAGGAGGCAAACAAATGTGAACTGTTTTAAACCAGGAAGAGCATGAGCAATGGGCCTTTTGCAGAACACTTACTTATCTTCTTTTTATCTCCAAAGATATTAAGTTGAGCTCAACATACTGATTATGAATTATAGTCTAAAGTCAAGAGGTAGAGGCTGTGTACATGTGTTGAAATGATCAAGGAGAATTCTTCTGGAAGAAAAACTTACTGAACAGATATTTGAAAACAGAACCACTGTGCAGCCAGGAGGTCCCTATGTACACATCTTGTCATACTTTGCAGACTCCCCTATCTGCCTGGTAACAGATGACAGCACAGGTTAGCCCTGATTGGCTGGCCCAGATTGCCCTGGAGGCAGGTCTAAATACTAGCATGGATGCACCCCTCTTAGGCTGTGTGTCTCTGCACCACAATATGGTGCAGTAGAGTCCAGTCCCAGTGACGCTGTCTACCTGAACCAGATTGGAAGGGGTGGGGGAGTAGCAAAGTATGTTGGGATCCAAAAGAACTGTCCTGTACATATACAGAAACTCCTTCTTCCAGGAGAAACTCTCCAGGGAGCCATTTAACCCTGGTTATTCCCAAGTTATTTTTTTTCCTGCACCAGCCATTTTTGCTCTGGCAGAAAAAACTAGGATGTCCAAGTACTCCTGGTTTCTACTAGGAAAGCAGCAACTCCCAGTAGAAACTGTCTGTCTGTCTGTCTGTCTGTCTGTCTGTCTGTCTGTCTGTCTGTCTGTCTGTCTGTCTGTCTGTCTGTCTGTCTGTCTGTCTGTCTCCAGTCTTTTTAGGCCCCACTAGAGAAAAGGGTTAGAACAGTGGTTTTCAACCTTTTCTAAGGAGTGTACCCCTTCTGGCAGAGCACGGTGGTAGATGACAGCAGCGGCCACCGCGTGTGAGCTTTCCTCTCGCACCCCCTGCCCCCCAGCATCTAGCTGGTACCTGTACAGCCTACAAAGGGAGCCACTGCCCTTGCCCCCCTCCCTGGCCCTGCTCCTGGGAGGCAGTGGCGCAAGGTGTTGTGTGGCAGCAGTCCATCTCCCCCCACCCACATGTACCCCTTGGCCCCTTTCCAAGTACCCCTGGAGGTATGCGTACCCCCAGTTGACAACCCCTGGGTTAGAGTATCACAGAGGTGGGTTGGTGGCTTGTTTTGAGCTATACCTCTGTATTGCAATTAGCAGTAGTACATTTTTACTTCTCTGATACCTCTTTTAGTTTTGTTCATCAGTTGGTGTTTAGTGTATTCCTTTTTTCTAGTAAAATCTATTCACTGTGATGGATTTGGAATTGACTTTTAAACAGCCTAGTAAGGCTTCAGTGCCCACAAGCAGCACAAGGCTCACTCAGCTACTCTGAACCACACAAGTTGTCTTTCCACTTCTACGTTATCTTGCTGTTCTGCCCACATGAAAAGATGAGACAAATAGTAGGCAGACTGATTCCAGGAAGGGTTCTGCTGGATGGGAACAGGAAACTTGAGAAACTGTCTTCTAGGAATTGTGCTCATTCCTCTCGCCTTTATTTTGCTCTAATCATTGGCAGTAGGGAGTGGAGCGAAAGGGGAAAGCTAGGTTGGGTTTAGACTCTGATACTTGGGCAAGCTTCAGGGAGGCAGGCCATACTTCTGCAAGGGGTAGGGGAGGAGGTATTTAGATATTGGGTCAGAAAGCAGGTCTAGATGCAGGTCGAAATACTAGCATGGGTACACCCCTAGTATTAGAACTGCCCTAAATTGCCCTTTCTCAGCTTTGAGAGCTATTGATTTCACATATGTCTGTAAGGAGAGTTTTTTCTAAGTCGCATTAAATCATTAGTTACTCTTGGCTCTGATACTATTTTAATGCAAGTGTACAGTTGTAAGATTTAGTAGTAACGAGGCTCTAAACCAGGGGTTGGCAACCCCCCGGCATGCGTGCTGAGCATGGCACTTGAGGCCATTTTACTTGGCACACCACTGCCAGCCTCCCCACCCCAGCCCCAATAGGCATAGTGCTAGCACCTGCTGTCTTCCTGGAGCCGGGAGACAGCCAGAGCTGGGGTGTGGAGGCAGCAGCTGTTTGCAGCCCCCTGGTTGCAGTCTGCCCAGGTTCTGAGTAGCTGCTGATAGCCATGGAGCCCAGGCTGCCCAGAGCCTGGGCTGGCTGCAAACAACTGCTGCCTCTCAGACCCAGCCCCAGGCTCCGGGGAGGCAGCAGGTGTCAGCAATGCTCCCCCACTGCCTCTGCAGAGCAGCATGTGGAACCTGGCAGAGAAAGCACAGTGAAGAGGCGCATGGAATCTGCCTGCCACTCCAAGCTCCCCACTGCCCTGGCCACACTTCCCCTGCAGGTGGGGGCAACAAACAGGGACAGAACCCTGCGCTGCTGCCCCCTCTGCCCACATGCACACAGTGGAAGTGTGACCAGGGCAGTGCAGGGCTTGCAGCAGCAGGCAGCTTCCCTGTGCGGCCCCTCTGTGCACTACCACTCTGGGTTGCACATGCTGTGCTCCCAGCCCTGCTGTCCTCCCGTGGGCCCTCCAGAGTGCAGCGTGTGTGACCTGGAATGACAGTGCACAGAGGGGCCACACAGAGAAGCTGCCTGCCACTGCAAGCCCCACACTGCCCTGGTCATACTTCCACTGTGTACACGGGGGTAGCATGGGCAGCAGTGCAGGGTTATGCCCCTTGCTGCAGTGCTGCCCCTGCCTGCAGGGGAAGTGTGCATGGCAGCTGGGAGCTCGGAGAAAGAAACAGCTTTTGTGCACCTCTCTGCTGTGGCCTGCCACGCCGGGTTCCACACGCTCTGCAGAGGAGCTGGCAGGAGTCATAGTCCAGCCACTGGCCAAGGTTTTCGAAAATTCCTGGCGCTCAGGTGAAGTACCTAAAGATTGGAAGAATGGCCAATGTAGTGCCCGTCTTCAAGAAAGGGAGGAAAGTAGATCCAGGGAACTACAGGCTGATCAGCTTGACCTCAGTCCCTGGTAAGATTCTGGGAAGAGTCATCAGAGTCCAATCTTGATGAGCTGGCTCCTGAGGGACAGCCAGCACAGGTTTGTTGCACATAGGTCTGCCCCCAACCATAGATCATAGGTCTATGATTGGGTGACATATCACCTGGACAAGGGAGAAGAGATTGACGTCATATATCTGAACTTCAAAAAAGCCTTTGATCTGGTGTCCCACTATCTACTCTTGGAAAAATTGGCCAACTGTGGTCTTGGCTACATCCCAGTCTGATGGCTGGAGAATTAGCTCTGAGGCCGGACTCAGAGTGGTGGTTGACAGAAGTGAATTATCTCATGGCGCTTCGTGACCAGTGGTATCCCCCAAGGCTCCATCTTTGTGCCTGCCTGTTCTCTTTAACGTCTTGATCAACAATGTGGATACGTATGTCAGAAGTGGACTGGCCACGTTTGCCAATGACACCAAACTCTGGGGTAGAGTGTCCACGCTAGAGGATAGGCTGATGATCCACGCTGACTTGGATAGGCTGAAAAAGTGGGCAGATACAAACCTGATGACTTTCAATACCGTCAAATGTAAGGCACTCCACCTTGGGGTGGCGGGGGCAGAAACTGCAGCATGCTTATAGCCTTGG
Source organism: Crocodylus porosus (assembly GCF_001723895.1). Taxonomy (NCBI): domain Eukaryota; kingdom Metazoa; phylum Chordata; order Crocodylia; family Crocodylidae; genus Crocodylus; species Crocodylus porosus. The sequence goes on along the minus strand of NW_017728931.1, from coordinate 92,982,955 downwards.
CAGTGCTATGCTTGTCAGCACCAGGGCCAAAAGAGACTTGGGGGTCATGATTGACCACAAAATAAACATGAGCCACCAATGCAATGTTGCAGCTGGTAAAGTAAACAAAACTCTGGCTTGCATCCATAGATGTTTCTCAGGCAAATCTCAGGATGTCATCCTCCCATTGTACTCGGCTTTGGTGAGGCCACAGGTGTAGTATTAATCCAATTCTGGGCTCCACAATTCAGGAAGGATGCGGAGAAGCTTGAGAGAGTCCAGAGGAGAGCCATGTACATGATCAGAGGGCAAGAGAATAGGCCTTCTGAAGAGAGGCTGAGAGCCATGGGACTCTTCAGCCTGGAAAAGCGCAGGCTCAGGGGTGACCTGGTGGCAGCCCATAAGTACATCAGGAGTGTGCATCAGGATCTGGGGAAACGTCTGTTCACCGGAGCACCCCAAGGGATGACAAGGCCCAGCGGTCAGACTCCTCCGAGACCGTTTTAGGTTGGACGTAAGGAAAAACTTCTTTACTGTCCGAGCCCCCAAGGCCTGGAATAGGCTCCCTCCAGAGCTGGTGCAAGCACCTACTCTGGATTCCTTTAAGAAGCATTTGGACACTTATCTTGCTGGGATCCATTGACCCTAGCTGACTTCCTGCCCTTGGGACAGGGGGCTGGACTCAATGATCTCCCAAGGTCCCTTCCAGCCCTAATGTCTATGAAATCTATGAAGCACGGTGGGGAGCACGAGCCCACACTGCACACCTGCCCTGCCCCTCACATAGATATGGGGGAGCAAAGGTTCCCTCCTTACTCCTGGGAGTACACGCTGGTGTCAGGAGCCTGCCCCACCCCCTGCCTGAGCCCACAGGAGGCAGCAGCAGTGGGGAAGTCGGCTCTTGCTTCTGTTGGGGGCAGGGAGATGTGGACCTGGGTCCCTGGCCCCATGGCCCCATGGCCCTGGCAAACTGGGGGCCCCCTCTGACAAGGCTGGGGGGCAGGGACTTTGGATGGGGGCAAGGGGTATAAGCAGGGCTGGGGATCCAGAGGCTTTGGGTGGGGGGCAAGGTACACGAGCAGGGCTAAGGGGCTGTTGTGGGGGGACCCACAGAAAACAAATACACAAGATCAAAGGTAGTATCATAAGTTTTATTTATTTATCTGGCATGCCAGCACTCTGGCACCTTCCAGAGGTCATAGTGGGTTTTTTGGCACTCTGGTCCAAAAACATTGCTTACCCCTGCTTTAACCTCTATATGAAAAATGTAACCAATCTATAAAAGCCCATATGGCTTTGCCGTAAGAGACAGCAGTTGTAGGATTGTCGAATTTGTGGCGATTTAGTCTGCATTCTCCACTGGTAACTTCATTCTTGGATAGTCAATATAGAGGTCAGAACTTTGTTTTGAATACATTTTAAAATGCAGAAATGTTAAATGCTGAAAAAGTAAGTTTGGGACTTGTGGTTTTATTTAGACTTATATATATATTAGAGTATCTCAAAATACTACCCTTGTACTCCTACCTATATAAAAATTATTTTCTTGTTTTGAATCTTGTAACCAGTTATTTTGGTGAGATGAAAGATAAGACTATGCTTCAAAGGATTAAGTTTATTTTAAGGGGTTGGTGCACATCAACTCCTGTATAGTATTTTTCATGGCATGTTATTATTACATATTTTAGTAACTTGATCTTTCTAACAGTTTAAAAGTCATTTCATGGATAATAATATACACTCTGATTACAGCAACTGTCTTTATGTTCCTTTAATTTATTGAAACTTTTGAAATTACATATGAAATTTTGGAATTTACAGGCAGTCAACTCTGAGCGTTTTGTAGAAAGATTCTAATTTGGCAGGAAAGAATTTAAAGACAGATTATAATTTGAAGGCTTTTTGGAAAAAGTTGTAATTTTTAAATTTCTGCTTAAATCATTTTAAGATGCAACTTTTGATAGTGTAGTGAAATTAACATTTTGCAGCAGACTTTGCATTAGTTGTATCTAATCTGATGTGTACTTACATTAGTACTCAAAGGACAACCTTTTGGACACTTAAGAGTGAAAGCATGTCATTTTATTTTGTCTACTTGAAGAGTAGAATGGCAAATATATTTTATTGTATTTTTACACACAGTATCTTGGAAAATCCTTTGTGAGTTAATCCTCTTTTCTAAACTCTTAGAGATAAGCTCTGAGATTTTTCTTCTGTTGTAGTAAATTATAGATAACAACAGTATGGAAGTACATAAAGTAGTTCTGGTTTCATAATTCATTTATAGCCTTATAATTTGTTTTTCTTAGTTTAGTTTCATGTAACTTGATCTTTCTGTATTATTAAATAAAAGGAAAATGCCCCTTTTTAATTCTTGAGTTCTTCCTACAGCCCCTTTCTCTCGTACTCCCTTTGTTTTCTTTCTACTTCCTCCCTTCTCGCCTTTCATTTGCACTTCATCCATGGTTGCACAGCTTTTAGCTTTCACCTTTTCATTAACAAACAAACTTGGAAGACACACAATGCTCCCTATTTATATTCTGTGATTTTAAAATGCAGTGGTTAAGGTTTCTAGACCCGAATAAAACAATTACTGAAACCAATAGCACCAAATGTACCACATTTTTATTGCATCTTTTAGTAATTATTTTAATACTGATCATAGTAAATTATTCTAATTTTCCTGTAACTGTAGTAAATCTATTATAATGCAACATTACTTAATGTCCATTTTTCTAGCTAGTGTTATAGGCCCTGATTCTGGAAAGACTCCCAACTCAGGGGAGCATTTAAAATAATTGAATTTAAACATTTAAAATCTAAATTGCTTATGTATGTGTCCCTATAGCTATAATATCTCAGTGTTTTGGAAATTTATTCTGACCATACCATTATGTTACAGAGAAGTATACCTTTTCACAGAAGGTAAACTTGGGGCACTGTGGCTTAGAAATCACTAAGGAGCAGGTCTAGCTTTGTCCCTCAAGCATCTAAATTTGAGTCATCCAGTATTGACCAGGTGAGGTGCTAAATCCCTGTATAGTCACAGGGGAGACTTGGGGACAAACTCTATTCCATCTAAATTGTTTTAGGTATATAAGTGTGATCCTGTTCAAGCCTGTTCAAGTCCCTGAAAGCAAGTTTATTTAAGAAGTGAATGGGTTGTCTCTTATGGGGGGGTTTCTGACTCGGTGCTGATAATGGTGTGTTACAAAACCAGACACATTAATGGATTTTTTAGGCTGTGAACAGGATGGAATAGAATCACACTTAGATGACTCACTGTAGGTACCTAGATCTTTCACATAAAAAAAACAAAGAAGAGAGACTGGGATTTTAATTCCTGGGGTCTCTAGAAGTAGCCAATATGAAATATGAAGAACAGGGATGTGCATGAACTTCTCTTGACTGAATCTGAATATTAGGCACCTCTGTTTACTTGTGATCTATTATACCTAATCCTGCTTTTGAAGTAAGGCACCAAGTGGTTACAAGATTCCCCTGAGAGAGAAAAGCCCAGTCCTTATCGTCAAGGCTGTTTCTTTTTTAAAATAAGTGGAGAGTTCTGGGAACAAGCAAGAAGGAACCAACCTGGGTTCCAGTTGTTCTTCTCAGGATTTTGTATGCATTTTACATTAATGAAGCAGCCTCCCTCTTGCTTTCTGTTTCTCTCTGGCTCCATGACTCGTGTTCTTGGCTGCCCACTGTCCCAACTACAGTGGCAACGGTTGGGGTGAAGAGTATGCTCTAAAGCCCAGAGGTTCAAATTACTTCAGGCTGCCTAGAATCTAGGTCTTCTACTTTCTGGGCGAGTGCTCTGACTAGTAGGGTGTTGGACAAAAGGTGAGCAGCAGCACTAACACCACTGTTATTGTGGAGGTGAATTCAGTGCTGTCAGTGCAAGCTAAGCATACTCCAAGCATGTCTAATGGATTTGGGTACCCCTTGGGACTTAAGTGATTCTCCAGCACCAAGGCAGATCATAAAGGAACCAAGTTGATACCAAGATTTAAGAGCTCTCTGTTATCAACTTTGTTTTCCTTAGATAGGTGTGTAACGTGTGATCAATTTACCCTTCGACCTTTTCTTTAACAGTGTAAATAAATTGAGTTCCTTTAGTCTCTATGTACCATAGAGAATTTGTGGCTGCAGCCCCCCACCTCTCCATAGCCCTTTCCCAGCACAGCTTCACCCCACCAGGAAGAGCTTGGCACAGCCTCAGCACCAGCCTGCCCCAGCCCACCCCACCTCACACAAATCCAGGGACCCACCCCATGCCCTCCAGAAGCAGTGGTGAGGGCCACGGGATGAGCAGGCAAGCACTGGATGAGCCGCCGGACCAGCAGCTCCCACATAAGTGGCATGCAGCAGCGGGGGCTGCCCCCTCCTCCCCACACTCCCTGGATGAGCAGCGGCACCATGCTGCACCCACCTACCCCACCCCAGCTGGACAGCACTTGCCTCAGCCCCTGCCCCAACCCCACACCTTCCTTAATTTCAGGGGCCTTGATCTGCCTTCCCCCCCAAATCCCTTCCCTCTCCCTCCTCTTCCACCACACCAGACTTACCAACTGAAGGCAGCTCTCCATGCTGCTGAGCTGGGTATCGGAAATCAGATTGGTATCGGCCAATGTGCCTTCTTAAAAATTGGCTATTGGTATCAGCCACAGAAATCTTTATTGGTGTTGCATCCCTACTAAACGTATTCCTTTCATCAGACAGTATTTAAATAGTTCATTTGATTCAGCCGAGCTTATCGAGATAGCTCTATGTCTGTGCCCTATTCCCTTCATTTTTTACCAGTCACTCAATCTTTGTGTCATCTGCAATCTTCATCAATAATGATTTTATGTTTTATTCTAGGTCATGAATAAAAATATTAAATAGCATGGGGCTAAGACCTGATCCCTGTAGACTGCACTAGAAACATCTGCTCAGTGATGTTTCTCCATTTGTAATTGCATCTTGAGCCTTACCCATTTTAATCTATTTTGTGTGTATCATGTTGATTGTGTCAATCTGTTGTATTATTAATCAAAGTGTGCAGTACCAGAAGTCAGTTGCATCAATATCATTACTTTTTTACAAGTTTAGTTCATGATATCAAGTTAAATTTGACTTATTTTCTGTAAACCTATGCTGGTTGCATTAATTCTGTAACCCTCTGTAATTCTGTAATTAATTCTTTATTAATCAAATCTTCTCTCAGCTAATCTGTTGTTTTGCCAAGGTTTAGAGTCAGACTGGTCATCCTATTAATCCTTTTCTCTTGGATATTGTCATAAATTAGGGGTTTTTTTCTGGTTCTTTGGAACTTCCTAGTGTTCCAAATCTTACTGAAAATAAATATTAATGCTCTAAATTAGCTCTGAAGCAGCTCTTTTAAAATTTGGCTGTAAATTCTTCAGAACTTCAGTTTAACATGATAGCGGCTACTATTTAACATTTTTCTTAGCTACTGGAAATTATTCTGTAATCATCGTTGTCAGCTAATGGGGTTACACCCTTTGGCTTCCTCTGAAATGCAGAGAAGAAACGTATTGAATGCTTCTCTGTTTTTTCATTATTGGAAACAATTTTCCAGTATTATTCCATAAATTATTTGTGTTAGGATTCCTTTTGTTCCTGATGCACTTCAAAATGAAGTCCTATACTCTGCTGGATGGATGGCTCTGGGTGCCCCAATATATTGGTGTCATATCAAATCATCACTGATAGAAGGAAAATTAACATTATCTGCTTTTTTTTGCTGATGTAGCCAGTAATGTACCAATAAATAAAATATGCCTTCTGGCCAGAGCCCCCAGATGCCGCATGCATGTGCACAGCCACAGCATGCACGTTGCCAGGAGCAGAGTTGGGCACTGTAGAGAGCATCACCCTGCAGGTAAGTCTGTAGACAGGAAGGGGTGTGGTGTGGAGGGCAGATCGAAGCCCTCACAGTGAGGGAGGGAGTGGAATTGGGGCTGGGAGTGCTGCCCAGAAAGGCCAGTGGATGGGACCCCAGGGTAGAGCAGGATGGAGCTGTGGGCGGTTTGTCCAGGGTGTGTGGGGAGAGGCATGGGGAGGGAGATGTGCCTCCCCAGATTTCTACACGGGGCAGAAGCAAGATGTCTGCTGTGGACTTAAGGCTTTCCCCCCTGCTGCCTTTGCCCCAGGAGCCATACATCCCCTGCCCATCCAGTGGCAGTAGGGGTAGCGAATTGTGCGCTTGGCCAGTGCATGGCTCCCAAGGCAAAGACAGCAGGGCAGAAAGCCCTGAGCCCACAGCAGGTAGCCTGCTTCCGCCCACGCTCCACTCAGCTCCTCTGCTAAAAGCATCCCTGTCTTAAAAGTGGTACTTGCACTAAAGCTCATTTGATGAGCTTTAGTTCAAGCAGCCACACCGCCATTTTTAAGCACTGAGACTGTGATCCCTTGGACGAGCCACCTGCAGCTCTGTCCCACTCCCTGCCCCAGCCCCAGGGTGCCATTCACTGTTCTAGCTGGGCAGTGCCCCCAACCCTGGCCTGCTCCTGCCCCACTTCCTCCCTCATTGTAGGGACCTTGATCTGCTCCCCCTATGCCCGTTCCCCTCCACAGACTTACCTGCAGGGAGCTGCTCTCTACACTGCCCAGCTTTTCTCCTGTAAATTGGCTCTTGGATTGGTATCAGCCAGTATGCCTGGTGAATAATTAGGCATTGTGAAAATGTGATCCTTTTAAAGTATCAAGTGTGTACTAGTTACTGGCACTTTTCTATTATTTTACTTTTGTTTTATGCAGAGTCAGGACTGCTTGTCCCTAAGGTCCCCTGTACATGTTACAGGTATCATGCAGTTAACTAGTTAATTGTCCAATTACCTAGAGACCAGCTACATTTGCAAAGTAGCTATCACACAATAGAAAGCTCCAGCCAACTCTAAAGTTAGATCTTGAAAATATATACTAACTTTATAGCTGATTGTTATCAGGCTTTAATTTACACATGTAGCAGGATCGTCCCTATGGCTGGAAGCCCCATCAGCTGATGGGGCTTCTGCCTTCAGGGGCGTATCATGCCCAGTGTAAAACCCCCAAGCCCAAGGGGTCACGGCAGCTGCAATCTCCATGGTCCAGGGGTTTGAATTGTGGAAGAAATCAGACTTCGCGTTGTGGTTGAATCAGAACTGACAGAGCCAGCTTTTCTTTATTTAAGGCTATACTGTGATCACGGGGAGAATTCCATACAGCAAGGGGAATCACCCACTTGTCTGTTTCAAAGGATTTCTCAGACTCTCTAAGGTTACAAGCGTATTTATACTTAA
>NW_017728931.1:92961553-92975590 GCF_001723895.1 Crocodylus porosus | reverse complement strand
CTCTCTAAGGTTACAAGCGTATTTATACTTAAGACAGAGAAAGAGATAAAAAATACACCTTGGAGAAACAAAACAATAGTAAATTACACAGAACTTAGAAAGTTTACTTAAACAAACTATCTATGCATAGGGCAAGATATCAAGATGACCCAAGGAATGCAGGAATGTCTCAGAACATTTGAATTAAGCAGTATCAGCACGTCTCGTCTTTGTCTGTTTTTCTAGTCAAGTAAGCCAATTACTTCTACAGCATGAAACCCCGAGACCCTGAGGATCAGAGCTGCCATGATCCCTTGGGCTCAGAGGTGTGTGAAAAATCTAGATTGTGGGGACAGTGGTTGCTGTGACCCCTAGGGTTCCAGAGTGCTGGAAATCCCTGGGGCCAAAGGATCGCCACCCCTGAAGCAGCTTCTAGCACCTCTGGGGTGGGAAGATAACCACAGCAGTAATCCTCCAGTCCTGGGAGTGCATGGGCCACCCTGTGGCTGGGAACCCCTCAACTGGGTTGCATGGGGCTCCCAGCGATGGTATTGGTCTCATGATTGGTCTCCCCCTGCACCAGCGATAAGGTACAGTGGGATTTAATGCATGATCCCAGAGTCATGCTTCCTGCACGGCAGGAGGTGTGATTGTGTGAATCATGCATTAGATCCCTTTGCGCCTTTATCTGCATATGCAGAGGAGACCTAAGTAATTATTTTCTCTGTGATGATTTCCTCTCTTATTTATGAAATCTTTATAGAATTCCCCCAGGTTGGATTAAAAAATGCTAAAGTTAATAAATATTTATCTGTAATTAAAAATTCCAAGAATGATTTCATATTAACAGTAGTGAAACTGTACTAGGTTCCCCCCTCCCTTTTCCTACACATTATAAATAAGTGCTCAAGGAGTTTGTCTCAGATAATACTGTACCTCTTAAGAAGATCATCTGTTTCCAAGTCTTCAATTATTCAGATAGTGGTACCATATTTTCTTACATATTTTACACACACAAGGCAGTCACCTTGTTTTTTAGAATGCAGAATGAAAAGAAAAGAGGTTTTTCCAGAGTTGTGGCTGCTTAGACCAGGGACAAAGCTTAATTTTCAGTGCGTTCTCACTTCCTTGCCATCTCAGACAAAAGCTGCAGGCCTAATTGCAGCTGAAGATTGGTCTGTATGGGTGGAGCTGCGATTTTGAAAAGAACTAAAAATAGGGCCGCGAAATAGAGAAAAAGAAACCAGGGTAGTTAGTGTACAGCAAAATTGCCTAAAGAAGCATTTAGTTTTATTAGTGGAACATCAAGACCATTAAAAGTCATTTTGTTGACTTGTATTTCATCCATACAGTTTTAAGTAAAAATACCAAACAGCTCAATATGTATGCATTGGTTTTAACTTACAGGATGGAGGTCTGCTTCTGAATAATCCTTCTGCTTTAGCTATCCATGAGTGCAAGTGTCTTTGGCCAGATGTTCCGCTGCAGTGTTTAATTTCATTGGGTACTGGCCGATATGAAAGTGTGGGGAAGAACAATGTCACATACACAAGTTTGAAAACCAAACTTTCACATGTTATCAGCAGTGCAACTGATACTGAAGGTTAGTGTTTAATCATTTATCTCTTCATGTTTGCATTAACCATTTTTAATTGTTTTCTTGGACATCAAATGTCATCAATCAAAATTCAGTAAATCAGAAAAGGTATACAATAGAGAAAATGTAAATATACCTTACATACGCAAAGTAATAAATATCAAGGTGCTTTTGTTTCAGTCTAGGGAGCATTTTATCACGGTTTTTTCACATTTGCTAATCGTTTTATCTGCCACCCGTGGTGAATTTCAGATTGTTTAGATCAAAATCAAAGTAAATTTAGTTTAACAGAATCGAAGTAGACAAAAGCAGTAACATTTTTATTTAAATGCTAACATGTTAGTAATATATTTTCATCAAATCACAGAAGTTTTCTTGTTGTCTTGTTTTAGGTGTATATTTTACCTATCTAATTGCATTTTTTTTAGTTATTAATATTATGGCTGTGTACTGGCTGATGATGTTGCTAAGGAGAAATGCATTTAAATTATATCCATGAGCTTGCACATTGATTATACTATTATGAAGTTCTCCTTAAAGGAAGAATATCCAACAGTGAACATACATTAGGGACAGGGAGACATAAAATACTGTATACAGATTTTAATAATTAGAGCAAGAATTAAGCTGAGAAAGGGAGTAATCAACAGTGTTTTTGAGGGTTTGAGGTTTTTCTTTTTAATATAATTACTGCTTCATAATGCATGCAGCTTTGGGAGTTAATTTCTGTACGAGAGACTGTCTCCATTTTTTCACAAAAAGAATTGAAGAAGTTGATTCAGAACATTTGTTTGTTCCTGACATACTTTAAGTGCCCCTCTTTTCTGTGTGTTCTGTTGCATTGTTCCGTATGATTGACAAGATTGTGTGTCTGATACACTGCCTGTGAACGTGTCTTCTATTGATGTCAGTGGGAAGGAAGCACACACACCTAAGAACAAAATCTGGCCCTTGCATGGGAACATGCTGAAAAAGCTTAATTAACTGTTTATACCCCCAGAAATAAGAATGTTCAGAACAATGCTCAAATTTAGGAGCAAAACTGAACTGGTTTTGCTTTGGAGCTTGATTTTCTGCAGCATGATACTTTGGTTTAAAAAGTACCTGTGCTTTCTAGAAGTGTGGCTCAGGTCCATGTTTAAAGAAGGCAGCAAAAGGAAACTCTTCAGTAAAAATAGCTGCATTTTGTGTGTTAAGTTTACTCTGTTGCTTAGCTGTACGGAATGGGGAGGTAGAGGGGTAGCTGAGCTGATGATCATTTATTGGCATAGAAAAGAAATCCGAACTAAGACTATGTCTTAAGCATAAATTTGCCATGTCTTGCTGCAGCAGTCAAAAATACTGTGGCTGCTCCATGTGTTTTGTGGGCATGCCACTAGTGCTAGGGGCAGACTAGTTAGCAAGTTGGTAGTGGAGAAGTCAAATGAGATACTTGATTGGAAGGAAGGACAAACTGAACATCATTGAGGGAGATAGAAGGAAAGGATTTGACAAGGAGGATTGAGTAGAGAATATCTAGAAAAAGGATTGTGCCGAGTAACACTAGGGTGGAGGGAGACAGTGAATAGAGGCTAGGTTGGTTAGTGGCAAGGAAACAAGAGAGACATCTAACCAAGTTATAGACAAGAGTTATCATTGATGCCGAGATGAACATGGGCCGGCAGTATGGGGATACAGTCGGGAAGGCCAACCACACCTTGTCAAGCATCCACAGATGCATCTCAGGCAGGTCCAGGGAGGTGATCCTCCCCCTCTGTGTGGCACTAGTCAGGCTGCAGCTGGAGTACTGCGTCCAGTTCTGGGTGCCGCACTTCAAGAGGGATGTGAACAACATGGAGAGGGTCTAGAGGAGGGCCACTGGCATGATTGGGGGCAGCAGGGTAGGCCCTATGAGGAGAGGCTACAGGACCCAAACCTGTTCAGCCTCCAAAAGAGAAGGCTGAGGGGGGATCTAGTGGCCTGTTACAAACTAGTCAGAGGGGACCAGCAGGCATTGGGAGAGTCCCTGTTCCCCCGAGCACTACCAGGAGTGACTAGAAATAACGGTCACAAGCTGGCAGAGAGTAGATTCAGACTAGACATCAGGAGGCGCTACTTCACTGTCAGGGCAGCTAGGATCTGGAACCAACTTGCAAGCGAAATGGTGCTGGCTCCTACTTGGGGTCTTTAAGACAAGGCTCGACAATGACCTTGTTGAGGTCGTTTGACCCCAGTACTCTTTCCTGCCATGGCAGGGGTTAGACTTGATGATCTGCTTAGGTTCCTTCCAACCCTACCAACTATGAAACTATGAAGAGGAAGGATCAAGCTGAGGAGATTCTCACAGGAATGTGTTAAATTCCTTTTCATATTTTTTTTTCAGGTTTGGCTGAGTTATTTCCATTTTTTAAGTTCGTATATAAAAGCAGAAAAAGTTTGTAAGTAAAAGAATGAGGAAAGTAGGAGTAAGGAATCAAAGGGGGAAAAGTGCAAATGGAGAAAGGGGAAGAAGGAAATAAAGGAGAAAGGTAGAAATGAAAGGATTGAGCAAAGAGACAAAAGGGAAGAATCCAAAAGGGAAGGAGAGGAAAAAAAAAAAGTAATAAAGCAATAAAGAAAGAAAAAACAGTGCCTAAGGGTATGGAGGACGATGGAAAAGAAAATTGAAATGTATTTAAATACATTGCAGAGCTGGCCAGTTTATCAGATTTCTACAATTTTAGTGTACATACAAAATCTAGCATACGTGAATAAGAGCATAGGAGTGGCATTTGGTAACAGAATATTTATTATGTAAATACAAATATATGAAATTCTGCTGTTTGGAGGCCACGTTCTCACCAGCAGGAGACTTAAAGCACACACTTGAACTAAACACCTGGGACAGCCAAGCTATCTACAGAACATTTCTGGTTACCGTGTCAAATAAAACTGGAAGATAAAACTCTTATTTTGACTCTTATAAAAGAAGATGAATTTGAATCGGCTGATACTGTGGAACTTTATTGCAGTCAAGCTAGCTGCAAGCAAGGCTCTTGTGGCATTTCAAAAACACCTGAGATCAAAGTGAGACAGCTCCTCTGTATAACCAGTCAAGTGTGAGAAGCAGTTAGGAGACAAGAAGCAAGTCTTTGAAAGTACTTTACTGTAGACTTTACCAATTTAATACATTTTGGTGAGCTATTGATTAATTTAGAGCCAGTGCAGGTATTCATAGATTTAGAAGGCTCCTACATTTATAAAGCATATTATGATACTGACAAAGACCATGACCATCCCTCACATTTAGTACAGTGGGCAGTGATTAAAAAAAGGGGAATAAATTATGCAGGTATGGAAAGGAAGGTGAGTTCTTATGAAGCTAGGCTAGGCAGCAAAGCTTAGAGATTTAAAATGCAAGCAAAATGTCTCAAACTGATTTGTTAACTGTCTTAAGAAAAGTGCAAAAGTATAATGTTTTACTATCTTTTTTTCTAAAACCAGAAGTCCATGCTATGCTGGATGCCCTGTTACCTGCAGACACGTATTTCAGATTTAACCCTCTTATGAATGAAGACATACCTCTGGATGAAAATCGTAAAGAAAAGCTCAATCAGTTACAGACCGATGGAATTCGATATTTAGAACGAAATGAAGACAAACTGAAAAAAGCTGCCAAAATATTAACACAAGAAAGAACAACTTTGCAGAGATTCAGTGACTGGCTAAAATTAAAAACTGATATGTATGAAGACCTTCCATTTCTTTCCAAATTGTGAATATATAATGCTTGAGGGTTATTAATGTAAAGCTTGTTTCAGAAAATCCATCCACTACTGTAAGGGATCAGTGCATATAGTTATATAATTACATTGGGATGACTGTCTGAAAGCAGTTCTCAGGCTGTCTTACACACATTCTTTGAATAAGGTTTTATGATGTTAATTATTTTTTGAGTTTTAGAAACCTTACTATTTTATTATTTTTTGTACATTACTGGTGGTTTTTTGGTTGTCTGTGGAGAGTATTTTAATTTAAATTTTGTTAATTTGTGCCAACTAAGATTCACAATTATGAGAAACAGATGTTCCATACATTTTTGGAAGTGCATACCATAATCATGTTGACATTAAAGCCTAACATATTTACCAATTACAGGGCTTTTTCAAAATTAAAAAAAAGGGATTCCTAAATGTATTGTGGGTTCTGCAATATACACTTCAAGCTCTTTTACTGCCACTGAATTTAATAGCAAAGTAACAATCTTATCAAACATAGAACTTTGGCCAAGAAAAAGCACTTTTGCATTTGAAAATGTTAAAAGAATTCATTTTTGCAGTATCTTTTTGTGTGTAACAAAATAACTTTATTCCTGTAAAATGTTTGGGTGAGTATAATAACGGATAAAACACTCAATCTACCAATATTTTTCTGTAATTTTAAGCCAAGCTGTACTGTAACTTTTATAGGTTCAATGCCAAATTAATATTCATCATTTGAAAATAAGTCAACGCTTCAGTCAAATAAGTATTTCTGTCATATAAAGGAAATAAATTCTTGATGTAGCTCACTTGTCATGCTGGAAACTTTTAAGTTATTGCAATGTATACCTGTATTGCATGCCAGTCATTAGAAACTAGCATATAGAGAAAGTGTATAAAGTTGATGCATTTCAAATGAAACATGAATTATTCATTGTGCCTTGAATTCCACATGTGAGTTCTCCCAATATTAGATTAATATTATTGAGGGAGTTTTATAGAGCTTAAAATATTTTGAAAAGTAACCATTTGTTCTTATTGTATCCAATATGGTGGCTTATTCCACAAGCCTTAGTTTCGTCACAACACTGAGAATACTCTTAAGAGTAGGTAATTGATGTACTAATAGGTGGGCAATAGAAACCATGGGTTACATCCTATTACCATTTGATGGTCTAGATCAGGGGTGGGCAAAATACAGCCTGCAGGCCGGATTCAGCCTACGCAGCCATTCTATTTGACCCGCGGGGCCCCTAAAAAAATGTAGAAAATTAATATTTCTATGCCCCTGGTTCCTATCAAAAATGCAGGAACCAAGGGCAATAGGACCCAGTGGAAGCCCAGCGTGCTCCAAAAACAGCAGCCCTGCCCCCCAGCCAGAAGCCCCAGCCAGGGTTTCTGGGCTGGGAGCACGTGGCTGCCCCAGTGCAGGAAGCTCAGGTAAGTGGGGGGCGGGGGGGACCCCGAGCAGGGAAGGAGTGTGGGGGGGGGAGCGGCCTCTCCACGCCCAGTGCCCCATGCTGCAGTGCAGCAGCATGGGGCACCAGGCATGGGGCAGGCAAGGGGTTGCTTCCCCCCTGCCCCCCATGCTCAGCACCACCTCGTATCCTGGCTGTCAGTGGGGTGGGTTACAAGGTGGTGTTGAGCATGAGGAAAAGTGGCCCCTCACCTGCCCCATGGCCAGCACCCCACACTGCAGCCCGCATGAGGTTGCCTGTGCCTGCTTCAGACAGCCCCACATGGGCTGCGAGCACCTGCAGGAGGGAGCACAGCCACGGGGCAGGTGAGGGGCTGCTTTTCCCTGTGCTCAGCACCAGCTTCTTCCCTGCCAGCAACCTAGGGGTTGGGGCTGTGCGCTGCTCCCAGCCTGTACCACGGGGCTGGGGGACAGTAGGTGCGAGCGGGTGGGGAGCCAGCGGGAGCACAGGGCCCACACCAGTGTCCAGGTGCCTGTGCCGGTGAGGCCCAGAGCAAGGTGGCAGGAGCGCAGGATCCTGGCCAGCAGGGGCTGTATGGAGCTGGGCCAGCTCTCCCCTCTCCTTGCTGGTGCAGCCCAACCTGGCTCCAGAGACCCCTGCCGGCCTGTGCCCTGCTCTGGGTCCCACCGGTGCTGGCCCTGAGATATTGGGACATTGGTCCGAAGATGGTGACCAGGGGATGGGGCACCTGTCAAGGGGCGGGTCTACCCATGCAGCCATTGACAACCTGCCAAAACTGGGTAAGTGGCCCTCCCCCCAAAATAATTGCCCACCTCTGTTCTAGATTCTGTATCATTAGATTTTCTCAATCATTAGTCCTAACACCAACAAAGATGGCCGCATAGAAATGGAATATCACCCTTACATGACCAAATGGTAATAGAATGTCACTCTAGCGTGTAGATGGAAGTGCAGCTCCCAGCTGTAACTCTGAACTATTTTTGCAAAGCGTTCTGAGTTGCGGCATTACTCCAGACCAAGCAGAAGTTCACTGTTGGTTCCAGGGGAGAGGGGAATGTAGCTGGGGCTGGAAGGGAGCCTTCAGCCAGGTTCCCATAGCAATGACTGGGCTTTCTGCCAGTGCTCGCTGTTTTCATGATGGGAGGGGGGAAAGGCAATGGAGGAAGCTCATTCTTGGAGCTCCCCAGCTGGTGCTGGAGCGTGGGGTGGGTGGATTGGAGCCTCCAAACCCCCAGCCTGGACTCACCTCCCCCACTCCTTCTCCTCCCCCCATTCTGAAAACAGGCTGGGAGCTGGGCAGACACAAATTACAAAAGATGCTACTTCTTTTAACATTTTTATCTGATTCCTCATGCAACAGGGGGTCAGATTTTTCACTCCCCATTTTTAAGCTGTTTGCAGCTTGTGTTTAGTCATAGCTATAAAATCCTTTCTGTGGCCAGATCAGGTGAAAATTGTTACTTGTCTGCACTGTCTCATGATTCCTATGGAATTAGATGCTTTTGAAAGTCCCATGGGTAGGCTCTTTCTGTATCGTTATGGATGCAAATACTTTACAAATCTGGCCCTTGTTCTTGTACTTATGCTCATTTCCATAGCCCCGGTGGCTCCGGGGGGATTATTCATTTCAGTTGGATTTCACGGTCAATTCTTGTCTTGTTTGGTATTGGCTGTGGTCAAAATAGGTAAGGTGTTCATAAAAAAAAAGTTAAATAAATTTCATGCATCATACAGTGGGTCAAAATGCAGCTTCATAACATATGCATAGCAGAGATGCATTTCGGGAGTTCTTTTACAGTTATTGGCAGCTGCATTAATCTAAAAGCAGTGTTTCTTGGGGAGCAACTCAAGATATTCAAATTGAGAAGCAGCAGCCACTACTGAAAGCCTGCATCAGGAAGTGATACATGATATCTGAACTGCAAAATCATAAGAAATTAGGGCTGGAAGAGGCCTCACAGCATCATCTGATCCAGCAACCTGCTCAAGGCAAGATCATCCCTATCTAAGCCATCTAGTAAAAGTGTTTGTCTAACCTATCCCGAAATTAAATGAACAGCCCTCATCCACAACTATTAGGCATGGTGCTTGAAAGCATTGGGAACACCCTAACTTGCCACTAGTAAAGCAGAGGAATGAGGGATCGGTAGGAAGTAGTTAGTTAAAATACACTTGAGACTTTTGAAGAGGAGGCCTGTGCCTCCCACTACAGAATAGTGCAAAGCATGAAATTTTAATGTGACTTGTCACCTGTGTTTGACCTACTCATCTTCCCAGAGGGGTAGCAGAGCAGGCCCAGGCCCAGGCCCAGGGCAGCTGCCAACACGCAAGGCATTTCTGACTCCCACCATGCTGATTGCAGCAGTGCCAGTTGTCAGTGCAGTGACAGCTACTGCTGTTTTGAATGCCTCCTTCCCTTCCTTCTTCCCTCCACTACACAAAGGCAGCCCCAATCACCACCTCAGTTACATTGTTGCTTATTCATGTATTAAGCCTGTTAAAGGCTGCCTTAGTTCCCAGATTTCTATCTGCTGGATCTGGTACAGAGTTTCAATACATTTATGGAAGCATACCCTACAATTAACAAGTAAAACTTCAATAGTCATTTGAACAAATCCACAGAATTTCAAGTTATCTTGCTAAGTCACTGGTGCTTAACCTATGGCCTGCAGGACAGATCTGGCTCATGAAGTCATGTCATCCAGCCTGCATTTAGTAGAAATTTGGCAGGAGGGAAGCAGTAGAGGTGCTAATGCTAGAGCCACAGTAGAGCCCCAGAGCTGCAATTAATGTTTCCTCCACTCCCCCACCACCAAATTTCTGGACATTTGGGCAGCCCCATAGGCTGGAAGATGTGGCCCCATGTGCCAGTGCATGGGGTCAGGCCATGGCTGGATCTGGCAAGCAGGGTTGGTATGCATGATCAGTCTGGCTGGATGCAACACTCAGAGTTAGGCCAGCATGCCTGATTGCACCCATGGACCAACCCCAAGTGCTGACCCCATGCTAGATCCTGCCTGTGGACCAGTTCAGCGCCACTTATTTAGCCCGTGGCATCAGAGAGGTTGAGTACCACTGTTCTAAATATAAATCATGGGGTAGTAGTTCATAAATAAGCTGCCAACAAAACTCCCATTACAAATGTATTTATTTAGTACAGTGCTTTGGTTTTTGTAATTAACTTTTGGGATAACTAATAAATATGTCCCAGGTGGACTAATGGGACTCTGACTTTCCTGAGATCCAGAAGATATTAAATTATAGCTGACAACAGTATTTTTAACTCCTCTGCTGGATTTCTGCCATAGGAAACCCCCAGTTTACCTGTGGAGGACTTTCTCGGATGGACCAGTTTCATGGCTTGTAACTTTAACTCACCTGGATGTGATGTATTTGTAACAACTTCTGGCACACCACATCTGTGCACCACTTAACCCAACAGAATGGTGCATAGGTTTAGTGTTAGACCTGCTTAAAGAGCTGAATTTCATGCCCTGTGCATGGAAACAAGTGAGTTCAGAGTTAGGTAACTGAACCCCTGGGATGGAGAAGGTTTGTGTCAGGTTAGGTGGATAGTTAGCCACAATTCCCAGTGTGAAACAGCTCTTCCATCTGGGGACTGGAAAGGTCAAAATAGAAGCTTTTATCTTAAGTGAATTCAAGGTCATAGAGATAGGCAGGGGAGGCTTTGTTCGGTTCTAGATTAAAATTAAGAGAAGGGTCTGAGTCGAGTTTCTATGTATTGTTAACATTTTGTATAACATTTTCTTGATCTAAATATTGCTCCCAGTGCCACTTTTACTTCAACTGGAACAGGAGCCAGATTTATTATGTAAACTCGTTTCTGGTACTGGTCATTATTAATTCTTTATTTACAATGCTTTTTTCCTCTATTCTTTACTGCTGTAATATTTATTATTTACCTTATCTTTCATTCTGTCAGGTGTACTACCATAAATTATACATAAAAGTGAGCTGAGCTTCAGAGAATTAATTAGTTCAGATTGCATGTAATGGCCTAAAACACTGAACTGAATGTTCTGAATCCTTTCACACTAAACACCTTGATCCTTGATACTGAAAACACTGCACAGTCGATCAGATACTAATTAGGAGTAAACTTCCCCCTGGATGTACTGAAAATGTGTAAGTGCAAAAGATTTGTATTAACACTGGTTGTGGTTACTTATTTAGTTACTTACAGGAAAATGTTAGCAGTTCATAGGAAAGCTTCTCTGGTGGGGGTACATTCCTACAACATTTGCCATAGATTATATTTCCAGGAAGGACACAATTGGATACATCCATGTGGTATAAAGTTACTAAAGCAAGAGTGGGCAAAATGTGGCCCAGGGGCTGGATGCAGCCTGCTAGGCCATTCTATCTAGCCCGCGGGGCCCCTAAAAAAATTTGAAAATTAATATATGTCTGCTTCTGGCTGCCTGTTATGCAGCCCTCGATGGCTTGCCAAAACTCAGTAAGTGGCCATCTGCCTGAAATAATTGCCCACCCCTGTACTAGAGACATGCAAGTTAAATAGAACAGAGGATTGGCTATACTATGGAACAAAGGAATGCTAAATTATGAGGATTTGTTGGAGGAAATGTAATGGGTCAATTTGGGGTCAAATACTGGGAGGATGGATTGGAATATATGCTAATTAGCTGTACAGGTGGCACTGAAATGAAAGGGATTGTAAATAGTTTGAACAATAAACTGTACATGTATGATTTTTATAGAATGAAGAAATAGGCTAAAGCTAAAAAAATGAGATTCTGACAAGGACAAGTATAAAGTTGATCAGGGAAGAAGGAAAACTTAACCCAAAAACTCAGCCTTGCTAGAGTAAGAGGGTTAGTAGGGTTTAGTTAGCCAACTAAAGATGAGTCAACCAGAGCTGGAAGTGGACCAGAAGCACGTCCAGTCCACTTCTGGGTCCACTGGAGAGTGCGCTGCCCTTCCCCCCGGCTTGGCAACTGGTGCCTCCTGGTTCTGGGGGGGCACCTGGGGTCTCCCCACAGCTGATCACCGAGTTAGGGGAGCAGCAGGGGAGGCTTCCAGCATGCTCCCCAGTGGACCTAGAAGTGGATCAGACATACTTCCAGTTCACTTCCAGGTTCGCCACTGAGCATGTGCCCCCTGTGCTCTTGTGGGATGCTCCATCCACCCCAGGACCTCAGCATTCACAAGCCATGCTGGTACCTCAAGGTATGTAGAAAAAACATTTAAAGCTGTGTCTATGGCCAGATCACTGATTGTACAAATCTAAAATCTTCTCCGAATCAGCATTGGATCTTCGGTTTCGGATTCAGCCAAATCGAATCGGGGACAGTGATCTGAATCAATTAATCTAATCACTGTCCCTGATTTGGGCCGAATCCAAATAGAATAGGGCCCATTGTGCACACCCCTAATAATGAGTTCATGTACCAGTCAGGTTTGCTGGTCAGTATATATTGATCAATGTTCCAGCAAGGCCTACAACCTGTGTTTGAGTGATTAATTCAAACTGGAACAGAGGCAGAGAAGGATTCCTGGAATGACCATGAAATGGAGAGCCCATCATATGGACAGCAACAAAAAAGAGTCTATAAAAACATGTAAGAAGGTACACACAAGACGGAAATGGCTGGTTCAGATAAAAGAAAATGCTGTCAAGGAACAAATGTTTACAAACCAAACACTGAAAAAGCTAGCATAGAAATTATGGCAGCTCACCTGAAAGGGAGCAATGCTGCCAGCGAGAAGGTGAACCATAGAGTGGTGGAGGGTCCAGGCTTGCTAAGTTTCAAAGCTATGGGGCCCTCACAAAGAACATGCCGAAAGCTTCTACTTCTCACTTATACCTTCAGGGTTATGTTTTAGGGGTTGCATATTGTTAAAAATATGTTCATTTCTAAAATAAATAAATCATTCCAACTTCAAATGTGATTTCTCTTTTGTCATGTTAAACTCCTTGCTGAGATATTATTTAATTGATTTTGCTTTGTTTTGCTTTGCTTGCCTGCCTCAGACAGTCAGGTAACTGAGCTACCTGAGGCTTGAACCAAATAAGACAGAAGTGAAATTGATGAGCTGAAGGAAGCTACTGGAGAGTATGGTAAAAGTGGATCCCAACCCAGTACCCTAAATTGCAATAACCACTGGATCAAGGTGATTATTAAAATAAAATTCTAAAATATTTTATTTAGAGAAGGAAGACCATAGAATTATTTTAATATTGTCATATAACAGCACAGAAGTAGGCTAGAGATATCCCTGATAAACCAGTAAGGTAAAATGTTGGTCTCAACGGCTATGTCCAGATAAGCAAGCATGTGTCTGTTGTTGCAGTATCTCAAAGCAGTTTGAGATACCGCAGAAGGCATGCTGGGAAAAAAATGTATTCCCATGCTGCATATTTGTAGCACGGACTCTAAATGTAATACTTAAAGGGATACTTTAAATTTGATAGTTATCAGGGAAATCCTGGTATAAAAAAAAAATCACACTGGAAAAAAGTGGTGCAGGACATGCTCCTGGAGTGTGCCCTGAAGCAACTGGAGGCTGGGTCCTCCAGAAGGATGCTCTAGCACCCAGCCAGAGCATCTCTATGCCTGATGCATGCCTCAGCGTGCTGGAGCAAATAGAAGTGGGGCAAGGCTGGCAGCAGTGGCTGAGAGTCAGGCTCTGTCCCAGGTAAACAGTTATGTGGAGATGGGGGCTGGAGGACTATAGGTACAGGGAGTGCTTGTGGGTATGGGGGACTATTTGGGGGTTGGGAAGAACTGTGGAGGAGGGGTGGGTCACCCCTTTACCCCCCTGCATGGCACACATCTCCCCTCACCCCCAGCAGCCAGCAACAGACAGTTGGGGCATTCATGGCCCACTGCTGGCAGAGACCCCTGGTGGTGCATGGCACTGCCTGAGACCCAGGGCTCCATGTGGCACACAGCACTGGCCCAGCCCACTGGTGCACACTTTTGGACAGGACCAGGCTGGTTCTTGCTAACACCTAGGGCTCCTGTCACCATGGGCAGAAGGGGTACATCATTGGGCTGAGCCAGCTCCTGCCTCCATTGGGCCAGCCTGGCTCAATGGCATGCAGCTCCTGCCTATGGTTCCAGGAGCCCCACGTAGCAGCAGGAGCCAGGCCAGCCCTGCCCAAAGACACACACCAGCAGGCTGGGCCTGTGTCATACACCAGATGGAGACCCTGGGTCTCAGGCAGCACTGTGCATCGCTGAGGTTTCTACCAGCAGTGGGCCATGAGTGACCTGATGGCCCGCTGCTGGCTGCTGCAGAGGTTGTGCTCTGCACCATG
>NW_017728931.1:92932932-92961453 GCF_001723895.1 Crocodylus porosus | reverse complement strand
TCCCCCACAAATCTCACACCCTGCATGCCCATCCACCAGATGGGATGGGACCTGCTGGCAGAAGCCATGGCTGCAGGGGCAACTGCCACACTGCAGCCCTACCCTGTACCCACACCAGTGCTGGGACATGCAGTTTCAGCCCAGGGGAGTCTCCCGGCCCAAGGAACCACTTGAGGGGTGTTATGGGCTGGGGGGAGGGGTGGAGATGGCAATGGGGGTGTGTGAGAGAGAGATGGGGTCAGGGTGGGGGAGCACTCCGGGTAGGATAGGCCACCAGAGCTAGGCTTAGAGCCCCCCTGTCCCCTTAGAGCAGCCTGTGCAAGGAGAGGCCAGCCTGGAAGGGAAGGGGCTTGCCCAGCCCAGTCCTAGAGCCCCGGTCAGGGGCTTCCCAGGGATGGCATGGGGATCACTGGGACCTGGGAACAGGTACAGGAAGCAGAAGAGTAAGGGCTGACACTGTTTAAAGCCACAAGGCAGTGAGTGGGTGGAACAGCTGTAGCTGGACCCATGCACTATTGCTGGGATGGAGCTGCTGCCAGGAAGGAGCTAGTTGGGGCAGGCAGGGGCTGTGGGTCAGGAGTGAGGGGCACTGGCAGGGCTGTGGTTTGAGAGTGAGGGGCAAGGACATGGGCAGGACACTGGTATCCCCGTGCTGCTCAGCGCCCCACATCACGGTGAGCAAAGGGATCAGGGCAGCTCTGATTTTTCTATGATAAAAACACCCTCAAAACAAATGCCAAAGTATATAGATATTTAGAATTTGTTTTATCATGTTGATAGAGGCACTGGTAGACTTCCAAATTGCTTTAAAATTGTAAATATATCAATAAAACGTTGCCCAATTGTTCTCTCTATATATACTGGTGTTTCATTTTAATTGCGGAAGAATGCAGATTTGGGGTATTTTGATGAGAGAATCTGGGGGATGTTCTTATCAGAGAATTTGCAATTTTTAAACAGGGAGCACCATGCAAGTGGCAGGACCTGGACAGAGGAACCTGCCCTGGCCAGCATTGGGGACCCAGTTGGAGGACAGATGAAGTGGCTAACCTCCTGGCCATTTGGGGGCAAGAGGACATGCTTTGACAGTTCAAAGCGAGCCACCGCAATGAGCACATCTTCTGTGATAGCTGCCCAGATGGTGGAGTGGGGGCACCTGAAGACATGACAGCAGTGCCACACAAAGGCCAACTGTGCAGCACAGGTGCTGGCTCCAGTCTCTAGCTCCCCCTGGCGGAAGATCCGGGAAGAGCTGGGCAGGGTCAGTTTGTCCCAAGTGGCACAATTTGCCCCACACCAATGTCCACATTCAATTATGTGTACTGAGGCACAAATCTCCGGAACGAATTTGCACCACTGCTATTTGAGCTGCTGCAAGCACATATGCCTGCATGTGTGGATGTGTCCAATAGGTTTAAATTTAAAGTTAAAAAAATTCCTGAATTGTAAAAAACCAGACAAAGGAAAAGAATCAGGATTACAGAGTTGCATCCATTGATCTAAAATTGAAATAGTATCATTCCAATCATTAAGGGATTCCTTCAGACTCTGCAAACATTTTGATGGCAAAGTACTAAAAGTAATTGCTTTACCTGTTTCAGCTTGTTCCTACCATCTGATCCTGTTTCAGCAAAGCTGCTTGTAATTGATTCATCTTCTCTGGCCTAATAAGGCTGCTCTTTTGGAACCAATAACTTCATTTTTCAGTTCCAAGGAGCTTTTGTAAACTGAGTTTTTGTTTATCTATATCAAATTTGAAGCAGCAAAGGAGAGAGGAGGAGGGAAGGGCAGGGATGTTTAACAGTCATGGAACAATTTCAGCAAGGAAATAATAGCGAAATAGGTTACAGAACAGCATGGGAGTTTAAGAATTATATGGGAGTCATTTCATGTACTGCTACCTGCAAAGGCATATTCTTTGGATTACATGAGTTGAGAAGCATGGGCTACCAAAGAATAGGGAAATTTGAACTAATAAACTTGAAATGTCCCAAACTGAATGACTATGAAGCAACCAACTTTCAGGGACGAAAATCTAGGATACAGTCCTAGACACTCTGCATATATCTGGAACAGGAAATAGTTTATGGAATTTCTAGTTCCAATTATCATAGTTGCCATAGAGCAGCACTGCAGACAGACATTAATTATCACTGACTGTAAGCAGAACTAATTAGTATAGCCACATTCACATACCACTGAGAAGTAGCACTAATTAGCTGTGCTGTGTGAATATAGTCTGGGGTGCTTGTTTCAGTGCAGAAGCCAGTACAGGTGTATTCCTCTGGTGCCAGGCAGCATCATTTTCTCAGCTGACACAACAGGACACTGCCTATGCTGAACCAGGACCAGTATTTTAAATGTGGGACCAAAGTCCTGTTTCAGAGAGTCCTCAAGAACACTGAAACAAGGCTCCATAATTAAAGACTGCCTAGAAAAATCTGGGATAGTTGGTTGCATTCATTTACTATAGATTTTTCCTAGGTTGTCATAGTCTTCAACATCTAAGAATTTACCTAATGGGGACCACTTCATAATGGCAGTGGAATGAATGTTACAGAGTTCTTATTTCTATCTGTCAATTTCCTGAGTGAGATTTAAACCCATTGCACAGATAGTGCTGGTTTGGGGCTGCTATGTGTTTGAAAAAGAGGAAACATTTCCCTGGCAAGTTGAATTTTAAATATGGTGAATGTTCCTGTTGACTTTAAGGACAGAATAGTGGGTAGAGTATAGGTAAGTAAAGGAAGTGTGTTCTGCAGTTTATCAAATGGTTACATATTTCATGCATAGTATTAATTACATAAAAAATCCAGTCTTGTCCCACTGGATCATAGAAAAATAGGGCTGGAAGGGACCTCAAGAGGTCATCTAGTCCAACTCTCTGTGCAAGGCAGGATCATCCCCCTTTAAAACTGCTCCAGGCTAGTGTCTGTCTAAGCTGCCCTTACTATGCCCAAGTCCAGGTATTCCACAGCCTCTCCACATAATCTGTTCCAGTCCTTACTCTCCCTCTTAGTTAGAAAGTTCTTCCTAATATCCAAACTAAATTTCCCTCATTGCAGTTTAAAATAGATACTCCTTCTCCTGTTTCTGTAGCCAAAGAGAATATTTTATCATTGTCCTTTTTATAATCATCCTTCAGGTATTTAAAGACTAGTATCAAATCTCCTTACAGCCATCACTTTTCCAGACTAAATAGTCCAAGTGCTTCAAAACTTTCCTTGTAAGTCAAAGTTGTAGACTTCTAATCACTGTTGTTACTCTCCTTTGGACTTTTTCTAACTTGCCCATGTTTTTCTAGAAGTACAGTTTCCAAAATTGGAAAAAGTGGGAATGTCCAGATAAGCACGGTTGCACGCTATGTGACATTGCAAGCACATTTGAAGCGCCACATCCTGCACAGTCTGGTGTTCTCTGTGCTGCAACAGTGTGCTGCCCAAGCATGCACTGCTCTATTTGTGTTTTCTGCAGGTATTTTTGACCCCTGGATATCCGCAGGATTGCTGCAGCTGCAGCCCTGAGAGGCCTCCAGTACCCCAGGTAAGACTGCTGGGGCCAGCACAGTGCTGAATCCTAATCCTTTCCTCCAAAGCTCCTGCAACTCTACCCATCTTGGTATCATCTGCAAATTTGCTAACTGTGCATTCAATCTCATCCCCAAAATCATTAATATTGAGCAATGCTAGCCTCAGGACAGACCTCTGGGGGGAACCTAGTCGATACCTCCTTCTACTTAGACATTGAGCTGTTGACGATCACTCTCTGAACATGATGAAACACTCTGTTATATATCCATGTTATAGGACTTTTGTCCAGCCTGTATTTCCTGTACTTGCTAATGCGAATGTCAAGGGAGACAGTGCTTGTTCAAGTGAAGCTATATCACATCCACTGCTTCAGTCCTTTTCATAAAGCCTGCCACCTTCTTGTAAGTGGAAATCAGGTTGGTCAAGCATGACTTGCTCCTGATTAATCCATATTGGCTGTTCCTCATCTCTCTAGTATCCTGTAAGTATGCAAAAACTTGGAACAAAATTCCCAGTTCCTGCACATCCAGTATAGTTTCATAGTTTCATAGTGCTTAGGGTTGGAAGGGACCTAAACAAATCATGAGGTCTGAAACCCTGCCCCAGGCCTGAATGAGTGCGGGGTCATAACACCCCAGCCAAATATGTGTCCAGCCTCCTCTTGAAGACCCACAAGAGGAGCCCATTCCAGAGCCTGGCAGCCCTTACTGTAAAGTAATGTCTCCTGATGTCCAGCCTGAACCTGCTCTCTAACTATTTGTGGCCATTATTCCTAGTAACTCTGGGTGGTGCCCGGGGGAACGAAGCCTCACCCAATTCCCTCTGGTCCACCCTGGTGAGTTTATAAATGGCCACCAGATCCCCTCTCAGCCTTCTTTTGTGGAGGCTGAATAGATTCAGGCCTTTAAGCCCCTCCTCGTAGGGCCTGCCCCACTGCACCTTGACCATGCAAGTGGCCCTCCTCTAGACCCTCTCAATGGGTCCCACATCCCTCTTGAAGTGCGATGCCCAGAACTGGATGCAGTACTCCAGCTGCAGCCTGACCAACACTGCATAGAGAGGAAGGATCACCTCCCCCTCATCTGTAGATGCACAACAAGGTGCGGTTAACCTTACTGACTGCTTCCTCACATTGGCGGCTCACGTTCATCCTGGAGTCAACAATGACTCCAAGATCCCTTTCTGCCACTGTGTTGACAAGAAGGGAGTTCCCCAGCCTATAGGTGTGTTTTTGGTTCCTTCTCCCTAGATGCAGTACCTTGCACTTGTCTGTGTTGAATTCCATCCTATTTTCATCCACCCACCTCTGTAACCTGTCTAGATCTAGTTGGATTCTGTCCCTCCCCTCCAGAGTGCTCACCTCACCCCACATCTTGGTTTTGTCCACAAGTTTGGACAGCGTGCTTTCCACACCCACATCCAGATTGCTGATAAAGATGTTGAACAGTACAGGTCCCTGGACTGAACCCTGGGGGACTCCCCTGCCCACATCCCTCCAGGTCAAAAACAGCCTGTCCACCACCACTCTCTGGGTGCGACCATCTAGCCAATTTGCCACCCATCTGACTGTGTAGGCATCAGTGCTGCAGTCACCTAGTTTTTTTGAGAGAATGTAGTGGGAAACCATGTCAACGTCCTTCTTAAAGTCCAGAAAGATGACATCTACCTCAACTTCCTCATCCAGGGACTTTGTGACCTAATCATAAAAGGAAACCAGGTTAGTCGGGCAGGATCTCCCCTCAATGAACCCATGTTGGTTGCCCTTGAGTATTACCTCCCCTGCTGGGCCCTTGCAATTGTGCTCCTTGATAATTTTCTCAAAGGTCTTCCCAAGGACTAAGGTGAGACTAACTGGCCTATAGTTATCTGGGTCTTCCTTTCTCCCCATCTTGTAAATGGGGACCACATTGTCCCCTTTCCGATCCTCTGGTACCTGGCCAGAGCCCCACAAGCACTCATAAAGCCATGCCAGGGGTCCCGTTATGAACCCCCCAATACCCTCAACACCCTTAGGTGAAGAGCATCTGGACCTACTGATTTGAACATGTCCATCCCCTCCAACAATTCCCTAATTGGTCATCCCTGGTGCCTCCCCTGGGACTGTCTGTAATCCTAGTGGGGGAAATGTCCCGGTACCTGTTCAGGAATATGGAGGCAAAGAATTCATTAAAGAGGTCAGTTTTTTTGTTAGCTGTAATCACCAGATTGCCAAGCCTGTCCTGTAGGGGTCCCACATTCCCCAGTGCCACCTTCTTACTCCCTATATTTTTTAAAAAGGACTTTTATTATCCCTAATTCTGGTCCCTAATGTATTGTGTGTGTGACTTATATAATCCATCTATATCAAACAGACTGTAAAGTCATAGATTTCACAGACATTAGGGGCTGGAAGAGACCTCATGAGATCATCGAGTCCAGCCACCCTACCACAGGTAGGTAGTCTGCTGAGGTCAAATGATAAGCATCCAAACTTTTTTTGAATGAGTCCAGAGGAGGTGCTTGCACCACCTCTGGAGGGAGTCAGTTCCAGACCCTGGACACACAGACTGTAAAGAAGTTTCTCCCTATGTCCGGTCTAAATCGGCCTTCTAGAAGTTTGTGGCTGTTAGACCTTGTTATCCCTAGGGGACCCTGATGAACAACAATTCTCCCAGATCCTGATGCACATCCCTTACATATTTACTAGTGAATTGCCTGTCAAGAATGATGTGGGGAGGGAGAGTGGGTGGGGACGGAGCAGGGGCGAACCTGCACGTGGCAGCTGCCACCACCACCCACCACTCTGCACTGCCGTTGCTCCGCACCTGGCTGCACACCATCCGCCTTGCACGTCCAGCCCTGCACCACCCCGCCTGTCACTCCGCATCTGGCCCTGTGCCCCGCCCACCCTCCAGCCCCACTCCGTGTCTGGCCCTGCACCACCCCACTTTTCCCCCCTGCTCTGTGTCTGCCTGCTCCGCACTGACAAGCCTGCTCTGCTGGAGCCACACACCACCTGTCATTCTTGATGCAGCACAGGATGGAGCCATGCCCCACTGGGAGCCATCCCCCCCAAGAGTGTTATGGACACACAGATACACAGACAAATGGACTAAGCCTTTCATATATAGAGAATAGGCTGTCACCAAGTCCCCCCTGAGCCTTCTCTTCTCCAGAATGAAGAGTCACATGTCCCTCAGCCTCATCCTGTAAGACTTTATCTCTCAACCTTTGGATTCTCTTGAGCTTATCCACATCCTTCCTGAAGTGGGGGGCCAAAAACTGGACACACTACTCCAGCTGCGGCCTCACTAAGGCCGAGTAAAGTGGGAGGATGACATCCCTGGTTTTGCTTGAGATGCATTGGCGGATACATGGCAGAGCTTGGTTTGCCTTGCCAGCTATGGCATCGCATTGGTGGCTCATGTTCATCTTGCAGTCAACCTGGACCCCTGAGTCTCTTTTGGTCATGGTAATTGTGAGCATAGCACTGCTGAGCCTATGATGCTGGTTTTTCTCCCAAGATGGAGCACCCTGCACTTCTCTATGTTGAATGCCATCAGATTTTGTTCCACCCAGCCTGTATCCCCAACCTATGTGACTGCCTTCCCTCGTAGTTTAGTGTCATCCATGAACTTTGCCAGTCCACATTTGATGGCCAAATCCAGTTCATTAATGAAGATGTTGAAGAGTACTGACCCAAGTACTGAGTCCTTAGGGACATCACTAGTCACCTTGTGCCATGTTGATTTACTCCCACCAACTAATACTCTTTGGGTCTGACCTTGGAGCCAGTTCCCCAGCCATTGGATCATGAGATAGTTTCATAGTTTCTAGAGTCAGAAGGGACCTGAGTAGATCACCTAGTCCGACCCCCTGCCATGGCAGGAAAGAGTCCTGGGGTCAAACGACCCCAGCAAGATGTACATCTAACCTACTCTTAAAGACCCCCAGGGTAGGGTGGTCAAGGGCCTCAGTTCCCCAGCTTAACCCGGAGGACATCACAGGAAACCAAGTCAAAGGCTTTCTTGAAATCCAGATATATGACATCAACCTCATCTCCCTTGTCCAAACAATGCGTCACCTGGTCATAGAAGGAGATGAGGTTGGTCAGGCAAGACCTTCCAGCAACAAAGACATGTCAGCTGGCTCTCAGAAAGTTGCCTTCCATTAGCCTGTTGCTGATGGAACCTTTGATGATTTTCTCCAGGATCTTTTTCAGGGATGGATATCAGACTGATAGCCCTGTAATTCCCTGGATCTTCCTTCCTTCCTTTCTTGAAGATTGGGACCATGTTGGTTCTTTTGCAGTGTTCTGGTACCTCTCCTGAGTACCATGAGTTCTCAAATATCTTTGCAAAAGGGCATGCTATGATGTCCGCCAGCTCCTTCAGGACTCCCGGGTGCATTGCATCTGGGCCTATGGACTTATGGATGTCAAAGCTCTGGATGTGTTCCCTCACTTGATCTATGTTGATTGTGGGCCCATCTCCCACCCCCTGGATGCTTTGTGTCCTGTCCGACAAAGTGACCCCCTTGGGCAGGTGGAACATGGATGCAAAGTAATCATTTAGGAGATTGGCCTTTTCCTGAGCATCAGATGTCAGCTGCCACATTTGATTTAGCAGGGGTCCAATGTTACCGTTTTTCTTTCTCCGACTTCCCATATATCTGAAGAAGGACTTTTTGTTGTCCTTGATTCCTGTGGCTAGCCTGACTTTGGTGTCTGCCTTGGCTTTTCTGATCCGCTCTCTACAGGTGTGGGCTACTGAGTCCTCCGTGGTGATAAGTCCCATTTTCCATCTGGTGTAGGCTTCTCTTTTTAATTTAATTTAATTTCAGGAGGTTCAAAAGTTCCCTATTGAGCCAAGGGAGTTTCCCAGCAAGTTGAGTGCATTTCCTGGGGGACAGAATGGACTTTCCTTGTGCTTCAAAGATTGCATTCTTAAGGCACAACCATTCCCCACTGACTCCCCTTTCTGAGGGGCCATTGTCTCTTAGTGCCTGACTGACCAGTCTCCTGTGTGTGTGGAAGTAAGCCTTCCCAAAGTTGAGGATTTCTGTTTTACTGAGAGATTTGCCTGCCCTGCATTGGACAAATAAAGTGATCAGTTCATAGTCACTGTCACCAAGCTTCCCCTTGATCCTCAGATCACTTACCAGATCATCCCCTTTGGCCAGAACCAGATCCAAGAGTGCCTCTCCCCTAGTTGGTCCATAGACCTCTTGTGTTAGGTAGAGCTCATCAGTGCAAGTGAGGAAGCTATGCGACTGGTCAGATTTGGCTGTGTGCTCTTCCCACAAGATGTCAGGGAGGTTGAAGTCAGGGATGATCATGCATTGGGAGTGTGCAGCCTCAGCCATTTCTCTATTGAATTCATGATCCATCTCTCCCTCTTAGTCCAAAGGGAAGGAACTGCATCTTATAGTAGTTGCACACTGCGACTTCTCAACAACTCATCAATTTTTCCTTGCTCAGTATAGCTGTAAGTGCAATAGACTTGCTATGATATGGCTCAGCAAGAAGCAATTAGTTACTTAAAACAAAATGTTAAAAGGCAAACTGAATAGGATTTCCAGAATTCTGACAATATCTAGAATGTATTATTTCAAATTCTGTAGGGTTGCTGTAGCCTTTCACTATGCTGTGTTACTATACTGGAATGTCTACTTAAAATGAATTCCAGACTATTGTTGTGGTACATTCACAGTGCCATTCATCACATTCAGGTTCTGTTGACTGGTTATTCTTTAAATTGCCACTGATAGTCTAGCTGGATCTTAACAGTAGCCATTTTCATGAAGTAGCTGATTGCCTAACATAATAAGGCAATAATTCCTATGGCCACTCTACATTTGTCATCATTCAGTTCCCCAGCTAGTCAGTCCTTATAATGGTGTAAAAAAAGTTGTTATTTTTTTAAATTCTGGAGAAGATTCTAAAGGTAGAGGTAGAGTGCAAATAAAAGGATTCCCAATGCAGAAGAACAATTAAAAATTAAGTGGGAGATGATCAGGATTTGAATACAGCTGTAAATAGAAGTCCTTATTATGAGGCTCCCTAAATAAAAGCTCAGAAATATATACCTTGTTTGCTCTGACAGCTCCCGGACAGCTTGTCCTCCCCTGATATCTAAAAAGAAACAAAAAAAAAAAAAAGCTTCTTTATAAGGTAAGCCATACTGTCATGTTGCTCTTCCTAAATTGCATCACCACGAACAGTAACACAGCCGGTAGAAAATGACTGACTGTTTTATATTTTCTAATCTGATGCTTGAATAGCTTTACAGGGATATACAAATGCAAGTCTTCCCTAGAATTAAACAATACCCACCATGCCTATTCTATATTTTAATACTGCCCTCTCATCTTGTAGCCACCTACTCAAGAGCAGGGAAATGTTACAGCAGTTTTGATGTTCCTGTCCTACATCTGTGAGCCTTTGTTCAGTTAGATATATTGCGGGGGGGGGGGAAGGGTGTGCATCAGAGAAGTCTATCCCTAATCTCTATTTATATGTCTCTATTACTACTAAACAATGCCATGGAAGATGCTGGCAAGTTCTCAGTTGTCGCAGGTGACACCTGACCTGCTCATCTCAGTCAAGATGTCTAGGTTTGCACTAAATCTGCTCAGACAAGGTCTGGTCTGGTCTGGTCCTTGTAGGTCTGGTCCCATCTTGCTATAAAAGTCTAGGACAATATCTGATACATAAATCAGGGTCTAGATTTATGCCCCAGGGATTGGAATGTATGCCAGCATTTTAGTCCGGAGTTTAGGCATGACTTTCTCCATTATTTTTCCTATCTCTTTTCCAGAAAACCTTTGCACTTGCTGTGTCATTAGTTCCAAGTTTTGACACTCTCTCTCCCTCTACTATTCTGTCTTGAAGTAGCTTTTAGTTTTTTTCTCTGAACTTAGCTCTCTTCCACATATTTAACATTCATGTATGCTTTAAAATATTATTGTTAATGATGGCATGCTTACCTTTGTTTTCAAATTTAAGGCTACTACTATTATTTATTGATAAATGATTAACAGAAAAAAATATTTTTCTGTTTATTTTCCAGAAGTCTATATTTGTGTAAGGTAGTTCTCCAGTTGTTACTTTTTAGTTTGAATTTTTGTCATTGAACAAAGAATAACTGAAAATTCAGCAACAAAAGAAATAATAGCCATGTCTTGTGTGTAAAAAAAATGGTAGTACTGGGGTATGCTGAAAAATTAAATTGAGCACAAGTAGTTCTAGCTTATCTCTCATAAGATACCTCAATACATTTAGCAAGCCACTGAAACAGTAATTTTATTGTCTTTATGATGACACCCGATTGGGAATTTGAAGGAAGGCTCCTTTTTAATCACAGAACAGGAATAAAGAAAGGTCATTGATGGTAAGGAATAGGTCAGGGTATCTTTTTTTTCCCATTGTATGGATGCAAGAGGACTGGGGAAAAATACTTGTCTAATTAAGAAAAGAAAAAAAAGCTTAAGAAAGTTAAGGAAGGTTTCAGAGACATAGGAATTTGGTATTGGAGGTAGTATAGCAAGATTTGTTTGAAAACAAACCTGGAGGAGAGGTTGGTTTTTTTTTTTCTTTTCTGTTTCTTTTTCTTTTATTTTTAAGAGAAAGGCTAGTATTAGGAAAGTGAGGGATAGAAGCATAGAAACAAAGGAAGTGTAGAATGGAAAATGGTAATTTTCTTAGGCTGAAAAAAATAAAAGGATTCTCTGAAACTGGTAAGAACTGAGAAAGGGCAGGAAGAGCAAAGTCTACAAGTGTATGCTTCTGCATGTGAGAGTATGTAGCTTGTGTAGTGGTGGCCTTTTTGGCAGGAGTGCCAGAAGTTAAGCATCCTTCCCCAAGAATAACTCTGACCCTTCACCAACAAAAACATTACCTAAATAGAGTTTATGACCTGGCAAAAATGGAGACAGAGGGGCTCAGAACCTGGTGCTGCAAGAGCAGTATGACTACCAAAAACAGGTTAGCGTTTCCTTGGCCACACAAATGCCAAGCAAAGGTTTTATATGACAAGCGAGGATCAAAAGCTCTAAATTTGGTGATGACTGCAGGGCCAAAGAAGGGTTAACTTGGCTCTTGGCAGTGACACCTCTTCTCACAGCAGCATCCTGTCCCCATCCCACTGTACTTCAGGCAGCTGGAGGCTCTGAGCCCCCAGCTTCCATTCTGGTATCTCCCTTTACAAAGTGCCTATAGCTTGCATGCTACAGAGTGACTACCTGTGCCACTTGCTATACATATGCCACAGCTTAGTGTGTAGGCTAATGAGCTAGTATGTAGGCTACAAGAACCAATTCTCTCTCCCAAATGCTAAAATGTGTATTCATGCCCTACAACAGAGGAGTAGCATTATTTGACTCCTAGGACTCTGGACATGTATGTACCAACAGAAAGCACAGGGCATGGAACAGGTTTTGACCTTTAATTTTTTTTTCTGGTCAAGATGTTCTTTTTCTCAGGCTTTTATTTTTGTTCCATATGCTGGTGCCTGAATACTCAGAACAGGATCTAACAGCTTACTACATATTTGGCAGTGGGTCTCTTTTTAAAATGTGCTGAAAGAAGCTGCTTTCAGCAGGCAGCACCATGGTAGATGGGTAAGTGGAGTCTGTGAGAGCTGGGGACCAATGGTAACACAGCAAGAGATGGGGTAGTGTTCTCAATGGAAGAGCGGGGGTTTAGAAGAGGGAAATTCAAAGAAACTGACAGTGTTTAAATCATAGGCACTGTAACACTGTGCTGAATATTGAAAATATATTCAACATTGAAAAATATTGAGTAT
Organism: Crocodylus porosus; assembly: GCF_001723895.1. Classification (NCBI taxonomy): domain Eukaryota; kingdom Metazoa; phylum Chordata; order Crocodylia; family Crocodylidae; genus Crocodylus; species Crocodylus porosus. The sequence goes on along the minus strand of NW_017728931.1, from coordinate 92,949,140 downwards.
TGTTGTGATTAGATCTCAGTTACTTCTGGGACCAGATCAGGAACACTGTGTCATGCCTTCATTTTCTGCTAATGTACATTTGACACTCTGTGTGAAGTCAACAGTGCAACATGGTTCACAGACAGGAGAGATGCTGCCATAGTGAAAACTGCTGCAGGAGCTGCTATGTCTTCCATTCCAGTGTAACAAAAGAGACAAAGAGATACAGCTCATTACCTGCACTTTGAAGTGAATGTGCAGCCTTTTTCTTCATTGTGCCAAAGGAGCCAGTGAAGGTTAGAAGGTTTCTAGCCAGAAGATAAGAGTAGACATAATGTGAAAGAACTAAAGGCAGAGAGAATTAAACAGAAAAAATAGTGGTAGGAGATAGATGGCTTAAGTAAAAGCAGTGGCAGGAACAGACTAAAAGGAATTCTACAGATGAGAGAAGAAAATCAAAGAAAAGGATAAATACATGTAATAAGTGACAGAGCTAGAGCAATAAATAAAAACAAATATAGCTCATATATTTAAATGTAAATGGCTCATATAGAGAGATATGTCTAAAGGCAGGTAAAAAGTCTAGAGGGTGCAGACATTTCTGTTGTATGTTCATTCATGCAGGCATTATTTTTGTGTTCTGTATTTGTTCTGCACAAGAAAGAATACAGTCCTGGTCCATGATGTGGTAGGGCACTATGAAGACTCACATTTCCAAAACTGTAAAATTAATTATAATATTTAGCATGAGGAAGAAATGACACTGAAAAAGAATGAGGAAAAGATGAGATGAGAATAGGAAATGAAAGAAGTGTTAATATTGTTAATATTATTTTAAAGCTTTTTCTGACAAATTTACAGTGTGTTTATATGTGTATCATGGCTATGCAATCATGCATCCTAATTATGGGTCCAGAAATGTGATACATTACACTGGTGTAAGAAGGTCCAGCCTTCAGGGGCTGAAACTCTGGCTGCAAATAGGCAGCAGTTCATAGGCTGCCTGGCTGGAAGGCTGGGAGTCAGGTGCAACAACAAAGAGTGAATGAGGGTGAAGCCACAAAGAGGGTTAAAAATCCCAGCAGCAGAGTGGAAAGGGAGATAGGGAAGGCTGTGGTGTTGAGGGAAATGCATAAAACTCGAGTTGCTTTCTCAGGATCTGAGAAAAGATCACAGGTTTTGGTTCATCTATCTGTTTCTGGTTTTGTTTCTGTGGGAAGAAGTTTGCCCCACCAAAAATAAGTCATCCAGAAACCCAGAACACACAGGTTACTGGCCTTGAGAAGGGAGCTGGGTGAGTGACCTGTGTACAACTGGTGTCATCTGGTTTGGTTTGTTTTTAATATCAGGGTAAATGTCAAGCAAAACACATTAAGTATAACCTCATACCAAAAAAAATCACTCTACTTCAGGTTAAAGTTACTTTTCAGGAAGTCAAGAGAAACTATGTATCAGCATTAGTTACAGAGTAGTAAAAGTCAGGTGTCTACAGCTCTACCAATGTCATCTCATAGTAGTCATTCTATCCAGCTCACAGAGCCCCTAAAAAATTTAGAAAAGTAATATTTATCTGCCCCAGCTGCCTATCATGCAGCCCTCAATGGCTTACCAAACCTCAGTAAGTGGCCCTTTGCCTGAAATAATTGCCCATCCCCTGTCTTATCTGCTCCACCACCACTTAGTGATGAGACACTGTAATAGCACTTACTGCAGGCAGGTATCTCAGGAGAGGTGTTCATCTGTCTCCTCTGGACACTGATATGAAATTACATTTGTGTACAAAATAATGTAAGCTACCTCACTGTAAACATGCAGTGTAGACACACTGTATGTTGGTATTATGAACTGTGGACACATATGGTGGCTGAATATTTGAAGGCATATAAACCCATCCCTATGCTTTCTTTCTCTATTCCCAATCTGATTAGGTTTGTAATATTTAACTTTACTGCCAACATTATTCACACTATGTAAGAAGTGGATTCCCTGCCCCCAAAGTGTTCACACCCATGCAGATAATTCATTTGAGCAATTTAATAACATAGGAAAGATTTTTTAAAAATTTCTTTATATTGACACTTTGTATTTAAGGATTTCAGGCAAGAGTATCCAGAAAGACTAAATAATACTCATTAATCTATAAATAATGGCACCATCCAACTAAATTGCAGGCAATGGAAAGCCTCCAACCTTTTTCAGTGAAAATAGAATCGTATCTTCATTGTACAGTTCTAAAAACATAAATTAAGAATTAGAAATCCAAAATGCTTCTTAATCACTTTTATCTTGTTCCAATAGCATCAGTTTAATTGGCAAAATAGATGATTAATATAGCTGAAGCTGATGTGAATGAGTTTAATTTTATCTACTTTTAAAAAGCTACTATGATATCAACCTACAGTTCAGAATCCTCCTCAGGTTAGTGTAATGGACCTAAAAATGTACTCAGATATTTTTCTCACTTACACTATACCAAAGCATAAAAACATAAGCCTTTAGGGCAAGAGCCTGATTGTGATTCAAGAGTATCTCATCAGAATTCCAGAGGACTGAGAATGAAGCTACAAAAGATCTTTAAGACATCATTCAAATTACACTTGTTATTTTGCAACCTTATTTTTTACAAATATTTCCCCTATTTTCTCCTGTTCCCAATTCCTTCAGTCCAAAGTCTCAATACATATGATCAAGGGGTCAAAATTAATATTATAAACATGTTAGGGGTGGGGAGGTAGAATAAGCAGAACTAACTCCTTGTCCAGCAGCTTTCTCTTTCACCAACTTTGCCCTCTTCCCTCTGCCCCTGTGATATGTAAACTCCCTCCCGTAAAGGCTTATATGCCTGCTTAACTTTATATAGTATGAGTAATTTAATTTAAGGCCTACTGACACAGTGTATAGTTAAACAAGTGTGTAAATATTGTTGGATTTGGATGCAGAGAGTCATGTAAAGTAGTATCATTGAATGAAAATTAATCAACACCTGACTCAAAGTCAGCTTTTGTCAAGCATTTTAAAATAAGAGTTGCATCCAAGCTCATGTGTGTTTTGGTGATTCCATAATTATCCTTTGGAGTATTTATGAAAACTCTCAAAGGCTATTCTTGACAATAGGCTCATATTCTATTAAACCAAAACTGTGGGGTCATTAGAAGTTTAAAGTCCCTTAGGTTTAAACCCTCCCATGTTTTTTGAACCAAGAGCCTACATGGAGCAGCTTGCAAGATCAGGCTCCAAATGGAACTGATAGCTAAAGTCCTAAATTTTAGACAAACGTGCCTGCGTTTTTCACAAGACAAAAATGCAAATGATTTAGTCATGAACATGAGAAATTTGTACACTGGAGTTTGCAGATTATGTAACACTGGATAAAGCCTGCCTCTATTGAAATGGGAGGGGTGGAACAGTCTTCCAGGCCAGTACCAGCCCCCACAGCTGGGTGACTGCCCGCATGGGAAGCTGGGTGACAGCGACCATGAGCTGACCAACTTCACCATCCGCCGAAAAGCTGGCAAGTCAGTCAGCAGTACAGAGGTCCTCAACTTCAGGAGGGTTGACTTTGACAAGCTTGGGAGACTTGTCAGTAAGGCCCTAAGGGACCACAACCCCAAAGGGAGGGGAGTCCAGGAAGAGTGGTTGCTCCTCAAGGGAGCGATCCTAGATGCAAAGGCTATTCCATCTCAGAGGAAAGGCAGCAAGAGGGCACAGCAGCCCCCTTGGCTCAGCAAGGAACTAGCAGTCCTCCTGTGTCTAAAAAGACAGACCTACAAAGGATAGTGGATGGGATCCACCTCCACGGAGGAATGTACTGCACTGGTCCAGACCCGCAGGGAGCAAACCAGGAAAGCCAAGACTGCAATGGAACTCCAACTGACTACAAGTATCAAGGACAATAAAAAGTCCTTTTTTAGATATGTGGGGAGCTGGAGGAAAAACAAGGGCAACATTGGACCCCTGCTAAACCAGAAGAGAGAACTAACAACTGATGCCCAGGAAAAAGCCAACTTACTAAATGGGTACTCTGTGTCGGTCTTTCACAAGTCCCGTGGGACGCCCCTGCCCATTGCAGGACAGGGACGCCTGAGTGAGGGTGGTTCCTTGCCCTCCATCAATGCTGACCTCGTGAAGGAACACCTTGAGAGGCTGGACACCTTCAAGTAAGCTGGTCCTGAAAATTTATATCCCAGAATACTCAAGGAGCTGGCTAGCATCATACCTCAGCCCTGGCATGGATCTTCGAGAGCTCCTGGAGCTCTGGTGAAGTGCCTGATGATTGGAAGAAGGCCAATGTGGTGCCTATCTTCAAGAAAGGAAGGAAAGTGGATCCTGCAAACTACAGGTCCAATCAGCCTGACCTCTATCCCAGGGAAGGTCTTAGAAAAGATTATCAAAGAAGCCATTCTTAATGGCCTGGCCGATGGTAACACCCTGAGGGATAGCCAGCCCATGTTTGTTGCAGGTAAGTTGTTCTTGACCAATATCCTTTCCTTTTATGACCAGGTGACCTATCACCTGGACAAGGGGGAAGAGATTCATGTTATATATCTTGACTTTAAAAAAGTCTGATATCCCATGATCACCTTTTGGCAAAACTGGCCAACTGTGACCTTGGGTCGACCACGATCCACTGGCTGGAAAATTTGGCTCCATGGTTGGACCCAGAGGGTGTTGGTCGGTGGAAGTCAATCGCCATGGTGCCCTGTGACCAGTGGGGTCCCTCAAGGCTCTGTCCTTGGACCTTTTTGTTCAACCTCTTCATTAATGATGTGGACATTGGAGTCAGAAGTGGACTGGCTAAGTTCGCCAATGATACCAAACTTTGGGGTAAAGCATCCACACCTGAGGACAGGGGGTAATAATCCAGGCTGACCTTCACAGGCTCAGGAAATGGGTGGATGAGAACCTGATGGTGTCTAACACTGAAAAATGCAAGGTTCTCCACCTTGGGAGGAAAAATCCGCAGCATCCTTATAGGCTCAGCAGTGCTACGCTGACTAACACTACGGACGAGAGGGACTTGAGGGTCAGGATTCACCACAAGATGAACATGAGCCTTCAGTGTGATGCTGCAGCTAGTAAAGCAAGCAAAACGCTGGCTTGCATCCACAGATGCTTCTCAAGCAAATCCCAGGACATCATTCTCCCATTGTACTTGGCCTTAGTGAGGCTACAGCTGGAGTACTGCATCCAGTTTTGGGCTCCACCATTCAAAAAGGATGTGGAGAAGCTTGAGAGAGTCCAGAGGAGAGTGATGCATATGATCAGAGGTCAGGAAAATAGACCTTATGAAGAAAGGCTGAGAACTATGGGACTCTTCAGCCTGGAAAAGTGTAGGCTCAGGGGTGATCTGATGGCCACCTATGAGTTTATAAGGGGTGTTCACCAGGATCTGGGGGAATGTTTGTTCACCAGAGCACCCCAAGGGATGACAGGGTCAAATGGTTATAAACTCCTGCAAGACCATTTCAGGCTGGACATAAGGAAGAACTTCTTTACTGTCTGAGCCCCCAAGGTCTGGAATAGCCTGCCTCCAGAGGTGGTTCAAGCACCTACTTTGAATGCCTTCAAGAGAAATCTGGATGTTTTTCTTGCTGGGATCCTATGACCCCAGCTGACTTCCTGCTCTTGGGGCAGGGGGCTGGACTTGATGAGCTTCCAGGGTCCCTAATGTTTATGAAATCTATGAAATGGGGGAGCCCCATGTGTTAGGAGGTTTCCCCGGTCTAGTGTTCCCCAAGCCATGGACCTACCCCTTCAGGGGTGGGGGGTGATCCCACTCTATTCCTGCAGCAGGGCAGACCAGGGTTCCAGGGACCCTGGGCCAGAGAAAACCCCCTGAAGCATGGGGCTCCCTCCCCAACATGGGAAGACACCCAGCTTGGGGGTGGCCAGCACTGGCCCAGGAGACCACCCCCCAACTATAGGGGTAGGACTGAGCTATGGCTTGACCACACAGGGGAGGGGGTGGGAGGCAGGGCAGACCAGGGCTCAGGGGACTCCAGGCCAGGGCTGAGGAGCTCAGTTCCCCTGCTGCCTCACAGGGCTGACAGGCACAGGCAGGATGCAGGCTGGGGAGCAGAGGCAGAAGCTTTGCTCCTCAGCTCTGTGGCAGCCCAGAGATGGGGCCAGCTTGCCTGGGCTGGAGCAGTGGAGTGTGAGCTGTGTTCCAGCAGGTCACCCTGGGGTGGGGGGGAGGGATAGTGATGGGCCACATAGCATCCTGGGATGCTGGGGGACTGCAAGGTAACATGTGTCTGGAGGGGTTCTGGGACAGAGTTTGATAGACTGGTCTAACCTAAAATGATTCAGTCAGATAACTACATCCATCTAGGTCTATCTTAAACCAGGTTCAGTCATTTTGAAACTAGTTTATATGCACTGAACTATTGTTCTGCTACAGGTCTAAATCGGTTTCCAAACATAGAGGTTTACAGAGGCGACTGTTAGGGGGGCCATCGGGGGCACATACCTTCCCTGAGATTGGTCCCAACTTGGCACTGTTCAGGACAGGGCAGTTTTTTTGCTGTGCAGGCCAGCAGCATTGGAGGGGGGACACTAAGCTGTGGCACAGAAGTATAGGCGTGGATATGGGGCTTTTGGCCCAAGCCTGAGCCCATCCACAAATTGTGCCCCACCCCACAGATTTAGGAGGCACCAGTCACCCCTGCAGGTTTATATGTAATTTCTATCCCTAACCTCAGTTCTTGAATGAATGCCCCAACTACACTATGATAAAGAAGGGGAGTACCACTTACACTTTAAAAAGGGTGAGCCATTCTCAGTTAGGCTCCTTCCCTCAGAAGAGGATTTGGTGCTCTGGGTCTTGTCTTGAGTTTTGAAACCTACGTTGGAGGTAGGGGCAGATCCAAGGAAGTGCAATTACACCCCTGTTTGATTCCTGTTCCACCCAAACTTTAAAATCAACTGCCTGGGAGGAGCAGGATTGAGTGGGGGGGGGGAGGGGTCAGTTGATTTCATGTTTCATTATAATCTATTTGATTTCCTGATAATCAGTCTTAATTCCACAGATGCTAACAATCCTCACTCCTTTTTTTAATGGTTTTGATGTTCCATGAATCAAGTAAAACTTTCTTGTGCAGTTCTGTTGTTTTTTTAGCCATTTCTAGTAATATCTCTCTTCTGTTTCACAGCCCTGCAGACTGTTTTTAGTTCTAGTTAGAAACCTTAACTCAGGTGAGGTAAGTTTAAAGTTGGGTGAACATTAACTTAGGTGTGGTAATGAATAATAGTGAATTGTTGGATGCACTGTCAAGATGCTCGAGTTTAGATTCTGTATTACCATATTTATTCAAAAATAAGCTGACCATGGGATATTCTATATATGGAAAATTTATAAATGCATTATAGCTTTCCAGGTATAGAATCTAATTATTGGAGGTTTGCCTGGAATTTGTCCCCCTCCCACTTCTGAGGGGGACAAATGAAATCGGGCGGGCGGGATCAGGTAGCCCCCTTTCTCTACCTCCTTACTGTCAGACCAAGCTCTGTCTGAGCACATGGAAGCAAGGGACAAATTTGAAAACACTGACCCTTAAATTACCTGTAGTAACTTGCATATAGAGAAATTATTACAAGTACCCATAGACTTAGTTCATCTAAATCAATGGAATTTAACTATTTTGAAACTACCACAAGTTTTAGTACAAGTACTCCATAAACACACTTTTAAGCAGCACTTTTTAACCCACTTATATATAGCACAAACTATGCATGGCCAAATAGCCCATGATTTACCTTACGGATCACTGGGCTGAGCCCCAGCAAAGACAACAGCTTTTCAAACCAAGGGGACCCCACAGCACTCCTCGGTATGTGTGTGTGTACTACAGATACCCCCACACACAAAAGATCCATGTACTAATTAGCCCCCACGCATGACTGGAACCAGGCGTCCTTGTCATGAGTCCTGGGATCCTCCACAAATTCAAATACAAAAGAGGCACAGGGCAGCCTGGTTTGGTGCCACCTCATGGAAGGCAGGGCCACACTAATCATATGTGACAGACTGAGAGAAGGGAGCACAGAGGGATTCTGGGTGAACTGTTTGGGGGCCCATTTGGTGATGATTACCAGATATTTAAGGCTGGTAAAGAAACAGAAATAACTGAAATGGGAAAGAAATGTGCACCCCAGCTGTGGAAGTGAAGAGGAAGTTTAAATGTATCCAATTTAGTGGCTGACTATGACTTGAAGAAGAGTCAATGCTGCAGGGAACTGCATGCAATGTGTACAATCATATACCTTATTCAGGTAGGCTCCACTAAGCTATCCTTGTGGTGTGGAAAACAGTGAGCGGCAGAGAGGCCCATCAAACTACCCCAGGCAAACCTTCCAGTGGAAGGTGGAAACAGTCAGTCACCTCCTCTGGTACTGCTCATATGCCAGGGAGGTGTGGAGTAGAGTACACATACTTCTTTTGATGGCTGATCAGAAAGGCAGTTCTGTATAGGCACTTAATCAATCAGCAAGGGACCCTGACAGCCTACTTCAACCAGATTATCTCCTGCCTCAGGAAAGCCCTGTGAAAGAGTAGGAACCTGCTTGTGAACAGACACACAAACCTCTCAGTTGAAGCCTGCATCAAAATGGGACTGAGTGAGATGTATTAGTACCATAGGAGACGCATAGGTGGGGCCCACCTGACCCCCCTGAGATTGGCTGCCAAAGCTGCCGCCGGCTTCTGTGGGTTGTTGCCACCCTCTCCTGCCCTGCTGCTGATGCAGCTGTAGACAGTCCCCGCTCCCTGCCCACAATCCCCCACCCCTTGCCACCAGCAACGCTGCAACTGCCTGCAAGTGGTCCCCACTCGGCCTGCCCTCAATGTCAACATCACTGTGGCCATGTGCAGGTGGTTCCTGCTTGTCACCGACATCCCCCAGCCACTGCCGCTGCCTGCTGGTGGTCACCCTGCTGCTCTGGCCTCCAGAGGCACTAACTTCCATGGTTAGTACTACAGCAAGATGGTAGAAGATGACAGGGAAGAGATGGTGAACATACGGGCCATGTGTTTTATAGTCATGTTTGGTGTTAACTGCATTTACTCAACTTCAGAGCTGGTTTCCTTTACTGAGCACATGCTGCATTTGGCGGCAGTTTAATGATAGACAGTGTACTTAATGAGGTTTCCTTGTATGCAAATACAAGAGTAGGAGCTTTTTAACCTATACTAATTGGGGGAGAAAAACTTTGCTTTGTAGTCAAGAAAATATGTTATTAATCTAAATAAGAGTTGTACATTTAACTATTATGACTACAGCACAAATGAAACACTATCGCTTCATTACTTTCTGTCTAGTTTGTGTTTTTTTAATTTAGTGCACATTCCAATAAAGTTATTAGTTATTATTTTTCAAGAACCAACACAGCACAAAATTCCTGTGTGGTCTGTCTTCCTCACTGTCAGTATGATCATCTTTCTAGACAAGTTCTCTACATGTTACAACAAAAGAACATATCCTAGATAGCTTGCTAGGAAACCCGACCTTGCTACTGTTTACCAAACTGGGCAGCTTTTACATTAGATCTTCATTACTGGAGCTTTTGATCCCGTTTTTGTTTTTTTCCCCTGCTTTGCATTATTTGAGTTTTGCAATTTTCATGTCACAGACGTCCACAAGTACCTGTTTCCTAAAAGCCTTAAACCTTCAAACAACTTAGTGTATTCATTTTGTCATAGAGCTATATTAAATCCTTCTTGAGAGATATGTTAATTTGATTTTAGTGTCCTTATTAAATTTATCTGGTTACTTATCTAGAAAATTATGTTATAATTATATTGTGTAACTTTTATTATAAAGGAGGCGGATAAGGGAAAGCTTACCTCTTCCTATGCTGAAAGTCACTCAGTGCATATGATTATGCCTGACAAAGGAGCTGTTGCCTTTCAACATACCTTCCAGATACTTTTGAAAAGTCATACCCTATCCTCATTACACTCTGCTCCATTTGCCAGCAAGAGAAACATCAGAATAAAAGTGGTAGGATGTGAACTACCACAGAGCAGAGACAACAGTGTTTCAAGCCACGGTGACCCTCAGCACTGCTTGGTATGATAAAGGTAAAGTTACTAAGGCTGCTTGCAGATATTAAAAAACAAAAACAAAACCCAACCCCCACAACCCCAGAGCTTTACTTTAAATTCAGTGTGTTCCTATGCCAAGCCCCACACATGCCCAGAAGAGGCTGTGCCTTAGTTGGACCTGGCTCACTTGATATCTGTCTAGATTGGGGGTTTTTGTTGGACTTTTTGGTGCTTTTATGTAATAACTGATTGAATTGGCTTTAGATTAGTGCCAAAAAGTCCACTGAAGTGTCAGATCTATATAGATGCCAAAGAACTGTGTCAAAGTAAAGCACAATTTTTTTAATGTCTGCAAGCAGCCTAAGAATCTTTCCATTTATTTGAATGAGATTTTAGATCAAAACCAAAAGATAGAAGATTTTTTTTCTTTTTAAACTGCCAACACAGCCTTCCCCTCTCTCCCTTCCCTTCTACATCTACATTCTGTAAAGATCAGCTGGCAGCCTCTACATAAAGACATTTTTAAAGCTGTCCATGTGTTATCTATCATAGACTGCTTTATTATGTACATGATATAGTTCCCTGTGTTAAAGAGTACTGGACTCGTGTGTCCTTCCAGCTAACTTTCTTCATGACAAATAAATGAAATGTGCTTTCGTCTGTCATGTAAAATACTGCACAAATCACAAGCTCAATAAATATTAATATTTAATGCTCTTTGTTAAGTGAAAAGAGAGGTTAATGTTAGTGTCTTGGCCTTTATGAGTGTTTGGCTATGATCCATGGTTTTATGCCTTTGATTGCTTACCTTCCAAGAGCATGAAAAAATAGTTCAGTATGATTTGGCCACAGATACAGTTGTACACATCACAGCAGGTAGCACTTTGGTGGACATGGCCAGAGTGGTGATGTCCCGAGGGGCAGTCCCAGTGGTGGTCAGAGGCTGGGCGTATGCGCAATGGGGATCCAAGAAGGCAGGTTTTTACCTCCAGGGTTGGTGATGGTGCAGGCAGCAGAACCACAGACGCAGCAGCCGCCCAATTCATCAGCTTGTGCTGGCTGTGGATTGGCTGGTGTGTCAGGGCAGACATCGTAAGAGTCCTATGCCGACAAAGGGAGAGAGTTCCAGGAGCCTGGGAGATGAAGCATGGAGCCTGGCTGCAGCTAAGCCCTGGCAGGGGTGAAGTGAGTAGGGCAGAAACCTGCTCAGCAAACTGGAGGCTTGAAGGAGTTTCCAGCCCTAAGGGCCCTAACTCTGTGGAAGAGCGAGAGGAGTTTGACACAGAGAAGCCCCCAGTAAGCGTTGCTTTACCTAGAGGAGCACTGAAGCAGTGACCGTGAGTTTTCCTAGGGGTGTTTGGGAGTGCTAGTCCCAAACCCAGTCATTTGCTAGAGGGAGGGAGGGCAAGTTATTTTTGAGTTCAACATGCTTCAGTTGGAAGTGGACTGGACTAACCCACTGGTCATAGATTTTGAGGACTAAAGAACTGCATTAGGGCTAAAGTATTAAGCCATGGACTTGGAATGGCCTAGGAACCATATGGATAACTTGTATTAAATAGACATGTCTTACCGGCTGGCCCCAAAAAGCAGCAAAAAGGCTTGACAATAATAGGTAGTGCAAGGGGAGGGGACCCCTGACACCTGTTACTCAGCTCTGATATGAACTATATAATTCTTGGACCCCAGGGATAAAGCCAGGTGGGGGCAGTTAAGGAGCCATGACTGGTGGGGAGTTCCTCTCTAAAGGATGGGTGCAAGACTGCATAGCCCTGATTGTTGACTTACGTAGGACCTGGGTGAACTCTTTAGCCTGTAGGCTTTGCAAGTTGAGGCTGACCAGCCCGAAGAACTGGCCTTTTAGATGCTGGAGTGCGTGGTCCTAGTAACAAAATCAATTTGGGCACCATCACTCACAACACACAAAAAGGTGAGATAGGGCTTTAACACTTCCTAAGGACAGAGGTTCTATTTAGGACTGTGCCTCCCACTCTTGGAGCATGTGGCTGCTTCTCTGCTCAAGTTTTGGCAAAGTAACTCTTGGCGTGCTTCCCTTAGAACCTCTTCAGAGGCTTAATTGAATGCAAGCACATCTCTTTCTAAAAGTTAATGGTGCTCTGAGTTTTGTGCTTGCATTCTCTCCAACCAAGATGTGGCAACACTGCTGCTGAGAGAACTGTAGCCAGTGAGGAGAAGAAGTGAAGTAGCACCATGATTTGTAAGGCTTTCTGTCTTCCTCTCACTTACTGCTTCTTTAAATTCAGTTTGCATTACCTTCAAGATATACAAAAGAGTTTAGATGAGAATTGGGGAATGTTATACCAGTATATTACATGTATCTGGTATATATATTTCTTTTATGCAAATAAAAAGAAATCATACTAAGATGTATTTGGTATATTTGAGTGTTTAGTCTCTTTCTTAGAAAAAAACTCTGAATTTTATATTATTAAACATTATAGATACAACTTGCTTTCATGCATGCATCTATTTTTCATCAGAACATTTACTAACAACCAATAGTAATTTGGTCAGCAAATGAATCAATGTGCACCGGAGTATCCCTAGAGTTTGATGTGGTAATCAAATTGATTTATCATTTAGTAGGAGCCCTGGATATTTACATATATACAATAACATTTTTAGATAGGGATCTACCCAAGTCAACAAGACAGGTGGCTGATGTTGTGGACAGTTTGTGGCACCAGTCACCATTTCCATGGACATATTGTGGTGCCTTCCCCTCCCAATCTCTGATTGGCTGATGGGTCCCAGTGGCCCTACCCTTCACCACTGATTGATTAAAGGGGCTATCCATCTCATGGTCCTGCCCCTTGCCATTGACTGCCTGAGAGAGCTATCCATCATGTGACTCTGCTCCTTGGTGCTGACTGGTGGAAAGGGGCAGGACTACATTACAGGCAGCCCTCTCAGGCAATCAATGGTGACATCTTGCCTGCTCTCCTTCCTGCTGGCAGTGCTCCTTCTACCCCTGCCCCCACCTGGCTGCACTGCCGGGCCGCAGCAACCATGATGACTCCTACTGGGGAGCTAGGATTTTATTTTTAAGGGTTTTTTTCCCATGGATTTTGTGGACATTGCCTAATTTTCCCATTTCTGTGAAATCTGCAAGATCATGATTTAAGTAGGTCCCCATTTATAGAAACTGCTATCCAATTGTTTCCAACAGGCCTGTTATTCAAATTTAACATTGCCAAAGTTGTCATGTGGGCTTTCTTGGCAGCAACTGCATTCTGGATAAGCTTGTTGCTTACCAGAGACACTACGTTCTACACTATTAGTGCGATAGAGTGCCATAGATGAATCTTGTGGATTAATTCCCAGGATGCTTTATAAAGGATTAAAGATTAAATCAGCTGCCAACTTTTATGCATGGAAGGTAGCTTAATTCCTAGAACAGCAGGTCCGTAATCAGTGTCACAGAGAAGTGACTGATGGTCACACCTAGAATCTCTTTAGAGTTGACTTTACCTTGTTCAAAACTGAAGGAACACTGCATAGTCTATGTCAGGGGTGGGCAATTATTTTGAGCACAGGGCTGCTTACTGAGTTTTGGCAAGCAATCAAGGGTCACATGATAGGCAGCCCAGGGCAGATGGATATTAATTTTCTAAATTTTTTTAAGGGCCCTGCGGGCCAGATAGAATCATCTGGCAGGCCGCATCCGGTCCTTGGGCCACATTTTGCCCACCCCTGGTCTATGTAGTAAGAAGCCCTTCAAAAAGTGTTGCAAATGGGTTTCAAAATAGTATCCAAAAGCACTTTCATCTCAGTTAGTACCTAGAAGAACAGGAAAATCCTGAAGTTATGCTCCTTGTGCTCCTCAATTTAGTACACACAAGAGAGAAGCTTGTTTATTTTCTATCCTTTGTTGAGTTTCCTCTAAGCAAGTCCTTACTGAAAGTTAAACTCCTTATTGGGGAAGCTGTTTTGGAAGCCTCCTTCCCTCCAAGACCCATGGGAATACAACAGCTGGATTAAATATAAAGTGGTTGGAAAGTCAGCAGTGTTAGACCTGAGCAGGTTACTGGCTTCTCTGCTTTGCACCCCTTTCTCATAAACCTCCCTTCCTCCCCGCATCAGGCAATGGGCCCATACTAAGCTTCTGTTGCAGGTGTAGGTTTTGAAAATGTTTTATTTATTGCACTGCTGTAAGTAATGGAATAAAGTTATGCCATAGAAAAAGTACAGGGAAGGGCAACCACAATGATGAAGGGCCTGGAGCAGTTGCTGTACCAGGAGAGGCTATGAAGGCTAGGACTCTGAAAAATGGGATGGAGTGCACAGTCAGCAAGTTTGCAGATGACACCAAGCTGGGAGTAGTAGCTATGGTAAAGGGTAGGGTTAGGATTCAGAGAAACCTCAACAAAATGGAGGATTGGACCAAAATAAATCTCATGAGTTTCAGTAAGGACAACTGCATGCACAGGTATAGGCTGAGGACCGATTGGCTAAGGAAAAGGATCTGGGAGTTACAATGGACAGTAAGCTGAATATGAGCTAACATTGTGTCCTTATGTACTAAGGCATACTGGGCTGCATTAGTAGGATTGTTGCCAGCAGATCAAGGGAAGTGATTCTTCCCCTCTATTTGGCACTGATGGGGCCACATCTGGAGTACTGTGTCCAGTTTTGGGCCCCCTACTACAGAAAGGATATGGACAAATTGGAGAGAGCCCAGTAGAGGGCAACACAAATGGATAGGAGGCTGGGGAACATGACTTCTGAGGAGAGGCTGAGGAACTGGGCATATTTAGTCTGGGGAAGGGAAGCGGGGCAGGATTTAATAGCAGTCTTCGATTCCCTATGGGGTGGTTCCAAAGAGCAAGAGGGTGGAGCTAGACTGTTCTCAGCAGTGGCAGATGACAGAACAAGGAGCAATGGCCTCAAGTTGCAGCAAGGGGAGTTTAGGTTAGATATTAGGGAAAACTTTCTCATGAGGAGAGTAACAAAGCACTTGAACAGGTTACCCAGAGAGAGAGGTGGTAGACTCTATCCTCAGAGATTTTTAAGACCCGGATAGCAAAGCCTGGGCTAGAATGATACAGTTGGGGGTGGTCCTGCTTTGAGCAGGGGTTGGACTAGATGACCTCCTGAAATTCTCTCCAGCCTTAATTTTCTATGATTCTTTGGTTTGTAAAGGTGAAGGCTGAGGGGAAGGAGGGGGGGGAGTGGTGTATTATAGAGGTCTGCAAAATCATGAAGATGTGCACCAAGTGAACAGGGACCTGTTGTTCACCAGGTCCCAGAATACTAGAACTAGGAGGCACCTGCTGAAGTTAGTAGGAGACAGATTTAAGAGAAAGTACTTTTTAATGCAGTATGTAGTTAACTTGTGCAATTCATTGCCACAGGAGGTGGCAGAGGGAGATAGCGTAGCTAGGTTCAGACAAATTCATGGCTGATAGATCTATTAATAGCTGTTGAACAGAAGGGTTGGAGATGTTTCCTCTGGCATCTCTAACCCACTACATGGTAGAAGCCAGGGAGGATAATGATAATCTCTCCAAAATGTATGCAGTTCAGGGCTGTCCCTCTACAGTATCCACTTCTGCCACCGTTGGAGACAGGGTAGACAGACACTGGTCCAGCCCAGCATGGCACCTCTTACAACACCCAAGGCCTCAGAATCAAAACCATTTTTAACATTGCATAACTCCAAACAAATGCGCCTGCCGTTTTTGTTGCAAGCTGAAAATTCATCGGCAGCTACTGTTTACAAGAACAAGTGATTCAGTAACGATTTCATCTGAAAAAGACTTCTTTGCTTCTCGCACAGTCTGGCGCATAGGCGATCGGTAGGGTGTGCGTGAGCCCCCCCACGGCGCCGGTGCCCCCGTGACGCTGTCGCCAGGGCTTGTGCCCCCCCACAGGGTCAGCGGCTTTTGCAGGTGCCCCCCCCCCCGCCATATTCGGGAGGCACCAGTCACTCATGATCTGGAGGTGGTGGTGGGGCTATGATAATAAGAGATCTGCAAAAGGAGGCAGGGTGGGGGCCGAGTGAGCTGTCCTTCACCCCTCTCGCAACCCTGCCAGAAGGGGACAGGTTATCTGTGGGGAGTGAGCTCGTGGAAGCGGTCGCCTCAGGCGCGGGCGGAGGCAGCCGGGCCTGGGTGCGCAGCGGTGCGGGCGGCGGGCAGGCGCTTCCCCGGCGTCCCCGCCCCGG
>NW_017728931.1:92912519-92932769 GCF_001723895.1 Crocodylus porosus | reverse complement strand
GAGCGGAGCGGAGCTTCGCGCTGCGCCCACCGCCACCGCCCCGAGCGAGCGAGCGAGCCAGTGAGTATCGCGTCCGGCCCCGGCCCCTCCGGCTCGGCCGCAGCCACTGCCCGCGGGGGGTCTGGGAGCGCCGCAGGTGCGGGCGGGGAGGGCGCTCTCCGCCGCTGCAGTGCCGCGCCGCTCCCCTGCCCCTGCCCCTTCCCTTTCCCTTCTCTTCTCAGCCCCGGCGCTGCAGGGCGTTGGCCGGAGCCCGCGCGCACCTGCGGCCCGCGAGGCCCCTCAGCGCCGCGCCCGGCCCGGCCCGGCTCGCTCGTATCCTCCCCCACAGGGACAGCCCCCGCCCCGTGTTTCTTGCCTCTCGTTTTTCACGGTGAGGAAGATGAGCCGGGGGTGATGCCAAGATGAGAGAGAGCGAGCGCTGCGCCCTCATCCCGCACCTGGGCTCCTACCTGCCTGCTTGGCCCTCCTCCTATTGATGCGTGGGGACATATTCAATCCTTGCTGTCTGTGCCTCGGGCCAGGCCCTCCCCTGCTCTGTGCTTCAGCATCCACAACTGGCCTTGGCTGGAGTCAGGGCTAGGGTATGGCTCCCTGGGAAACTTGAAATTCAGATCCTGCTCTTGCTCAAGTCAATGGCAACCTTTCCATTGTTTCCAGCAAAGGCAGGATCGGGCTCTTCATCTTTCCCTGGTAGCTGAGACACACCAGGCATCATAGGGGTTTTTAAAATTATTTTATTATTATTATTATTAGAAATAGGTGGGGTTACATACAGAGCAGATCACTTCTGGATGTGGGTAGGTGTCTGGCTTTCCTTCTGGCCTCCAGATCTGTCTAAAGAGACACCTCTCATTATCTCTAGCCAGCAAACACCTATACGCTATACATACCTATCAGGTGAAAAATGGAAGATGCGATTCAAATGGCATTGCCATACAAGGATGTACCAGCAAACCTGGCTGGGAGGCACAGCAGACCTCTGCTTTCCAAATGCTGCCCTGCCAGTTAGGTATTGCAGTGCATTTCACATGGACAACAGAAATTTTGAAGAGATGGTGCACGTTTGGTTGGAGGGTGGCTTTGATTTTAAAATGCTTAATTACTGACCAAATGAGGTGCCTTATTTAAAGAGGTTTACTGTTTTTAGTAACGTAGCAATGCAAGCAGTTTATCTCCAGTGAGAAATATCTGTGCAACTGTCATGTTTTTACAAAACTAATATTAATATAAAGTTCTTACGTAGAGGCTATTGAAGCTAAGAATTGGCAGGTGGCAGAATATTGAGGATAAGACTTATTCATGTGTCCTCACTGTCCAGGAGTGGTATCATAGGCTGAATTCAGGCATTCATTTCTACTGGAAGAAATGTTTTCCAGTAGAAAAATTGTGCAGGACTGTGCAGATGCTTCCCTAGCTCAGTGATTCTCAACCAGGGTGCCATCAGATCCTTTGAAAAGCACCCAGAGGTGAGAACAGATAAATGAGGTATGAAAAGATAAGCAGATAAGGGCAGGCTTGAGCTTCTCTCTGTCTTGCCAATCCCTCAGCATCACTGCCCAGGCTGTCTGACAGGGCTTGTTTCTTTGCATATATAAATTAGCTTTTTAAACTGGATACTATTCAGCTTGCAGAAGTTATAGAGGCAGGCAAGGAAAGAGGGTGTTTAGTGAAGTGCCTCCCATTCAGAAAGGTTGAGAGCCACTGCTCTACCTCCATGGCAGGAGAGCTTCACAGGCAAGCTCTCCAGCCAGGGGACACCAGAGCATAGCATCCTCAGCTACCCCTGTCCTTAGGGGGTCCATTAATTGACAGCCTGCCTTTTCCTGTGCCTGCGAAGGAGCTAGACTGTTAAGTGCCAGTTGGCAGCTGCTGAAAAAGAGCTGCTGCTACAGAAAGCCTGGGGGGGGTTCCCACCCCAAGAATGCCCCCCCCCCCGTCCCACCACTCAGCTGAGGGAGCTGGGGAAGCCTCTGCATGTCCAAATCCCAGCCTTTCTGGGTTCCTCTTGGTGTCCCCACTCCACAGCCACCCCTTTCCCCACACTCCTCAGCTGAACAGTGGGAGGATGATTTAAAAGCTGGAAGGGCCAGGATCTGGGTGTGCTTTCCCAAGCCCAGCTTGTGACTCTTCTTACCACCCTGCTGCCCACCTGAGCAGTGGGGCAGCAATTTAAAAGGCAGTGGCTAGGAGCAAAGTTCCCAAGCCCTGTTCTCCACTGTTCACTTTTAAATTGCTGCCTTATGGGTCAGCTGAGTGCTGGGGCAGCAAAGAGAAGCTGGTGGGAGTTGGGTTGGGTGGCTTTCCTGGAGGTCTTGACTGATGGCTTTTAAGTTGACAACCTGCTGCTCAGCTGTGCGCTGAAGGTGGCAAGGGGAAACTAGTGGGAGCCAACAAAGCCTCCTGCCTCTTCCTGAAACCGGGAGCTGCCTGGTTTGGGGAAGAGGCAGGGAGCGGTGGTTGCTGGGAACAGTTGCCTCTCAAGACTGGGATCACCCAGGTCTTGGGAAGGCAGGGAAACTTTTCCTAGCTCCAGTCCTGTTCAGTCTTCTGGGGGAAACTCTCCTGGGAGCGATTTAACCCTGGTTGTTGCTGGGTTATTTTTTTTTCCTGGAGTGGCCATTTTTGCTCCGGGAGAAAGAGCCTGAACATCTGTATGCTGTTGATTCCTACTGGGAGACTGGTGAGCCTCTTGGTAGAAACTGAACATCTGTATGTGGCTATATTTTGAAATCGATAGGAGGCCTTTTTTGAATTAATATGCAGACAAAAGTAAAATATTTTATAAGCTGCTTGTTACTGGTGGGCTCGAGTTGTGCATTACAGTCCTATTGTGGTTGGACATTTCTTCCTACTGTTGAATCTTCAAACGTAACAGTATAAGCTGTAGCTACCCAATTATAGTTGCTTAGCAGAGTTAATGAGAAATGTGTTGTCACCCTAAATGACCTATTTTGTTGTTCTGTAGGATTGATATTTCAAGTCAGCAAAAGGCAATTTTCTTTTCTTTTAGCCAGTGACATGACTCTCCATAGTAACTATATTTAAATATAAAAAAAACTAGAGGGCAAAAAGGCTAATTGGGCTATTATATGATTCAAGCTACAGATTAAGCATTAAAAAGCGATGGTAAATAAATCTACTTTACATGGCTGCAGCTCTGCAGATTTGCTCACTTGTCCCAGCTCACCTTGAACTGAGATATCCTTTACCCCCCACCCCCATTTTTCAGACTATGGGATGGAAAACCCAGATGGATTTGAAATGATAAAGCAGACTTTATCATTAAGTGGCATTAGGATGGGTTGTTGATATCTTTTTCTTTTATTGCATTTTTTTATGAACAGAGTTGCAGGAATGAAAAGCAACACAGAAAATGTATCCCAGGAGTGTAAGCTGAGGGAATGATGTAGGAGGTCATTTGCTGGGCAATATGTAATGAATTTAATTTTTTGCTGTCTTGAGTGGGCTGATAGCATTCAAAAAATTCAGTATACTTTCTCTACAGTGATAATTTGCTGAATTTAAAAGAGCAAACAAATATAGTGTCTATTCTGTGTTACAGTAAAGATTATGTCACTTTATACATGTTCAACATTGTAAATAATGATGTTATTCAAATGAAAAGAAATTCTGGGCTTCAGTAATTTTGCAAGACTAGCATGATGCGCTGTAAGTTTCATCGTACTGTTTGTTGATCAGTAAAGCATAGTTGCAAGCTAGCTATGTTGCTTTCTTCTGAACCACTGAAGGCTGGCTGGGCTTTTCAGTTATTTACCTCAGTAGAAAACTGAAAGGAAAAAAGTGAACAAAGGAGGTCTGTTTTGCCTGTCCCACTTGCTGGGCTGTTGTCTTTGCCCTTTTCAGTAAAGGAGGGGGTAGAGCTGGGTCAAAGTTGAAGAACATTGAAAAGGAATTCAAGTCTCATGTAGAAATTTGAATGATAGCTTAGTTTTGGTGGTGAGTGTATTTTGCTTGAATTGAATTTTTTGTATCTGGTGGTTTTAAGTGACAGATGGTGATGAAGCAACATATAGATAGAAGAAATAGCTAAAATATGTTCAATCCCTGATTGAGGTGCTTGGTAAACATGTAGCTGTCTAATGAGACTTTTAATATTGTAGGTAGCGATGCTAGACACTGTGCAACACACTAGACATTTGATGGTGTGAATTAAGGGCAGGCCCCTGCAGCTGGCATACATTCAGATTTACTTGTCTAGCCTAATTGCATTGCAAATATTCGTCTTGACCACTCTTCAGTCTTCTTCTTTTAGTAGCTTGTTGTATAAATACAGAAATGTTCAGCTGGATCCTCTATTAAATCTCATAAAAAGGTTTTGATATTTTTTCTTTTGTTGTATAAGGCAGGATTAATGTATCTTAGAATATCTGTGGTGAATACACTGTTTTCTGCACTATTTTCCATTTTGAAATAGTTCAATCCAAAATGTGATTACAGCTTTCTTCTTGTTAATTTTTTTATGTTATGGAAGCTTAACATCTAGAATTATAAAATATTTTGGTAAAAGCCCACAGCACCCCTATTCTACCTAAAGTACAGTGGCTTAAAGTAGAAATACTATACGATCTCCAAACATCTGAGATGTACAAAAAACACCAAGTAAGCAGAAATAATGTTTTAGCACTATAAAGATGTGACATCTTAAAAAATCAGCCATATTATGAAAGAGTGAGCCCTCTAAAATTGTCAGTTAAACAAGATGGATTGAAGGCTAATTTGGCTTTTTAAGTTTACTGATCTGCTAAATTTTAGTGCAACCTAAAACCTAAGGGAAATAGGCTGGCCCTTGTAATACATTGCTTTCCTGGATCATCAAAATATGCAAAACTTTTATATTTCAACTGTTTTGAATATATAACTATTACTGCTTCTGTTAAGCTATTTTTCTAAAGCAAAATATTAATCTGCAACTTCACTTTTGGATATGTTAGTAACCCTTATCTTCATTCAGGCCCTTTTGTACAGTGTGTTCAACTATTAATACCAGTATAATACATTCTATTTAAAAATTATTCGAGAGAGAAGCTAACAAAGTACTTGAGCGCAAGTTAGTGTATCTCATGATCCTTCAGTATTATAACGCTAATTCTCATTTCCAGCGGCCCCCAATATCTCTCCCTTTCTGTTTGTTTTCATCATTTTGGGATTCATCTAATTTATTTTAGTAAGGTTCTTTCTGGAGAGACCTATCGTTTTTCTAAGTCTGCCAGGTGCCACGTACTTCTGTACGAACATCACAATATAACACTAGTTCTCAACCTTTCTAGGCTTGAGGCACCCCTTGGAAAATGTCAGTTCTTAGTCAAAAAAATGAGTGAAAACTATAGAAAAATAATAGAGCAATAACAGAACAATTCTTCTGTTTCAAACAGTTCAGGAAGTTCACAATGGGGCATAAACTTTGGCTTTATCTTGTGCATCATGTTTATATACCTAGTACTGCTAATGTTGTGTGTCACCCTGTGGCACTTTGGGAAGGATCTCAAGACACCCTGGGGTGCCCTGGCATTCTGGTTGAGAATCACTGCTGTATATTTTTATTTTTAGCAAAAATGCTAAGAATGGAATATTTTAGGGTTGAAATCAATTCAGTTGCCAAGGAAGGATATAAAATTTACTGTAAGAGTTTGGACTTTTAAGGTACGGTGCATGATCAGTAGATGCATAAAGTCAATTTATGCAAAATGGAGATGGAGAATTTTCTTTCCTGCCTCACTTTCTAGGAAAATATATTTTAGTTTTATAGATTTTATGTATATGTTTGTGTGGGTAAGAGTCATGACAAAGGAAAGTGCAGTGAAAGAGCTAAATTCTGCATTCGTTGTTCAGAGTGCTGATTCTCTTCCTTTCCTCTTGTGTCACTGAGTTTTTTGTGTTTTGTGTTTGCTTGCCGTAAAAGTCCTGTCTTTTAATGCTTGAGCCTTTCTGATTGGCCAACAATTTAATGGGTGCAGTGGAATTAGCTGTTGAGTTAGGTCAGAGGTGTCTAACTGAGAGCTTCTGCTTGGCTGCTGCTGCTGCCCTTATTACTCTATCTGCAAGAGCAGCCATAGTCCCCCTCCCTCCTCTATCTTCCATGTTTTATACGCATTCCGGGGGACAGAGCTGCATGGTATGGCATGACATGGCTCATGACAGGGCCCTTGGGGTAGGGCTGGGGCCACATGATATGTACTGCAATGGTGGAGCAGTCTGTGTCCATGCAGGGTCATTGTAATGACTGAGTGAAGGACACCCACATGCGGTGCCATACCTGGTGGCTCTGGGTGAACTTTTAACATTGGCCCCCCCCCCCTTGTTGCAGAAGTCTTTATCACATCTATGGTATCACTGTCTTTAAATAGTTGGTTCTCAATTGATAATATTGCCAGTCTTGTATATGCACAATATTAAAAACTTTTTTTGCAATTGTAACTTTTTTCCCATTGTTTGGGCCCCTTTCTGTCTGGGCCTTAGGCGCCTGCTGAGTTCACCCATACCTGTGTCTAGGTCTGCCCACATGGCCATGTGCTACAGCAGTAGGACAATGTCTGTGTGGGGTTGTTGCAGTGGTGGTATGGGATGGTGCCTGTGGGTAGGTCCAGGGGGAATCACTGTGGTGGTAGGGGGAGCGAGGGTGCCTGTGCAGGTGTGTGTTGTAGTAGTGTAAGGACATCCCTGCAGGTTTGTTGCAGTGTTGCTGGGGATGGTATGTAGTACCTTAGGGAGAAAAGGAGGGGTCCATGATGCCTGCTGGTACATCTGGAAGAGACTGTGTGGCTCCCGGCTACTTAGGAGTTGGACAATCCTGTATTAGGTTATAGTTATGTCTCAATTTGTCAGGTAGCCAGATTCAGTCCAGTGGAGGATTTTGAATATTAGACCCTGATTCAGAGTCTCCATGTATTTGAAAGTGAGAACTTTAGGGTGATGTGCTTTCAGCAGCCTGTGCTGCTGAACAGATGGGCTGCTGTGTTTTGAACCAGCTGGAGCTACTTCTGGGTGTGCAGTTTTGTTCCAAGAGATAATGAATTATAATAATCAAGCCTGTAGGTCATAAGTATGTGAATCAGTTTGACCTGACATATCTCAGAAGAGGAAGCAATTCTTTTGCCAGTTGCAAATGGAAGTGTGGGTGTTCTTACCACCATGGCTGTTTAAAAAGTAAGTTGCGCTGAGAAGTCCCAAAGACCTGGAAGGAGAGATGTGACAATAGTGTTGGGACGGATACCCTTGAGGCTCAGGGAGTGGATATTATAGAAGAGGGATTGTGTTCTAAGCTCCACCTTTTTTTATCTGAGCTTCAGTCTTACTTGGATCCAGCTTTGACCATTTGAGCGCTGATTTTATGTAGACACAGTGAAAACGGTGGATGATGATGCTGTTCACATTTGATGTAAAGGAGCTTTACAACCATATGCCTTTGGCCTGTGTTGTCTCGCCTCCTCCTTTTGCTTTGATGCAATATGCATTAGGCTCAACTGTCACCCATATCTGTCCTAGAGCACTGTGGTGTTATCCCTAATATCTGTTACATTAGGATGTCGCAGGTTGTCCGGGTGTTCCTTAATATGAGGATTCTGTCTCCATGCATCAACAACATGGGTGGTTTTTCTCCCACCTTGCTCCACAAATTCTTGCTTCTGTTCTTTGAAAAGCTTCTTACTATGTTACAGACCTGAGGAGACAATCCCACTATAATAAATATCTTGAGATACTGGCTAATACACTCTTCTGCAACCAGTGCCTTCTGACTACTCTTGTTGACAGTTTTTAATTCCAAAATACCTAGAACAGAATCCTGTTAGTTCAGTAATTTCATGCCCATAAACCTTGATATGGTAGTGTTAGAGTGATGTTATAGCCCTGATGGTCAATGGATGACATGAGAGGGAAGGATGTTTTTGGTGTGATATTTTTTTATTGGACCAACTGAATTGCTGGGATAAAGTTAGAGAAGCTTTCAAATGCAAAGCATTCCTTTTCAGGTCTGAGGAGGAAAGCAGTCTACCGCTCTGCATGGATACAGAAGGTACTGGTCCTAAATTGTCCCAGACTGATGTCTGTCCTTGAAAACCTCCAATGAAAGAGTTTTTATAGCTTCCCTGGACACCTTCTTTTTCTGTCCAGTGATTCTTACAGTTAGGAATTTTTTTTTCAGATTTGATTTAAATCTGCTTCGGTGTAGTTGAAATAAACTAGCATATGTCCTTCCCTCTGTGGCAAGGGAGAATAGCATTCTTCCATCTGTCTGGCAGCCTTTCAGATATTTGAAAACTCCAATTATGTACCTATTAATATTCTTTTCTCCAAGCAAAATGTGCCTACTTCGTTCAAGGATGGTATTACAATTTAGAATAGCTATTCCAAAACTTTTTTTTTTTAGGTGTTATGTCCCTCATATCCTCAGATAATTTTGTAGAACCCCATGTATGCCGTTAGCTGTGTCTGTTTGTCTGCAGCTGACCAAGGTGAGGGTTAACTATACCTCATTGCTCCATGAGTTAGTTGGGACAACTTGAACCTGTTTCTTTTAGTTACTATGGGGGTAAGTGTGTGAGTAAAGGGAGTTTAAAGATAGTAAAAAGTCCCCATATGTAGGACTTCTTACCATCTTTAACTTTTCCCTGAGCCTGATACAGGGCGTCTGAACCCAAAAGCTTGCAAAAAAAGATATAATTTTTTGTTGTTGCAATTTTGCAGTTGGTCAAATCTGAACCAATAGTTCTAGATTTTTGCATTTATAATAGTATGCGTGCAGGGTAGTTGCCAGCTTAGGGGAGCTTAACTCAACTTGTAGCTACTGTGGCTTAGCTTGGATTGCAACTCCTAGTTTGAACATTTCTGATATCTCAGTCACAATACTTTCACCACTGCGAGCCTTGTCAGCTGTAGGGCTGGCAATGGGTGGTGCACCCTGGTGGCTGGGAGCCTCTCAGTTGATGGGGCTCCCAGGTACAGGGGAGCACTTGGCCACAAGTTTAATTAATGGCATCTTTAGAACAAGCTACAAAGCTATTATACATCTTTTGTGGAAAAACTTTGTAGCTTATTGCTGGTTTTATCACACACCATCAATTGGTTGAATGTGTAGCTTGGTCACAACCTAAGGCATGATTAATCATGCTTGGTTAATCATGCCTTAATTATAATTTGTAGAGAGGAACTTTTGTTGCTTAAAGTACCTGTGGGATCATAAGGGTGTAAGTTTGGCCACCAGAGGGCAGCCATATTGTTTCATGACTCCAAATCAAACTAAGAGAGAATCTTCTATCCATTCTCATGCTCACATGCTGCAAAATAGTAGAGGGAAATACAATTTGAACAAGTCATGTAGTGTAGAATATAACAAGATTGACATATACATAAATTTTCATGAAAATCAAACTTAGTTTAGGACCGGAAAGATTTATCCTAGATCTAGCTGTTCACATCCTGCAATCATAGGCCATTAAATTTTGCACGCTTACCTCTTGATTGGGTCCAATAATTTATCTTTTAATTAAGCATGTCATCCCAAAATGTGTATGGTTTTGATTTGAAAACATCTAGACATGGAGAATTTACTACTTTCCAAAATGTTTTTTTCCAGTGGCTGATGGCAAGACTTAATTCTGTGTGAAGGTCAGGGTAGCTAGTGCAAGAAGAATCCAATCCTGATGACAGCGTTGCTAGGAAGGTTCCCAAGATGCTCATATTTACTCCTTTATGGGCAGTAATGCGAGTGTTATTTCAATTATGTGGTGCCTGTTTTTCAAAAGCATTAGAAAAATATTCAGCCATCACTTATAAATATTTAAAATTGGGTGCCTAATCTTAGGGACCAGAATAAATGTAGTGTTTTTAGAAATGCCAAACTGCAGTTTCTGGTAGCTTAAGTGGGAAGTACAGGTGCTCAGTGTCTCTGATAGTCAGGTCATTTTGTTTAGATGGCTAATGAATTTATAGTACTTGGTTTCTGAAAAGGATTTATGTATACTAGTTGGAATTTATGTGCCTTTCCTTTTTTTGTATTCTAACAAATCACACTAAAATATTTGTGTATGTGAAGTCCTAAGCATTTCAACAAGGATCTGTGTATTCTTAGTGCTTAGTCAAGCATGGATCTAGGCTTTTGAAAGCATAGCTATATCGCGCATACTTAGTGTGTCTGCAGTTTCTGAATGATATGTGCGGGGTAAGTTGGCTTTAGATGTTAAGTCCACTTGGGATTTGATAATTAGTCGTATTTGTACCCATGTCCCCTATGGTATCTGATTTCTTAGGCATATTTTCAGAGGGAGAAAGTCCTCTATTCTGTGCCCTTAGACTGCTTATGCATATTGCAGCTTAACATTCATGAAGATCATTGAGAGCAGGGGCATAACCCAGAGCTCTTTCCCTCTCCCATTGGGTTACGCAGTCACCTTCTCTTGCTTGTTCTCCTTCTCATCCCATGAATCTTGTATTTGTAGCAGCCCAGTGAACTAGCTTAAGGGTGCACTTAGGCCTGCCTAGACTATAGCTTGGTGGTTAGGGCATATTCTTGGGAAATGGAAGATGTGAGGTCAAACTCCGTCTGGCTGACAGACCTAAAACTGAGGTATCCCATTTTCATGGCAAGTGACCCTGTGGCATTGCACAAAAGATGAGTGGGACTGCCCTTTCTTTCAGTGCCCAGCCATGATTCAGTAAGACTGTGGCTTTATATCTCTGAGCTTTGGTGGGAATTTCTGTTTAAAGAATCCCACTTCAGCATAAACATAGAATCATCTAACACTACCCTTCAGGAAACTGCATGTGTGCCACCTAACTCCAAAAACGGGATGGGGTTGTTGTTTCACACTTCTTATTGGTTGGCTATGCATCCCCCTGCATAGCATGCTTATTTGTGTCTATCCCTACCAAACTGCACATAGATGTCTCAAGGTAAGGAGATCTCAGATTGCATGATTATTCTTTTTGAATTCCATCTGTGAGATTTTTTTTTTTTTAAGATTTTGGAATTGGTTTTAGCTGCCTTTTTTTTTCTCTGAATCATTGGGGTCCACTTGCATCATGGTTTACTTTGCAACTATGAGGGCTAGAAACTTAATTTTTAAAAATTTTGATCCTGAAATTCTTATGGAAACAATTTCTAGGAGCTGGATGTTAGTAAAACATCAGATATCATAAGATTTGGAAACAATACACAGCAGCAAATATCAAAATAAAATAAAACAAGCTGAATATTTTTCTAGCACTTCTGAAAAGCAGGTTCTATGTTATTGAAAAAATACTACTGTTACTTCCTGTAAAGGGGTGAATCTGTGAGCAAATATGAGCATCTTGTGGCTTTTCCTAACAGTGCAGACATTAGGATTAGATTCTTTTTGAACTAGCTGCTCTGAATTCATACACAATTAATCTGTGCTACTGGAACAAAATACCTTGAAGTGGTGGACTCTGCATGTCTTAGCTTGTGTGTGTACATACATTTGCAAGTGCATATGCACAAACAGAGCGAGGCCTGATTCTCCCATTTTACACTGGTATGAATTCAGCTAATTCATCTGGAATTACACTGATATAAAGCTAAATGACAGAAGAATCTTGCACGGGATTTTTTTATTGCAGAAAGTATGAGCTTGAGCTCTAATAGTTTTTTGAGAGTTAAATAAAATATACTAAAGCTAGTGCAAAATTAATGTAAAAAACAGGATCTCTCCTATGTATTTAGGATGTCCCTGTCATTACAGTAGGTAATGTGGCAGGTATCCATATGTGCTTTTATTCTTTTCATTTTTAAAAATGGACAGTCAAGGGCATGAGCCATTATCTGGGCCAGAGATGACCTGAGCAGGGTGTGGGGCCCAGGGCAAATCATCCTGTGTGGGGCTCTGCCCGTGCATGTGAGGAAGCTGGTGATGGATTCGGCAGTGAGCGGGGTGGGGACGCCGAGCGGCCGGATGCAAAGCTGGCGGCAGCGCAGAGTCGCCGCGACCACTGTGCCCAGCTCTGTGGGGCACCCCAAAGTACAGGGCCCAGGGCAGTCCCCTCTCCCAGGGATGGTTCTGATCTGGGCAGAAGATTCACGTGCTTTTGCCGTCTTGATTTGATTGGGATTTAGTATTGGATGCCTGTCTTATTCCAAATATTTTATTTAGATTTTACCTTCATAACTATTGATGGCTGTGACTAAAACCCTGGGATGTCAGGGGGCTCCTAAAAATACTCCCTGAGGTTGTGTAAACTTATTGGTTACCCACTCTGCTGAATGGGTATTCCCAGGTTGTTAATTTGCCCAGAAATCATGATTTGGCACAGGCACTTTGTTTTATACCATTTGTTCTTCCTTATGATAAACCCTTATGTTTTTCTGTTATTTGACCAAAGTGATCAAATGCAAATCCTTGTCCTATGTCCCAAATACTACTAGGTCTTATAAATATTCCTGTGAAAATCTTCCAAGGTCAGCCTCCCCTCAGTCACAGTTAGCTCCCTCTGCTGGGGACCTCGCTTTGCCCTCACTCACTAGCTATAGCATAAATTACAAATTTGTTATTATTTTCCATGTAAATAATATAATTATTTGAGGGCTGTCTTAAATTTTTCCCCACGACCACCATAGCAGGCAAAGCAATGGCAGTGGGGAAAGTGGTGGGGAAATCAAGTGGCCTGACCCCACCTTGCCCTCTGTCACTTGTCCCACCCACCACTTGCTCTGCCCCTGCTGTCTGTGCCCCATGCCTGTGTGCCCCAACACATGCCCCCCAACTCACCGCCATTTGTTATCCTCCAGTTTTGTTATGGCTCTGACCCCATGCCAGCTCTGAGTGCAAAGCATGTGATAGCTACAGTCTCAGCCTGACTTGTAGTAGGTGTTGCAGTGGTAGCAGCTCCAGCCTGGCTCTGGAGCCAGAGCCTGGGCCACAGCTGTTACCACTGCCATTGCTGCTACTGGGCCAGGCTGGGGCAACCATATGCTGTGCGCCCCAGGCTGGAGCAGGACCAGAACTGGAGCCTGAGGGTAGGTGTCTAGGAGTAGGGAAAAAGGCCAGGATGGCAGAAGTGGTGAGGGGGGAGGTAGACATTGACCCTGATTCCAGGCCAGAGTCAGAGCCCCAGCAGCCACCAACCATCCCCCTGCCACGTTGTACTTGAATCCATGATAAGGAGCCTTTTTTCCATGTCAGATGGGGAAGAATACCTTGTCTTGAATCTGAGTAAATATAGTACATCCATAATCTAATAGTCCTTTTCTCAGAAATTTAGCCCCAGTATGGCTGGATTGCAGATGGTCACTATAAGCAAGTAGAGGTATATATGATTTTGGTAGAGGTGCAGGTGAATGAACCCCAGATGTTTATAACCCATGTTATTTGCTCCAGTGATGCTGTGCTTTGTATTGATGAGAGGGCACAGATGATGTATGGGCCCATTGCAAGATCTTGTGCCTCAGTGAGAATAGGAGTTAGGCCTGTTGCTTGAGAGATGCCGTTTGCCTCTCTGCTTTCTACATTGACAAATGAGACAGTCCCTGTGTGAAAGAATGAGGGGACACTGGTCTTTCATCACTTCCAGAAAGATACAAAAACCTGTGACAGAACACTTTTTTACTTTCCATCATTGTCTTCAGAGTAGATGCTCTTACACAGCAAAACATTAAAAGCTGACTTGACCGCATAATTATAGAACAAGAAATCGTCCACAGGCTGGGTTGTGTTAAGCTATGGATTTCTCTCCCATTACCTGGATTAGCTTTTGTCCATATTGGCTTATTACTTGTTTTCCTCTCTTTTTCCCCACCTCCACCCCTCCCATTAGTCCTTTCCTTCCTCCTTTTCCTATCTTTTGTATTCGAATCACTGTATTTGATAGATTTACCTGTCTGTGTCCTGATGAAGTGAGCTTTTGCTTAAGAAAGTGTTGCATCTCTGATTCAGTTAGTGTATAACAATGGTGCTTTTTGGCTGGTAGGCTAGATGGGCAGTGTCTGTTCTGTCTGTGGGTAGATCCAGCTGATGGTCTCAATCCAGTGCACTGGGTGGTCACAAATAGGACCCCCATCTGGCTGTATGGGAGTGGGGGCAGCCTGGCCTCATGGGGGCGGGAAGGATGGTCCTGTCCTGGCCCTGATCAAGCTGTGGCAGGAAGTGGTGTGGCCTGACCCAGATCCAGCTGCAGGGGAGAGGGGGCATAGCTTAACCCCACCCAGCTTTGCTGAGAGAAGGGGGCATGGCTTGACCCCAGTTTTGCTGTGAGGAGGGATGGGGGCATGGTCTGACCCCAGTCTGACAGTCGAGGGAAGGGGATATGGCTGTCTCCAACCCACTGTGCAGCGCTTGGGGTTTGGGAATTTGGCAGTGTGGGAGGGCCACTGCTCCCCTGCTGCCAAATTTCCTGACCCATGGGAAGCCCTGTGAGATGGATACCATTGCTCTGGAGGTCTCATTTAACCTGTGGGCTGGAGGTTGAGCACCCTTGGTTTATAAGGTACAGCTCTACCCTGCCTTCTGCTTGACTGTAGACTAATATGGCTAACTACCTCTCTCTAATATGGATCAAATCACTATTTGGTGAAGGACTTTTTTTTTTTTTAAAGTAGCACATGAACTGAGCACTAAACTTGGATCTTAGATCTTAACCCACTTGTTCTGCTTGGTAGCCCAGATCAGATTCAGCCAGTAGTTAAATCATTTTTATAGTTTACCTATTGATGTTTTTATAGAGATTTCATTATGCTTTAAAGGTACTTTATTTTCAGGTCCATAAGTACTTGCACACCATAATATATGTGGCCGGTAACATAGTTATATTTTGATGGATATCTCCAAGTCCTTTTTGAACAAATCAGAAAGCCTTCCTACGGTTTATATTTGAGGGTTGCAGTGCAGTTTTGGTCCTTAACACGTTGTGATCTAGGATTTGTGGAACATTTTGGTCAGATAAACAAGGGTAGAGGTTATACCTGGGGAGCTGGAAAAACACATATACCACAGTGGTTTTATTGGCCTTACTGTTCCTTTTGGGCCCACATCCTGAGCTGTCCCATGATTGTTCTGTATGTTCAAAAATAGAAAATAACTGTGGCATACAGAGATGAATTGTCTAAGATACTGGCTTGGTTTTGTTAAGATTTTGGAGAAAGTAGTAGCTGAAATGGGTATGCAATACCAGAAACTTTGTACTTTGTCTATCTTGTGGAAAGAAGACAGGAAGATAGAGGAGAGGAGTGTTAAGCCAAGAATTTATTTTGCGTATACCTCAGAGGTGGGCCTAGCTATTCCTGTTAATCTAAATGGTGCTCTGTAAGGGAAAGAATTGACACAACAGCCCTTGACCTCAAGAGCTAACAAGGATCGAATAAAAGCATGATATGATGGTTCACACAAGGGTAGGCTAGAGAGATAATTGAGAGAACGAACATGGGAAGGAATAATGGAAGGGAATTATAATAATTTGATAGGTATAGAAAGTAGAATGAAACTGAGTGGCAGATAGAGGGCATCAAGTACAGAATATTTTTACCTAGAATTAATTGGCTGCCAGTTGGACTTACATGAGGGTAAGGAATAATGATAGCCTTGGACAAAAGTCTATACTGGGAGCATTTGGGGTTGGGGCATTTTAGTGAAGAAAAGACCATAGGCTCTAGTAGGAGATGCATTGTAAATACTGATTTATTGCAGGAACAGAGATCTCCAAAAATCTTGCAGTGTGGGCTGCATTCTTCAAATTGAAGGAGTAGAAAGAATAGTTTAAGTGAGACCCCATAGCCATAGTGGGGAAATCTCCAAGCAGAATGGACTGAGTCTACCAATATTCAACAAATCACAGACTGCATCATGTTTTCCCTGAGTCATCCATCTACCTTTTACCACCTATGAAAATAGAAGGGTAATGCATATTCTAGCAGAGCAGTTTTTGCAGTTTTTTTTAATGCCAAAGCAACCTCTTGTTTTTGTGAGAGGAAAAAAGAAATAAAACATCAGCGCTAAATGAAGTAATCGCTTTCTAAATATTGTTCCTCAACAGAAAGAACCACAGGGAATCCAAAACAGCAAACTTGCAATTGTCTAAGGATATTTTTCTTGAATCTTATTTACAGCAGTAGTTAATATAGGAATCCTGGGTCTGTTATCTTTTCCTTTCATTTTCCAAGCAAGCATGATCAGAGGTAGGGCAGAAGCACCAAGAGTGACAGATGGCTGCTTAGTTTTCCTAATCCTATATATGAAGGTCTAGCACTCATAATAAGCACAGTCTCTGAGATTTTTTTTATGCCTCCCTCTTCTTTTTTTGGAGTTCCTTGCCTCTTGAATTCTATTCTGGAATTTAAGTATCTGTTTTATAGTAGGTACAGTATTGAAAATGCAAAATTTTAAACATGGTCTTTAAGAAAACATAGCCTATAATTTTATTCATGACCAGGTTGTAAATCTTGGAGGAAATATTTAAAAATATACTTTTCTCCTCTTGCTCTTTAGTAGAACTTAAA
Organism: Crocodylus porosus; assembly: GCF_001723895.1. Taxonomy (NCBI): domain Eukaryota; kingdom Metazoa; phylum Chordata; order Crocodylia; family Crocodylidae; genus Crocodylus; species Crocodylus porosus. The sequence goes on along the minus strand of NW_017728931.1, from coordinate 92,916,310 downwards.
TTCTTTTTAAATACTGTGTAAGGGAACATGTATTGTATAAAGCTTCTCTTCCCTCAGAAGCACTCTATGCATCATACTTTGCTTGTCAGAACGTTTTCTCTGATATTTAGAAAGCAGGATTTGTAACTGTTGGTATGATTCACTCTTGAGAAAATTAAGGCTTGGATTTACACCCAGTTAGTATAATTTTGAATAACGCTTCAGTGTCAGGAGACTAAGGACTATATTGTCAAGAAGATGAAGTATCCTGCAGCTGGCTTTAAAAAAAAAACAGCATCACTATACAGATTGAAGGACTAGAGCAGCCAACTTCTCTTCACTCATTTGATCATCAGTGTGAATCAATGATACAACCTATTGTAAATCTAATCATGCATTAGATTATTTACAAGTATAAAATTTGGCTGAAGAAATAAGTGAGTGCAGTTGTTGAATTTTATGAAGTTTTGAAGCAAAAGAGCTTTATGCATGCCTCTAGCTAATTAGCTTTTAATGATATTTTAGCCTCAAATTATTGGAGATTTATGATGCATACAAGAAACAGAGAAGTAATTTAAGATGAAATAATTATTGAATAATTTAATATTGTAAACTATAGCTGCTGAAGAATTTTCAGCCTGCAACAGAACTGGTAGACTTATTTATTTGGATTTATGCATATGTTAGAAAAAGGTATTGATTTTTATGCCTTTGGTATCATAAGTGCCATAGTGGGTTAGACATTAGACCAATGGCCATCTGGCCTGTCTCTGACAGTCTTTGTAGAAGTTCATGCTGCACTGAACCAGCTATCTCTTAAATGATCTATCCCTTATTAATTTCTGTCCCTGGCATCCACCATTTATTGGGTTAGAGATGCCAGAGGAAATATCTTCAACGCTTCTGTTCAGCAACTATTAATAGATCTATCATCCATGAATTTGTCTGAACCTGGCTATGCTACTTGTCTCTACTACCACCGTCTATGGCAATGAATTCCATAAGCTTACTCCATATTCCAAAAAAAGTACTTTCTCTTGTTAGCTTTAAATATGTCACCTGCTAACTTCAGCAGGTGCCCCCCAGTTCTAATATTCTGGGACTTGGTTCACACTGTACATGATTTTATAGACCTCTATTATATCCTACCTCGGCCTTCTCCTTTCCAAACTGAAGAAGGCTTTTTAATTTCTACTGGTCTGGCAAATGCTCCAGGCTCCTGATCATTGTGGTTGCCCTTCTTTATACCTCGAATACATGTTTTACATTTGTAAAAATTAAATCTGAATTTGGCCTTAGTTCACATTTTCTGTCAGGATTTCATTTTAAGTTTGATGGAACTTCATTGTAACATTTAATTTATACAGCAATAATGTTGTATTATCGTAGGTGTATTCTACTTTGAACAATGAACATCAGGCTCAGAACAGATGTTGCAATTGTCCTGGGAAAAGTTGTGATTATGTTTGTCCTGGAACAGAAAAGTCCTGGGGCTGGTGTATACAAGCTTCATCCTTCTAGCCAGGGTTTAGAGAATACATTGCGATGTTTTTGCTCTTGAGTCAGTGATACAATGCTAAGACAGATCTCCAGATGTGCTTTGTCCCTGGACAAACCATTAGCCCAATGTTACATGAGTACATGGGGAATTCTGTTCCCCTGAGATAACTATACAGCTATAGTGCAGCCTTTTGAGCATGTTCAGTAAGGAAGTATGTTGCAAACATAGCTATGGTAAATCCCAAACTATGTGCAAGTGCTAGAGTGGCAGCTACAGGGTTGCACTTAGGTATGTGAAGAGGAAATAAGATTTTGGCCCAGACTGTTTCAAATTAGTAACTAGGTTCTTGTAGCCAAAGATCATTAGCTTGATTTTTTGCTTTCAGGGATAGAATTGATCAGTACAGAAGTAAATGACAAATTTTTGAATCATAGTTTCAGTTTCATAGTTAGTAGGGCTGGAAGGGACCCGAGCAGATCATCAAGTCCAGCCCCCTGCCATGGCAGGAAAGAGTACTGGGGTCAAATGACCCCAGCAAGGTGATTATCAAGCCTTGTCTTAGACCCCCAGGGTAGGAGCCAGCACCACTTTGCTTCGAAGATGGTTCCAGATGCTAGCCACACTGACTGTGAAGTAGCGCCTCCTAATATCTAATCTAAACTTACCCTCCGCCAGCTTGTGACCGTTATTTCTTGTCACTCCTGGTAGTGCTTCGGGGAACAGGGAGTCCCCCAATATCTGCTGGTCCCCTCTGACTAGTTTATAACAGGCCACAAGATCCCCCCTCAGCCTTCTCTTGTGGAGGCTGAATAGGTTCAGGTCCCATAGCCTCTCCTCGTTGGACCTGCCCTGCTGCCCTGTGATCGTGCGAGTGGCCCTTCTCTGGACCCTCTCCATGTTGTCCACATCCCTCTTGAAGTGCAGCACCCAGAACTGGATGCAGTACTCTAGCTGCGGCCTGACCAGTGCCGCATAGAGAGGGAGGATCACCTCCCTGGACCTGCTCAAGATGCGTCTGTGGATGCATGACAGGGTATGGTTGGCCTTCCTGACTGCATCTGCACTCTGCCGGCCCATGTTCATCTTGGCATCAGTGATGATTCCAAGATCCTTTTCTGCCTCTGCACTGATGAGAAGGGAGTTCCCAGCCTGTAGGTATGGTGCCGGTTGTTCCTCCCCAGATGCATCACCTTGCAGTTGTCAGTGTTGAATCCCATCCCATCCCATATTCTTGTCCGCCCACCCCTGTAGCCTGTCTAGGTCCGATTGTAGCCTATTCCTTCCTTCTAGCGTGCCCACATCCCCCTACATCTTAGTGTTGTTACCAAATTTGAACAGGGTGCTTTTTACCCCCTTGTCCACGTCACTGATGAAGATGTTGAACAGTGCGGGCCCAAGGACTGAGCCCTGCGGAACCCCACTGCTCATATCCCTCCAGGTTGAAAATGACCCATCCACCACCACTCTCTGGGTGCGGCCCTCCAGCCAGTTGCCGACCCATTTGACTATGTGGGTGTCGACACCACAGCCCCCCAGTTTCTTAATGAGAACAGGGTGAGAGACCGTGTCGATGGCCTTCCAAAAGTCCAGAAAGACTATGTCCGCTGCTACAATTGCATCTAAGGATTTGGTGATCTGGTCATAGAAAGCCACCAGGTTGATCTGACAGGTTCTGCCTCTAATGAACCCATGTTGTTTTCCCCTAAGCATAATCTCCCCTGCTGGCCCCTCGTAGACATGTGCCAGAATAATCCTCTCAAAAAGCTTACCCAGGAGCAAGGTAAGACTAACTAGCCTATAGTTCCCCGGGTCCTCTGTCCTCCTTTTTTTGAAGATGGAAACCACATTGGCCCTCTTCCAGTCCTCTGGCAACCAAACTATAGTGCCACAAGTGCTTGTACAGCCATGCCAGGGGTCCTGCAATGACCTCAGCTAATTCCCTTAGCACTCTGGGATGGAGATCATCCAGACCAGCTGATTTTAAGTACATCCAGTCCCTCCAGAAGTTCCCTGACTAGATCCTCCCTGACCCTTGGCCTAGGTGCGCTTCCCCTGGGGCCTGAGGAGGGCCCGGTGGGGGGGGCTGATCTGGTCCCTGCTCAGGAAAATGGAGGCAAAGAAGTTGTTAAATAGGTTATCTTTGTCATCTGGTATAACGACCAGGGTTCCTAGCATGTCTTGCAGGGGCCCCACATTACCCAGTACCTTCTTTTTGCCCCCTATGTATTTAAAAAAGGACTTCCTGTTGTTCTTGATCTGGGAAGCTAGTCCCAGTTCCATCTCTGCCTTGGCCTTCCTGACTGCCCCCCTG
>NW_017728931.1:92896918-92912419 GCF_001723895.1 Crocodylus porosus | reverse complement strand
CTTGATCTGGGAAGCTAGTCCCAGTTCCATCTCTGCCTTGGCCTTCCTGACTGCCCCCCTGCATCCCTGAGCAACTGCAGTATAATCCTCCCTGGTGATGGCCCCTCACTTCCATTGGGTGTACGCCTCCCTTTTAGCTAAAAGACATTCCTGGATGCTTTTGGTGAGCCATGGGGGCTTTTGTGCCCTCCTGCCCCCTTTGTTCCGTGTTGGGATTACCTCCCTTTGGGCTTGGAGGATTGTCTCCTTAAGGAGCGACCACTCTTCTTGGACACCTGGCTCCCCCCCCCTCCCCTCCGGGACCTCAGTGCTTCCCCAACTATTCTTCTTAGCTCATTGACGTCCGCCCTCCTGAAATCTACTGCTGCTGCCTTGCTGTGGGCCTTTGCCACCTTGCGCTGGATGGTGAATTCCAGCAGGCGATGATCACTGTCACCCAGGTGGTCGAGCACCCGCAGCCCCCTCACCAGGTCGTCACCCGTGGCCAGCACCAGGTCCAATAAGGCGTCTCCCCAGGTGGGGCTGTGCACCTCCTGGGTTAGATGGAGGTCCTGCATTTGGGCTAGGAACCTACGTGAGTGGTCAGACCTGGCTGACTGCTTTTCCCAGCAGATGTCTGGAAAGTTCAGGTGACCCATGATGACCATGTCCTTTGACCTAACTACCTCCGTGACCTGACTTAAGAATTCCTGTCTAGCTTTTCCCGTTGGTTGGGTGGTCTGTAGTAGACCCCCACCCTTAAATCTCTTTCCCCTCAACTGCCTTGTATTCTAACGCAGAGCACTTCCATGTGCCCCTTGTCTGGCTCTGTGCTACCTGGTGAGGACGTGTATTCCTCCTTAATGTAGAGAGCCACACCCCTGGCTTTCCTCCTTTTTCTTGTCCCTCCTATACAGCCCATAGCCCTTCATATTCACCACCCAGTCATGTGTTGGATCCCACCATGTTTCAGTGATTCCCACTATGTCTGGGTTGGTGTCAGCTAGCAGGAGGGTAAGTTCCTCTTGCTTGTTTCCCATATTATGAGCGTTTGTGTAGAGGCATTTGAGGCCTCCTGAGAATGTGTGCACTGGCCCCCCAATCTCAGCATTGCCCTGGCTCCTGTTGCTTACCTATGTATATGTGCCACTTGTCGGTCTAGGCTGGGCTGTACTTGTGGGTGCTGCTTGGTTTTGTGGTCCAAGGCTTCCTCTGCCCTTGTCTTCCCCTTCCTCTGATAAGCCTAGTTTAAAGCCAGCCGGAGGAGATCCACCAACCTATCAGTGTCATGTTAACGTTTTGGAAGTTTGAAGAGGACACTTTTTTTTTTACTTGGCTCATTTTGAAAAAGGTATGTGTAAATCAGGGGTGCTCAACCTTTGCCCCATGGGCCAGAGCTGGCCCCCAGTGCCATGTCATTTGGCCCACAGGATTTCCCACAGATCCGTAGGGAACCTGACAGGTTGTAGCCCTGTGTACTAGATTAGACATTTTAAGGTTGTGTGGGGCCTGATCCTGGTGGGATCCATCTGGTGGTCCCAGTTTGGTGCCCAGGATAGGTATGATGGGGCCTCAACTTGGCTTTATGGGGTGGAAGGGCTGTTGCTTGGCTCCAGTCCAACCAGCTGTTGGAGGGGAGGGAGCATGGCACAGTCCTGCAGAGGGAAGTGGGTGCAGCCCAGCTCCACCCTGCTGTTCAGAACTTGGGGGTTCTGAATTTAGGAGTGCGGGAGGATGACTGTTTTAATTGCCAGTACTTCCCTGCCACAATTTCCTGATCTGTGGAGCCCCCGAAACAGTAGATGCCATGACTTTGCAGGCTACATTTGGCTCATGTGTTGGAGGTTGAGTACCTCTGTTCTAAAGATTTAATCAGCATTAATTAAGAATGTCTATGCTAGGAGTAGCAAAACCTTGACTGAACTGTCTACTTGGTGAGGGGAAAGAGGGGGAGCCCTGGGGAGTTGGGGGTAGAGGGGAAGCCCAGAATGGGACAGAAAGAGCGTGGGGTGGATTCTTACCTTTCAGTCCTCAAGGTCCTGCTAACTTGAGCATGTGACTGCTCCAAACTTGAGCTAGCACTAACACTGATCAACATTTGACCGGATGAAAGTCCAACGTGCAACAAGGCTCCCAGTCTAACTTTCTGTTTTATGACACTAGCGATGTGACTTCTCTGAATTTATTGTTGGAACTAAAACATAAAGCCTTTAGATTACACTCTGTGTGTATTTCTAGATATCATGTTTTAAAAGAACAATTCCAGGAATGTTTTACTGAGTACTTAAACATTATTATTGGAATTTCCCTTTTTACATGATTTTACTTCATTTGCTACAACTGTAGTGTGTTCTACAAATTGTAGAAGTCATTAAATCAAACTATTTAAGATGACATAAAATACCTTTTGTATTCCACCAAATCACTGGATAGCCATGACTTAGAACAATTTTTCCATTGCAAATCAAGGGAAATCTCTTTTTAATAATATATAAAGCTCACATTCTTAGGCTTGTATAGTCATGATATATATATCTTAATCTAAATCTCACATGAGTAGTCTTTGAGAAATGGTTATTTTGAGGGGAGAGAGACATTCAACATTTTTCTCTAGCAAGTTATTTAAAAAAATGGCAGGTGTTTTAAAGTGTTGAGGTGGTTTTGTTGCTGTAGTGGTCTAGGACAGAGGTAGGCAACCCCTGGCATGAGTGCCAATGTGTGGCACGTGAAGGCATTTTGCTTGGCATGTGCACCTTGGGGCTGATGGCAGAAAAGGGGCCAGGGGCTACACTGCCACAACAAGGATCGGGCCCCTTACTGCTTCCCCACCATCTGCCCCTGGCATGTCAGCATCTTCCAAGTCACGGTTGTGGATATTTTTGGCACTCGGGTCAAAAATATTGCCTGGTCTAGGAGATATATGAGAAGCAAGAATTCTAGTGAATGATATCTTTTATTGGACCAGCTGCATGGTTGGGACACTTGAAAGCTTTTGGGTAATACAGTGCCCTTCCTAGGGCCTCTGAGCAAGAGAGGCTTGAGGAAGGGTACTGTGATACCCAAAAGCTTGCCAGTGTCTACTCCAGCCATGCAGTTGGCCTAATAAAGGATACCACTCACAAGAATTCTTGCTTCTCAGATGCTTTAAAGTGGCTCGTGAGCTGTTGTTAGAATTAGTTCTAGAGTGGATGGACTAGTGGGCAGAGGCAAGTATTACAACTGAACACAGTAAATTATAAAACCTTGTCATTTTTATTGCTAGTTTACAATTTAGCACATTTATCAGTGAGCTGCCTACCACTAATGTGATGTGTGTGCCTGCATATATTTCATTTATAAGAGGTGTAAAAATATCCTTGTCTATAGATGCCTTAATTTTAATAATATGGTGACATAAACATAAAGTAGCAGCATTGTTGTCCGAGGAAACTCATGGGTTGGCTATGATTTGACATAAAATCAGTTTGTTTATCATTAAGATAAAAATGGCTTTATGTAGGACAGATAATCTGAAGTTTCAGTACTTGATCTGTAGAACATCCTTTTTCCAAATCCCAAGTAAAGTTTTAATGACATTTCGTTTTTGTTTTCACACTTCATATTTTTAAATTTAAAATCCAAGATGGATAGTCTTTTTGTCTCTAATATCTATTAAAAGAGCTTGTTGAAGCAAGCTTAAAAACAAGATGCTTTCCTCCTAATAGCCATATAACTATTGTCTTGTGTACTTTTCCTGAGGCAGAGCATTTACATGATCAGTCTACTTAGTCCCATGAGCAATGCTGAGGAAAAACTTGATGTGTGTTCATGTAGTAAAAACTATAGGGGCATAATGCCATACTGTAAACAAGATCAATGACATGTTAGTTTCCCACTAAAATGCATGGAAAATGCCATGAGCAATTAAACTCCAAAGAATTTCTAAAAAGCTTCCTGCATTCAGTAGTACAAGTTCTTGACCTTTTGAAGAATTAAATTTCAGGAAGCTTACAGCTGGCACTGAAGGGCAGCTTCATGTGACCCTGTATTGTTGTGGGGCTTTACTCTATGAATGCTTGAAATGTGCCACTCCCTATTTGAGGAACAAGAGAGTGAAACCCTTCCTGTCTTAGGTAACGCTATGCCTGGAAAGATGAAGTATATGATGCTCTTGAAGGCTGTATTTATTTGTTATTAACAAATTTACCGTAATTGCAAAGATGTTAGAAGTTGATGTTTTTTGGCATGGGGCTAGTTAGAACTGATTTTGTTTTCATTATATTTGTAAAGAGTTGACTAATCACAGGAGAACTGTAGGATTGTGAACACAATGGTTGCTATTAAACCTGTTGTTCACCCTGCTGTGTTCTAGCAGAGGAGCAGTAAACAGCAGCTTCTGCTGCAGAAAAGAAGAACTCAGTTGCTGTGGTGATAGCAGTCTGCCAGTACAAAGAAGAGTGCCTTGTGGTATACTTATTCTGCCCCCTTTGACCAACATTCAGACCCTTGTTAATGGACTCTACAGGGGGCATCTCTTGCTAAACCTGGAAAGGGAGATGCTGCAACATATTTATTTCCCAACGGAAAATAATGCAAATCATGAGCCCCTCTCCAATTCCCGAACACACATCTATTATTGAGTAAGTTGAGTAAGTAAATGTAAATTTGGGATTTTCTGTCTTTTTTTTTTTTTATATATATAATTATCATAATAGTACTATGTACTACACACATTAAAACATTGTTTTCTCTGTTTTGTCCATATTTGAAGGATAGATCCGGGTTAAGTTTTGTGACCTAAAAGCTATATTAACACTTTTTAATTTTAATTTTGTTGCCAGTATCATTTTAATGATGGTATGATAGTGTTTGGGAGTGGGACAGATTAGTGAGGCTGGGATCATGGGGCATGGTCATGGGGCAGTCCCTGTATTGCGTGGGAAGGCATGGGGGTGCGTGTGGAGGGAGCTGCCTACGTGCTAGGTCCTGGGAGCCAGCCAGGGATCAGGGGAGGGAGGAGGGGAAAGGGGGTGCATGCAGCAGAGCTCGCCTGGGTGGTTTGGTCCGCGACTGACCCCAGTACTCCACATCGGGCTGAGCCTGGGCCTCCTCTGCCTGCGGCAGCCTGTGTCATACTGTTGTCCATGCCTGCTGGCCTGTCCCCATCCCTGATCCTGGCCAGCTTGCCCAGCTTCCGGTGGGCCTTCTCCCAATGCAGCTGCAGCCTCCTAGGTGCTGCTCTGCTCCCCTTGCCTCCAGCAGCTCCTTCTGCTGCATTGCTCCTGGCTCGGAGGAAGTTTCAGCTGAGTGGCTCGTGCCCAAGTACGCAGGGCTCTGGTTCCAGCTCCTGGCTGCCTTCTACCTACTCCACGCATGCAGTGTAGGCAGCCAAGTGGGTGGAAGGTAGGCAGGAGCTTAAGCCAGAGCCCCACATGCTGGGGCAGAAGCCACCTGGCTGAAGCTTCCTCCTGAACAGGAGTGGCACAGCAGGAGAAGGAACCGCTGGAGGAGGGGGGGAGCAGAGCAGCACCCAGGTGGCTGTAGCAGTACTCGAGAGAGCCTGCTGGAAGCTGTGTGTGCTGGTTGGGGCCAGGGCAGTGGGAACAGGCTGGAGTACTGCACAAGCTATTCCGGGCGTGGTCTTGGCCCCATGCAGAGTGCTGGGGGGAGGGTGGGGACAGGGATGGGGAGTCGCAGCCATGGGAGAAATGGAATCAGTTGGTGGGTACCCCTACGGGCTGGATCTAATCAGTTGGTGGCCAGATGTGGCCCACCCCTGCTGTAAAGGCAGACCCCCGTGGATCATATGGATTCTCCTGGGTGTGCTCCTGCTGTTGTTATGGAAAAGGGCTGAATTATTAATTATTATGAATTTCCATTCAAGAGGAAGTTGATCTCCAATGAATTCAGAAATTAGTGCCACATTTAATGCAATAACCCATGTGGCAGAGAGCAGAAAGGGAGGCTAATTGACTTCTGGTTTTGGTACATCTTCTAGTTGACATACGTTGTAGAAATGTGACTTGATTAAATGTTTATGTCGCTCTTGAAGCCTACCAGAGTCCAAACCTAGACATCTTTCAGAAGTGCTGCAAAATTACCTATTTGGAACAAATGAAGCTAGGCTAGGATATTATTTAGTGGGCTTCTGTTTTATATTTTCTCTTGTTTTTATAAGCATTTTTCCTGTTTTATAAATTATTCTGTTCTATTGTAAGTGACCTTGAATCTCTGTTGGGAAGAGTGGCATATAAATCAAATAAATAAATGCATAAAATACATAATATGTATACATAAGACATCATCTGATTTAATAATGCTGATGCTCCTTTAATTTGCTGGTCTAATTTCAGTTCTGCAATGTCAGTTCAGATCTCTCATGCTTACTCTGCAGTATGTAGGAGAAACCAGGCAGTGTGTGTGTGTGTGTGTGTGTGTTTGTGTATATTTTCTATATGTGTACTTTAAAATCAGTAGGACTATTGAAGTTCAACACTTCTAATGTAACCAAAGATTTTTAGTTCTTTTCTATAATAGTCTCATTTGAGGGATGTTACAATATCTGACACTCATTTCAGGTATCTTACAATCCTGAAGATTAAGGTCCTTCATCAAGAAGCTCTTAATGAGCCGTCCCTAGCTCTGGTAATTCAGGTTTTCAGTCAGAGTCTGGAGAATGTTGAGTATTTCCCATACCTTGGAAGCTGTCTATAACAGAAGGCTGACAGACTAAGAAAGCTGACATTGCTTCAAATGTACAAGTGCAGCCTTTGGATGCCTGAGGAAATGGGTATTTGAAGATTGCAATATCAGATTCAAAACCAAGCTCATGGTTTATCAAGTAGTTGTGATCCCTGTCTTACTCTATGGAGCTGAGATGTGGACAACATACAGGCAACATCTCAAGTTGCTGGAAAAGTACCATCAGTTCTGCCTGTGGAAGATCCTTCAAGTCCAGTGGGAAAACTGACGCACCAATGTTAGCATTGTCTCTCGGGCAAACACCACGAGCATTGAGGTGATTATCATCCGACATCAACTTTGCTGGGCCAGCCATGCCATCTGGATGTCTGACTCCAGACTCCAGAAGCAAGTTGTATTCGCCTAGCTCAGTCAAAGTGTACATTCAAGAGGAAGGTAGAGAAAGAGCTTCAAGAACATCCTGAAGGTCAACTTGGAAAAAAATGCAACATGGACATCAACTCATGGGAGCCTATTGCCCAGGACTGCCCCAAATGGAGGAAGGTTTGCTCCAAGGATCTTAGTACTTTGAAACCTCACAACAACAACAGGAGACAAAAGTGGGAGCGGCAGAAAAATGTGTCAGACTGAACCAAGAATCCAGAACTACCTACCCTACACGGAAACAGTATCTGTGTTGTAATAGAACCTTGATCCCAGATTGGTTTTGTCAGCCAACTTCGGACCCACAGATAAGGCAATTGTAATAGACAGTCATCCTAGTGTGTGAGGAGTTGCCCATGATGATGAATACCTGAGGTCTGATATACATGAGATCTGCATAAATTAGTCTTACTATGGGTTTATATGAAATTTTGATGCGCCTTCCTAGAACAAACATTTTTTATTAGATTTAGAATATATAATATGATATATTTAACCACATTCATCACTCTTTATCATTGCTTGGTGAATTTGAGTATGTGCTTTGTCCATTATTTTATAACTCTGTCTCTGGTTTAAAAAGTTGCTCATTTTTCTTTTCATTTTTCTACAAAGCAAATTATTAGTAATTTCTTATTGCTATAGTATATGTTCTCTGCTACATTTTGATTTCAAGAAATAATGGTGTTCTTCTTTGGCCATATGCAGGGAGTGAACTTTGGATTTTAATTTTTAAAGTTCAGACTTTAAAAATATCCCAGTATAAGGTAATGCAGGTTAACATACAGGGACCTTCAGCTTTGTTAAACCTTTATATGTGATCACACCTTCAGAGAGGTACAATGATTCACTTTAGTTTTTGAATTGGCTAGATGAGCTTGCAGTTTGTCATTATGCCTTTCGTAAGGACAATGTGGATGTGACTCAGGTCTGTCATTAGAGGCTGGGTTTCTGTTGGTAGTCTGACCTTGTATGACCTATCCTGTAGTTACTGTATAATGGATGAATGATTGTCTGTCCCAAAGGGAGGTCTAAAGCCTTGTGTAATAATGGTTGTGATGCACACAGGAATATTATGAAAGGTCAGTAGGCAAGCTTAGGTTAGAACTGCTTCTCTGGGGTTTTGGTTTTTAGATGCATTCAGCTTCTGTAGTCTACTTTAAAGTATTGTAAGGGAGTCTTTCTCACTATCTATACATGCAATAATGTCTGATAAAGTCTGAAAAATGTATGACTGTCTCATGTAAGATATCAGGTATCCAGGTTGTAGCTGTATTGGTCTAGAACAAAAAGCAATCGGGGCTCGTGGACAGAGGTGATATCTTTTATTAGACCAACAAGATTTTTGCAAAAAAAATTTCTTTAATTGCAAGCTTTTGGGCACAAACACACTTCATCAGTCATTGGAGAAAAGATGGTAAAAGTTCTCCTGGGTAGAAATGAAAGTTCATATTTCATAGGATTTATAGAGGGATCAGTAGATGGAAAAACCCTCTGGGCAGCAGTTCTTAGTTGGTGAGGAGTTTTAGTTCTTCTGTGAGGCTGTGATGAAGCAAATTACCTTAGATAAAGGCAGGAGCAGGATCTAAGGTTTCAGGTGGTCCATGTTGTTTTCTGCTTGGGAAAATGAAAATTTCCCAAGCAGGAAACATGAAGATTTCATTTTAAAAAATTGGCTAAAGTTCAATATCTTCCATGTGTTGGGTATCCAGGCTGAAGCTGTACTGGTCTAGAGGAAAAAGCAATTGTGGCTCGTGGGCAGAAGTGATATCCTTTATTAGACCAACAGCACCTGGCAGGTCTAGCAAGAGGAAATTATTTCATAATTTCCTTCTTTGTCTACCTGCTGAACCAGGGAAAGAATATTTTTTTTTTTTTTAGAAGATGTAATTGTGGTTTGGCATAGGTGAAATTATACTGCTAAGCATATTAGATGATAGAGGTGAGGCTCTGCCCACTCCTTGGCCCTTCCTGTTCACTTCCCAGTTAAACATGAAGCTGGGGGGGTGGGGTAGCTATGTGGAATCTCCTTACACTGGTGCCCTGGTCGCTACAGTGGGCAGAGGAGATTTTGCAAATCTTTTAATTTATAGTGCAAGGGCTTTGTTACATATTACCCTTACAGTATACTAGTGGAACTTTAAAATATGAGCATCCACATGTTAACAAGGAAAAAATGGTGCTAAGCACTCGCTGAGCATCTCAAATTTATGCCAGTTTGGGTGAGGGTTAAGTACGAGTCATGCTACTCAACTCACGTTGCAGTAATGACAGTCTGCTCCCATAGAGTTGATGCGAGCAGTTTTAGTCCTCCAGCAGCCCAATACGCACTGCTCTCAGCCCTGCTCCCCCGTTTCTGCTCTGTGGCTAATCAACTCACCCTCCTGAGCTCTGCTGGCTCATAGGGTGGTACTCCCTGAGAGCAGGAGGGGCCCTGCCAGTACTGGGAGGAGGGTTGTGGTGGTGGGAGAATGGAGCCAGGAGACGGAGGAATATGGAAGTTGTGCTTTCTTCCCACATTCCTGTCTTAGGGTGGGAAGTGGCAGGAGAGGGCTGCGCTATGGCTTCCTCTGCTGAGCCCTGCAAACCTGATCTCCTAGGCTGCCTCAGAGGTCTCCACCTTTCAGAGCCAGGTAAAAGTTGGTAAAACATTTAATTAACTGTGGCTACTTGAGATTTAATTAAAATTCCCCCCCAGGCACTGCTGGTTTTCCCCCTGGCCAGGTGGCTTGATAGGGGCTGTGGATTTCCTTCTCACTTCCCCTGTTTCTGTTCTGGCATTGGGGGGGGGTGGGGGAGGTGAAAAACTGTGCTGTGGAGAGGCTAGCAGCCAGAGGACTGGGCTGTCAGGTAGGAATATAGCACTTTGGGGAGTGGGGAAGCCTGTGTACACTGGCCCCATGAGCCTATCACACTAAACCCTGGCAGCTCCATGCTCTGGTTTCCCCTACCAGTATGAAGCCCTGGGGTTTAGTGCAAGTGGGAGTATGGAGCAACAGGGAAGCATGCTCCCCCAGGGCTCCGTGCAATCCATCATGCTAAAACCTGTCAGCTGAGCTGCCTTAGCGCGTTAGAAGCGTGAACCTGTGGGGAGCGGGGAAGCTCCCTGCAGCTTCATGCTGCTGTGGTATACCCTGGTGGCTCCTTGCTTTGGTTTCCAGTCTCCACAACACAGACCTCTCCAACCCCCCTCCAAATGGGGGGAGGTGAGATGGGAAGCCACAACTAGGGTGACCACCCATCCCTAATTGCGTGAGACATCAAGTACTGGTCCCAAAATGGGAACATCAAGTACTAGTCCCAGGCTGCATGGCTCTAGGACAGCATTTGTCCTGGATTCACAGTATCATGCAGGGATCTGGTTTTACATTTACTGTAGAAAAACACAGAAAACAGTGGATTTCCCCTTGCAGGATGGCAGAGTTACAGCCTGCAAAGGGCTGTGGGAAGTGGGACTTGGCAGGCACCACACGCACATGGCCAGGAATATAGCCCCAGCAGCAGTGGAGAGCAGCTCCCTTAGATGCTATTGGGGGTGGGAAGAAGATTGAGGCCCCCATAGTGAGGTAGGGAGTGGGGCAGGGTTGGTGGCTGCGGTTGGGGGTGTTGCCCAGCTGAGGCGGTGCATAGGGCCCCGGGCAGGAATATGTGGCCGTAGGGCCTGGTTGGGGAGTAGGATGGAGTTATGGGTGGCTTCTCTGGACAGGACAGCTCTCCCCTACTGCCCGTGCTCCTGAGACTTGTGCACAGGGTGGGGAAGGATGTGAGCTCAGGGCTCCTGTCCTGTTGTTTTGCCCCTGGAAGCATCACGCCAGCCGCGTGGCCATGGCGAGGCACCCCCTGCCCACCCAGCAGCAGCAGTGGCAGCATAGAATTGTGCCCCTTGCTGCTGCGGGGTGGGCAGAGGGAGCCTTCCCATGGTGGTGCAGCTGGCACGTGGCTCCTGGGGGCAGGACAGCAGAGCGGGGAGTGCCATAAACCCCATGCTTCTCTGGCCCTTTTCCCCTTTCCCTTCCCCCTATCCCTCTCCATGCAGAATAGGGATAGAGCCCAGGCATCCTGGCTCCTAGCCAAGCCCTGTTTTTGGTCCTCTAGTGGCAAGTCAGAGTTGTGCAGTTTAGAGAGGGTATTAAACTGTTCAGTGCATATTTTAACTTTAATATTGTGTAATATTCCACAGTTTTAGTATGCCCTAAGTATAACATGCAACAACATCCCAAGACAAGCCATAATCTGGTCCTAAGCGATATTTAAGTTGGGTTTCTCAGGGCAGAGGAAAAGCATGTTAAGTATGTTATCTGTCCTCTTTTACTTCCAGGCCAAAATTCATATATCTGTTTTTCTGGAAGCTGGGTTTGCACTGCTGAGGCAGGGAGAAGGTTCACTAGCCCTACGGGGATGGAACTGACAGTCTGACAGCTCTAAAGAAACGTTGAAGGAAGAGGCACTCTTTTCTCTTTCCACAGGGGTTCACAAGAAAAATCTGATGCCTTTTTTTTTTTGCAATTGTAAGTGCAACATTCTGGGTTTTTACACTTCTGTTTCCTAAAGTTCCGTGAAACTTGTGCCACACAGTCTGCATTATTGTTTATTCAGCCAGTTCTGAGGACTCAAACAAACAATTTCCTATAGATAATATCAGTCTAATTCCACTTTGAAATAAGAGAGACTGGATAGTAATAAGCCCTTGTGACTACAGTGTTTTTGCTTAGAATAATGTAAATAATGTGCTTTAACTCAATGGGCAGAGAGCCTTTTTCTGTTGCCACAGGTCTTTGTTTTCTTTCCTGACAGACTGCATATCCTTTTATTCAAGTGATTAGTAGAAGTACCACAGCTGACAGTTTGAAATGCCAAAATCATGTCTGGCTGATTTAATTCTCTTTATTGCCCACAGGAAGCCTCTACATAAGCATATTGGACTGTTTGTTACAGTCTCTGAGTTTTAATGTAGATAGTCATTTGGTACTGTATATAGATCTAGAAATCAGTATGTTGACCATAATCAGAAATATCAAAAAACTGAATATCTTTATTTCATAGCTCTTATTAGCCATTTAGCAAAGAGAAAAATTTTAGCAAAACATATAAAGAGGGAAGTAGGCTACTCTATTGTTATTGACATTTTTAATAATAATAATAATTTATATAATTATTTTGTAGAAGCAGATGCCAGTTGAGTTGATCCTTTTATCTATAGCCTCTCAGTGAATAAATAAGGGTGCTTTAAACTTTTAGTGTTACATGTGTAAACTTCGCTGTTTAAAAATCATCCTAATCAGGCTTTTCTCTTTTGGTGGGTATTGTCTTTTTGATGTTAGAAGTGTAAATTCTCTCCTTCAAGAAGAAAAATGTGATGGAACAAAGGCTAGTTTTCCAAAACCATCTTTATAGCCTGAAGATATAGTATATTAAATAATGTTTATTTTAAAATGTTAATGTTCTCATTTAATATAGTAGATTCAAGATTGTTTTAAATATTTAAATAGATGAGTACTAGGACCATATATTATTAGTTAACTGTAGCTTACTCAGGGACTTGGCAATGTTTGTCACTGGACAAACACATTTTATATTCAAACCATGCTACAGAAAGCAAAATTAATAATATTTTGTTTAATGAGGAATTAAAAACCTCAAGTTTGATTTTTCAGCCACAGCTACTTAAGTACTGCTTAGGTCTCTAAACAACTTTAAATATTATTGTCCTGGATTGGGGAGCTTTGCAAGTCATACCTACTTGAGTTGTTAGCCCTTATAGAAACAAGAAACAGGTATGTGTTTAATTTATCTTTGAGCTTACTGAAGAAATATCTAAGTTTATTTCCTGTCTTGGTCTGATTTGATCGGCATTAATAGACCTGCAGTTCTGCTTTTAATTTTCTAACTTGGACTTGAAAATAAGTGACCACAACTTTGATTCTGGCCAGAAACACAACAGGCAGTTTCTATACCCTTAGCAGCAAGATGGATAGGATGGCAAAGGCAGTGGCTGGGTGCATGGCCACCATTCTTACACCCCCTCTAAATTGGGGCCAAGGGCTAATGCCTCGGTTGCCCACTGCTAGTTAGAATACTAATTCTGGCACTGCGTTATCTCTTTAATATCAAAATAGTCCAAGGAGCCACACAACAGGTACTTTAATTTATTTCTAGATTTGTTGTTGTTTTTACAAATAATTAAAAAAAAAATCCTATATTTGAAGAATATTAATATATTTGTGTATCTTTTTCTTGCTTTGCTTTGACAGTAATTTGTGTGTGGCTGGTTAAATTAGCCTGTTGCATGTATGGTGCACGGGAAAATGGAAGAAAATGCTTTAAAGAAAATTTAACTATTAAAACCATACTAACTGGCACATGGGCTCAGTAGAAGGTACGGTGTCTGAAATAACATTTTAACCAGTAGCATCTTAGTTAAACTAGGGTGGGACTTTACTACAGGCTCTGACTGGGTTGGAGGGCAGAAAAATATCAGCTGCTGTCTCAGTCACACAATCACACTAATGGCATGGTGAGAGTTGGAAGTTTCTTTAACCTTGGGAGTCAGGTGCTTTGTTGTGCCTCTGTATTTTTAACTGATTAGTAGGGGCCTACCAAATTCTCAGCGGAAGTGTGCTGTGCGGCTGCAACTTTAATCTTGCAGACCCTGTGTTTCCCCCCCTTCTCCCTTCCTTATTGGCAGGGAGGTGAAAGCCACAGTTTTAAATATGTCACTGTTTTTTGCCTCCTGGCTGGTCAGCAGCAAGCAGCAGAGCCACCAGGGGCCCTTCAGCCAATGAGCATTGGGGGGGGGAATATATGGGGGAGCCTACAAGATTAAAGGAGTTGCTGCACAGCCAATTTCCATCCTGAATTTGGTAGGTCCCTACTGATCAGATATCAAGTTGCCTATGACCCTTTCATAAACAATTTGAACTATTATTTTTGTCCCACCTGGTATGTTTCATACTACAAATAGCCATTCCAAAAGAGTATTTGCATTACTTTTAGAAGAGTTGAACAAAGCTTTGTTAATGGAAAAGCATTTTTAGAAGCCCTTTTAGAATGGAAAAGCCCTTTTAGAATTCCCTTTGCTGGACACTCATCTTCTACACTGGGTTCATGTGTTTTTAAGTTTTCTGTAGCTTCAGAGCTTGGAAGCTGTGTCCAAACAGAGCAGCTCAGACCATGCTGACAAGGTTCAGTGCTGAATAGGCTGGATGGCAAGAGGTAGTGGGTAGAAATGGTAGTGGGGGCAAGTGGATTCTGTTTAGACTCCAACCTTGAGTCCAGGTTGAGGCTGGAGTTGAAGCCACAGCAGCTGGCTGACCCCCCCACTGTGTACTCAAATTCAAGATGAGAGGTTTCTTTCCACAAGTTAATTGGGGGAAACCTCACCTTGGATTTGAGTAAATATGGTATTGTAACAAGAACCTTGCAACCCAATTGGGCTTAACAGGGGTCTGCTGGGGGCAAAGGATTTAAGACTAGGACTGGAGGTGCAATTGACTGAGGCAATGGGGCTGGAGTTTGATTTGGTTGGGGATGGGGCATAACAGTGGACTTAGGAGAGTGAGTACTATTTAGTGTTTTCCATTAATTTTTGCAAGCTTTGAAGCCCTCCCATCCTTTCTTTGTTTGAATAAGTTGCAGCTTCAGGACAGGTTACAAAGATCTTATTTCTGGTACACAGAATCATTTCAGGAGGGCTGACATGCTTGAGGTATATGTTTTTATTGTGGTAATTAGAAATTTGGAGATGGGTAATATGTCTGCTGACCAGCTGGTGCATTCTAGGTAGGGTGGGCTGCTCCTCTTGTTTTATGGTATTGTGGACTGTGTTTTTTAATTGATTCCAAGACTGTGAGAACTTTTAATAAGTATCTTTCTATCAAAATAAGTATGTGCATTGCACTGCAAAGGACATAATGGAAATCAGATAATTGGAGGAGATGAGAAAAAAACATCCACAGAGCTCTCCAGGGAAATTAAGTACATGAGAAGCGAATGGCAATGGCATGATGAGAAAAGCTATCTTTTTAAAGTAGGGTTATGTGGATGAAGTGGCAGATCAAATGAGTTCTGTTGTATTAAGAAAAAAAATGTATAAAAACTGAAGAGGAATGAAAAAACAGAGAAGAAAGGCACCTGCTGAGAACTGGATGGAGAACTGTTATAAGGATAATAAAGGGAGAAGAACCAAAGATAATATTTTAATGTATCTGTTCTCAATATATTCTATATGATCATATTTATTTCCCTCATAATAAAAAATAGGTATTAAAGGCCTATTTTGAAAAAAACAGTGCTTGATATTAGGATTCTGTATAGTTTCTCTCCTTCAACTACTTAACTTACAGGTTGGGGAACTCCCCTCTTGCCAGCACGGAGACGGAAAAGGATCTTGGAGTCGTCATTGACTCCACGATGAGCATG
>NW_017728931.1:92890024-92896403 GCF_001723895.1 Crocodylus porosus | reverse complement strand
GCTCTTTCCTGCCAAGGCAGGGGGTCAGACTAGATGATCTACCTAGGTCCCTTCCGACTCTAGCTACTATGAAACTATTAAACTATGAAGGAATTATTGGACCTAGAAATGATAATCTACTCCACATGTAATCAAGAGAATTAAAATAATACAACAATTAGAGTAACAAAGCACTAGGAAAGTATCAGTTGGAAGAAAAAAAACTTATGTAGTAAGTGTTATGTAGTATTTCCTACACAAAAGAAACAAGAAGTGGAAACTTGGACAAACAACTAGGGAGGAGCATTGCTTGGCCATGCAGGGAAGTAATCAGGAGGGCCAAAGCACAACTGGAGTTAAAGTTAGCAAGGGATGTGAGGGGTAACAAGAAAGGTTTCTACAAGTATGTCAGCAACAAGAGGAAGATCAGGGAAGACCTCAGTCTTCACAGGCAAAATAATTTCCCAAACTGCTGCAACTGGCAGCACAGTTTGGGGAGGAGGTGAGCAGCCGAGAGTGGTTAAAGAATGGGTTAGGGGCCATTTAGAAAATCTGGACATGTACAAATCCATGGGGCTGGGTGTGATGCATGTGAGGGTGCTGAGGGAGTTGGCTGATGTAATTGCAGAGCCTCTGGCCATTGTTTGAAAATTCATGGCAATTGGGAGAGGTCCAAGATGATTGGAAAAGCTCAACTATAGGGCCCATTTTTAAGAAAGGAAAGGAGGATCTGGGTAACTACAAACTGGTCAGCCTCACCTCAGTCCCTGAAAAAATCATGGAGCAGGTCCTCTTGGAATTCATTTCTAAGCTCTCAGAGAAGAAAGTGATCAGGAACAGTCTGCATGGATCCACCAAGGTCAAGTCATGTCTGAACAGCCTGATTGCCTTCTATGATGAGACGACTGCTCTGTGGATTTGAGGAGAGCAGTGGACATGATATACATTGACTTTAGCAAGGCGCTGGATAGTCTCCCACATTCTTGCAAGCAAGCTAAGGAAGTATGGGTTAGAATTATGGACTGTAAGGTGGATAGAAACTGTGGATCATTGGCCACAGAGGGCAGTAGTCAATGGCTTGATGTCTAGTTGGCAGCCGGTATGCCCTAGGGAGTTGGTATTGGGGCTGGTTTTGTTCAGCATCTTCATCAGCGACCTGGAAGACAGGATGGAGGGCACCCTCAGCAAGTACAATCCACAAAGTTTTTGTATCAAATCCAACGTTATTATAATTATAGTCTCAGGCTTTATTTAATAGCACTGTGAACTACTGTCTTGATCAGAAGTGTCTTACTCTATTTTTTTCTCTGTACATGGAACAGTCCCACTATTTGCAACTTTTTTTAGAATGCATCAACACATTTACTTCCTGTTTTTGAGCAGCTTTGCTTACAGTATGTGCTTAACTGCTGGGACTAAAACGTGGGATGGCCCTGTTCCTTCTCCTCTTCCTTTCAGCTTTTTCTAGGATACAGTTTTGGGATTGGATGCTCCATATACCTGTATGGAGTGGCATACCTGCCAGGCCAGCATGAAGCCTACTGTAGATGTTCAGTAGGTATGTGCGTGCTCATGTATGCTCAATGCATGTGGAACAGGATTACAAACTGTGGGTTAGCGCCAAAGATGGCACTGTGGTAGCTGGGTAACTGCTGTTTGGGTGCATGAAATGAAATAGCACTCTGCCCAACGTGTGCAGTGGTAAAGTAAAATGGTGTATAGGGAAGTTACATTTATATGTACTTTAGTCATCAAGCTACATTAAGGAGAAACACAGACAGAGAAGTTAAAAATAAAACATCAACCCGCTTACCTTCATAGCCATAGTAGTGTACCTGTGGATCAATTATAACAATTTGTCTAACTGGCTTTAAAACCCTTAATGGTTTCCTTGCCACAGAGGATAAATAAGATACGAAGCAGTGGATTTAAACTGCGGTACATTTAGATTTGAACAAGTCTCAGGAAACATTCCCAACTGTGAGAACAGTTAGGGTCCAGACCAGGAATTCTCAGCCAGGGAGCCAGAGAGCCTTCAAAAGGTGCAGCACAGAAGTGTGAGGAGTTAAACAGATAAGGGCAAGCTCAGACTGCCAGTGCGAGGAGATAAGCAGATAAGGGCAGGCTCAGGCTCTCCCTTCCCAGCTGCTCCCCTTCCCCCCACTGCCTGGCACTTTTTCTGCAAGGAGGTAAGCACTCAAATAAATTTGATTTTTGAAGTGGGGGGGGCTATTCAACGTACAAAACTTATGAAAGACTGCGTCAAATCTAATAACGCTGAGAACCACTGGTTTAGACGGTGGAGCAAGCTGCCAGGGCAAGTTGTGAGAATTGTTATAGGAGGTTTTCAAGAAGAGGCTGGATAGGCATCTGTCTCAGGTGTTTTAGGAAAATGTTCCTTTTATGTCTGTGTAGGGGAGGTTGGACTAAATGAGCCTTGGAATCCATACAACACTATGTATTTATGAATTCCTTCTTGAGATTGTCATTATGATCCTCTAATGTTTCATACCTTCTTAGGGACCATTAAGTCCCATCTTAGATTATCTATTAATCCTACACTTATTGTGGTGCCTTGTGGTTTTTGGACCTTTTTGTACCCTCATCACCCACTTCCATCTCAATTAATTAAACTTTTCTCTTCTTTTTCATTAACAATACAGTTAGTGCTATATTCATTACCATCCCACCATCTCCTTCCTTCTTGTACTGAACTTTAGTCAGCTGTATCCTTTTAATTATGTAAAGGTGAAGTTTGTTTGTTTGTTGTTTTGTTCATTTTTAAATATTTTGTCAGTGTTTTGTTACTGTGGGGCATTCTTATTTCTGGGCTTCAAACTTTTTATTTAATGTCAATATGAGGTTAATGCCAATTTAACTTGGAGCAAGGTTGGAAAAAATGCAACTTATAATGAATGGAGATATGTGTAAAGATTAAACTAAATTGAATGCAGTTTTGCATTGGAGTATTTTTCTCCTTTTTGGTTTCATTCCCCTTTTAAACTTGTCTGCTCCATCAACCTGAAACTTTCATGCTTTGAATTGGAATTTAAAGGCTTCACTTTGTCTTTGGGGCTTTAACCTAGCTGGGTAAAGAGCTTTTCCCCCTCCCTCTTTATTTTATCAAAGAAGTAGACAATTAAACATAAAATGGAGGAAAATGCTGAAATTTTTTCTCCTGCGACATAACCATCAAACATATAATGCATAATCATAGCCCCATCTCTCTGATCACAGATGTGATAATAAAGGATAGGCCTGACAGATCAAGGTACTGCTGAAGATGAGCCTGTCCTCTGTTTCTTCCTCAGGCAATTTTTCTCAGGACAGTAGACAATGTCAGTCTAATTGAGCTACCTATAGAAACTTACTAGAATCTGATTTAAATAAGTATTATTGTAAATGTTTTGTTTTGTTTTGTTTTGTTCTACTTGAACAGGTTAAAACAGAAGAGAATTTGCATTATTCTGTTAAATGTATGTATGCACTTGGTAGCTGTAACTGAAATACTTTTGTATTTGAGCACAGTAATTTTTATTTACTATGATGGATGATTTGAAAGCAAATTTTGTAAATGTTCAGCTATTTATTTTAAATTTTGCTTTTTAATTCAGGGTCAAGACATCACATTAGCTCTGTTCTAGTGTGCTGTTTTATTACATGCATCTCAGAATCACCCAGAAAGGATAAACAAACAGGAACAATTTTTATATTTGTTTCAATAGGAGTCAAGGACTCTTTTATGGCAGCTCTGGACTCCTATTAGGAATTTTAAATCGCTTAAATAAGAGTAAAATCTTACTTTCACAAATCACGAGAACAGTGGTACAAGAAACAATAAGACTGATGTGTAAGGCCAGTGTAGATTTGGTTTTCAATTTTATTGGGTATAATTAGACCATGTCCTCACTATGTTGGGTTGGGGGGGACACCCTTGAGCAAGCTTTATCCACACTCTCACCAAAACCATAAATGCAGTATTGTAGCCTCTGTTCCTTGAGATCTCTATCTCCATGTGCTTGGGAGCAGTAGTGAGGGATGTCTGTCGAGTGGCTTTATTGCCGGAGTTTTTGAGTTTGGCATATGCAAGTAGGAGCAGATAGGGAGCATGTTACAATTTTATCTTGCAAAAGAAAATTTTGTGAGGGACAGTTTTCCAAATAAGATAAAGACTTGTTGACTTGTAGGCTTGCAGTCAGTAGAGCATTCCATTAGAGACCTTTCATTATCCCTTCCCTACACTATTCCAGCCATACACAGTCTTCACTTAAAACAGAGTATGGAGACAACAGGTCTGCTCCTCCGGTAGGTAGGTGGTAGATGTGTTTGTTTCTTCTGATTTGCCTTCCAGGTAGTTTGTAGTGTCCTTTCAAGAGGGCTTTTCTGTGAGCTGACTTGGCACTTCTCTTCCATGTTCTGCCTCCTCACTTTTTATGTACCTTTCTCTGTGAAGTTCCACCTTTTCTTTCTTTTTTTACTCTTCATTTCTATTGTCCTTTGACTTCTCCATTGAGAATTTCCATCTCTATGTGGCTGGTGCTATATTTTTTTTGTTTTTTTCGTCTTCAGGGATAGGTCAGCATTTACTTGCTAAGCCTTACATTTTAGGAGTCTATAACTAGGGAACATATCTTGCCTCCAACAAATTCTCTGTCAAAACTAGGAACCTGGATACTTAACAACTATTTTTGCATTTTTTTTACTGAACTTCACTTGCACTACTCCAACAATGGCTTTGTTCTGTAACTGAATATTGTAGATAAACAGTCTGAAGTGGTGTTAAATTTTTTAGGTGCATAAGAGGAAGTAAAAAGAAAAGAAATAATGGTTATTTCCTTCAGGTATGATCATTTCCCTCCTATCATTTTTATAAGGATGTACGAGCATATTGACCAAATCATGTTTATTACAGCTACTTGATTGATTCAGTCTTCTAAAACCAGACTGTTTCATTGATTATTTTATTTTATTTTATTTTATTTTAAGGTTTACATGAGATATTAAATTAAGTGGGATCAGCAAAGCACCTCATAGAGTAGGTTAAGTGGGTCATTTGCTGAGATTCCTTATTTAGGCTGGTCATTTGTATATTTAAGGCTTCTAGATGGTTTATTTCACTTTGGGTAACATTGTCCCCACAGTAAACAGAGCAAACATTGAAACAATCAAGCATGGAAATAACAAAACCAAAACTTGCTGTCTTCCTTTAGCCACTGAGGGGCAACAGAATCTCTGTACTTCCCCATCACCACAGCCTTCTCTTTTTTCTTTCTTCTTACTCTCCTCTTTTTAAAGCCTCTTCCATAGCTCCTCCCTCATGAGTATCATCTCCAGCTGGCTCCCAGTCTCCCAGCCAGGCAGACTTAATGGCTCTGCAGCCTAAATAATTGCTTGCCCTTGAGCTACCAGCTTCTGCCTTATAGTAAATGCTACTGGACAGAGGCAGACACCAAGGAAACAAAGTGATTGTCAAAGTATTGCATGCTAGAACACTGGAATCAAACCAAGATTATTTAATGAAAACCTATTTTGATCAAATTAAAAATTCTAACACTGAAAAACAGTGCACTTTGTTCAGCAATATATGTTTTTTGTGGATTACATTGTCTAAAGCAGACAGACTGTGATAAAACCTGGATCAGTTCCTATCAAACTCCTTCCACTGACTGCAGTGAGCTGAATCAAGCACTCAACCAAAAGAATGTACATAATTTTACTAAATACCGCCAGGATAACCATTGCTTCGTGAAACCCCAGTTATAGGAATAATTTCTTACTAGTCTTTGAAAAGCATGTTTATGCTATTTCACTTTCTTTAATAATCAACTAATATAGTAATCTATAGGAAATTTAAAATTATTATTATTTCTATTGAGATAATTATTAATAGCTCTTAAGCACAGTTGCATGCAAAACACTTCCTATACCCAGGTATCTATTTGCAGCACAGGGCATAGAGAATTAAGCATATAAATCCCATAACCATTAACAGGATTCTTGTTCTTCTAGTAAATTCTTTAAGCAAAACAAAATAGTTCCTTCAAGAAACTGTACTACACCAGCCACTTAAATACCAATCATAAGTTGTAGAAAAAAATAATGGCCTACTGGAGCCTCTTACTCCTCCTCCTGCCAGAGAAAAAATGTCCTTCAAAATATTCCAACTCATTGCAAAACCTAGCTTCTTGTGATAGCCAGAAAAGGCCTTCTCAGCAGATTCTCTATAGTTTAAGATCTTTATGGTATGAAAATTTCTTTTACATTTAAATGTATATTGTTTCTGACTTTAGAGGTTGTAGTTACTTCCTGAACCAGAAACAATACAGCCACATTACACAATATAGTCGGGGGAAGGGGAAGATGAGGGCGGAGGAAATATCAGACTGCCAGACCAAACAGC
>NW_017728931.1:92877073-92890013 GCF_001723895.1 Crocodylus porosus | reverse complement strand
TGACCCCAGTATTCTTTCCTGCCATGGCAGGGGGTCGGACTAGATGATCTGCTCAGGTCCCTTCCGACCCTACAAACTATGAAACTATGAAACATTCATATGGCTTGAAGTAATATTGTGCTTTGTCTTGAGAAGATGCACTACCTGGTGCTGTGGGCATTTGGGGGCTTATGTGTTGACCAATTTTAGGCAAATTTTTCAAATTCAGGACAAAACTGTTATTTCACGGAATTTTAGGGAGATTATTTCAGTCAGTAAGATTTACCTCCCCCATTCCCTGAACCCCCAAGAAAAACCATTAAAACTTCTTCTCAAGTTAGATTCCCTTCTCTGTCTTCCAGTGAGTGTTGTTTGTTTTCTTTCTTTCAGATGGCATAGCCTCTTGGATATGTGCTATATTAATAATGTAGTACGGATGCAATGAATCAGGATATTAGTCTATTTAGTTCGGTGTTGTGGCTCCAGGGGCAGAAATTACACACAAATTGATTTAAGTGAAACAGAAACTGGTTTAAACCTGCAAGAGAACAGACGTTCATTGCACATAAACCAGTTTTGAAATGGCCAAAAGTAGTTTAAGGTAAACTGAGTAGAATGTAGTATCAGACAGGTCAAAGTGGTTTATGGAACTTCTGTCCCAGCCCCTTCATTGTTCAAATTAAATTGCAGTCCCCCAGCATCCCAGGATGCTTTTCAGTTCTGGGCTGGGCTATGCTATCTGTTCCAGCAGAGAAGGGTTGGCCCAGCCTTTCCTGCTGTCTAGCCACAGTAGTGAGGGCTGACTGGGAAAGGGGCAAAGGTGGGAAACCCAGCTGGGGACAGAGCCTGGTCTGCCAGGTGGGGGTAGCTCAGCCCGAGACAGACTTTTCCTGCTGGAGTGGAGAGGGTGGAGGCATGGTGGGACAGCAGGCTCAGACAGGGGAGATTTAATCCCCCTCGCCTCCCCTTTTCCCACCAGCACAGGACCCCAGCTGGCATCTGCCACTTTTTCCTCCCTCCTTGTGGCTGGGTGAGACCTGGGAACCCCAGATCCCTGGTCTCAGCTAGGGGGCAATCTTACCGTGCCTTCCCAGCCCAAGGCAGGGGTTTAACAGCCCCCACTCCCAGCTCTGCTCTGCTCTGCTCAGATTCCTTCCGGGCACTGCTGACAGGAAGGGAGGGCTTGCTCTAGTGCCCCTCAGCTTCTAGCCTGAGCCACAGGCATGTGGCTGTATTTCCGGAATCAAAAGTGAATGTCTATTCACTTGCTTGTCTGTTCAATCTACACAGGTTAGACTAACCTGCAAAGATTGAATCAATTCAGGCTCAGCCTTTTTGAATGTCTGTACTTAGCCTGGCAGTGGCCAGTACCAGATGCTTCAGAGGAAGGTTTTGCATAATGATTAATGCAGACACACATGCACATATGGAAGTCTCTTCCTAATCTCATTTATTCTATTCATCATTATGACTTTTGAAATACTAGATTGAGTGTACTGTTTGGATCACATCAGAGGCTTTTTTTGCAAAATGCATAGTGTCACAGACTTCTTTTGAGCTCAAAGCTTTTTTTAGATGGAGGGATTCAGATGCTTTTCAACATCTAGTAGAACATTTAGAATAACTCATTTATACCTGGAAGGCTAGAGCTGTTCAACACTTGAAAAGTAAGGAACAAAAGTTTATATAAAGATAGACAAAAATATTTTTTTCTCAGGAAGAATGGTATATAAAGAAAAACGTGGGAAGGAGAAGAAAGGGCAGAGCTGAAATACTGTGCCCAACAAGGACTTTTCCTTTGGGTGGTACCTTATTTTGTTTTGTTAATGGCTAAGATTCAAAACAGCATATCCAAACTGTTGTACACAATTTTCTGTATCATTGCAATATGGAGGCCTCAGGTAAATGTAATCAAATGATATAACTATTCCATGCCTTGTTATGCATTTGTGTTGCTTTCAATTTTTTGCTTTACCCTTGTAGTATTGCTTCCTACTTCAAAGTTGTTACATCATGTGTTGTTAATATTTCACTGTTTTCAGAACCTACCTTAAATGTCATTCCTATACCTTAATAAATATAGTCAAAGTAGATATTTCCTTTGCTCAAGTTTTGAGTTCTGTTGTGTTTTTTTTCAGGGGGATTTTTTTGTTTTTTTAATACTCAGTTTCTTTCTTAACACCCAGCAAAACATCCCGTTTTACTTCTGTGAAAGCTCAGTGTTTTGGGCTTTGATTAGCATGCCTGATAGGCATACTGATTTCTTCATTAAATAGCTGTGACTAAATAACACAAAAACCCTTTTTCCCCCTAACCCAGGCTTTCATTAGCATGAAAGATAATTCAGGTATATTCAACTATCAGTTTCTCAGATGAATCATATTTTCATGTACTGCTTGGTAGGGACAGATAAAAGTTAATCATCAAAGCTAATTGTCTTTAAGGTGCAAATCTACCCTGCCTTTTGCCTGACATGGCTAACTTACCTCTCTTTGTTGAATTCAAATAAGAATTACAGGGCATAATATTTCATTGTTGAGGTCAGCTCGCTTTCACAAAGCTTCACAGCCTTTTCTTTCACTATGTAATATTTAAAAATACATATAAGTATATCTGAAACATGTTTATTAAAATATTTTGAAAAAAACCGTTCAGAATGATTTATAGAAAGCTGCGGGTGGTCCTCTAGTTATTGAAATGTTCTTTGTAATCCACAGGATGGCATGTGATGGTAGTACAGCCAGTGGGCTGTAAATGCTAGGGTGCATATAAGGTGAGTCACGTGTGCTAAAACCAGACAGTATCTAAAGAGGCTTCTCTTGATTTATTTTCAGGATATATGGGCACCACCTTTTTGGATACAACCACAGTTATGGGAACATGACAAACCTCATTGTTTTTGCACTTTCAGTTTAAAGTATTGACTGAGCTTGAAACAGTTCTTGAGACTGTCTGCCACCTTCCCCTCTTGTGGTGAATGCCTACTCTTATTTAAGATTAATCTTTGGCATTAAGTCACAAATCGCTTCCAGCTAAGGATTTTTGCATGCCATAAAGGAGATGCTGCATTGAACATAGACAACCTCAGAAAATGCAACCTTTAGCTGTGTCTCAAGTAAAACCTGAGCTTCACGTCTGACATTTTTAACTGGCAGGATTTCAGAGACTTGCTTCCCAGTTGGAGCTGAAATTTGTGAATTTTCTTTTTGCCTTTATTCTGATCATTCTCCAATAACCAGTGTAATGTGAAATGCTGCAGTAGGTATTTTGATGCAGATTAAATGGACCCGTAGAGTCCAAGAACTGACATCAGCAGTTTTATGAGAGCGAGAGAGTGATGACAGTAAACTTCTATTCAGATAATGCAGGTAATGATGAGCAGCTGATTATTAACAGCAACAATATACTGTGTTTTAGTTTTTTACTATGTTTTCATGGTCCCTTGTTGATTTGGTAGTTATTAAATTGGACTGGATATGACTGTTGTGTTGTATAATTCAGGGTTTTTTGGTACCCTAGTCTGTAAACATACTACTTATGTCAGAATAAGAACACATGATGAATTTTATGCTCCAGTTTTATAAAGTGATTTTTATAATGTATTATAAATTAATGAGTACCTTTGTAAATGTACAGTTTATTAGCTGGAAAGTCTATCACATCTGGACATTTATTTTCAAATTGATACCTTAGATACGGCAGGCTTAGTTTTTCATGTTTGCTTTTTTCCAAAGTGTTGTTATTTAAATGAAAAGAAAGACAACCAATCTGGATGTTAAACTTAAAATATTTTTGAAGATTCATAGATTCCAGTAGTAGTATGGAAAAATCTTAGCCGTGGCAATGTATTAAGTGAAAATATGAAACTATTTAAATTTTCAGAATTTTCATTCACTAGGAATATTATCACCTCAGATTTTTGGAAGTTTGAACTTCGTTGCCCTAATTTCCCAGCACAGTGCACATACCACAGGTAGGCACCATTATTAATCATCGGATGGAGACTAGCCATGAAGTTTTTGCACAAAGGTCCAGGCTAGAACCTGGGCTCCCTTCCAAGATAGCATCCATCTTACTGAACCATACACGCTTTAGCTTGTTCTCTTCCCCCCGGCTCCACATATCTTCCCTCTCTTGACTGCTTGGTTAGGGGAGAGGGGGAATTTGAAAGACAGACTTGGTAATGCTCCATGGTGAGTGGAGCATCATGCTGGGAAGTCAGAGATGACTTGACTTGATTCTTGCTTTCTGGGTGAGTGCCCTAACCACTCCACCAGGTCACAAAATGCTTAGACACAGGAGTAGAGGTGGATGTTGTTTACTTGGATTTTAGGAAGGCCTTTGATATGGTATATCACCCCAGTCTCACAAATAAATTAAGAAGCTGACTTAGATGACTACACAGTCCGATGCGTGGCAAATTGGCTTGGGGGTTGTACCCAGAGAGTGGTGGTGGATGCGTTGGTATAATACTGGAAGGATGTGGCCAGTCATAGTCGTCTCAGCTTGTCAGGGGAAGGGAAAGATGAGGGCTCATCAGGGGAAGACGAGGGCGGAGGAAGCCTTGGACCACAAAACCAAGCAGCACCCACAAGTACAGCCCAGCCTAGACCAACGAGTGGAACATATACACAGGTAAGTAACAGGGGCCAGGGCAATGCTGAGATTAGGGGGCCAGTGCACACATCCTCAGAAGGCCTCAAATGCCTCTACACAAATGCTCGTAGCAAGCAGGAGGAACTTACTCTCCTGCTAGCTGACACTAACCCAGACATAGTGGGTTAGTGTCAGCTAACTGAAACGTGGTGGGACCCAACGCATGACTGGGCGGTGAATATCAATGGCTATGGGCTGTATAGGAGGGACAGGACAAGGAGGAAAGCTGGGGGTGGCGCTCTACATTAAGGAGGAATACACATCCTCATCAAGTAGCACAGCGTCAGAGGAGGGGCACGCAGAAGTGCTCTGGGTTAGAATACAAGGCAGTCGAGGGGAAAGAGACTTAAGGGTGGAGGTCAACTACAGACCACCCAACCAAAGGGAAGAGCTAGACAGGAATTGTTAAGTCGGCTCATGGAGGTAGTTAAGTCAAAGGACGTGGTCATCATGGGTGACCTGAACTTTCCAGACATCTGCTGGGAAAAGCAGTCAGCCAGGTCTGACCACTCACGTTGGTTCCTAGCCCAAATGCAGGACCTCCATCTAACCCAGGAGGTGCACAGCCCCACCAGGGGAGACGCCTTATTGGACCTGGTGCTGGCCCCGGGTGACGACCTGGTGAGGGGGCTGCGGGTGCTCGACCACCTGGGTGACAGTGATCATCACCTGCTGGAATTCACCATCCAGCGCAAGGTGGCAGAGGCCCGCAGCAAGGCAGCAGCCCTAGATTTCAGGAGGGCGGACTTCAATGAGCTAAGGAGAATAGTCGGAGAAGTACTGAGGTCCCAGAGGGGAGGGGAGCCAGGTGTCCAAGGAGAGTGGTCACTCCATAAGGAGACGATCCTCCAAGCCCAAAGGGAGGTAATCCCAACACGGATCAAAGGGAGCACGAGGGCACAAAAGCCCCCATGGCTCACCAAAAGCATCCAGGAATGTCTTTTATCTAAAAGGGAGGCATACACCCAATGGAAGTGAGGGGCCATCACCAGGGAGGACTATATTGTGGTTGCTTGGGGATGCAGGGGGGCAGTCAGGAAGGCCAAGGCGAAGATGGAACTGGGACTAGCTTCCCGAACAAGGATGACAAGAAGTCCTTTTTTAAATGCATAGGTGGCCAAAAAAAAGGTACTGGGTAATGTGGGGCCCCTGCAAGACCTGCTAGGAAATCTGATTGTCACACCAGATGACAGAGCTAACCTATTTAACAACTTCTTTGCCTCCATTTTCCTAAGCAGGCACTGAATCAACCCCCCTACTGGGCCCCACTCAGGCCCCAGGGGAGGTGCACCTAGGCCAAGCGTCAGGGAACTTCTGGAGGGACTGGATGTACTTAAATCAGCTGGTCCGGATGATGTCCAACCCAGAGTGGTAAGGGAATTAGCTGAGTTCATTGCGGGACCCCTGGCATGGCTTTACGAGCACTTGTTGTGCTCTGGTGTGATGCCAGAGGACTGGAAGAGGGCCAATGTGGTTTCCATCTTCAAAAAGGGGAGGGAGGAGCACCCGGGGAACTATAGGCCAGTTTAGTCTTACCTTGCTCCTGGGTAAGCTTTTTGAGAGAATTATTCTGGTAGATGTCCACGAGGGGCCAGAAGGAGAGATTATGCTTAGGGGAAAACAGCACGGGTTCATTAGAGGCATGTCCTGTCAGACCAACCTGGTGGCCTTCTATGACCAGGTCACCAAATCCTTAGATGCAGGGGTAGCGGTAGACATAGTCTTTCTGGACTTTCTGGACACTCTTTCACCCCATTCTCATTAAGAAACTGGGGGACTGGTGTTGACACCTACGCAGTCAAATGGGTCGGCAACTGGCTGGAGGGCTGCAGCCAGAGAGTGGTGGTGAATGGGTCATTTTCAACGTGGAGAGATGTGGGCAGTGGGGTCCCCCAGGGCTTGGTCCTTGTGCCTGCACTGTTCAACATCTTCATCAGTGACATGGACGAGGGGGTAAAATGTACTCTGTTCAAATTTGCTGATGATACTAAGATGTGGGGGGA
This sequence comes from Crocodylus porosus, assembly GCF_001723895.1. Classification (NCBI taxonomy): domain Eukaryota; kingdom Metazoa; phylum Chordata; order Crocodylia; family Crocodylidae; genus Crocodylus; species Crocodylus porosus. The sequence goes on along the minus strand of NW_017728931.1, from coordinate 92,883,375 downwards.
TGTGGGCACGCTAGAAGGAAGGAATAGGCTACAATCAGACCTAGACAGGTTACAGGGGTGGGCGGACAAGAATATGGGATGGGATGGGATTCAACACTGACAACTGCAAGGTGATGCATCTGGGGAGGAACAACCGGTACCATACCTACAGGGTGGGGAACTCCCTTCTCATGAGTGCAGAGGTAGAAAAGGATCTTGGAGTCGTCATTGATGAACGTGGGCCAGCAGAGTGCAGATGCAGTCAGGAAGGCCAACCGCACCTTGTCATGCATCCACAGATGCATCTCAAAGAGGTCCAGGGAGGTGATCCTCCCCCTCTATGCGGCACTGGTAAGGCCGCAACTGGAGTACTATGTCCAGTTCTGGGCATCGCACTTCAAGAGGGATGTGGACAACATGGAAAGGGTCCAGAGGAAGGCCACCCACATGATCAGGGGGCAGCAGGGCAGGCCCTATGAGGAGAGGCTAAGGGACCTGAACCTGTTCAGCCTCCACAAAAGAAGGCTGATGGTGGGGGATCTAGTGGCCATTTATAAACTAGTCGGGGGGACCAGCAGACATTGGGGGAGTCCCTGTTCCCCCGAGCACTACCAGGAGTGACAAGAAATAAGTCCCAAGCTGGCAGAGGGTAGATTCAGACTAGATAGCAGGAGGCGCTACTTCACTGTCAGGGTGGCTAGGATCTGGAACCAACTTCTAAGCGAAGTGGTGCTGTCTCCTACCCTGGGGGTCTTTTAAGACAAGGCTAGACAATCGCCTTGCTGGGGTTGTTTGACCCCAGTACGCTTTCCTGCCATGGCCAGGGGTCAGCCTTGATGATCTGCTTGGGTCCCTACTAACTATGAAACTGTGACTCCAAGATTAACGTGAGTCATCAGTGTGATGAAGTCATCAGCAAAGCTAACTGCACTTTATCGTGCATCAGCCAATGCATGACAAATAGAACCAAGGAGGTGATGCTTCTATGCGGCACTGGTTAGACCATAGTTGGGGTGCTGTATCCAGTTTTGGGTGCCGTACTTTAAGAAGGATGTGGATAACCTTGAGAGGGTCCAGAGGAGGGCCATTTATATGGTTAAGAGTTTGGAGGCCAAGTGAGGAGAGACTAAGGGACCTTGATCTGTTCAGCCTCCACAGGAGAAGGCTGAGAGGTGATCTTGTGGCCACCTACAAATTCATTAGGTGGGGGTGCAGCAAGGAACTGAAGATGCTCTGTTCACCAGGGTGCCTCTTGGGGTAACGAGGAACAGAGGTCACAAACTGACAGAGAGCAGACTTAGGTTGGTGTCGCAGGGGCACTCTGGTGCCCTGCTCCTATGAAGATATAAGGGCAGCTGCCAATCTTCAGGGCAGCACAGTAGTCGGTTGCTGGGGCAACCAGGCTGGTCAGATGACCAGAAGGGGGCAGGGCCTGGCCTTTATAAACAGCCAGGCAAAGGCCTGAGTTCAGTTCCCCTCTGGAAGCCTGAGGAGCAGGAGCTCTGCTGCAGAGCAGCCTGACCGCCCGAGTGTCTGCAGCATGGTACGGGGTGGAGAGAACCCTGACAGGGAGTTTATGAAGGAAAGTCAGGGTGGCTTAGAATTTACGTTATAGCCAGGAGGCTGATTTTGTTATAGCTGGTTGGCTCATGGCTTTGTGTTTCCATTTGGTTGCTTGTGTACGACCAGAGGACCGGGTGAGGCTGTAGGGGTTGGAGGAGGCCTCAGGGGAGCTCCCCAGTAGCGTAGGGGTTCCTGGTGCCCTGGAAGGGCACAGCGATCGGTGCCAGGGAAGGCACAGCCGAGACCCGAGTGTGCCTGAGACCGCGGGAAGCGCTAGGCACTGGCCCGAGTGCAGATGACCGCAGGAAGCACGGGAGACAAGGCCCAAGTGTGGGTGAGACCGCGGGAAGCGCAAGGCGCAGGCCTGAGTGTGGGTGACCGCAGGACATACGGGAGGCAGGCCCCAGTGGGGCACTGTCTGTAGGGGAGAAGCCCCGGAAGTGGAGCAAGCCCATTGAGAGAAGCCCCAGGAGAGGGTGCGTGCTGAGAGAAGCCCCAGGAGAGGGCACTTATGGGAGAAAAGGGCCCGGTGTGGGTGAACAGTCGGGCGGAGGCCTTTGAGAGGGCCTCCACAGAAAGAACGTTGGTGGGATAACGTCTGTAAGATCTGCGAGGCTTGGGGCATGCTACAGAGGAGGTTGGATGTACGCGTAGCCCATAAGGCTGGGGGATGCACCAGGTCAGTCCTTACAGAATAGGGGTCAGGACGAACGTAGCACCGTGTCCAAGAGGAAAAGGGCAGCCTCCCTTATAAAATTATATAACAGCAAGACATGGCGGGCAAGAACGAGGGTGCTGAATCTCCTACTTGGCACGGTAAAGAGGGTGCTAGAGAGATCACGGCCACTCCCTAGACCCTGCTCCATGACAGTTGGATATCAGGAAGAATTTCTTCATGGTAATGGTGGCCACATTTTAGAACCAAGGGAGGTGGTGATCTCCCTAACTTTGGGGGTCTTTAAGAGAAGGCTGGATAGGTGGATGCTGGGGTCATCTGACCGGATGGCTGGGGTCATCTGACCCCAGCACTCTTTCCTGCCCAGACAAGGGGTCAGACTTGATGATCGGTTGAGGTCCCTTCTGACCCTAGCATCTCTGAATCTATGATTGATTGATGGTCACAGCCTCTGTCATGATAAATTATGGGCATGGAAAACTTGCATTTAGATTTGTGAAACCTACACAAGTATTTTGGGATAAGTCAGCTCAGCCTGAGAGCCAATTGCAGGTAGTCAGTAATTAAAGAGTTTGCTGGGCTGGAAGGCTGGCAGTAGCTGCAACTGATGAATTAATTTGGAAGGAGCCACAAGAAGGCTTAAACTCCAGGAGCAGAATGCAAAGGGGGAAAAATGAAGGCTGTGATGTTGAGGGAGCAGTGCAGAGCTTGGGTTGCCCTCTTAGGGTCTGAAAAAAGATTGAAGGTTTGACTCATGAGAAATAAACTGGATAGAAACCCAGACCAGATCTAAATGGCCTCAAGGAGGAAGCTAAGTGAGTGACCTCCTCAGAGGAATGTTAACACTTCCAACAAAGTAATTAACTTCTATGCAGTTTTGTACTTTTGAATCCTGTTCTGCTGGAGCTGTGAAATTTGTTCCCCCAACCAGTCAGTCTTGCCAGAGAAGGACATTTCATAACATTGGGGTCAAGAGGGGGCCATGCCATATTAACAATGCCAAGTCACTTTTTGGCATTTCCTTACTGTAGAGGGGAGACCATAAGTTTTTTTTTTTTTCCATTTTGTTTCCTTGTATTTAAAATTGGGAGCACAGATACAGTCTCCTGTCATAATCTTTTTATGTATGCTTGAAACAAGCATCTTCTGTGAATAAGATCCTAAATTTACTTTTATGAAGAGGCATAACCAGTATTCCGAGCTTTTAGAAAACTCTTTTATAACTTTAAAGAAAAAGCATTCTTAGGATAATGCCTTTCTGATCAGATCAAATTTATTAAGTAGCTAGCAACATACCTTTTAAGAAACTGAAAAGCTGATGCTTAATATTTCAGGATAAATAGGTTTGTTTTAAAATTAAGTGACATTTCTATTGAATTATTCATACTATATATTGTAACATAAAAGTGATGTAATAGTGGGGGGGGGGGTGCACAAAATCCCAGCTGGCAAGAGATTTTATCTGGCCTGTGGTGGGTCCTTCAGTCCTGTTGGGTCCAGGTGCAGGAGGGCAGCCTGGGCTGTAGCACATGCAGCCGGTCCCACCACTGGGTGCACGGCAGGGCCAGGGCAGCACAGCAGCTAGACTCCTTTTCTTAGCAGACCTGGTGGTGGCAGTTCCTTCTGGCTACCACTGCCAGTGTTGCCACCACCACTGGACCTGGCCTGGGCAACCTGGCCCATCTGCCCCACATGCATCGCTGAGGGTGTTGGATACAGCACGAAGGCAGGGTTTCCATGGAGTCCAGCTGGGGACCTGCATTGGCAGAACACACTTGGCTGGGCAGTTGGGATGGGACAAAGCCTAGTCTTGAAGATAGAGGGAAGAGTTGATTGGGATGCAGAGATGGGACAGGAGACAGAGGCTAGGAAGTTGGTGGAAAGGAATGGGAAACAGGAACTGGGAGTTGTGGGGGAGAATGTGATTAGGTAGGCAAGGGCACTGGGATTGGGATTGGAAGCCTCAAAGGGAAAAGTAAGCTTGCTTTGTTCCATAGATGAGAAAAGGAAGGTGGGAAGACTGGAACTGTGATGAATACTGTGTTCAACTTGTTCTGGTCAGACCTGAAGAAGTATGTCTGACATTCAAAAGCATGCTGGGCAGAGAGCAGTGTCTGAGACAGGTGGCTAGGGCCAGGGCCAGGATAACATGCTGGGATTGTGGGGTGGTGACAGCATGTGGCTGGGGCCCGAGGCACAGCCACAGTCAGCTGCTTGCACTTCCCTGTGTCAGGTGCTAGTTCCGCAGGCCGGGACATGCTGGAAGCAGATCACTGCTCAGCCCTGATCCTGACCCCAGCATGGCCCTGCGTTGTCACCACTCCACTATCCCAGCCCCAGCCGCCTGCCTCACTCACAGATGCTGCTTTATGCCTGTGGAACTGGGCATGCTTTCAAATGCCAGACTTATTTCTTCAGGTCTGGCCAGAACAAGCTGAGCACAGAACTCTCTCAGAAAAAACAGAAAAGACAGAGATGTGCATGCATCCCCTCATCCCCTCTACCTGTTAGGAGCACATTTCTTGCATAAGAACCGATCCCTCTCTGATCTCACTGTTCTCATACTTAAAAGGTGAACTTGGGAACAAAAATTCATAAATTGGCTGAACACTAAGGCCCTGGCATATGTTACACTTAAGATGTAACTAACCAGTTAATCAGGTCTTAAATTGTTACCTGGCCATGACATGATAAGACAAGGAATAAGTCACAAAGTTATTATGTTAAAAATTTGAGCTTGCTACTTGCTGATTATTGTGATCCTGGGCTCCTCCTACTCCAGTAATAAGCCATGATTGGGTCTGATGCTCAATCCCATGCCTGCTGCCATGCATGTGTTGCATGGTAGGAAGCACAATTGTGGGGATTGCACATCAGTTCCCATGGCACCTTTTACTTCCACATCTCCCAGGGGCCTAAAAACCAAGGACTTAGCACTGTTTCTTGTTTTATGGCACATTATAATGAACCTGATTCCTGAATTTTTCCACACAAGAAAGGTGAGAATAACCTTCCTCCCTCTGGGCAAGCTTTGATCTCCCAGTAATGAGCTTCTTTTATTTTGTTAATTGTGTCCGCTACCTCTGGCATTTTCTCTCACCCTCTCCTGAAACTGTTTTACTGTGCTGTGCTCTGCTTGTTCCAGTCAAACCTGAAGAAGAATGTCTTGCATTTGAAAGTTTTCTAACTCCTATTTCATACTATATATGTTACCTTATTTTTTCAAGCTTTAGCTGTCATTGTATATGAGCAGGAAAGCATTTTAGAAACAATTCTATAGAATTATTGTTTTATCTTACAATTCTAAAAAAAGCCAAAAAAGAAATGAAGAAAATGGTGTAAATGCCAATCAGCAGGTGTTTGTATACTGCATTGAAGTATATAAGTGAATAAGAAAATGCCATATAAATCACTTATTTAAAAGTCACTTCTAAATAGTGACAGTCTGAAAAAGCTATTGCAGGCTAAAGCCGATTCAATCGGCAATAAACATTTTAATAATGATTCCCTAAATACCTATTTTCCTAATGAGTTTGGACTGGAAGAAACTATTTGACATCATCATGTCATTTATATGAATTTTCAAATGCATTGTAGACATTTCTGCTTGGTACATTGCAGTTCTTTTCATCTTTATCAGTTTGACTGCCAGCAGTCTGACACACATCCCATGGCCATAACCTGCTTGCTTGCAAATAGTGCAGTAATCTTTTGAACACACTGAAGGGTTTGATAGCATCGTTTTCAATGCTGGCAATTGGAATATATTTCAGAAAGGAATGTACCCAAATCTGTACAGTAATAAGTTCAAAATTTTGTTAATTTATAAATGATCTAAACCATGTTTCAAGATGCCTTTGATTAAGAAATTCCCAACATTAGAGAATTGAGAATGATGTATTTGTAAATTATTCCACAGTCTAAAACAGGGGTGGGCAAACTATGGCCCGCAGGCTGGATCTGGCCTGCAAGACCATTCTATCTGGCCCGCGTGGCCCCTAAAAAATTTGAAAAATTTAATATTGCAGGAGGGCCTGGGACCGTGTGAGTGCACCACGCCGGAAACTCGGGTAAGGGGGTGGGG
>NW_017728931.1:92874304-92876973 GCF_001723895.1 Crocodylus porosus | reverse complement strand
CCCCAAGCAGGGGAGGAGCTGGGGGAAAAGTGTCCCAGGAAAAAGCTGAGCCTGGGGAAAAGTGGCCCCTCCCCTGCCCCATGGCCAGCGCCCCACGGTGCAGCCACTTGCAACCTGTGCGGATATGTCCTGAGCAGACACTGGCAGCCCTATGCAGGCTGCGAGCGGCTGCACCATGGGATGCTGGCCATGGGCTGGGGGAGGGGCTGCTTTTCCCCACCATGCTCAGCACCAGCTTGTAACCTGCCTCCGCTGCCAGCCTGGGTCCCATGCCAGCTCTGGGCGCGCCTGTCAGGGCTGTGCATGGTGGCAGCAGCTGTGGCCCCCCTGCCTGCCACACTGGGCAATGTTTGCTGCTGCTGCCTGCCTGGAACTCAAGGGTTAATTTTGTCGCTGGTTCTTATCATGAACATGTGGCAAATGTTTTCAGCCCTAGAGTGCACTTGTGTGTGGTCTGGATCCTGGGAATACTAGTCAGCTGATTGGGGGTCCCAGTTTGGGGAGCACAGTGGCTCCCAGCCACAGGAGCAAGCATTGGCACGGTACAAAGGGAGCCTGGGATCATGATGCTGGATCCCCCTGCAATGGCACTATGGTGTGATGGGATCTGATGATTGATCTCACAGTCTCACCTTCTGCCTGCAGGAGGTGCAATTGTTGGGATCTCGCATACAATCCCATCACACCTTTGTAATATCTGCCAGTGGCCTTAGTCACTATCAACTGATTAAAGCTTTTTAGTTAAATTCTCTAAATATTCTGTCTGTATTGAGCATGCTGTGGACCAGGGCTGTGTGAAACTGAGGACATTCTTTCTAGCTGCAGCTCTGGCTTTTTGTGGGTGGGCAGAGTCCAGGTTAACTGAACACAGGGTAACAGCCTTTCCTGTGCTTTTAATATTCTGTTTCAGGATACCTAAGGAGCCTGGAGGAGAAATCTTCCTTATTCAGATACAGAGGAGGCAAGGCTTAGTCTTGAACATAGAAGGAAGAGTTGATTGGGTGCAGAGATGGGAGAGGAGATGGGTTGGTGGAAAGTAATGGGAAACAGGAGCTGGGAATTGTGGGGGAGAATGGGATTAGCTAGGCAAGGGGATTGGGATTGAGACTGGAAGCCTGAAAGGGACAAGTAAGCTGTTTTTTTTTCTGTAGATGAGAAAAGGAATGTGGGAAAGTGTGGACTGGCATGAGATGACTGAGACTGGCTAGGTGAGAAGAATGGGACTCGTAAAGAGAAGGAGAGTTTGAAGGGAATAGGGTTGGATGTGGCAGAAGGGAGTGCAACCACTCTACCTTGGGATAGAACCCAAGAATCCTAAGCATTATCATTCCCCTGCTGATGTGAAACCCACTGCCAGAGTGCACACATATCTCCTCCTTCACTAGTACTACTTTGTATAGAAAACTGCCTACTTACTGCTGTCAGTTGTTCCATTATGTCAAGTGTCACAGAGGTCTGTGTGGTAGAATTAAAGGTTGAATCATGTAGATGTCAATATGATGCCTTTTGGTAGAAGTTCTGTTTTCAGTTCCTTTTAAAATTTTGAACGTTTACATGCCGAAACAGTTAAAGCACTTCATCCCCTCTTGAGAGGTGTTGGTTGTGTACCAGAATGAATGCATATTGAAAATCTATCAAAAACAAAAAAGCCGTTTCTTACAAGATAACCACTCTCTCTCTCTCCAATCTCTCAGTTTTCAAAGGGAATTTACAAAATATCTTTTGCAGACCAGCCTACAAACTTCACTTCATCAACCTACTAGATACAAAAAAATATGGACTAAATATAGACACTGGATTTATTGCAAATTTATTACTTGCCTAACACCTGATACCCCAGGTAACCTCTCTACAATTTACCAGCTACATTTTTATCACCAGGTCAACACTTCCCCTCTCCTCCACTTGTTTCTCACCCGTTGTCTGCCACACATTTGCATTTTCACTGTGGTATTCTTGCATGCTGGCTTCTGGCTTCTATCCCATCCAGAAAGAGCACAGAACAACTGCAGATGCTGCCTCTGCTTGAAGAAAGGCGTTCGTACTTGAAAGCTTGCAAAGAAAAAATTTCTTAACTATTTTAGTTGGTCTAATGAAAAATATCAGATCATTCCCCCTTGAAACACTTCAGTTTTGAAATATTCCGTTGATAGGTTCATAAAGATTTTGCCCCTACTCTAAGCCCTCTGATTTGGTTTCTGTTAAAATCTAAATGCCTAGTTTGTATGACGAAGGATGTTGTCCAGCCTGCAGCAGGTCTCTTGGCCTTGCCTGGCACAGGCACAAGGGGCATCCTGGGCCATGGTGAGTGCAGCCAGTCCCAACAACCCTGGTTGTGCAGCGGGGCCGGGGTAGCGTGGTGACAGTATTCTGTTTCCTGGCAGTCCTGGTGGTGGCAGCGGCTCCTTCTGGCTGCTGCTGCTAGTGTCACCACTCCCACCAGAGTTGACCCCACTGCCTGGGCACCCCGTCTGCCCGGTTCCAACCACTGGGGGCGCTGGACAAAGCAGGCAGGCAGGGTCTCTGGGACCCATGCAAGCAGGGAATGCTCAGTCGGGTTGATGGGATGGGACCACAGGCGGGCGGGGAGTGGGATGGGTGGGCGGGTCCGGGGCTGGGATCTTGGGGCAGTGACAGCGTGGGGCTGGGACCAGGGGCAGAGCCATGAT
>NW_017728931.1:92847740-92874204 GCF_001723895.1 Crocodylus porosus | reverse complement strand
ACTGCCTGGGCACCCCGTCTGCCCGGTTCCAACCACTGGGGGCGCTGGACAAAGCAGGCAGGCAGGGTCTCTGGGACCCATGCAAGCAGGGAATGTTCTGCCGGGTTGATGGGATGGGACCACAGGCGGGCGGGGATTCACAGGCAGGCGCGGGTCCGGGGCTGGGATCTTGGGGCAGTGACAGCGTGGGGCTGGGACCAGGGGCAGAGCCATGATCCACTGGCTTCATGTCCTGCATCAGATACTGGTTCTGTGGGCAGGGTCATGCCAGGAGTGGATCATGGCTTTGCCCCAAGCCCCAGCCCTATCTGCCCAACAGGCCTGCTCCCAGATGCTGCTTCCCACCTGCCCATGGCCCAATCCCATCTTCTCGGCTATGTGTGCCCTGCCTGCAGGGGTCCCAAGGCAGTCTCCATGGAGACCCAGGGGATGGAGCTGGGATTGCTGGATGGTGACAGTGCAGAAATAGGCCCTGGGGTAGAACCACTTAGAGAGTTTGAGTGGGCTGGGGGGTGAAGGTGGTGACCCAGCCCACAACAGCTCACCCAAGCTCCCTAAGTCACCCTCCAGTCTAAATAATTGCCCACCCCTGGTAGGGGATTGAAAGTGACAAAAATCCTGTTCTAGAGAGTTTCACGGAGCAAGGATCTTGTCAGTTTTAATCACCTGCCAACTCTCAAGAACTTGTTGGATTTTTTTCACCCTGGTAACCAGGCTTAATTTTCTGAAGAATTATTTTTTCTTAAGTGTTTGTTTGATTATGAAAAAAAATAAATTGGAGGTTGAGGAGAAGGGTGTACATTTGACTTGTCATCCTATGCCATGCTGCTTATTATAGAAGGCAGGTGGTTCCTATGAATTACTCATCATCTCAACAAGCGGTGAAAATTAATTCCATACCCTGTAGCTTTTGCAGATGTCATTGTTCAATGCTTGCTGCAAAAACAGCCTTGCAAATGAAAACATTGGACCGATTATTAGTATTTAATGGAATGGACTGTGCAGAGGAATGAATAATATTATCCATAAAATGGGCATTAATAGAGGCACCTGGTTAACCAGCTAAGCTTCTTACCCTTCAGGTTTCTGATAGAACTGCACAGCTCAAAATGCACAAGCTTACTTGGCTCTGTTTCCCCTTACCTTCAGAATTAAAGGAAAAGAATATTAAGTATCCTTTTCTGCTGTTTAATTTTATTTTAGATTTTGGCCTCCTAAGGTCTACATAGATATTGAAAGTAATTATTCAGATGTTGACTGACAGCCAGCAACTGAACTCTTCAAGTGACAAATCTGACAGTCAGCTGTTATTTGCTCTTTGTAAGTGCAATTTTGTATAAAAGGATGTTAAAAGGATAAGAAATAAAGACGAGGGGTAAAATTAACCTTTGTTGTTGTTTTTTTTATCATACCAAAGAAGAAGAATGGAGAATCAGTAACTAGAAGATGAGTAAATTCCCTTCCTTAAAGGCTTTTAAAGTGTGTAGTAATTGCAGTTTTGGTGGGAAATATGAAGATTTTATTTTGCTTCTGTAAAAAGAAAAGACCAAAGCAAATATATTAAAACAAGAATACAAGTATGTTAAAACCATTCAGTGTTTCATGTTCAATATCATCATTCAGTAATACTGAACCACACTATCAAGTTTTGAAACTGCTCCTTGGTGGAATTGGTAGCAAAATTCCAACTAACTCTATGAATAGTGGAGGAGAGAGTCTCTGGAGCTAGGGACAGACATTCAAAAAGCCTGAACGTGAATTGATTCAATCCTTGCAGGTTAGTGTAACCTGCAGAGAGTGAATCAGTTTACAAGTGGATAGACATTCCCTTTCCATTCAGGAAATGCAGACACATGCCTGCAGTGGCTCAAGCCAGAAGCCTGGGGGAGCTAGAGCAACCCTCCCTACCACCTGGGAAGCTGAGCTGAGGGAGTGGGATATGGCCAGGCCCTGGGAAGCCCAGCCCAGTACCTCTGACAGCCAGGAACAAACCTAGTACACAGGGCTTCTCAGCCCCCAGAGGGGAACTCTTTTTTTTTGTCCTCCCTCTCCCACTCTTGTCTCTCCACCTTCCTCCTGCCTACCCCCTGCTGCTGTGGGGTGAGAAAGGGGGCTCTGTGAGGCTGCCTGGCTCCAGAGGGGGTCTCCTTCCCCCACCACAGAGGGGTAATGGAAGTGCCATGTTCAGCTTGGGGGGAGGGAGGTTTAGGGACCCCCCACACACTCCCCCCCCCATGGTGTGCAGCCATTGCCTGACAGCAGCAGCAGGTGGAGAGGTCAGGGCCCTTTTGCATAGCACAAGTACGGCTCTGTCCAGCACTGCTTGGGGGGCCCTATTGCCAAGGCTCTGCTTTCTGTGCCTGCAGCTCCAGTACTTGCAGTGGGGAAAGCCCCGCGCTGGATTCTGTGAAGCAGTGGGCAGGGCTCCCTCCATTCCCAACAGAGTATGGGGACCTGTGCAGCAGGAAGCGGGGGAGGCAGCAGGCTTCAGTGCAGGGCTTCCCCTGCTGCCAGTGTTGGAGCTGCAGGCACACAGCACAGAGACCTGGTGACGCTCCCTCCCCCTATGCAATATTGGCCGGAACCACGCCTGCACTGGGCATGACCACCCTGACTTCCCCGCCTGCTGCTGCCTGGCAGCGGAGGCTGCATGCCATGAGGGGAGTGTGCTGGGGGGTCCCTACACCCCCCCCACCCTCCCTCACACCCCACATACCCACATCCTGGCCACTGCCAGCTCCCACTGCCGCTCTAGGCACAGGCTCCACACTACGTTCCAACTTCTGCCCAGTTGCACCTCTTCCTCCCTCCCCTTTCCGCTGCCTCTGGTTGCAGTGGTGTGGGGGAAGAGGGGCTCTGTGAGAGGCTGCCCAGTTCTGGCCCCAGAGGGGAACTCTGTTCAGTGCTGGAGGGGACTCTTTTCCCTCCCCTTGCCCCTGTTCCCTGCCCCTCTGCCACATCCAGTGCTACACAGAGTCCCCCTTGCCACCCTGAGAGAAGGAGGAGGGGGAAGAGTCCCCCCCCAGCATGGAACCTCCCTCCTCACCCTGTGGGACAACTAACCCATCATGGCCCCATTAAAGTGAAGGGCAGGGAAAAGGGTTAATTCCTCCCTCTCTCCCTTCCTTGCACCCGGGTCTGCCAGCCCCAGGGGCCACCGCCATGGCTGTGTCCTGTCTGCTTCCTGGCAGACAGGGTGGCTCTGGCTGTGATGGGGGAGGAGAGGAAGGAGGGAAGAATTAACCCACTCCCTGCCCACTTTGCCTTAATAGGGCCATGCCAGCTGGTGTCTGCACTGGGGCTGGTCCCTGCTCAGACTAGAGAACAGAGGGGCCCTGTGGCTGGAGGGGCCCTGTGGCTGGAGCAGAGAGCTCTGCCCAGCCCAGAGAGCATGTTAGGATACTGGGGGAGTCTGGTTTAACTTAAACCAGGAAGGGGTTTGGGACAGACATTGCATAAACTGGTTTGAGCCAAATCAGTTCAGTCTGATACAATATACAACCAGGTGTATCTCAAACCAGTTTTCGCCATTTTGAAACTAGTTTATGTGCACTGAATGTCTGTTCTGTTACAGGTTTAAACCAGGTCTGATCACTTAAACCAGTTTATGTGTAATGCCTGTCCCTAGGCCACAAGGAGAGCCTTATTTAGACTGTTTAGTGGAAGAGGGGACTGTCTTTTTCTCTCTCACTGAAAAGTGTTTCATACTTGGCCCCTGGAGGGCCACACACTTTTTTACTTTTACCTTTTGTTTTGAACTTTTAAAATTTTAATCTAAATCCATTAATGTTTTTCAAAAGTACAGTGTAAAAATCTCAGTGTACATGTTTTCCTGCAGATAATTTTATCAAATTTTACTAATGTTAGTCAAGTTTAACATTTAACTTTTATTCATGAAAAATTCTTTGGAATAGGATGTGTCAGCTACATAGAAAATAGACAAACATTGAAATATTATTGTTTTTTGTTGTGCGTCTTTGTTAATATTGTAGCTATGAAACACATTCCTTCAAATATTCTTGGAGATATAGATCCAAAATATTTTAGTTATATATAACTAAAATGTTTTGGATTTCATGCATTATTTGTGAGTGCTAAAAATGAAGCTTGTGTTTTGTGACATTTTGACGGTATAGACATTTTATCTTGAAAAACAGAAAAAATGCATTCTGTGTATGTAATAGCAATACAATTTTAGTTTACTATGTATTTTTAAATTGAAAAGTTATTTAAGTAGTTTAGATTAAACTGGTTATATATGTGTTATGTTCTTAATAATCTTCCTTGAGCAATCCATGATTCTTCCTGCAATGTTTGTCCATATCTAAGTGTAGGCTTTCCTTTAATGTTTGTACAACTCTATGATTATGTTTGCATACTTTTGAAAAAGCTAAATCCTTTCCACCTTCTGGTTTGTCATTTTCTGAAGGTAAATCTTTTTTAATTACTTTGCTTCTTTTGGTGTTTATATGAGTACTTCCATTTTTTCCAAGGGAGTACCATACATGTGTGGCAATGAACTACCCTAGACATCACAGAGATTACAAAACCATGGGAACAAGGAGAAAAATTTTACTTTCAGTTAGGCAAGGGTTTCGTAGCAACTTCTGAATGAAATAAATGCTTAGCAGTATTTACTGAACTGCTATAGTACAGGGGCAAAGTACAAGACCTACAGTATATAAAAACTCCCTCAAGTATTTACTGGCTTTACTCTTTTTCAGTCTTGATCATAAATTACACTTTTCTGTTGAACTCAGCTATAAGAAACAAAAGTAAACTTTAAAAGAAATTGATTAAAATGATTAGAAACCTTTTAAGTATGTGGGGTGGGGGTTACTGGAAAAAGTAATTGTCACTTATCAAGGTGAAGAGAAATGTATTTATTTTTATTCTATATTTATTATAATTTTAGATTTCAAAAGAGACTTTATCCTTAAGTAAGTGACACAAATATATTCATCAAAAGTTAAGTTGATTATACACCTGGATTGTGCTTGTCTTAGGCTATTTATGGCATCTCATTGATTATATCATCATCAAAAAAAGAGACCAACAAGATATCAGAGTGACAAAGGCCATGAGAAGTGTAGAATGTTGGACTGAATACAGGCTTATAGTCTCTAAGCCGAATATGTGGACACATTCTAGTAGACAACCAAAAGGTAAAAAAGCACCCAAAAAGCTCAGCATCTCCAAACTGAAACAGAAGAATATGAAACAAGCATTTGTTGAAGAACTGCACAGCCGGCTAGTAACAACTAATGTAAACTCCAATAACGCTGAGGAAAATTGGGCATCCCTTAGAGACTCTGTTTATTTGGCTGCATATAATACCCTTGGTCCAACCATATGTAAACATCAAGATTGAGTTGATGAAAACGATACTGATATAGGGAGACTCTTGAACGAGAAACATTGGCTCCATAAGGCCTGCTTAGAAAAGAGCACTTCAACATTTCATAGACATTAGACATTAGGGCTGGAAGGGACCTCGGGAGATCATCGAGTCCAGCCCCCAAACATCTAAGAAGACAACTTTTGCTACCATCAAAAGGATTGTCCAATGCAAACTCAGAGAGATGCAAAACTCATGGCTAAGCAACAAGGCATGTGAGATTCAGTCCTATGCAGACAGGAATGATATGAAGAACTTATATGATCCTCTGAGGACAATCTATGGGCCATGATCATCAGGAACATCTCTAATACTGAATGGTGATGGTACCACACCGCTCACCAATAAAAGAAAGATGCTGCAGAGAGGGGTAGAACACTTCAACATCCTCAGTAAACAGTCATCTATTAGTGCAGAGGCAATTGATTGACTGCCCCAGGTAGACATCAACATATCTCTTGCTGATCCTCCAGCGCTGACTGAAACTATGAAAACAATTAACTTTTTGCCAAATGGTAAAGCACCTGGAGCAGATGTTATACCAGGAGAGGTCTACAAGGCTGGAGGCTCACACATGGCTTTGAAACTGAGTCTTTCAGTCAATGTGGACTCAAGGTATTATATGCCAGGTGTATAATGACACATCTGTCGTCGACTTGTACAAGTGGAAAGGCAATAGAAAAACCTGAGACAGCCATCAGGGCATCTCCTTGCTGTTAGTAGCTGGTAAAATCCTCACCAGAATTTTGCTGAATCACCTTGTGAAACACATTGAACAAGGGCTGTTGCCTGAGAGTCCATGTGGTTTCAGGAAAGGACATAGGACCATAGACATGGTGTTTGCAGCTCATCTACTTCAGGAGAAATGCCAGGATCAGAACTCCAAACTGTACATGACTTTCATTGCCCTGACAAAAGCATTTAATACAATCAGTCAGGAGGGACTTTGGAACAGCTTGGCAAAGTTCAGTTTGTCCAGAGAAATTCATTGCAATTGTTCGGCAGTTCCATGATGGCATGCTCCCTCGTGTTATGGATGACCAGTGAGTCATCTGAACCATTCCTAGTAACCAGTGGAGTGAGGCAGGGCTGTGTTGGCCCCAACCCTCTTCAGTATGATGTTTTCTGCAATACTTACAGATGTCTTTTGTGAGTGTGACACTGGGATCAGTTATTGAACTGATGGCAAACTCCTCTTCAATTTGAGGAGACTACAAGTGAAGACAAAATTACAGGAAGTGATTGTTCGTTATCTTCTGTTTGCTGATGACTGTTCCCTGAATGCCAAATCTGAGTCTGACATGTAACAGAGTATGGATCATTTCTCTTCAGCTTATGACATGTTTGGTCTCGCAATCAACACTAAGAAGACAGCAGTGATGTATTGGCCTGCACCAGGAAAGACTTACTAAGAGCCTGCCATCACAGTGAATAGCCAAACCCTCTAGGCCAGGGGTGTCCAACCTTTTTGAATGTAGGGCCGGACCACAAACTTTTTATCACTCAGTGGGCTGGTTAGCCATATTCAGAGGCCTCACAGGAAGTGGTATCACATCAGGAAGTGATGTCACATGACCTTTGACACCAAGTTGCAGGAAGTGACAATGAAATGGGTCTGGAAATGTGGTTTAAAATCCAGAATAAAAGCAAGAATGAAATAATACCAAACACTTGACTAAAATAAACACTTTTGCTTCTCTTCGCTTCTCAATGAATGAAAGAAGCATAATGCAAGTCAACAGATCAAATGTGGAAAAGATATCAGCCAGAGTGGAAACTAATAAAAGCAACAAAATATGGGCATTTTTGAGAATAATCTTCAAGAAGATTTATTGAATTTAATAACTTGTTAGTAATACATCTTTAGCAAGTAGTAACAAGTTGAAACCCCAATCCCACACAAAGAGAAACAGAAGCAAGCACAATCCAAACACTGGACAGTATTTTTACAAAGATTTTTACCTGCTCCAAATTTACATTGGAGCCAAAATCATTCATGCCCTATTCTTGAGCATATTGTTCAGTCTTAAATGAGTATACAGTACAGCTGCAGGGGGCTCAGCCACAGCTTTCCCTCCCTGGTGCAGTCCTGCCAGTCCATCCCATCCCCTATCAAGCGGTGGCTTCCTCATGTGCTGCTGCACTTTCCCCTTACCTGTGCCAGCTGGTCCCAAAAGGCAGGAGGCTCCACTGCCACTTCTGCTGGCCAGTGCTGACCCAGCCGGGCGTCCTCAGCAGCACGTGGGAAGCCAGCTTCAGCCCCATGCTGCCCTGGATGGGATGGGCCCAGCCGGGTCATCACCGGCCAGGAAAAGCAGCATACAGCTGAAGCTGGCTTCCCACATGCTGCTGGGGATGGGAGGAGCCCGGCCATAGACAGTTCAGAGCATAAAATGTCCTGATCAGCCATTCATGCGCTCACAGAAACCAAACCAACCAGTAATGTCACGGTCATGTTCGAATACAAAGGATGAGCAACATTTGTCTAATTGTGTATACTTGCTTGCTACACACCGCCTAATCGGTAGGGGTTTTTTTAGAACAGGTGATATTTGCAAAGAAAACTGCAAAATACATAATGCAGAATACCCACAAGGAATTTCGCATTTGACCCATGGTAACTCTAGGAAGAACTATATTTGTATTCCTTACTTGCTTTGCCCCAACCCTTTACTAACAGAATACCAGAGGATGGGTATTTCTGATCTTGCTCCCACCCCCCACCTTCCCTCATCCTGAGATGCAATGAATGGTCAGTGCATAGATGATTGTAGGCTAGTTATGTGGTCACTATCACTCTTTTGAGTGTATAGCCTTGTAAATCACCCGTTAGAATGTGCCTCCATGAGGACAGATACCAGAGGTTCTGTTAGTATAAAAGTACCTATGGGGGACAATTACAGGAGTACATTTAGGCAAGTGGCTTGAGCAACATCTTAAGTAAAGCTGCTCTTATGCCTTGGTAACATGAATGATTGAGATTCCTAAAAATAATACGCAACTTTCTGTTTACACATTTACTTTGTCCTGCATTCTTTGCACACAACAACTTGAGTCCAGTAGGAACTTTGAGTGCCTAAAGGACTCAGATTTGGGAGCAAAAACATTTAAATGAGATTTCTTGTAGAAGTTTCACACTGGTAGTTAAGCAATGAGTTCCTGTCTTCCTGAATAAACCCTTCTTTCCCCTGCTTTTATTAGCCTGTATGAATCCTCCAGCTTTTTTCAACTTCTGATATTTGCAAACTTCATTTCCTTGCTTGAAAAATGTCTCCCGTATGTGTTAAATCTAGTACAATTACATTTAATCTGTTTTTAATTACCCGTGCTTCCCAATTTTTCAGGCTTCAAAGAAAATATATTAACAGTCCCATTGCCTGTTGTCACATAGATAAGGACAATCGCATTCATATGTGCAGGAGTGGATCCAGAGGGGGTGCTGTGGTATGGCTGCGTTCTCCTTTTGGATTGGACTGAAACATAGAAACCTCCCAGAGAGGTTTAAAGCCCTTAAAGGAAGTAAAAATCTGTCCCTTTCCCCCACACCTGCTGCTGCTGTTTTTTTTTCTGCTGTCCAGTGGTGCGGGGGAAGAAACAGAGCTGTTCCTGTCTGCACCAATCAGGCTGTATGTAGTCTAGGTTCAGATGGGGATGGGGAACGTGGCAATGGGGATGGGCTGTAAAGTCCTTTTTCCTGTGCTTGCTATCTGGGAGGGTGAGGTTGGGGCAGGGAGGGGGCAACTATCTTGTGTTGCCACTGTCCCCATGCCCAGATAAGCCCAGACCCTTCACAGCTTGACTGGGGTAAGCAGGAGCAACTCTAGTACAGTACTTCTCCAGCCCCAGGAATAGGAAGGAAAGCAACAGCCGTAGGCAGGGGAGGTGAGGGGAAGGGGAGGCAGGGATTATCACTTCCTCCAGGAACTTTAAAAAAGCCCCTGGAGGCTCCCAGGGGTGGTCTGCCCACATTAGTGGGAATGGAGGAGGCTGGGAGCTAGAGGTGCAGTCACCCTTCCAGTGCAGGTTGCTGCTTCTGCACCCCACTTTAGGAAAACCTCAATCTGCCCCTGTGTATGCAGCTAGTTTTATTGCTCCCTAAAATTATATACAAAAGAAATTTCTTTCTGTTTTCTTGTAATCAGAGAGATGCGAGTAAGTGGAAACAGCCAGGGACTCTGTCAAGTACATCAAACACAGAAGCTTAATGTCATCATGGAAGCAAAGGTTTTATTTGCTTACAAGTATTGAAATCTTTCCATAGTACTAATAAATTATTCAGGTATGCTTTTTAAAAATCAAGGAGGATAAGACATTAGCAATCTTGTAGGAATGTAAGATTGGTATAGGAATGTAATAATGGAGCATGTAGGCTTTAAGTTCCAGGTCAATAGTTAAAACCCATTTGAATCACTACTGGTTGGAATTAATTTATTATCAGACATCTGACTGGTAGATGTTTTGTGATAATATTTTATAGTCTCAATCTGGTTCCTGATGTTGCACTAGTTTTTTCATCATGCTTGCCTTTAAATAGGGCTGTTTATTAAATATGAGTATGGAGACTGCACTATCTTTTCACTGTGAGAGATGATTGCTTGAGAGAACAGTTTTAAGGCATATCAATACCAATTATAGAGAAGCTTGCACTGTACTGCTGCTGTTGTGCTTGCCTTATTTGCTGTCAGTCCAGCATCTGTCAAAAGTACTAAATTGACTTCAAACAAGGAAAAAGTGGATAGATGGAGAGAGAGATGTCCACGTCAGGAGCGTTCTTTGGAACGCTAGCTCACAATACAGTGACGGACTAGTCTATTGGAAAAATATATGTTAACTATCATAATATTATTATAATGTGTTAATAGACATGTTAACTATCACAATAGTATACACAGTTTAGCACTTAGCATGGATAGGGAGAGTCATATTTAAAAATATGTTACCTGGTTGTAATTAACTCTATGCATGTACTGTGCATATGAGACAATGATTAATACCCAGACAATTGGCGGGGAAATTGAAAAAGTTAAGTATCTAATGTGTGATTTCTGTTTTCTAATATAGACTGTGTAGGCACTGTCTGAAAGAGAGGACCCTTTCAGAGGGTTTCCGAGGATTTCCATATACACTTGGGGGGGAATCACCTTGGTTAAGAACCAAGGACCCTGACTCCATAACTCAAATAGAAAGAAGAAAGTGTGTTTATACCTAAGGAAAATATTAGATTTTTTTTTTTTTTCATACGAACTGTTTGGCATACTGCCAGCAAATTAGTGAGCTCCTCTCCTCAGGCCAGCTTATCTGCAGACTGATCAGAGGCAAGCAGGTATCTTTAATAAACTATCAGGTGTGCAGGAATTTGGTGCATCTAAAAAGATTACTTTGCAAGGGCTAGAGTTGGGGCCAGTTTTGTCTGCAGGTGACATTGCAATGGGTATTTTGCATTTGGCACCTGGCTGTCTCAGGCACAGGTTGACCCAGTTTATTAAGGGAAAAGTTGAGGGGGGAGAAGTTTTAATTTAAGTATTGGATACTGTATTAGACAGCAACCCTACCCACACCTCTGTGTTACATTTAATGCAACTAAAAAGAGGGACTGCTAATAGGACTTTGGAAGTTGTTCCTGTCCATTGTTTACAATAACTCAAATACCTTTTTGTTACTCTGTATGAGAGATCTCCTTGTTAAGATGGGGTTTGAAAGCGCTGAGGGATGCTTCCCAAGATGAGGGAATGCAGGAGAAGTTTTTATTTCTCTGGTGTTTGTTTGCTTGGTTTTTTTTTTTTCCTTTGGAAGGAGGCTGGCTAGCTGTATTCCACTGAACAGTTATTTTAATGCTGCAGGGATTTTACTGCATTGCAGTTTAATAATTAGAGTGGTTAGAGCCTTAGATATGTATCTTTTTACTGTTTAAGCCAGGAATAAATAATACCATGAATTGCCCTTCAGAGGTCTGGAAGGACAGATGCACATCTAAGGCTATTTTACTGCTGGAAGTACAGCTATGATGTGGTTGTGTGGAGGGCTCCCTATTTTTCATAAGCTAATTCAGATTCTGGTCTGCTGCAGAAATGGTACCCAAATAAGCTGACCGTTACAAAATCGGCATTATTGTATCCCCTTCTCTGTCTTTGCAGGACTCTAGGAAGTCACTAGTGTTGTCTGGGCGAACTTCATCGACGTTATCTGACTCTGTTAGTGTTGTTTGGGAGTTACATGTTATCAGTCAGGTCAGGCTTCTTCAGTTTGGGTGATAAGTGTGTGTGCTGTCAGGGTACTGTTTGTGATGTTATGCCCCTAACAATCTCATTGTAATGAAAAAGAGACTGCCGGCTTTGGTTTTTAGTGACCAAGAGCTTGGCCATTTTTATTGTCTATGAACAAGCCTAGACAATGTGGTGCTACATAGGTCATTTGCAGGTATGGTACAGGCCTGAAATAACCCCTAAATCCAGTACAAAATATTATGAGTTCCCAGGCCCCTTTTTATATACTGATCATTATGACTTGATGTTTATGACATACCCATCCTGCTTCTCACTGTTTACTAAAACATCTTCAGGTCATCCATATCCTGCTTCTCCCCAATTAGTGCACCCTCCCCACCACATAGGGACACCTGTTTGCCAGGTCACTCTGAGCTTAGTTTTGGTGTTCTGTACTAGTCTTATCTGGTCTGGCTGCCAGGGCCGCTCGGCCAATCAGTGGCCAGGGGAGCACATGGTGAAAGGAGCAAGATTACAGAAGCCGCTGCACTGCCTACTTGCACCGTGATTTAGGTAGGTTCCTAATTATAAAATACCACAATGTTGCAACATCTAGAGTAAGGCAAGTAGAAAACACCTGAAAACCTAAGCCTCCGCTGTCTTGTGGGTTCTCTTTGGTTGGAGATAGACTAAGGGATGTCACCCTTAGAGAGACATGCCTTTGCTGAGGTATTAGGCTGTCAGCAGTAGTTCTTATCTATTGCTTTCTGGCAGAAACCACAACCATTGAGGCATTGAATGTCTGGACTTGGTTTGGCCTTTGGATTCTGTTTTAATGGTCTAAAGGGAGGATGGTAGGTGCTGGGCAGTCTCCACTCCTCCTAGGCGTATGCATGCCAGGTCTTGGTATGATGGTTGAAGGACTCTGTACAAGATGATTCATCAGGCACCTGACCAGACTTCTTATGCATACACTCTGATCCAGGGGATCAAGTCTTAACAATTTATTCTATATTTGTTGGCCTTGGAGGCATCTCTAAAACTAACAAGCTACTTTTCCAGCATTTCATTGCAAGGTGTATGTGATATGCCTAGTTTTCGTATTCATTGGAGCTTACTTCAGTTCATGTTGTTGACAGGGCCTCTATGTGATTTGTACATACACTGATCAGCAGTTGTATTAATTCATACTCTGTGTCCTACAGTGACTAATATTCTTTTCTTTTTAATTTTTTTAGGGGTTTGTTTTGTTTGTTTTTGCTCTCTACTTTTTGTATTCTGTACCTCAATGAGTACATTTCGGTATTTAAAAATAACAAATATAAATAATTGAAAAGGTTTGTGCAGTTGCTTTGTGAGGCTGGTGATTTATATGTCCATAAATGGGCAGATTGTCTGACCATCATCTCAAAATGAGCATGTCTTTGTGATTCATACTACCAAAAACCTGGGGAAGGGCTTATCAAGAGGGTTTTTGGGGGGAAGTCAGAAAAGGGATACAGAGATCATAGAATCATAAGAAAGTAGGACTAGAATGTACCTTAGGAGGTCATCTAGGAAACCCTGCCAGCCTGCAAGGGAAAACCCATGGTTTCCCACATTTTTCTTCTTTAAAGGAGAATCCATTTTTAAAGTATGTTTGTGACACTTTCATATATTCTTGTGACCCACTTTTGGCTCATAACCCATGGGTTGAGAAACGCTGGTCTAGTTCATACCCCTTTTTGAGGCAGGATCATTCCTATCTACACCATACAGGTTCATCTAACCTGTTCCTAAAACTGTACAACGCTGCACAACTATAAGGCATGTTGTCCCAAGACAGCAAAAAACACCCTAACCTACCACAGGTAAAGGAGGGGGACAAAAGAGACTATCAGTATACTGCTGCTGCAATGAAAGTGGCGGTTCAAGAGACTCAAGGAAAAGGACCACACCCCCATCATAGAGAATGCAAGACTCACCAGTTCATGGTAAGGTATCTATGGGGTAAAATTTCGTCCTGATTCCAAATGTAGTGATTGTTCTGATCTTGAGAAGAGGGGCACAAGAACCTTTGTGGGCTTTTTTTTTAACTCCCAGCTGGACCATTAGTACACTCTGGTCAAAATTTCCTGCCTTGACTGCAGCCAACACCTGATGCTTTTGAGGAAGGCAAAGCCCTCTCCTTGCTATTCCCTTCCAACAAAACACGTAGCAATAGGAGGGGGAAAATATTCTTTCCCATCCCCTTAAGGCAACAAGCAAAGTCCAGAAAAATGGGGGAATAAAAACCCCACCTTCATCTCTGCTGCACAACCTGGGGATTGCAAACACAATTCCACACATCTCATCCCCTAGCTGGTGAGCCAGAGCTTGCCTTTCTGTCAGCTGTCCCCCTTCATAAACTTAGCTCCTTTATGCTTTTATTGCTAAGCTGGTGGCAGAGCCCTGTTTCAGTCTCCTGCTGTTGAGTGTGGTCCCCTCCAATTTCTACCTGCTCTGGGCTGCAGAGCTCTTTTGCTGATTTCCACAGTGGGCTGCATATGGGGTGAGTTCAGGGCTTCTGACTTACTCTTCACAACACACTCCATGCACTGCTACTCTTAGATCATCCCTAAATAATCCAACCTCTGATTGCAAGCCTCCAATGACTGAGATTGCATAACTTCCTTGGACAGTCTATCTAACCTAAACTTCCCTTGCTGCAACCAGAGGCCCTTTTCTGTTACCTGCCACCACTGAGAATAGACTAGCTCCTCTTTATAACCACCCTTCAGGTAGTTGAAAGCTGTTTTTAAATCCCCCTTCACTCTTCTTTTCTCTAGGCTAGATAAAACCAATTCCCTCAGCCTCTCCTCAGAAGTCATGTTCCCCAACCTTCTAACCATTTTTGTTGCCCTCTCCTGGATTCTCTTAAACTTGTCCACATCCTTTTTGTAGCGGAGGCAAAACTGGATTCAGAACTCCAGATGTGGCCTTTAGCAATGCTGAATAGAGGGGGAAAATCACTCCCCTTGATCTGCTGGCAATGCTTCTACTAATGCAGCCGAGTATGCCACAAGGCTTCTTTGAAACAAGGGCACACTGTTAGCTCATATTCAGCTTCTTGTCCACTGTAACCCCAAGGTCTTTTTCTGCAGAGCTGCTGCTTAGCCATTTGGTCCCCAGCCTGTACTTGTTCATGGGATTTTTTCTTCCCCCAGTGTAGGACTTTGCACTAGTCCCTATTGAACTTCGTGAGACTGGAGCAGGGCCGAGCAATTATTTTGGGCAGAGGGCTGCTTACTGAGTTTTGGCAAGCCATCGAGGGCCACATGACAGGCAACCCAGGGCAGATCAATATTAATTTTCTGAATTTTTTAGGGGACTCACAGGCCAAATAGAATGACCTGGTGGGCCTCATCCGGCCACCGGGGTGCATTTTGCCCACTCCTGGTTTGAAGGATTGGACCAAAAGCAATTTGTCTAGGTTTCCCTCAATCCAAGTTCTGAAATCTCTGCCTCTGATAGATGGATTACAAACAAGACTAGTAAATCTGTCACTCTAGAGCATTTTAAAAATAATGTTATGCTACAGGTGAGCAGATAGTTTTTCTTGGTAATCAAAATGAATATTGGGAAGGAAAAATGCACACATACAGCCCCTCATTGTGACAGGGCAGAATTTAGATATTCAGTTTTAATTTTCCATAATGGTTATTCAGTTTTAATTTTCCATGATGTCAGGATGTTTGGAAAAAGGGAGAGTCCCCACCCTATTCAGGCACAATTGTAGAAACAAACCATATTTTCTAAATGTAGAAGCATTCATTGGTAAGAGACAGTTCAGATGTACTAGTCATATGTGTTGACTTGTATGTTACAAAGAATAAAGAAAAAAAAGTAAACTATGTAATTTTAAAACACTGTAAACAACAAAACAAGGTCTATAGGTGGTACCCTTTTGGGGAGGCTTTACCCATGCCCAGGCAGTCTGGGACTTGGGTAGTTCTGGAGGGCTGCCAAAGGGTGTTTCTGGGGACCTGCATCCTCATACCTGCCCTTCGGCTATGGGCTGGGGGGGGGGCCTACACTGGAGAGTCGTATGAGCTGCTCCATGGGTCCACTGCGCCGCAGGGAGCTGCTAGAAAGCATAGGTCCTTCTGCATTGCAAAGGGCCCCTTATTGCTGCTTGTGAAGCTATAGCACTGATCTCCACTTCCACTAGGTGGCTTTGAGGAGTTAATTTCAGTTTTTGTCAGCATATCGCACCCCAAAGTTTCTAGTTCTAATCCCACCTCTACTGGGGCAGGAGACTGCAAGAGAACTCCAAGAAAGCCAGCCAAACAGTAAAGAGCCTGAACTACCAGCACCAACCATGTTGCTTGCTTGGTCACAAAGGGTGTATGCAGGGGTGGTGTGCTTTATGGCTAAGGATTTGACATTCAAAAAGCCTGAGCCTGTATTGATTCAATCTTTGCAAGTTAATCTAACCTGGCTAGGCTAAATCAGTTTTGTAACCAGACAGATATCCTAGAAGTGCAGGAACATCCCTGCAGTGGCTCAGGCTAGAAGTTGGGGGGCACTAGAGCAGCCCTCCCTTCCGTTCTCTTCCACAGTGCTGAGCTGAGAGGGGCATGGCCAGGCCCCAGCAGGATGCTGTGATTACGGAGCTCCCCCCCACTTGACACCCCAGCAGGGAATGTTTATCACTTCTAACTCGGCGGTTATCACTCAATTAAGAAAACAGAGGGACATTACCATCTATCTGTTGATTCTGCCTTTGTCCGGGGTGCTACAGCTCTGACGTAGCCAGCATGTGGTCTGCTAGCTAATACTGAGAGGGTGGAAGAATGCCTCCTTAGCAGGGCAGGGGGAGAGCAAAAGCCAGGCAGATACCTGCAGAGACTGCTGAAGCTGCAGCCAGAGAGCAGAGGGGATAGGTCAGCCCTGCTGTGGAGCAGAGAGCCCTGCCCAGTCCACAGAGCATGCCAAGATGCTGGGGGACTCTGATTTAATATAAAACAGCAAGGGGTTTGAGACGGACATTGCATTAAACCAGTTTGAGCCAAATCAGTTAAGTCTGATACGGTTTGTCTCAAACCAGTTTCCGTCATTTTCAAACTGATTTATGTGCACTAAACATCTGTTCTGTTACAAGTTTAAACCAGCTGCTGATCACTTAAACAGGTTTATGTGTAATGTCTGTCTCTAACATATGTGGTGCAGCCGAGGAGACATGAGGTGTGTGGCCCCAGGGGTTTTTGTCCCTTGCTAGTTCAGCTAGTGGGGTGTGTGGTCACTTGCCACTTCAAAGTTGAATAGCCTTCTTCTAATTTATTATTAATTCTTAAAGGAGATAATCTGTAAGACAAAACTGGGTATATTTTGCTTCAAATTATATTCCCTGTATCTAGATGTTAACATTTTTAAGTTCATATGAACAGCAGCATATTATATTGATAAGGAATGGTTTACAAGTTAGTAATCAAACCTTATAATTCAGCATTTAGTCCAAATAGCTAGGATGGGTTTTGAAAAATATGGGATAAAAAAGAAAACTGGAAAAGAGTCCTTTTCTAAGTCTTTAAGTAACTAGAGAGCTGTTTCAAAGCTTTTACTGCACGCCTGAGATTATGTGAGAGGCAACACTTTTTTGCAAGGGGGAAGAGGAGGAGGGGAGTTGATACTTTTTATTGAACCAGTTACATAGTTGGTATAAAGTTAGACAAACTTGCAAATGCAAGGCATTCTTCTTCAGGTGGTCTTCTTTTTCCTGGACCATCCAGGCTACAACATGACACTAACACTACCACACCTGAGGTTACAGTTTATTCCAGAAATAGGATTAGAAATGGATCTGGGCAATCGAGATTTACCCCAGCCAGGCCCTGTTGCCTCACAGAACTTGTGCTTTCCCTTGGGTTTTCTGCAGTTACAGAAAGTGCACACCTTTTTCTTTTTCTTGTTTGCGCAAGAAACCCTCGTTCATAGCCAGGATCCTTCTGAGCTATGGAGGCAAAGGAAAAGGGGAAAACAATTATCTGTGACCGCACAGCTAAAGTAAGTTGTATTGAAGGCATGTAAATTACTTGGATTTTTCATTTGAATTGTTTATATCTTAAACAGATGTGCTTCCCCAATAACGGCAGTTCTACTCAGTCCTTTTGTTAAATGTATCATGTGTTATCAAGTTCAAGTGTTCATATGGGATCTACTATTTTCTAATCTGTCTCTGAAAACTCAGCAGTTAATTTGAAGAACCATTATCCTTCCGTTTAATATGCTCTTAGCTATTTTTAACCAAGGTAAAAACCTTACAAATCATGGATTTGGATTCTTGTTTCAGTAGTTACAATGCTGGTAATTCCAAACAGTATTGCGTCTTGGCGTCACTATTTAAGCAATCTTCCTTGCTTTGTACACACATACTTTACTTTTCTTTCAGCTATATCTTTGCATTTTAGACACGGTTACTTATTAAAAGTAGTCGACTTTGCTTGCATACAACAAGATATTTTCACTCTTACTTTTTCATTCTTAGTACCTTGCTCTGGAAATTGCCATAGTAAGATATTATTTAATGCAAGAAAAGATGATGGAATGGAGCCCACAATGCAGAGTTCTTAATATCACTGTAATCTTAAATTATTTAAAGGTTTTTAATATTATCCAAAGGATATAGGGAAGTATTTTCAAGTAAAATCTAAGTGCCCATTATGCAGTACTAGCCACACATCCTTCATTAAAAGAACTTTGAATACTTGCCTTTGCAATCCTAATAAAAGTGGGGAAATGCTAGAAATGAGATTGCCTCTGGAAAAATAAGGGAAATAATACTCTTTGACTAGGTGACTAAACCCTGTATCTCAATGTATGTTCAATGTTCCCCAAACTCTCACTAATAAATAGGAAAAACTGGTTCTCTTCTCTCCCAGTTTCTCCCGCCACCAGTTTTTAGTCCAAGCACAATAGTTAAAGTTATGTGTGCTCTCCATTATCTCAGTGCTGATAGGTATATGCTATGTAAGGCTGTAATTATTCATAAGCATATCATAGTACATTATTTTTCATAATAAGAGCAGCGTGAGTTCATCATATCAACCAAAATCCATAAATCATTCATAGGCTCCCTAATCATTCCAGAAGCATTACTCAACCTTAATAATTGCTGGACTACCAACCGTATCTATAAAATCAGAAGGAGTTCTCAGCATCTTGATACAGCTAAGATTAAAGCTAAGCTTATTTATTGTTCACTTCACATCAGGGAACCTGTATTCTAGACTAATACCTACCCTGACTGTGCCCTGTCCCTGGGTATTTATGAACTTGTAGAGACCTTCTGAACCACCTCTTCATTTTGGAGGTATAGGTCCCACGCCTTTTTGGCCTTCATGACCCTGTAGTTTCAGAAACCGGCATCTGGGTTTGATTCTGGAATGAAGTATTACTATAATTGAGGTACCCTCTGTTAGCATTTACATCAGTTAGTTTTTGATGGACCATGACTTTGACTATAGAAAAGATAACTGATTTGTGGGTTTCCTCAGTTATCACCAACTGTCTGAAAGAAATAGTTAATATAATTGGCAAAGAAAATTGTAAATACATAATTTATTAAAGTATCATTGGATTTTTAGAAGAAGTCTAACTAGTATTTCCAGGCTGGTTTTCAACATATGAAATGGCTAGAGTGTATGCTATCTGTGACTTGTTTACTGTGCATTATATTTGACAGACCATAACAAAACAAAATTTTGTTTTAACTTCAAAAGAACTTTAAAAAAGAAGTCTGGTGTTTAATTATGTGGTTTAGTTCTTAGGGAACAGGGAACTTCTCTAAAGCCTTTATTAAATGTATTAAATGGTCACTAGCCCATGTACCTGAAACTACCCATGCTTTACTTGAAATTATACCTAAAATAATTTCTATGTATATATACATATGCATGTACGGAAAGTGGTGTGTGGGTACATGAATGATGTGTGTTAACCTATCTTTATATATTCACGTAATAGCAACATATTTGATGCCTCAGTTTTCCAGAAGTATAGATTTCCAGGAAGACTAAGCTAGAATTTTTTTAAAAATCTGAATTCACTGGTCATTCAAGTTTGGTACAAATGTATTGTTATTATTATTTTGTTTTCAGTGTCATTCATGATAGGTGGAAGAATTACTTATGGAATATATGAGTATGTGTTTAAAGGATAAAAACAACATAGAAAGATTTTAAGAAAAGATTTAGGACAATGCGTAAGTCGTGTGATTCAGCTGCATTTTAGAGTTAGTCTAAATAATTCATCAGCTAAAAAAGATGTAAATAGCATTGTTATTATGTTAAATGTGCAGCAGGGTCTCTCTAATGGCCATTTCAGCTAGTAAAAACTTCCTGAGGCTGAAAAGATAAAGATATGTAAAACAGGATCCCACAGATAATATACTGATTACTTAAAAATAAGGAAATCTCAATGAGTGATGCACATGGAGTTGCATGTGTTGGAAAAAAGTAATAGCTGTCTTCATTGAAAATCTTTTCCTAATAAAAATGTATTGCAAGGTAAGAGAATTAGTTCAAAGGGTTCTTTTGTAATTCTCCGTCACAAAGAATCTGTTTTATTATGATAGCTGCCATCCTGGCAATGAAGTGACAGATTTAGCCATGGGTCTTGAGATGTCCGTTAAATACAGCGCCTCCATTTTTTAATGTTTTTAGTAGCCCACTGAGTAGCTACTGTTCGAAAAGTACAGGTCGCAGTGGGAGGCTGAAAGGGAATGGGCCTCCAGAAGCATTTAGTGTTTAATGGGTCTGCAGCTGTAGTGAATCAGTGTGCAGAAATAATTCTGATTAGGCTTGGTCAATCAAGCTACAAAATCAGATCTGTCCTTTTTTTCCATTTTGCTCTAAAATACAGAAAACACTCATTGTCTACTACACAATTTTAACTAAAAGTGCTGTACTTTAGTTAAATTGTTAATTATTTCTTGTATTTATTATATGGCTGATTCTTTCTTATACCTCTGGATATAATCAGATGCTAAGGGGAACAAATGGTTAGGCTAATGGATGAGTAAAGGAGATCTTTTTCCCCCTCATTTGGGATTTCACTTTAAAAGGAACAAGTAAAGCTATAAAAACAATAATTTTGAAATTTAAGCTTTTTGGAGAATTCAGTGGTATTAAATGTGAATAATAGTTTAATATTGTACTGCACTGGTAGTGTAAGAAGTAGCCAATTATTGACAGTTTTTTATGTCAGCTGTTATTTAAATGCAGCTGCAGATGTGCAATTAGAAGGGCACAACTTTGAATGACAAGCTTTTTGCACAGTCATTCTTTTAAGGGCAAATTTTGAATATATGACAAGACAGAAGAATGGCATCTAAACTTTCCTCTCAATTTTTAAAACATCTCTCTTGCTTGCTTTCTCTCTCTCTCTGTCATCGCTGGGATACATATATGCACTAGGGAACACTTAAGATAGTCTGATTCTTTTTTGTTAAGTTTAAAAGGTCATGTGGCTCTGGTCATTGTTGAACCTTATTGACAATATGCTTTGAAGTAGGGTGTTACATGTTGATTGTGCTTTTGTGTAGACAAGCCTTATTCTGTGCAGGTCTTGAGAGCTGAATAAGTTTCAAAGGAATATATTTAACTACTGTTGTCCACAAACTCTAAAACTAATAAAAGGTGGCAGGGTTTTTGGACATCCATGTGTTAGCGGGGGAAAATCAGAAACTATAAACAGTTTGTAATTTAACTTGTTAGCATCTTGCATTGCATGCTGTTGCAGAAAAGGTGACTGATATGTAAGGTTACATCTCAGATGTTATATTTTTTCCAAGGAGTTATAAAGCTTGAAAAAGCCACTGTTCTGTCAAAATACAGAATTTCCTCAAGGTAGTGCCTGAAAAGCAAAGGTGATTCAGAGATTCATGGGAAGTGATAAACAGGAACTGTGAGCAGTATAGATATCACAGTCACCTTTTCTGAACTTGTTTTTTTTGTCCATATGGATAAATTTGTCTACTTGTATTGAAAAACCATTTATCACTGTAAACAGAAGACTTTTGCAAGGATTGACCTCTCATATGTAGTGAATTGAGCTTTTTCTTCATTTGGCAGTTCAGAAAGCAGAATACAAGGAATGATCTGGAGAAAAATTATTGTTGATTTAACTGTCTTCAGCATTTATGTACTACAGTATGTGTTACCAGGGGAAGCTACTGCAATACTGCATAGATGGAAGATGTCAGTTATTTAAAAACAAAATAAAACCTAATGCAATGCACATAATTTTACTGAAAGATTCAGGCAACTAAGCAGATTTGGCTTGCTTTTAAATAAATACAAGGAAATGTTTAACCCCTATTGTATTGCTACAAAGCCTGGGCTGATCACACAGTGAAGCCTGGGAGGTCCATGTACAATGTGATTGGCTGTGGAAAACAGTGCTCTTTGTACGTGTTTCTACACACAGTCCAGCAACAGCAGGCTTCGACTGCATACAGTTTTGCAGCAGGATTACAATGTAAAGAGAGTTTTACCAATGATTCATCTCTTTCTAATGAGAAAATAGAGAGAGGATTATAATTACACCTACAAGGTAATATTCCTACAGCTTCCTTTTATGTACTATTTTGTTCCCCTTTGATATTTAGTATGACTGTGATAAATTAGCTGACACTTAGATGTAGACATCCAATTTATTCATAACTGGGAAATATGACGAGGTTGATTTTATAACTCTGACGAAGAGGTTAAAATATTTCTTGTGTAATTAATTAAAATATGTTTCATTTGTTCAGTTAACTGCAATGGGAAGTGAAATGAGCACAGTTATAACTTTGCTAGTCTATGTGGAATGGACTGATTTCACTGGAGTCTGTAATATATGAGACTGACTTTTAGTGCAGACTTACAGGGGAAATAAAGTCATTTGAAAAGTCTTGGTCTTTGGGATATGGCTGACACTGTGCTGTCATATATTTGGTTTATTTTCTTAAAAGATTTTATGATGCTGAAAGTTCACATTCATGGAACTGTGGCTATTTTTAATTAAAAAATTATCATTTAGTTTGAACTACATTTTTAGGATTTTCCATGTTGTTGTTGTTGTTGTTGTTGTTATCCTCCCATATGACTGCTTGAGAAGTGACCAAACCAGCATACACTGTGTATGCTAGAAGAAAAATTATCATTCATTGATTCTTTTGCTTGTATTTCATTAGAGACCAGCATGTTGGTATTTCATAGATTTCATAGACATTAGGGCTGGAAGGGACCTCGGAAGATCATCGAGTCCAGCCCCCCTGCCCGAGGGGCAGGAAGTCAGCTGGGGTCATAGGATTCTCTGTCGACTCCTCTAAACATTGGCATAGCATACTTTGATTAATATTAACAATCTTTATAATGACTGTCAGATTTGTCATATAATTCTCTTTAGAGAATAGCTGGAAAAAATTCCTGTTAAAAAAACCAAACAAACCCCAAAAAAATGGTTTTGAACTTTCAGATTGAAATACAGTCTAGGATATATCTAACACAAACCATCCTGCTGCTGTATGAACATCTGTGCAAGTGTTTCTTAAAGTGTGATTACTTTCACATTCCAAAAGAGAACAGAGTTTCTTTCTTAAACCATTTTAACAACTACTGTTAATTTATTTTACAGTATTTTTGATCCATATAAGCAAGTTAAATGTCACAAGACTCTCTAAAAATTTTATCTATGAATCTTTTACTTAATCAGTTGAAATCTTTAACTAAAGTAATGCTGTGGGGAGTCTGTTTCCCTTCATTTTTTTCTGCCTTTTTTATTTGAAACTTGTTTGTGGGGATTATTTTAGCAATAAGTGAAGGATGAAAAAATGGAATTTACACAGAAATACTAACTGGTTTTGGGCATTATAAACTACATTGATAACTGAAAATGCTGAACTAACAAAAACCTATCAATCAGTTTAATTGCTCAGTCAGTACAATCACAGCATAACTTACGTAGTAAAATCACACTACATCTCCTGTATAGCACGTTTTTTTTTAATTGAGCAAAATGTTTAGCAGTCTTTTGTACATGTCATCATGTATACATCATGCACTATCAACAGTCTGTTTGTAGTACTTAAAATTCTAACAGTTTAATATTTGGCAACTCTGCTTAACATTTTTTATTTTAAAATCTGTTGCAAATCAGGACTAAATGGCATTGTTTAGGTTTTGTTAATGCATTCCTTACAAATTGGCTATTGAGTGTTTGGAAACATTACCACTTTAAAAATCATCATCATCCAAACTATCCTATCATCATGCTAAACTGTTCTTTCACTCTTGTGTGAGTCCCTTGAATTCAGTTTTTTGTTTTGGTTCCAATAAGCATCTAAAAGTGTTTTTTCCTCAGAGTTTAGATGCATATATAAACCTCTTTTACTCTTTATGGCTGGAGATCACATGGGAACACACAAACTTTCTTTTCTCATGTAATTTATCATCTGATCTTGGTAGGATAGTATTCACACATCACAATAGTTGAATTCTAAAACAAGGATTTAAGAGTTATGTAAACTTTTTCCAGGCTCAGACAATTTTTCGGTTCATAAAAAACCCTGCACTGCGAGTTTAAAGTCTCCTAGAGAATGACTGGGGTGGTAAGAAATATAAATATAGATGCTTGAAGAACAAACACTTGCTGGAGTGGGATTTTTTTAGGATTTCCAAAGATTAATCTTATTAAAAAATTAAACAGCTACTGTGCTATTTACCATATCTAAAGTGCATTATCATTACTACACAAATAACGTTAGCATTGGAGTATTTAAGTTTTTGAAACCAGAGAACCACTTTATCCTCAGACTGAATTGTAGGTATCTATTCATTAATAGTAGTATGACATTCAGCTGCTAACACTGTGTTGCAAGATGCTTTGTCTGGGTTTTTTTTTTTTTTTTGTGGAAGAGAGTACATATTTCTTCAGAAAACCCTTCTTGATTAAGTATGTACAATTAGGCAACTTTACATTAAATTCAAGAAAATGTAATTTCAGTTCTGACCAGAAGTTCTGTGCTTAAGCTAAATGACTTGTAAGTTAGCTCCTGTTCAGTCATACATCTTGAGGGAGGAGGGTTGGTGATTATAGATATAAGAAGTACCTGGGGACTGAAGTTATTAAATAAAATTAATAAAATCAGTGTGACAGCTTTGTTTCTGTGAACATTGAGAAAAGCTCTGAAGATGAGCGAGACTTGGGAAACAAAAAAGGTATTAAATAATACGTAGCATTACCTGTCATTTCCATACATTCTTATATACCAGAATAATGACAATTGTAGAACTAAAATCTCCAACTAGAACTGTTTTTACTCATGTGCCTCAGGAAATCAAAAATATATTAGTTTTTAATATATCTTTTATTTATTGTTTACTGTGAATGAAAGATCAGAGCACAGTTGTACTAAGTAGAATATTTTCCACTAGTTTTAAAATGGATTTAAACTGTCTTTTGCCATTATATGTTTTTTAATATATTCAAAATCTCAAACCACTAAGAGGATGCCCTACATATTAAAGGGATGCTCTGTTATGTTGCAGTACAAACCAGCTACAGTGGACAAATGTACCAAAATAACATCAATCACTTCAAAATTAAAACTTGTTTGAATTTGCATTTAAAAGGGAAGGTTTCACCCAACAAACATCTTATGATTCTTTGATTGCACCAGGACTGACTGAAATGAAAATTTTGTATAAACATTTTTTTTCCCATGGGGTGAAATAATTTATGATATCATGTGGAGGCATTAGCCTAAGGGACTGAAATAAGTATACGCCACTATATTCTGTTTTTGCTGATGTTTTGCATGAGGAGCTTAATATATTACTCAAGAAAAGAATGCAGCCACTTCCTAAAATTTCATTTTGAGAAAGAAGTAATGGCATCTTGAGCCAAATAAAACCTCCTTATTACTGGAGGTGTTAATTGTTTAATATATTATTTTTTAATACTGTAGAAATACCTAATTACATCAGTCAGAATTAGAGTCTTGTGCCCAGTGCAGCACTTAACATGTAGGAAGGAGTTTACAGTTGGAAAGAGACAGGGTCTTATGCTGAAGCCCATATTAACCCTGCTGGCCTTTTTTTATTGCATCAAAATGAAAAGATTTCATACTTTTACAGAGTATTGGAACTAAGGTGAATTTGTCCAAAATGCCTATGGTCCATCTCCCAAAATTGGTCTCTGAAGTACAAAGCAGAATTGTTTCCTAAGACCAAACAAGCAACTCATAAAGCTTGTCTAACCACTTAGGCATTCAAGGGCTTGCCTGTATTGCCCTGGATGCTGATGTTGGGGAGTATGGGGATGAGCATGCTCTCTCTACCTGCATACTCCAGACCTTGTTGCTGGCCCCCATCCCCATGTTTGCCCATAAGGCTGGTCCAAGGCATTCCCAGTGGCTACTCTCAGGCACGCTGATAGCTTGAGAGCAGCACTGGAGATGAGGCTAAAGTAGCTTCACTGGCAAATTTCTGGGACTGGTGTGCCCTCAGCAGGACTTGTTGCTACAGCAATATAGGCAAGCCCTGACAGCTCCTACATTTTGACCTGTACAGTTACTTAGTACTACTGCACCTGCCTAGAACTGCTGCCACCTTGCCATCTGACTATTTCAACACCTGTCTCATGCATAAGGCTATTTGGGATTCACAAATTACACATCCCCATGGCTAAGGCCTAGATTCCCCAAAGGATTTAATTATTATAATGGAATTTCATAGATTTCATAGATTTCATAGACATTAGGGCTGGAAGGGACCTCAGGAGATCATCGAGTCCAGCCCCCTGCCCAAAGGGCAGGAAGTCAGCTGGGGTCATAGGATCCCAGCAAGATAAGCATCCA
>NW_017728931.1:92780448-92847729 GCF_001723895.1 Crocodylus porosus | reverse complement strand
CGGTCGAGCCTGGGTTGCCTGCGGGAGCTGGCAACTGTGTGGGCTCTGCTGGGGCTGCAAGAGGTGTGAACCTGTTGCTAAGCTCCGGCGGGGCAGGGGCCTTGGTGCGGCGGGCCTTGGGGCCCTTGACCACCTTGGTCCATGCCCCTGAGTTTGGTTTTTAAGTTGTGGGGAGTTGTTTGATACTGAGTTGTTTAAGTGTGAATTGTTTACATCTCTGTGGCACAGTGGGGAGAGTTACATGCCTTTGTGAATCTCAGTCCTAGGTATCTCCTAAGGAGTGTAGAATAACTATACCCCAAGGTAGGAAATGCTGAGGAAGGGTTCATGTCTGAAATCCACTAGACTTAGGTGCCCATCTGTAGCCCTGAATTAGGTGCCTGAGATTGGGATTCATGTCCCTGAACCCGTCTGGGGTTCAGACACATCAGTCTTTACTTTGTGTATGATAGGATCACTTCTCTTTTAAGAAGCAGTCAGTGGTTTTATATAGTAGCTAGCTGTGTTTCTCAACCCATGGGCCGCAACCGAAAAGTGGGTCACAGGAATATATGAAAGGGTCACAGACTAACTTAAAAAACGGATCAACAAACTTTAAAACTGGATTCTCCTTTAAAGGAGAAAAACATGGTAAACCTTGGCTTTTCCCTTGTAGGCTGGCAGAGTTCCAGCCTGCAAGGAACTGCTTGGGACTCCTCCTGCCCCACACACCCATCTTTTTATCCCTCCCCCACACACTAGGGGGCTGGCGTCTGGGTGCAGCAGGTTGGGAGTGAGAGGCCCTGGGTTGGGACTGGCCATCAATGTTTACAAATGGGTCCTGGTACAAAAAAGATTGAGAACCATTGAGCTAAAAGATGAAAAGACTTGCTCAAGCAATGGAAGAGCTGGGACCTCCTTAACCTGAGAGATCAAAGAACCGTGCTTTCACATCTATGTTAAAGGTATCTTGCCCCTCTTTGGTTGAAGCTGAAGCTATACCATTGTCCAGGCAAGAATTCAAGAGGAAGTACAAGAGGGATGCTGACCATGTAACCAAGTGATGAGGGCACTCATCTGGAAAGGGGGAGGGAAAGACTTAGATTCTGGTTCATACTCCCAGGACTCTTTATGCATTTTTCCATTAGACAGTGCTTGCTTAGACTACATAAACAGACCTTTTGTGGTTCTAGGATGAGGTAACTTAGGTGGCTAAATGCAATTTTCAAAAGTCAGTTAAGTTCAAAGGAAACCCATGGACTCCCAATGAGATTTGGGTTCCTAAGTGTCTACATTTAAATATATCTTAGGAGCCTAAGTCATACAAGGTTAGACTTTTTAGAAGTATATTGGTACCTAAGGATGAAGTTGGACACTTAGTGGGATTCTCAAAACTACATTGGTACCTAAGTTGTCATTGGATTCAACAGGAGTTAACATCTGCCTGAAGGCACTTTTGAAATTTTTGCTGCATATGGCTCCCACATAAAATAATAAATTCTAAAATGTGAGGTATTGGCAGAAAAGGGTGAATAATTAGGTGAAAGGAAACAAACCCTCATGGGATGCCTACTGGAAGGAGAGTGGGGAAAAGAAAGAGTTGAGGCAGTGAAGATAGTAAAGAAAGTACAGGGCAGGTAGGATGGGACCAACGAGGAGAAATTAAGATGGGGGAGAAGATTGAGGATATTGCAGTGACCAACCAGTAAACAGATTCCAAAATCATCCCAGGTACCAGTTGCAGAAATCTTCCTACAGAATGCAGGGAGATGGTAAGTGGATACTAAGAAGGTATTTCTATGGCCTTTTGCTACCGCTTTTAATTCTACCTGTTATTAGGAAAGTCCTTCCCTTCCTGGGCCAGGTACTCTTGTGCTTTCCTCAGTCCATGTGGAGCTGTAATAAAATGAATATGGAAAAGTTTCCCAAAGAAGGGAGTCCCCACACAAAGTCCAAGAAAGAACCATAGCAGCTGCCCTGATGCCAATCATACTCCATGCATATTAAAGAATAACTGTACCATTTTCAGAAGACCAGAACCCTGACACCTTTGGGTGCTGGCAGATGTACAGAACCCACTCTAACTCATGGTACTTTGCCCAGTCAGAGCTGGAGTGGGGAGGGCTGAGGGAGGCTGCAAGGAGGGGAGGTTCAAATCCACCCGTCCCCCCTTAAGCTTAGGCCAGGCAAACCCCAGCTGGCAGACAGCCCCCATCATGCCACAGATTAATCTTAGGGAACACAAGGTTCCAGAGTGGAGTGCCTTCATCTGATCCCACATTTGATGAAGGTTAATTTGTGACATGATCGGCCCACTTTCAGGGGGCCGATCACATGCCAAAAGTAACTTCTCTGTGCACCCTTCAGGAAGATAAGATATTAGCCGTTCTGAAATACGTGCAAAAATTTAATTTGTACACTGTTTATAAGTAGCAGCCTTGGCAGATCCTCCACATCAATCCTTGTTAAAAGGTTTGCACCATTATCTCACATAACTAAGAGATTAAGAAATTATTCCACCAATTGTGGAGAAGCTTCAGTATTCTGTAATGTTGCTCATATATTTGTGAAGTGACAGGCAAATGGCATACCTGCTTCTTTACTGCAGGAAAACTGCAATTCCTCAAGTTAGCAGAGACATGGCAAAGCTTAGGTAGCAGTTATAAATGAAAAAGGGGTATTGTAAATATTTTGTTGATTATAGGTCTAAATTGACCAAATTAACTGTACCGTTTTCCCTGGGACCTTAATGTTTTGATGATAGTAAATAACATTTGCTAGAGGGTGCAGCAGAAAGTTGCCTGTTCTTTGGCTTTTTGTATGATAATGTAACATTTGTAGAAAACATTGTCTAGATTGATCTGTCATATAAAAGTCTTCCAACTTATACGTTGTGGCTTCAGTCTTCCACCCCTAGCCTAAATGTGCATTGTTTCATGTAAGTCACGGGTAGTATATTAGTCCTTGAATTAAGTTTCAGGTTGGAAAATAGTTAAGTTTTGGTTTCACAGTATACCTATTTTGATATATTGCAATCAATGTAAATATATTTTGTGCACACATGGGCATGACTACACGTGTGCTTTAATGTGTATTAGCCTATTCTAATGTGCATGAAAACAGGCAAATACACCTTTTTCTACTACCTCACAATGGAGCACATTAATTAATTTATTAACCTAAAGCACATTAATGAACATGTAGATGTGCCCGCTATGACCCAGCTGAAGTCAGGAGTTTTGCCACTGACT
Organism: Crocodylus porosus; assembly: GCF_001723895.1. Lineage (NCBI taxonomy): Eukaryota > Metazoa > Chordata > Crocodylia > Crocodylidae > Crocodylus > Crocodylus porosus. Next base: position 92,844,499 of record NW_017728931.1, on the reverse strand, counting down.
TAGTTATGACTAGTTTTTCATCCCAAAGGTGTTGTTTTTTAAAATATATATTTTTTCTCTAATATTGTGAAATAAGGGGAGGACATGAGTTGCAGTATACAATGAGTCTAAAAAAATGCAGCCTACCTGCTGTTTGGACATTACATTACACTTGAGAATGCTCAAAAAATATTTTTAATGAATAGTAGTCTGAATGCATGTTGCCAATCTGATTTCAAACAAAAGAAAGATTTTTATCGTTTACCATATTTGTTCTTTTAATTCAATTTCATGCTTGCCTAAACTCTGTCCATGCACAGTATGTATTAGCATAAATGTTTTTAATCCAGATACATTATGTAAATATTAATTCTTCTGACAAAAATCTTTAAACAAATGTGTAGTCCACAAATAGTAAGCAAGTCACTATGTTAAGCCTTTTTTCCGTTTTTTCAGTTATTTTGTGTTCAAAGGAAACTTTTATCTAATCACATAACAGGAACAACAGAAAATATTTGATCCCAGATGTGCTTTAATTCCACATTACTGTTTTTCTAGACATATTCTTCATTTTTTAACAACCCAAACCAGTTATATATTATAAGTTGTCAGTTCTTTAATAAACATAATTTCACCTACTTTTATTCTGTTATTCATCAGTGGTATAATTTGAATGAATGTGGAAATCAAGTATCAGATTCTAAATATGATGAGTAAAATCCTGATCCTATTGAAGTCAGTGGAAGGTTTGCTACTGACTTAAGTAAAGTGAGAATTTCACATTAATGAAGTTAGAATTAACCTTAATTTTTCTTGCTTAAATTTTAGATTTTGATCCTCAAAAAGCAAGAAGTGTTTTACTCGATCACTGATGTGAGTCATAGGATGGAGATTCCAGAATTTCTCTAGGTAGCCTGTTCCAGTGCTTGACCACCCTCCTAATCTCCAACCTAAATTTCCCCTGCTGCAGCTCGAGGCTGCTGCTCCTAGTCCTGTCCCTACAGACATAGTGAAAAGCCCATCTCCATCCTTTCTAATCACCCTTCAGTTATTTGAAACCCATTATCAAATCTCACCTCAGTCTTCTCTTTTCCAGGCTAAGTAACCCTTGTTCTTTTAGCCCTTTCAGTATTGAATAGAATGGGAGAATTACTTCCCTTGATTTGTAAGTGACATTCCTGTTAATACAACTCAGTATGCTATTGGCCTTTTTTGCAACGTGAGTACACTGTTAGCTCATACATGCCTTATTGTCCATGAGAACCCTAGGTTCTTCTCTGCAGTACCACAACCAGGCCAGTCATTCCCTAGTCTATATTTGTGTATGCAGGACTTTTGTACTTGTCCTTGCTGAATACCAGATCATTCTTGATCCTTGCCCTGCCCTCGGGAGCAGCCACAGTTCCACCTAACTTAGTGTTATCCACAATTTTAATAAGCATGTAATGAATCCCATCATTCAAATCATTAACGAAGATGTTGAACAATACAAGAACCAAGGCAGACCCCTGGTGACCCACTTGATGCCTCTTCTCAACTAGCTATTCAGCCATTGAGAGCTATCTGCTAAATATGATGATAACCATTTATAAATCCACCATACAGTACTTTCTCCTCACCTGTACTTCCTTAGTGTGACATTTAGTGAAAATGTCAAGGAGGGCAGTGCCAAAGGTTTTGCTAAAATCAAGGTATATCACATCCACTGGTCTCCCCTCATCCATATATCCTGTCACTTTATCGCAGGAGGACATCAGACAAGCAGGACTTGCTCTTGGTGAATCTATGCTGGCTGTTCCTGATCACCTTGGTCTCCTCCAGGTGCTTCACAGTAGATTCCTTGAGAATCTGCTTCATGATCTTTCTAGTTACTTAGGTCAAGCTGACTCATCTGTAATCCCCTGAATCCTCTTTCTTCCCTTTGTTAAAGATGGGAGCTATGTTTACCCTTTTCCAACCATCTGGGACCTCATCCAGCCTCCATGAGTTAACAAAAAAGATAGTCAATGGCTCTGAAATTACCTCAGCCAGTTCCTTCAGTACCCTTGGGTGCATTTCATCTGGCCTTGTCGACTTGAAAGTATCTAGCTTCTGTAAGTAATCCCTAACCTATTCTGGCATTACGCTAGGCTGTTTTTCTCCTTCCTTATCTCTGCTGCCTGCTACATTCATCATCTGGTAGCTTTCTCTATTTGTGAAAACTGAAATTAAAAAGGCATTAAATACTTCAGCAATCCCTGCATTTTCCACAGCTAGATTGCTCTCCCCATTTTGTAAAGGTCCCATGGAATCCCTGGTCTTCCTCTTACTTTGGACATACCTATAGAATCAATTTTGATTGCCTTTCATGTCCTTTGCCATCTGCATCTAAAATTGTGCCTTGGCCTTCCTAATCCCCGCACCCTTTCCCCCCGCATGCTTGTGCAATACTCTTATACTCTTCCCTAGTACTATATATGACCAAGTTTCCACTTTTTATAGGATTCTTTTCTGAGTTTCAACTTCTTGAAGAGATTGCTGTCTAGCCAGGCTGTTCTTGTATTGCATTTCCTGTTCCCCTGCCTCATCAGAATAGCTTTCTCCCGTACCCTTAAAAGAGCCTTGTGAAAGGTACAGCCAGCTCTCCTGGACTCCTTTTCCTCTCAGATTTGCCTCCCAGGGGATATTGCCCATCAGGTTTCTGAGTTTAGCCCTCTTACATGAAATAAGAACTGTTCAGTTAGCTAGCCAAAACTGTGGGCTAAAGCAGAGGTTGTTAACCTTTTGGGGCTATTGCAGACTGCTGCTTACAACCCCTGGTGTGGGCCACCAAGCTCTACATCCCTCTTCCTGTGCCCTTCCCATGGCCCTTTCCCTGATCAGCAGATACTGTGGAACCAATAGATGGAAAAAGGCAATTAAGGGTAACAGAACCCTGGGGACACCTCCTGTTCTGCAGTAGAAGGAATAAAATGAATGTGGCAGTAGGACCCTGGGGACGCCTCCACTCCTGCTCTGGCTGGAGTGTGCTGCTGATTTCCCCAAGCTGCTGTGAGCTGGATCAGATCTCTTCATGAGGTTGGCCCAGTCCACAGGCTGTAGGTTGCTGGCCCCTGGGCTAAAGCATTCAGAAAGAATCAGGTGGCTTGCAAAGCCTCCCCATTTGCTCATTCCTCATAGCAATCCACATGTGGTTGCTGCAGGTGTCAAAAAGTAGTTCACAAATAAAAGACTTATTACAGGGACTTTTGTTCAGTCACTAAAGTCTTTGAAACAATTTTGTTAATGAAGTTAAACTTTTTAGAAAATGTTCTCTTTATCATAAATGCTTCTTTGAATAAGAAAACGAGGCTATCTTGATATTAATCATCAGTCATGTTACAGTGGTTCGGTTGTGTACAGATTTTTTCTCTTCCAAAAACTTGCTTTTTTTGTAACCTCTAACTCACCTTTTTCATTACAAGAGGACATTCCCAGGCATTGTTTGTTTTTCAGCATCTTAATTTTTTTTTAGAAATATTAAATAATGGCTGTAGTTGAATTCTTTTCAGTGTACTACTTTTTTTTCTTCTGAGTTATTTATGCGTTGCCTTTTGTGTATCAGATCATGCAGTATAGTCGGGCATGTTTGTAATAACAATTTTGAGATTAAAGAATATTTATGCTGATGTCTAAGATATAAAATATTTGCTACCCTAACCAGCCAGTCACTGCAAATATTACCTTAAAAGGAGCCAACCCAATAGATGTTGACTAATGTATTAATGTTCAATAACATAAAACTGGATGATTAATACTGATGTTCAATAATGTAAAACTGGACAGCACCCTCTAGATCAGAATACATTTTCCTTATTATAAGCAATCATTTCACATAAAGCTGTTCACAAACTGATCAAGCTTTTTAAAGCTATTTAGTATTTATGCCTCCACCACTTAGGTTGGATGGCTTTTCCTAACCCTCAGTGTTATGGTTAGAAACCAATTTCTAGGTTAAAATTCTACATTGGTAATTTATACCAATTTGTTTATGTGCTGGCATTGTATTTTATCTTAGGAAGGTATCCTCCCTGGCGTTCATTCTCTTAATCTTTTTGCAGAGAGCAATCATATCCCTGGTCATCTTTCATTTTACTAAGCTAAATGAATCAAGCTCCCTCACAAAGCTTGTTTACACCATGGTGGTAGTACACTAAAGCCAGAATGGCCCCAAGCACCCCCATTCTGCCCACTAGTGCCACAGTCAAATCTCAAAGTATGCTGGCAAGAATGCGTTGCTGTCTTTCCCAGTGGCTGCTCTCAAGCACACCAGAAACCAAGGTCTTGAGAGCTGGCACAGAGGAATCCGCCTGAGCAGACACACGGGTGCTCTTTGCGGTCTGGAACATATCAGCAGCAGTGAGTGGGTGGGATGTGGTCAGGGGCAGCGCATTTTCAACTCAGTGCTGTCACAGTGGACATGTGCCTTTTAGTCTCCTCTTGTCAAATAGACCCTCCCTTTTCTTTATCATCTTTGTAAACTCGCTCTGCACATGTTTTTGTTTCAGTTTCTCTCTCAAACTTGGGGAACCACAGTTGTACCCAGTAATCCAGATAAATGCCTTCTACAGTGGCATTAATGCTTCAATTGGAAATGTCTTTGCCGATATATCATAGGCCTGCATTTACCTCTTTGATGGTCATAACACATTGTTTATGTGCATAATCATTCTGTTATTGACTGATTACAGCCGGTTCCTTTATTTTCTCCTCCTCCTATTTTTCCCAACTGATGAGCATTAATGCCATCTTACAGTGGAAATTGTTATTGTTAGCCCCTAAGTAATGAGACCTGCATTTTGTGCTATTAGATTTCACTCCCTTTCTATTATTCCAGTCCTCAAGCTCAGCCAGTTCCTTCTATAGTTCATTTTGATCTTTGCCTCCAAATTTTCTCTTCGTCTGATTTCATTGGCATGTTCCTACCTTGTGTGCTCACTTTGTTAATGAAAATGTTAAAGGAGATTGGTTCCAACACTGCTTGGGGAACTTCTGTAGCAACACTGCTCCCCACTACCTTTTAGCACAACCCATTACTGACTGTAGCTAATTTCTTATTCGCCTTACGATCTCCTTTGTATCTAATTTCCCATGTGGCACCATACCACCTGGGTATGCCTTAGTGATTCAGATTTCCATTTTCTGCATTTGTATTGTCTAGAAAATCACTAATCAATGAAACATAGCAGATAAGTTTGCCTTTTGTAAACTTCTCTCTTATTTTCTAAAAAAAGAAAATAATTGTCATCTTTAATAATTTTCTCTGTATTCTAAAACACGGCACCATTGAGGTTATATGGTGCCGGGACCACTTTTTTCTGGTTTAGATATGTGCAGGTTTTGCTATTCCTCAGTTATGTGGTACCGTATGTATTACAGATTTGTTAAAACTCCTTGCTGAGAAACTTTAGTTTCATATTCCAGATCTTTCATTATTCAAAGATGGATGTTGTCCCAAGCGCATTAAGCTCTTTTGAGTTTATTGCTTCAGTCTCTGATGGAGTAATTTCTTTTTCAGTATCTCATTCCTATTAGCCACACTGTCTTTGCCCCTTTTTTCAATATCATTTTCCTTTTTGGAAACGCAGACAAGTTCTTGAACCATGCCTAGATTGTTTTTATCTTGGCCTCATCATTATATCATCACTGCCTCATGGCTTCTTTCCCTTTGTTATTTAGTTAGGTGACTGAGGAATATTGAACTATTTGTTTTAGTTTCCCTTGCAAGATCCAGCTGGGCCTGATTTTTTTTTTTTTGACAATTCTCACATTATTCCTTCACTTCCTGACCTCCAAGATGTCTTTCTCTTTGCTGATAAATCCTTTTTCTGGCATTGCTTTTGGGATCTTACTTCTCCCATCCTTGCAGGGGTAGCCATTCTGAAGCCTTTCCATATAGGTAGGGGTCTACCAAATTCATGGTGGAAGTGGGGTGCACTGTGGTAGATTCCTTGTTGATTTAATGGAGAGGCCCCACTTGCAGCTTGCTTCTGCTCAGCTGGGCAATGAAAACTGTGATTTTAAAAATGGCTGTTTTTGCCTCCCACCACTGATTGGCTGAGGGACCCTGGATGGCCCAGCTATTTGCTGCTGACTGGAGGGGAGGCAAAACAGCCACCATGTTTAAAACCATGGTTTTAGCTTCCCTGCAGGGGAGAGGGGAGCAAGGGGTGCAATGCATGCAGAGGAACAGGCAAGATTAAAGGAGCCACTGTGCGCTCTACTTCTCCCGTGAACTCGGTAGGTCCCTATTTATAGGTTGTTTTCCGTTGATTGGGATATGAATTCCAAAGACTTTTTGTAGTAGGGAGAAAGTATTGTTTTTGGTTTCTCCTTAAGACATGAGGAAGGGCACCTGATGCATGAAAGCTTATTCAACAGCTGTCATAACTGTACAGTTGGTTCAGTAAAAGATACCACCAAAAACCCTTGCCTTATGAAGCAATAAGTTTGTGTCTTTTTGCACATATGACCTAAAGAAATTCCCGAATTTAAGACATTGAACTCTTCCTAACAATTGACTTCAGTAACAAGCTCATTTAATTTCTCAAAGTCTGCTCTTTGAATTGAAATCTCAGCTGCAGATGTTTTAAAGTAAATGAGTGATAAAAAGGAATCAGTGTGCACTTCTTTGACCTGTTTACCGTACACTTTCCAGACAAATAAAATAGACACAGTCCCTGTTCAGCTAACTAAAATAGAGGTTTTCTGGTTCATGAAAAATGTATTATATATATTCAGTTGTGGTCTCAATCAGTTTTTTTTTTCTTTTTTTTAAATTACCACCAATCAAAAAGTAAAAAAATAATAATTTCTGAATCAAAATGGTCTTCCCTCCTAAGTCCAGAGTCACCTAGGTGAAATTAACTTTATTGTCAGTGTTAACACCAGGAGTAGCAATGAAGCTGATAGGATCATCAGTTTAATTGAGTATCTGCTCAGACCTCCTGATTTCTGTGGTCACCTTTGGGTAGGGGTGGTCAAACCGGGCAGTATTCGATTCAGATTCAGCCCAATTCAGGAGACAGTGATTCGATTCACTGATTTGGATTGCTGTCCTGATTTTGATTTGGCTGAATCTGAAGATTTGATTCTGATTTGGACAATCAGTGATTCAGCCATAGACACAGCTTTATATGTTTTTTGTAGCTACCTCAAGGTACCAGGCATGGCTTGTGAACGTTGAGATGGTGGGGCAGATGGAGCCACTTCTGGTGCCCTTTTGAGTCACCCCAGGCCCAGGAGGCATCAGTTGCTGAGCCACAAGGCAGGGGGGTCCCCCGCATGCTCCACAGCGGACCCAGAAGTGGACTGGATGTACTTCTGGTCCACTTATAGGTTCATTGCCAAGCACGCAGGGGACCTCCCTCCACTTCCATGAGATGCTCCATCTGCCCCACCATCTCAGTGTTCACGAGCCACACTTGGTACCTTGAGATATGTAGAAATAACGTATAAAACTGTGTCTATGACCAAGTCATCAAATCTCTTCGAATCAAATCAGAGGCTTCTGATTCAATTCAGAGAGATTAATGGATCTTCTGATTTGATTCAGATTTGGAGATTCAGCTGCCAAATTGGGCTGAATCTCCCCTGAATTGAATCAGTGACCAATGCTTTGCTCAGCCCTACTGCTGGGAATCAGGTGGCCTGGGACACAAGCTGTCTTGGAAAGTCCTTGGATCCTCAACCTAAAGTAGTTCTTGAGATGTCACAGACCTGAAGAGCCCATTCCAGGACTTCCAGGCTTTGTCTCAGCTCTGGAGCAGGGAGCTTAGACAACCTGAGAACACTATTCTGTTAGGACTTCTGTATTATAGCCAGGCAATCTGTGTGGGCAGCTGCTCAAGAACTGCAGACCTTGAATTATATGGATTCTTGCATCTGGGAAACCCATCCATCGGAGCTGTCACACTGCCAGAGTCTTAAAGCCCTATCAGCATTTCAGGGAAATAGACAATTTTTTTCCATCACTTCAGGTGGTAAGCCAGGAATGATAGTTCAAGCTGAAAAATTCTGAGCAAGTAAGTCCTAAAAGTTCAAGAGGCTAACTTAGTCTGGGAATTTCAAAGCATGTAGGCTTTTTTGCTGTTGAGTGGAAGTGGAGACTGTTAGAATTAGGGCTCTCTGAGTCTCAGAAAGATGTGGAGTAGAACCTGGGCATGGCTGGATGTCAGAAAACTAGGCTTGGATAGAGGGTTGGATCCCCAGTAAACTTACAAGATCCCTGCAAGTTGGCTTCTGATTGTTCTAAAATGGTTAAACCCCAGATGTTTTGGGCAGAATAGTTTAGTTCCAGCATAGTGACATTTTCCAATAAACTGATTTGTTGGAAAATCTCTTAGTGCAGTCTAACTGTGATGTGACACTGTGATGCACAGGAAAGCAACAAACACATGTGGGTTTGAGATGGGAGAAAAATAAAAGAAATCTTATAAATAAGATTATAAGGATATTCAGGTGGAATGTGTATGTACTTGATGTCATAATATATATAGACCAACTTCCTCTCTAGTAAACGGCTCTAATCATATATATGGAGAGTCCTTGAATCTTATCTTATTTTGCTTTGGAATATTTGACATATGACATTATTTGCAGAATGTAATACCTAGATCTGTGCCACAAAATCATTATTCTGTTTGCTAAATGTATTGAATTCCACCTCTTAGTTCCGTGTGGCTTTTGGGATGTAGTTTTTCTGTACATTGGCTTAAGAGAAGAAATGGAAATTGTAGGTCCCCTCTACACATTACAGGTATTGTGCAATTAACAGAAACCAGCTACATGTGCAGAGTTACCTATCATGCCATAAAAAGCTCAAACCAGCTATAAAGTTAGACTTTGAAAATGTGTACTAGCATTATAGCTGGTTACTATTCAGCTTTAAATTGCACAACTAAGGGGGATGCTGGTTTGTGTTAGCATGCTTCCCAGTGTTACCAGCTGCCACCATATCCCATCCTTAGGATTTTCATGGACCACAAGCCTGGGAGACCACAGCAACTAGGACCTCTCGTCACCAAGGTATTCACACCCAAGGTCTGCCCCCAAGGTCTGGAACAGTCTGCCAGCAGAGGTGGTTCAAGCACCTACATTGAACACCTTCAAGAGTAAATTGGATGCTTATCTTGCTGGGATCCTATGACCCCAGCTGACTTCCTGCCCTTTGGGCAGGGGGCTGGACTCGATGATCTCCCGAGGTCCCTTCCAGCCCTGATGTCTATGAAAACCACCAGGGCTGGGAGATCATGGCAGCTGAGTCTCCCAGGCACAGGGGTGCATGAAATGCCCCCGCAGCTGGGAACTCCTCAGCTGAGTGGGCTTTCAGCTGTAGGAGCTTGCTGGTGCAGTAGGAACCCAGGATTGGTTTCCTTCTGCACTGGCAATAAGGTGTGATGGGATCTAATGTGCAATCCCACAGTCATGCTTCCTACTATACACGTGGCATGGCAGGAGGTGCGATTGTGTGGATTGTGCATTAGATCCCATTGTACATTCACCTGCACATGTAGAGGGGCCCTTAATTGAGTCCATATTAAAAGACTGTTTTGAATATATTTTCATTAAAACTACATTGTATTTATTGTTTCAAATATGTGAAGATACATCTTTGATACTAAGACATAGCAGATTATCAATTAGTATAAGGTAATGAGAAGGATTGTTGACTTATTTAAACGTCTCATATTCCAAATGATTTTTTCAGGCCAAGCAGTAACATAAAGAAGAGCTGCAGCAGAAGAGACAAGGAAAAAGAAAAGCAGAGGAATATCATCTTGTTCTCAATATATTTATACACAGGTAAGATAATTTGTATTTTATTTGAAAGTTTTATCTTCCCTTACCATTTTCTACCCGATCCTTTTTCTATGTAGTTATAAAACACCCTGATAGTACTGTCTTAGTAAAATGATAATGTATTTAGTTGCATTTTGAAACTTGATAGTGTAAAATGTTTGTGGCAAATATAAATTAAAAAATGTCAGTTCTGCTAAAGATCTTGGATCAAATCTGTTAAAAAAGGAAGGCAGCAGTGTATCATGACTTCTGTTGAAGAAGTTACTCGATATTAAACTGTTATGTTCATAGAAACTGAAGATTTGTGGGATGTGCATATTATCAAAAAAACTTTTCCTCTTACCCCATTAGTTTTTGTGATGGTGCCATCATGGCTTCTTTGGTCCCATGGTTTAGGTCATGAGAGTAAAAAGTCTGTTTTGAAGACAGCTTTGATTTTGCTTTCTGTTCTTTTTGTATCTGCACTTCATAGATCTTTTGACACTGGAATAGAGATAGCCTTCCTAGAATTGAACAGTTTCTGAATAGTCATTTGTGTATTCATATATGACTCTTATAAAAGAAAAATCTTATTTTGAGATCTTGAATACAGTACTGTGTACTGTCTGTTGCAACAGACCCTATTTATCTTGTGTAATTCATGAGTGGGTGGCTGCATGGTGGTTTATCTCTTATAGAGATGTGTTTCAGAAGTTTTCCCTACTTGAAAAAATGCATAGTAGACTTAAGAAGAGAAAAGAAGGAGCTGCATAACAATAACCTTTAATTTTTTAACTAACTTGTGTTGCTGCTCTTTCACTGAGGGCTAGCTACTGTGCTTTTATCTACTGTGGGGTAACTAGCAGGCAATTACTCCATACCAACACATGTTTAGTAAATCCCAAACCCCTCCTATGTTGTCGTAGCTTCCCAACATTCAAATCAGACACAGGTACCTGCTTCCCATCAAAAATGTAGCCTTACCTCTACTTTTAGCGCTCTAATATTTTCTATAGTTTGAAAATTTATGTATTAATGCCCAGATGCAAGTGCATAGACCGTTTAAGTGCAGGTGGAAGACAATTGATACATAAATCACTTTCAGTAAGGAATAATATTGACTTAAAATTTTTAAGTTGTGGCTGTAAAATAGGTTGTGGAATGCCACAGACCCAAAGACCGGGATGATTACACAATTATGTGATTTGATTGATGAAAACGAAGTTCCAAATAACCTGTAACATATTGATACATATAACCTTAGTAATAAACCTCATTGAAGAGAACTTTGGGCATTGATAAGTAGACAGGAGAGATGGGTAACTGCTCTACTGCAAATGCATGTCAGCTTTGTTCCAGAGGCTGGTAAACTACTCAACCCAGAAAGGACAATCATAGACTGTGCAAGAGAATGGACTCTAACCCAGAGGTGGGGGGAGGGGGCGGTAATTATTTGGGCCTGGAGGACACATAGGGAGTTTTGATGAGTTGTTGCAGGTGGGGTCAGCACCCCACCCCAGGCAACAACTCATCAAAATGCCCTATGTGGGATGGGGCTGCAGGTGGGGACCTGTGTTTTGGAGCAGGATGGATGGGTGAGGCTGAGATCAGAGGGTGGGGTCGTGGACCAGTGACAGGGTGGGCCCAGGCCCTGGGGCAGAGCCACAATCCACTGCCCACAAGCCCCTGCCCTGTAGAGGGGTGTGGGGGGAAGCATGGGGAGGCATGTGCATATGTTGGGAGGGGAGCTGCTTGGATGCTGTTGCACTTAGAAAGTGGGTTTTTAAAGTTAGTGCCCCAAGAATTGACACAACACCCGGTTGATCAATAGAAGAAAGGCTTTAATAACAATACCACAGCAAAATTATAAAACCAAATGACAGAAAAAGACTCCTTCCCAAAATAGAATGAGCTACTCCACAAAGTCCTAGTACATATTTAGCAGCAATAGTGTTCTCTCCTCAGTGTCGCGAAAGAAGCTGGTCCAACCTTAGCATGAAGTTTGTCTACTCTTGTATCAGTAAGGTATTATATTTTCCCTGTGGCCTGAGCATGACTGTACAAAGGAAGTCATGAATACAAGTGAGTTTTTAAGAAAACTTTCTGATACTTTGAAAACATTTCAGATCTCTATGTGGGTTTTTTTGGCAGTTTGGCAAAAACAATTATCGTTAGAGGGAATAATTGCAGTCATAAAATAGTTCGGTAAAGTCTATTACAGGTACACACTTAAACCCATACAACCACATTTCCCCTGTCTTTAATTATCTTCTGCATTCCAGATGTAACATAAATAGAACCAAAAACCAGAATGAGGTGCTCTGTAACAGAAGTTCTGTTCATTCTTCAGATGAAAGGTTGTTCAAAGTAAGCTTCTAATTCATGAAAGTGCTCCCTATAGATGACTTTGTTCTAAATATAGAATAAGAATTGGATTCAGGCTCTGTTCCTTCTGTGAATAAACTAAGATCATTTTATATAAAGTATCTCCATTTTCTAAGGTAAATAGAAAAAAAAGAAGAAAAGATTAAAGATGTCATACTGCCTAAGACGTCACATAAACCTGGCCCAACAAAGCACATAAGAACATGCTTAATTTCACAGGTAGCATATACTTGGGTCCTGCTTCAGGAGAACATTCATGAAAACATTTACACACGTATGATTAAACAGAGGCTTAAATTCCAGGAGTGAGTGGAGCTTAAGAATCTGCACAACGTAGTGTTAGGCATATTTACGTGTTTCTTGAATACGAGTGGACATAAGCAAATGATTAAATGCTTTCTGCATAGGACCATTAAGCACGTAGTTAACTTTTAAATCAATGAGAATTAAACACATACTTAAATACAGACTCAGCTGTGTGCATTTGTTGAATCATGGCCACAATATCAAGCAGTACCTTGATTTGTAAAGGCAGTAAATAAACTAAGATTAATTTGTACAGTACCTTAATACATTCATCCTGGAAAGCCCAGTATATCCAGGCTTCTTCCCCTTCTTCTGGTGTCTGTGGGCCCTTCCTCTGCTGCTTGACCCACAAGTCTGTCTGTAGCCCTGATTGGTGAAATTCTGGGTGAAATCTTGACCCACATTGAAGTAATTGATTTTTGGGTTTTGCTCTTAAGGGGGAAGGGTAGAGTCGCGATTTCACTACTGGTGCTTAGTATGAAGGTAATGAGGCATAGTACACAGTTCCTGACATCATACTTTCAATACCACTGCTTTGCTTAAAGGAGTAATCATGGTAAACAAAGATATAGTGGAGAGAGAGAGATGAGGAACAAAATGGGAGCAAGAAAGAAAAGATTTTGAGATAGGTAAAACACAAGATGGACTATAAAATATAAACAGCCTATAATGGAGGAGGTTTTAAAATATAGGAGCAGCATATATGAATAAAGATTAATATGGCAGGGGAAACTTCCACAGTATTTTCTTATTCTTTATATTTTAAAGGATGGTGGACAAGCTTGATACAGAATTTGAAATGCATGTTTATTGTAGGATCAAATGGATTAAGGAAATATTCAGTTTAGGTTTTTCAGACACTATTTTTTTAAATATGATGCATTAATCCCTCTTTGAAAAGCAGATCTGCTGTTCAGGAACCTTAATAGAGATTCATTATTGCCGTTTTCTTCATTTCATTTTCTCATTTCCCAGTTTATTATACTTTCTTTAACTTAGGAATGGCAGTTATTGATATTGCTGAAATTGCTGCAAGCTCGAATGAATTCTTTGCCTCATGAAAGAAGCAGGAGATTGTATAGGAGCCATAGGGTTAATTTTGCCTTCAGGGGAAAGATCGGAGTAAAATATTTTATAGTTATCCTTGAAATACTGGAAGAAAAAAAATATAATTAGATGATAAGCGTCTAGGCCCAGGTGGAGTGCATCCTAGAATTCCAATGAAGTACCATATTAAAAAAGCAGTCACTACAAAAGGTAGGATTATTTTAACCTGGTATTTCAGCCCAGGGAAAAACAGGCATCTGAATATAATCTTTTTGTCACGAACAGTCTTGACCAGACATGTACTCAAAGGACCCATAGCTCCCTGAGGCACAGGTTTTGATGTAGCATTAAACCAAGCCTCTCTCTCTTCCAGCTGCCAGGCAGGAGGCAGGCTATGCTGCCCTCGCCCTTTCCATCCTATTTCAGAGTTCATAGTGGGTCTTGGATGATTTTACAGGCTAGTCCTAGATGCATATGAAAGCACCCCAGTATTGGGAGGTTGGTACATACCCAGATATTGCAGATAACATTGCCAGAGTTTATTAATCTCCATTTTATGGCCTACAAGAGCATTGGGGGAAAAAAATGCAAAGAAATATAGTACCAAAGGAAGCTACAGATTGTACCTAGATTATACACTTGGTAAGGAAGCTCTGTAAATAAATCTGAGTATGTGTTGTGGAACCCTTAGAAACACTGAATTTGTCAGAGTTTTCTACGTACATATGAGCTCATGCTTGCAGTTCCTTCAGTTCAGAGAGCGCTGAAGTGATAAACAAAGAAGAAGCAGTGAAGAGAATTAATCCGGATTTCAGAAAAGCTTTTGAAACTACAGCACAAAAGATCAGCTTACAAAGTCACTTGGAAAAGGACCACTGGAATGGATTATAACAGCATACAAGGGACAAAAGATAGCACCTCAAGGTAGAGAAAAATAATTTGGTTTCTGGAAGTATCTGCTTTTTAGTATGATGTATAGAAATGGGGTAAAAGAAAATACAGTTTCTCAAACTACTACATTTCTTTCATGAATGTGTAGAGGAGTTAACAAAAATAAATGTAAAGATCTACTAAATTCAGATTCTCTGGAAAGATGATACTGAATTTCATTAAACAGTGTAAAATATGTTGACTAATAGAGGTAAGGACCATAAATACTGTACACTTTTAGTATTTTGAGGGTCCCATCTCTCATTCAAAGCTGACCTTGTTTTGCGTAAAACATAGCTAAATCTTTAACAGCACAGTCATTTAAAAAACAGCTTGTTGTGTGGTATGGTATATAACCAGCTGGGAAGGATAATACAACACCACAAAATTAATAGTGCATTCCATATTTCAAGCAAGCTATATGTTAAAATGCTTTAAGACTACAAAAGTTAGTTATACATTATGACTTACTGAGCATAGGTGGGCTTAAAAGACTGGTATTTTTGTGAAAGAAAACATTTATATATTATTCTTTTCCAAAAAGATTATGCTCATAGAATTGATTTGGTGACAGTGTGTTTAGAATTCAAACTTAAGAGCATGATGCACTTCTAATCACTGTAACTGCCTCATCCTTCTAAGTCCTGGCATGATGTTTCACAGTGGCTCTAATATTGCCAGAGCTGCTTATCTCCACCATGGTTTTCTCATGATCTAGAGCTCAACTTCTGGCCCATGAGCCAAATGTAGCCTGTGGAGCCATCACACATGGTCCGCATGGCTCCCCAGGGAGTGGGAAATTCAGAGGTGGTGGAGCGGTGGCCATTAATATGGTCACCCTCCTGCCAACTTCCAAAACTCCAAGCCATGCATTACCAGTCACAGCCAGGCCAGGCCCCCTCCTCCACATCTAAATTGGGACTGGTCCAAGCCTCCTCCCCCTGACCCCAGGCCAGGTTGGGGCCAGGGTCAAGGTAAAGGTTAGGGTTTGACGAGCCCATTTTGGAGGTGGGCTATGTCCTTTACCCTGCAGGACTCCCTTTCTCCACACACCTTCCCTTCACAGGACTCGGTTGGGGCTAGGCTATATCCCTTTCCCTCTTTTGGGGGCTGGTGTGGGGGTGGGAGCATACCCCTTCCTTCTCCCCAACCCCCATGGGGCCATTCCATGCCTTCTTTCCCCAGTGGAGTTGGGCCCCCTACCCCCCCACCCAGCCCATTGGCCAAGTCACATGCCCTTTTGCCTGCAGAGCCAAGCTGTGGGCCCCTTCCCCCACAGGGCCAGGCCATTCCTCTTTTACTCCTGGGCCTGGTTACAGGTGGACTTCCCCTCACCCCTCTCTGTATGGCTGGATGATGCCCACCATGTTGGCCCCAGTGCCGGATTGAGGCCACTAACAGTGCCAGATTTGGCCCACAGACAGACAGAGTACCGCCCATCCAGCCTGCCGGGAAAAAAGATTGAGCACCACTGATTGAGAACATTTTCAAGGAAGCATAGAGGAATGGGTACCAAGTGGTTCTAGGGTCAAGGACAGTCATGTGTTTGACCTTCTGCAACTCCTAGCCACCCACAGACACATTTTGACCTTCTCAACTCTGTAGGGACTGGCTCATGATGGAACCTTCCTTTAAAATAACGACAAAGCTCACTGTACAGAATATAGGACCTCTCATCATGGTATAGTTTGTACTGTAAAACCCTTTTTACACATTTTATAGTTAATATGTTGATGTTCCCATTTAGTCGTCTTTACCCCATTTTTTAAGAGGAAAGTGAGGTCAAGTAGCCCTCTTGTCCTTTGCCCTGCCTTAACTTCTTCCTTGCACAGCCCTTTCTCCTCCTCTCACCTTACTGTCAAAACCTGCTCATCCTGAGCATATGGAAGTGAGGGGCAAGTTTGAAAACACGGACCTTGAAATAAACATGTCTGTACTAATTTGTGTATATGAAAATTATTACAGCTTTTCATAGACTTCATTCATCTTGAACTGATCCATTTTATCTTTTTGAAATTACTGTAAATTTTCACACAAGTACTCCTTTTTAAGCAGCACATTTGTACCTACTTATGTACAGTATCAGCTATGCACGATAGTATTCCAAAGCCAAAAGGTGCAGGCTCAATTACCATAGAATTTATTGGGCTGGGTCCGAGCAGAATCTGAAGCTTTTCAAGCCATGGTGACCCCATAGCATAGCACTACTCATTGCGTTACTCCATTACTCCATTACTTCCATTACTCAGCACATGCTGCTTTTACCAGTAGTTTAATGATAGACAATATATTTAATGAGGTTTCCTTGTATACAGATGTAAAATGAGGGGCTCTTTTCCCCATGTTTACTGAGGGGAAATGCCTCATTTTGTATTTGAGTTAATACAGTAATTTAACTGCTGTTTGTCACAAGCTTAGTGTGCCTAACACTACTCATAATTACATCTGGTCTAAGAGCCCCATGGCATATACCCAGTGTCACTTTAATGGCAGCTACATTGCAGCTACATTTTTTTTGGCACTGGGCATACACAGAATAGAAATGGTGTGTCTTCCCCATTTTTCCCTGGAGAAATTTGCCTGTGTTTGTCCTGGAACACAAATATCCTGGGACAAATGTGTACACAGATCCCCCTTCTAGCCTGGGTTTAGTGAACAGCTGAATGCAGTCGCTTTTCTGCTATTGATTCAGTAGTGTAACCCTGAAACAACTGTTCAGACATGCTTTGCAATGTCCCAAGATAAACTGTTAGTACTACTTATTCTATGAACAGCTTTTTAGGATTTATCCTGGGACAACAGACATGGAAATGGTTTGTTCTGGGATAAACACAGGATCTTTTTGTAGCTCATGAGAGCCATGTCTACTTTTTAGGACTAAGACACTGACACCAAGGGAGGGGAACTGTCCACTGTCCTCAATGAATTGTCAAGCCATAGAAAATAATTGGCTTGGAAAAAGATATTCTTATATTAATTCAACCAAGTTCTTGTGAAATAGGTACTGCAGTAATTAAAGGGAAAAAATTAAAGGTCAGGGATTGTGATTTAAGGAAGTAACTAGACAAAATAGCTGTACTCTGAGAATGATTTGAATTTACCAAAGTAATACATAGAGAAAAATATATAGCATTCCAGAAAGAAACTGGTAAAAATATATGGAGTAAAAAAAAATCATAAAGTATAACTTAATTTATAGTACCTTGAAAATCAGAACACAAGTTGTTTGGTTTCTATTCCTCATGAGCCTCATAAAGCTGATCTACAGCTGAAAGTTTTACTAGCAATTTACTAGGTAGTTACATTTGTAGGCAGTACTTCAAAGGAAGTAGGGACTAATAGTAGTAAAAATGGATATTTGGCTGGTAAGAATGAACACTGCTGAGCCACGGAAAAGAAAGAGAGATGTTGCTATAACACAAACTGTATGGATGTTTTTATTAATATCCTAGTCCAGGCATCCTTCCTTACCCTTTTGTATGGTTATATAGGCAAGTTTCTCCAGTTCTGAAGTAGATCTCAGCTTTCATTGTTACAGGTGAGACTGAAGGCCTCTAACTCTGGACCAGTGTAATGCAAAATGAAGCTCAGTTGTCTCAGTTCATTTCTTTCAAGCTCTTGGACAAATACCCCTGTGCTTTGAACACAGGAATAGAATTATGTACATCAAGCAAGCTATTTGTCTGAATTAGTGTGTCTGCTAGAGACAGCATCTGTTGCCTTGCAGGGTTATGAAAAATAAATAGATTTAATTGAGTGTGATATATATTTTAGTATTTTCCTTGACTCAACACAACTCCTTTAGTTTTTATAGGACCACCATACCATATTTAACAGCAAAGCTGGAAGAGTAGGAGGTATAGTAATTAGAGTATTTTGAATTAAAGTATTTTGTTTTCTGTAACATTTTTACTACTGTTCGTAAAATGTTTTCCAGCTTTCTCGTTATCACAGAGACAGGGTGTCATTCTACAGAAATGTCTTGAATTTGGATTAGTTGAATTACTCATGATTTGAAATATCATATAGGTCCTTCCATGGGTTCCCATAGGTCCTTACATAGGTTAGGGGACAATAAAAATTGTTTATAGCACCATTATGTATTGCACATATGGCACACATTTCAAGAGAAAGTTATTTTTGTAAGTATGTGTCCCGGGGGGCCGAGGTAACAAGGGACACTTACCTGAAGCCCAGGATAGGAGAGAGGAAAAGTCGGAGAGAAAACCAGCGCGGCTCGTTAGCTGCGTCTTTTTACAGCTCTGGCCAGCAGCTGACGGCAGCGTAAAATGCCGGCCGGGGGATTTAAAAATGGCGGCCGCTGCTCCGGAGGCAGCGGATCACCCGGAGATCAAGTGGCGGGCCGGGAAAGCAACGGTGAGGGATCCCCGGGACAGGCCATGCCAAGCTGGAGTGCAGGAGGGAGAAGCGACCCAGAAAGGAAGCCCGACACTGGGGATGCTGGCGGATCATGCCAGAAGCAACAGATCGGGTAAGTGACAGAAGATCGGGACGACCCAGGAGGATTCTGAGGACCCCGAAGTAAGTTCCGAGATGGTGGGTGCGGGACACACCGAAGAGGGACGAAGGACCGAGAATCACCAGGCTGAAGGGAGATCGGGATGGGATCGCCGCCAAGACCAGTGGACGTCGGGTAAAGGAACAGGAGTGGGGCAACCGGAGAGCCACTAAGGGGGAATCCCTTCCCCTCCCATTCCAGGCTAATAAGGATCTGGTGGAGGGATAGCAATATAGTTAGTAACTACATGTGGGGAGAGTCGCACCGGGTGAAGGGCTTATGGCATGGGGTCTATAGAGGGTGTAGCTGAGGCTCCAGTGCAGGCTACTGTGAGGGGGTTGACCTTAAGGTAGTAGTATCCGACGGACTGTGGGATTGAGTAAGAAAGCCATGGTAGAAGCTGGCGGAAGCAGCGGAGCAGGCTCGGGGAAGTGGAGCCCAGAGGTGGTGTGAGGCCGGGGTGTAGGGGTGGCGGAGCCCCATGTGCAACCGGCGGGCCAAGCCCAGGCCACCAAGGGACCCGTGAACTAGCCCCGCCCCACTAAGGAAACACCAAGTCATGGCAGGCGAGAGCAGATTTTGGTGACTCGGGAGAACGAACACCCACGGAAACAAACCGGTCTGGATGGGGAATTGCCACCAACCAGGACAGCAGAGCTCTCAGGAGTGATACAAGAAGGTCCGTCGTGGACAGTATGTTTTAAGTGCTCTCGTTGCTTTGCATATCTCTGTGCCTATTTTTTCTGCTCCATTATTTCAGATTTTGCTACAGTTAAAATTTCACGATGCTGAAAAAAACTATGTTAAAATAAGACTTATACAAGTACACTGGAATGTGGTTTTCTCTGATGTATATGTATAACTTCTGAAATTAAAATTAGAGTTTTCTGTTCCAAATGGAGACTTTATCCTTAAATAGTACAGGTTTCACTGGAAATATGTCTTACATATAACATAAATTAATATTGTCACGGGGCGGGGTCCCAGGAGCGGCCTTGATCTCTCCTGGCGCCCCCTACCATGCCAAGTTAGTGTCCATGCACCCTCGTTCTCGCCCGCCACATCTTCGATGACAAAAGTATTAAGGGAGGCTGCCTTTTATCCTCCTTGGCATGGTACCCCGGTACACCATAGCCTGTGCCCCACCTATGGTGATTCTGTGCACTCCTGCCTCAAGGGCTACGCATGGCTCCTACCACCCCTAATACCATGTCCCAAGCCTCTCAGATGTCCTGGATGTTGTCTAGTCGATTACTGTTGTCCGCCCTTGCAGACGCTCCCAGGCCTCTCTACGCCGAGCCCACACCGGGCCCTTCTCACTCATGCGCCCTCCCTGGGGCTTCTCGCTTGTGCGCCCTCTCGGGCACTCCCTGGCTTCTCCCGCAGCTGCTGCCCACACTGGGGCCTTTTCCCCATGCTCGATGCGCCCTCCCTGGGGCTCCCAGTCCTGTGCACCCTCCCTGGGCTTAACGCAACCACCCTTTGGGCTTCTTGCCAGTGCCCACTCTGGTGTTCCTCACCATTGGGGCTCAGGTGGCTGTAGCTGTGCCTGGCCCCTAAATCCCCTCCTCAGATCTACGATTTCTATATGGCTCAGGCGGCCTCGGCCTTACCTGGCCCTCCAATGCACTGCGCCCCTTCTCAGGGCTCTGGGGTCAGTGTACCCCTAGGTGCTGTGCTCTCTCTGGCACCGGGGTCCTCACACCGCTGTGGAGCCCCTAATGAGGCCTCCTCCAACTCCTTATAGCCTCACCCGGTCCTTCGGTCTTATAAAACTACCAACAGAAAACTCAAGCCCCTGGGCTACAACATAATCTCCAAGCTGTCCGGCTAACCATTGTTTAAAACCCTACCAGGGCTTGCTCCACCCTGTCCTAAACAGAAGTTGCTCAGGCCATCTGGCTTCTATAGGCTGCAGTACTCCAGCAGAGCGTCTTCACCCTTCAATGTTAACAGGGAACTGCCTGCTTGGCCTCAGCCTAGGCTGTTTATATAGGCCCCTTTCCGGTCAGGTGACCGAACTGCGGTTGCCCTGGCAACCGGCACCTGTACCATTTCCTAGAAGCGGGGCACTTCAGTGCACTGTGACAAATATGTAATAAGACACTTATTTGGTATGAATGTCTTTATCGAAGGGATGTCAGAATGCAGCAGTGTAATTCCACAAGTTGATTCAGCAAGGTGTTGACGTTTGTCCAATTGTAGACATGCAAGTAACCCCATTTACTTCAGTAGGAATACTCGTATAGCTAATAACCTGTGGTACTTTGGGCCTTAATGATCAGTTATTATTGAAACACTGTTGTCTTTTAAAGTGTAATTTGTTCGTTGCAATGAGAGGTATATAACTTTTAGTGGAATTAATGAGATGAGCAACAGAATAGTAAAAAAAATCTCACTAACACTTGGGATTTTTATCAGTTACATAATTCTGGATTCAATTCATTCACAAAAACTATTGCTAGAAGAAAAGACTTTTCACTCTGGTGATGTCAAAAGTGGAAGCGGGGTGTAAAGAAAGTCACTAAATTTTTTTGTTGTTGTTATCTCAGTGCACAATTGGATCTTGCTTCCCTCCCTCATATAGTTCCCAGAAGTATGAAGCACAGATGCTGTTCAGAAAACTTTCACAGTATGTGCTACTATCAGCTTTTTAACTTAAGGCCTTGTAAAATGAGTGTACTCACTACAAAATATGCTTTGTATAGTCAGATGAAGATTAATTGCACACATTTACAAAGACTGATTTAAGCATTTTGTTGGTGAGTAATTTCTGACTAAGTCATGAATTTGTGGCTGAGTAAAACTGACTGGCAACTATGTTTAAAACTGCAAGGAAAGTAGATCAAAAGCCTCAGAGTCAAAGCTTGCCCCTGCAGGAATTTGATGCTTGCCCACAGCTTCCTTAGAATTGAATTTATTAAAAGTATAGAGTCTGATTCTTCTAATTGCTATTTGCGTTAGTAATCTTAAATCATGCATGTAGCTTCACTGAAGTCAATGAGATATTCACATAAATAAATAATGTTGTGGAGAAGGACTGGGATCCGATACACACTTTGTAGACTAGCAAGAAACAGCCAAAATCATTTTAAAGGCCTACCGCAAAAAATTCTATTATACTGATTGAAACAGTCATCACTGTCTTTGCTGTTACTGTTTCCCTTGCATTAATGCATGTATAGATAATGCATTTTGAAACTGAAATAGATTCACTTATTTATTTAAATCATTATCTTTTTAGGAGTTGGCAAGAGATTTTATACAATATACTAGCCAATTGCCCATCACAAATGACGAAGCACTGCTACCCACCACCCCACGCTGCCGCCATCTCCCAGGAGCAGGGGGCAAGATCCTTGCCGGCCTCTTCACCCACCTTGCCCAGCACCTTGTGCTGCCGCCACCTGCAGTGAGCAGGGCCAGGAGCTGGCTTTGCACTCCTGCTCTGGCTACTCTATCGCCGCCTCCTGTCTGGAACAGTGTTGGAGCACTCTAATTGGTTGTTTCAGACAACCACTCAGAGTGTGAATAAAGTGTTACGGACAGACAGACTGTCTTTTATAATAGTAAAATATTGGTATAAAAAGTAGTCCATAAAAAGCTTTGATGGCAAAGCATCAAAATAAATAAATATATAGTTGTTTTTAATAAGTGTTGTACTTTCAGAAGTTTGAAGAACAGCAGTTACATTGTCAAAAAAAAAGGGAGGAAATGGACCAAAATTTGAGTATTCAATGGAGCCTTGTTTACTTTCATGGGAAGGCAAAATGTTTATTGGCCCCAATATAATGGAGGCACATACCTAAATCTTGGAATTGCAGTGCAGCACTATTGCATAATTTTCCTGTTTTATAATCAATAGACAGAAGCAATGACTCAAATCACCGAACAGGTGCAAAGTAGCTAATCAGAAGTATGAGTCAGGGAACAATTGCAAATGTTCTTATGGGAGAGTCTAGGAATATGTAAATAGAGTCCAGATTTAACTAGACATGGTGGTGGGAGGAGTAAATAATTGCAAATGGAGTGCAACCAGCTCCAAACAGGGTAATTATTGTACTCAAAGGTAGTATAAGGGTGGCCATAAACAACAAAAAATAGGTTGTAAATTGTACATGGGCTGCCCTGTTTCAAAGTGTCTCCATATCCTGGGTCCTTTTGCAGCACAGCAAACATTCACATAGCTGTCAGGCTCTCTCTGCTGTTCGGCAGTGTTGCAGTGCACTCAGGTGTCCTGCGCCTGAGAGCGGAGACTGCTCTGGGGAGACCCCTAGTGGCAGAAAGGGGGAGGCTCAGCTGCCAGTCACCAGGGTTGCACAGGTGCTGGTTGCCGGGGAAACTGGTAAAACCAGCAGACAGAAAGGGGCGGCGCTTATCCCTTCTTAAGCTCAGGTAGGAGGGAAGGAGGGCAGTCCCTCTCCAGCAGCCGTGGGAGCAGGGACTCAGCTCGGACAGACAGAGGGGAGGACTCTGGCAGCGAGAGCATCTCCCGGCCGCTGCTGGCACTGGGGAGCCCTCCTTCCCCCCCACTACCTCACTCTCTAGTAGGGAGTAGATTTTGTTTGACCGGACAGTCTAGGTTTTATATTTTATGTTTACTGTTTTGACGGAAGGACTGGGTGAGGCTGTTAGGGGTTGGAGGAGGCCTCATAGGGACTCCCCAGTAGCGTGGGGGTTCCTGGCTTCTGAGAGGGTGCAGTGGCCCTAACCCCAGAGTGAGGGGTGGGCAGCGAGGAGCCCTAGGGCAAGAGAGAGGGGGCAGCAAGGAGCCCCAGGGCGAGAAAGAGGGGGCAGCGAGGAGCTCCAGAGCAAGAGAGGGGGCAGTGAGGAACCCCGGGCTTAAAAAGGAGGGTCAGAACATAACAGGGCCCAGGTCAAACCACGTCAACTCCATCTGCGAGGCTTGGGCTGCAGTGTAGGGGAGGAAAAGGAGCCGCAGGTAGCGACCCCTGTCACTGGGGCATGGAAAAAATGGGCAGCTTCCTGCTGATTACAACCATCTTCTAATCAAGTAAGATCAAGGTGTGGCAGGAAAGTAAGCAGGCAGTTGGCCCATTACAGGGGGGCGGAGCCACCGCGGAAAAGCTCCGATAGTGATACTCCTGTCACAGGCAGATACCACTTTTTAAAATAAATGCTGTGGTCCCAGCACCAGGCCTAACATTCAAAGTAGTTAAGAAAAGATATGGCATGGGCAAATAAGTTTGGTAGGTTGAAGCAGAATTATGGACACAGAGAGCAAACTAATACTGTAAGAGTAATGTAAGGCATATGCAATTGTACCTGGGCAGATGTCTGCATTTATCCCTGTAGTTATGTGTGATGAACTTGCTTTGGTTGTCCCTTCAATACAGTAGCTGCCTTTGATTTCTGGTATATGAGACACTACCCTGTGGGTATCTGTAAGATGCAGCATGTAGCAGACCATGGGTGGTCACACTTTTGCATCCTGCTCTCACCTTATACCCATTATACTGACAGCATAATTTTGCATATATTTCACAGCAGAATTTACCAGTGGATTAGACCATCACTCTGTCTCTTTTTAGTTTCTGTGGACTCAGTATGCATCTGCTGTACACAACTGGACCCAGCAATACTTGGTGCTTTCTTCAACAGTTAACTTGACCAGACAGTTTTTCCTCTCTAATTTTGAGAAACACTGGGTGAGGTGCAGTGAATCACAATGTTGTCTTTGATTTTAACAAGGCCAGAACTTTGCTCATTTTCTTTATGTTCATTGTATTAAAACATCAGAATGACTGTTTGGGTATGAAATTAAAACAGATGGAATAAACACCTGGTGGTTCTTTTTTGTTTATTTTTAATTTTCTCTGTGTTCCTTTAATCTATAAAGATCCAGAATGAAGAAGATTACAGCAAAGATACCTTCATTCATTCAAACTCAATTAAGCTGAAGTGAGAATAACTGTGATAAAATAGATGAGTATCTCTCCAGTAGAGATAATTTACCTGTTTTTGAGTGCTCTGGTTGATGATATGCATCTGAGATACCATACTTTTTCTCATATACTAATATTAGAAAATAACTGTCACAACTCATATATTATGCTGTGGTAACTGTGTCCTTTTTAATGGTGACTTTTTAACTTAGGGTAGTTTCCATAACTGGTTAACTGAGTATCACGGCTAGGGATAGAAGTTGTACACAAACTGGTATAAGTGATTGAAAACTGGTTCATGTAACACAACAGAAGTTCAGTGCATATAAAGCGCTTTCAAAGTGGCTGAACCTGGATGGATGGAGTATCAGACTTAACTGATTTTGGTTAAATTGGTTTATTGAATTTCTGTCCCAAATCCCCTCCATATTCAAGTTAACTCAATCCCCCAGGATGCTTTGCACCTCCTCTCACAGTGTGAGTGGGCTAGCCTTGGCCCAAGCTGTCTGTTCCAGCTGAGCAGGGAGGCATTCTCTATCGCACCCATCTTCTGGTCTGAGCCACTGCAGGCATGTGGCTGCATTTTCTTAATCAAAAGTGAATTGTCTGTTCAATTGCTTATCAGTTCAACCTGTGCAGCTTAGATTAACCTATGAAGATTGAAAGGGTTCAGCCTGAGGCTTTCTGGCTGTCTGTACTTGGCCCAAAAGAATATAGGCCCATAGTAGTTATTCAGGGAGCCAGGATTAGTTGAGGATCCCATCTAGCATATCTGAGCCTGAAGAAGGAAACTTAAAATCTATCTGTCACAAAGCTACTAGGCCAGAAGACCAGCCTCAGTATAAATAGAGAGCTGATGAAAAGGCTTAGTAAGTTGCTCTCAAGAGTACTTGAGAGAGAAACTCTGGGGCTGGACTAGTATTACAAGACAAGGAGGCATTATTTTGTTGTATTATTTACTGTTTTTACCCTCAGCTGGGGTAAAGTTGGAATATAAAACAGAGTAGATGATTTCATACTAAAATATCACTAAGTAGTTGCCAGAGGCTACAAATTCTGTCTCCTTGATGACTAACACTAAATGTCTATTATTGTGAAATTCCCTGATTCAGCTCTGAGTTATAAAATAGTGACACAGTAAAGGGCTGCTAACATTGCAGCTCTCCCTCTCCCTTCCCCCCTCAACAGTGGCAACCCAAAAAGGATGAGGGCCAAGGTTCAGCAAAAGCACCACCATGGCTACACAACCTGGAGGGGAAAAGGGCCCAGCCAGCCTACAGCCCTTACAGGCTAGGGACAGACATTACACATAAACTGGCTTAAGTGATCAGCAACTGGTTTAAACTTGTAACAAAACAGATGTTCAGTGCACATAGACCAGTTTGAAAATGGCTGAAACCAGTTTGAGATAAACCTGGTTGAATGTCCTATCAGACTTAACTGATTTGTCTCAAATTGGCTTATGCAATGTCTGTCCTATACTTCTGGCTGGTATAAGATAAACCAGAGCCCCCCCCAGCATCCCGGCATACTTTCTGGGCTGGGGGGTGGAGAGGAGTCTCTCTGCTGCACAGCAGAGCTGGCCACTCCCCTCTGCTCCCTGGCTGCAGCTCCAAAGACTGAGGGATGCTCCCCCCCGTTA
Organism: Crocodylus porosus; assembly: GCF_001723895.1. Lineage (NCBI taxonomy): Eukaryota > Metazoa > Chordata > Crocodylia > Crocodylidae > Crocodylus > Crocodylus porosus. The sequence goes on along the minus strand of NW_017728931.1, from coordinate 92,817,987 downwards.
AGCAGGAGTTCTCCCGTCCCCTCTGCCTTGTGGAGACAGGTCTGAGTATTAGCTAACTGACTACATGCTGGCTATGGGCCCTGCTGAATCATCAGGTAGCTGGTAATGTCCCTCTGTTGTTTTCCTAATGGGGTGATGAACACTGAGTTAGGGCTGATAAACACTGTTATCAATTCACTGCTGGACTGGTCAGATCATCTTGCTAGGGCCTGGCCATGCCTCCCCTCAGCTCAGTGCTATGGAAGTACAGGAGGGCTGCTCTAGCGCCCCCCACCTTCTAACCTAAGCCACTGCAGGCATGTGCCTGCATTTCTGGGATGTCTGTCCACTTACAAAATTGATTTAGCCTAGCCAAGTTAGACTAACCTGCAAAGATTGAATCAATTCAGGCTCAGGCTTTTTGAATGTTTGTCCCTAGCCACAAAGCCTACTGGAGGCCCAGGGACAGGCACTGCTGAAGGCCAAAGGGAAAGGGTGTCCTTTGCCCTTCAGCAGTACCTGAGGTGGGGATAGAGTGGTCTCTTGTTTTTGTTATAATACTTTTAAATTGAAGGTGTTTGTTTGATGGGATGGAGAGGATAGGGTGGGTTCTGGGGATTCTCAGGGCCCCGCTATCAGAGGGAGGGACATTGGAGAAGTGGAAAGGGACTCCCCTGGATGAGAGGCAGGGGAGTGGGAAATGGGGAGGAAATGTGAGAAGAAAATTTGTCTTTTTAATGAAGGTAGTGAATGGAGGTTGGAAAGGTTGAGAAATGAGGTTGGGTTGTATTGTGGGAGGACTGTCTTTTTGGTGAGAGGTAAGGGAGAGGAGTGGGAGGGCTGGAATGGAAATGTTTAAATTTGCAGATATTGTTTGGGGAGTTTGTTTTGTTTATATGGTGTCTTATTTTAGTATGACATTCTGTTTTTATAAGTTACTTTGTATTTTATTGTAAAGTGCCTTGAGCCATTTTTGGGGAGTGGGGCATATAAATTAATAAACAGATAAAGCAGGAGCATCCCTTGTAAAATAGAAAGTATCTAAGGGACCCTACCTTAGTCTGGCCTTTATTAAATTATCAGTCTACAGAAGAATCATGGAATTCAAAGCATAAGCATTTAAATAATGTGTACTGAGGAATGTATAATCTAGCTTTTACTGAACAGTTTGGGAATTCATAAGCTATTATGGATTTTTTTTTTCAAAGTAACCAGATAAATATACTATAATTGCTCAATAATGTCATCAGTCTGGCATCAAGAACCCTATTTTGCAGTAGCTAAGTGTCTTTTTACATTTGACATGGTCCAGTAATGTTGCAGAGCTTTGCTGCCCCACTAGAAAGTAAATTACTGACTACCAGCAGTTTCTAAAGCCTTTTAATACTGCTGAAAGAACAGATAATGATAGTGTGCAGTGCTGGAATGACAAAACAAAGAATGGATATTTAAGTGTTGATGCCATCTAGTTTCCAAAATAATTACAATTCATGTGGTTTTATTGGCTTTTAAAAGTTTGGCATATAATTCTTTATTGTTCAGCTTCTATAAAGTGTTATTCAGGAAACACATTTCAGCATGAAATGTGTCAAATGTCTGAACCACAAAAACTGAAAACACACATTTCTCTGAATACTGTCATCCAGTCATCTGTCAGTACTTTCATTAAGTTTTGGAATGCCACCAAAAGGCTCTGAGTTAAACAGCACAAATATTTTGAAAGAGAAAATACTCTTCTGGTTTTAAAGCCGCTACCTGAAAGATGTTGTTTCTTTTTTAAGTTTTCAAAATACTTACAAATGTAACTAATAGTTACCTGTTATAGTGGCAAAATGCATACAAAAACTAAGTATTCTGTTTGGAAAACTATAATAATGATGAACACAAATCTTTGAGGCGAAATGATTACATTTCTCTCATGCACTTCTTTTAAACTAGTGTATACTTCAAGCAGGAGTCTTAAACCTACAGCCCATCTAGGCTGGAGCTGGTCTACAAAAGTCTGATGCGGCCTTGCAGTTGCCAAAAATGGGGGCAGCTTGGTCCTCTTGTCAGGCTCATTCTCCTTCCCTGCCCTCAGAGAGAAGGAGGAAGGAAGCACTGGGGGGTGCAAGAGGGTCTTTTCACCCAGTGGATGATGCTTTAACCCCCTGGCTGCTGGTCATGCTGACAATTCCCCCTGCAACAGCAGCAGCATCTTCCAAGGGGATAGAGGGGGAGGGGCAAAAGTCTGAGGCTTACTAGTTATACCACTGTAAACACCCATAGTGGTGCTGAGTTGCAAGTAGAAGCCTGCCATTGGGAAAAGGTTGCTGCTACTTATTTTCTATTTGCTTTGTATTAAGTCATGATGTGTATGAAGAACCCAAATATGAGATTTTTTTATAATAAAACTCTGACGTGAGAGCAATTAAAAATATAGACAATTTAGAGCCTTTCCAAGAAAAGCGTATTGCACATATAAACTTCTCCTTTTGCTTCTTAGTAATATGCACTGATAACCTGGTAGAATTTACAATATCTGACAAACCTTAAAGGTATTCTCCTTCTAAAAAAGAGATGATTCACCATTTTGTGTAGGTCAGCTTGCTGATTTAACAGTTTAGTGGATTTAATTGATCCATTTCACTGGTGCCCTTCATTTATTATAACTACAGGAGATAGGTAAGCTTGTTTCAGCCCAGAACAAATACATGACTGCTTTGCAATTTGAATGCTCTGGGCAAAAGGGTTTCTGCTGGTGATGTTTGGGGAGGGGTTTTGTGAGTAGATGAGAAATAGCTCAGGTGGAAAGGGGGACAACATATTGAAGCTTAGGGTATATCTGCGGGTGCATCTACATGTTCTATTAAGGCAACACAATACATTCCAGAGCAGTTTGCACCAGAGTTAACTGCTCTGAGGCAGTGTCTACATATGCGCAGCAATTAGAGCCGGGGCAGTGCAGCTCCAGGCTGGCAGAGGATGTAGGGAGTCAGCCCTGGACTCTGGGTGGCAGCATCAGGTGGCAGAGGGGCTGGCAGGAGCTAGCGGTTTGGCTCCCTGCTGGCTGGGCTGACCAAGCACAATTTGTACTCCACAGTCACCATCCACATGAGCATTTGATGGCAGTTAATTACTCTGCCATAAGATAGTACTGTCCTCTATAGCACTGTCCCCAACAATACTACCTTACAGCAGAGTTAATTTACTGCACCTTAATACCGGTGCATGTGTGGGCACTTTACTGTGGAGCTAATTAGTCGACTGCAGTAAAGCACATGTATGGATGCACCCTGTGTGACATAATGCATTGCTATGTATAGAACTAAAGCTAGTCTTAGATATACTTACACATCTTCCAGGCATGAGAGATTAAAATTGATTGCATGTTGGAAGGCACCTGCACAGGACTATTTTACCACACTGATTGGCATTTAAAAAAGAGTCTGTGGCCTGGGATAACCACATGACATAGGGACTCCATGGCTGGAGAACTGAGGTTAAGGCTAGGCTGTATGGTGTAGTGACTGCACGATGCAGTAGCGGCCCATGGGGCTAGTAGCTTGTGCTGATAAAGCCCATGGAGCATGCAGCCACCAACCACTTAGAAGTTGTGCAACCCTATTTTAAGCTATAGTTTTAACTGCATTGAGTTGGATCTAAATGTATAGTGCAGAGGTATGTGGAAAGGTGCTAGGGTGTACATGTGGGCAGGGATGGAGTGCTGCCACCAACCACCCTGTGCCACCACCTCCAAGAAGCAAGGCTGGGGGGAGGAGCAAGGGCAGCAATTCCCCTCTCCAGGTTGCACAGGGGCTGCCTGGTCAGCCAGATGTGGGGGTGAGGGAGCGCCTCTCACATGGCAGCCGCTGCCACATGCAAGCCCCACCCTGCTCTGCATCCAGCTGTCACCACATCTCCCACCACCTGCTCCACATCTGGCTGCTGCCATCAAAAAGCTGGATGTGGCCTTAAAAAAAGTTGAAAACCCCTCGTATAGTGTATAGAAGAAGGGAATGATCTTTTCTGTGAAGACCACCACAGCTCAGATATATGTAAAAGTAATGACCATCATAACTGTTCACATGCAAAGACCTAAACTGGCAGACATTTTTCATGTGCATATTTACTTCAGGTTTGTGAGGACTCCTGCTGAAATCACTGGAACTACTCATGTTTTAAAGTAACTAGAACACAGCATGGCTTCACAACCTTGTATTCCTTCTCCCCTTTTCTGTTTTGACCTTCACGAGCTATGACATCTTAAACTGAACACTTTGTGGCTAATGACAGTGTAACCTCCTGTGCCTATCCCCCAAGTGTCGCGTGTTTGGGCTCTTCTCAAACCTCGCCGTGGCTTTTTGGGCTGCACTGCCAGGCTATTGGGAGTGGCTTCTGGTCAGTTCCCCAGGGGTCTCACCTGCTACATCTTTGATGGTAAGTAGTTTCCTATCAGAAGGATGACGTCTGGTCCTGCCCAGGTACCTTCCCTGGGCAGTTATTTCTTCTTGGGGCTCCACCTTCCCTACACCTCACCTAATGCCAACCATGATGTCATCCATCAGGGCTGATGTTCTGACCCTCTCTGGCGCTCGGTCCCTTAGGGGCTGCGGTTGTTGGCTACTGGTGGTATTCGTACCCAGCGTCCCCTATGGCCCCCTTTGCTCTAGGCTTATGCAGCGTCTGACTCCGCCTGGGCTTCAACTCGCCCAGGAGGAGAAGCCCTGGGCTGGACTATGTGGGGAAGGAGGTCGGGGCTCCTTCCACTCTGGCAGAGTGCTTTGCAGCCAGCAACAGGGGAGAACAGGCTCCTGACGTCCCTGCCTGCTGCTGCCAGGCACCAGGGGTTGCAGCCATGGGGGGAGTGTGTGAGGGTCCCTACACCCCCCACCCCATCCAGCTGAGCCCCTCTGGGGGGTGGAGGGAGAGAGGAAAGTGTTAGTGTTCCCTCCAGCATGGAACAGAGCCTCCCCTCCCAACCCTGCAGGAAAGCTACTCAGCATGGCCCTGTTAAGGAGACGGAGGCAGGAAAAAGGGTTAATTCCTCCCTCTTCTCTCTCATGCCAGAGTCTGCCAGCTCCAGGGGACACCACTGCAGCCCCTTCCCCTCTGCTCCCAAGCTGACAGGCTTACCCCTTCTGCGCTGGGGAAGGAGGGAAGAATTAACTCTCTCTCTGCCTACTTTGCCTTAAAGGAATCATGCTGGCCAGTGTCTCTGCTAGTGCCAGCCACTGCTCAGCTAGAGAGCAGAGGGGAGAGGCCAGCCCTGCAACTGGAGCAGTTAGCACCACCCATCCCAGAGAGCATGCCGGGATGCTGGTCTCTGGTTTATCTTATATCAGTAGGGAGTGTAGGACAGACATTACATAAACCGATTTGAGCTAAATCAGTTAAGTCAGATACTACATTCAACCAGGCTTGTCTTAAAACAATTTCAGCCATTTTCAAACTGGCTTATGTGCACTGCACATCTGTTCTGTTACAGGTTTAAATCAGGTTCTGATCACTTAAACTGGTTAATGTGTAATGTCTGTCCCTAACCTCTGGGAACATCTGTATTACTTCCATGCTGTTTCTGAGAGCTAGCACTCTCAAAAAGAAAGCCTCACCTATACCTTCTATACCACTGTGTCTCTCAGGCAGTTCAAGCATGGTGGCAGATGGCACCCCCTACAGCATTTACTGTCTTTTTCCAAGTTTGGCTCGGGTGAGAGTGGATGGTCAAGGTGTGATTCTTTGTGGTGCTCTTATAAAGCCAAGTCCTTCCCTTTGTTTTGCAAGGCAAGAAATGATCCTGCAGAGCACCCTTCCTCAGTGTTTCAAATGACTGAGCTCTCATAGTGGGAATACAGGAGCAGATTTAAGGGAGTGATTCCCAAGCCTTACTGGCAACAGTGCACTGCAGACAACAATGCAACAGTGCACTGCAGACAACAATGCAGTAATGCAACAATGCACCACTGATGCACTGCAAGTACCAACAAACTTTGCTCTTTCCCTGTCAACATCAGTTTTAAACTTTGAAATTCCTTTTGCTGTGAGCAAAGTTCAAGGGTTTTGAATTTTAAAGTGGTGTTAACGTTGAAACATCCTGTGGGCAGTTGCACACTAAGGGTTAATACTGTTTCTTGCCTATGCAGCTCTGACTTGTGACCACAGGGCTTGTGAGAAGGGATGGCTAGAAGCTGGGATAATTAGGCTCTATTGTAGCTGGGGGGAGAGCCAGGAGGTGCAGAGCTGGGAGCAATGAAGGACTGCAAATTGCTAGCTTTGTCTCCAGGGTGCAGACTGAAATTACTTTCCACAAGCTGGGTGGCACGGCCCAGAATTAACCCTCACCTGAAATGTTATAATATTGAGATGCTCAAAGCACAGTTAGCATAAGTTAACAAGCTTTAATGTTCAGACGTTCATGTCTTAAGTGCCATTAGTATGGTGTAAGTGTAATATGTAACTTCACCCCAGTTGCTGGTTTAGTGTCAGGGGGATAATTTTACATTACCATACCCAATCCCATGATATTTTTTTTAATTAAGCTGATTTAGGTACTGACTATGGCAGTGCTAATTTATACTAATGCCTCAAGAGCTAGAGAGAACCGATGGGAGCTCCCACAGCAGGCAAACTCGTGATATGGCTCTAATATGATTACTGCCACGAGCGAGGCTGGGGCATGGTGAAGGAGATGTATGGATTACTGTGGATGTGGCCTGCAGTTAACCCAAGTTCTTTTATTTCCAAGGGGGGAAAACCTGTCATGGGTTCCCTAATATAGGGACTCTACCCACTGGGACAACAGCCATAGAATAGATGACGCTTAATACATAGAAAGTAGATGTTTAATCTTCGTAATAAAAGACAAATAAGAACCTAATCTCCTGAGCTTCCCTTTAAGTGCCTATATTTTTTTGCAAACAAAATTTAGGTCACTTGGAAGCTTTAATATCTGAGCACACCTTCAAATGTAGTGCTTTGATGATCAAAGTGAAGGCAGACAAAAGATCCCTGCTTTTGAAATTCTGGCTCTTAATGTTGTTAGAACAGCGAAAAAATATTCAATAGCAGACTCTTTCTTTGCTGCAGTTGTATTTAGTGCTCATTAAAGTTTAATTATATTTGTCATCTTAATTCAGATTTCACTAGATCAGTCTTTTGTACAAATTCCATGACCCAGATATATTTAATAGTTCTTTTTTAAACAGTATTTTAACTATCCCTTCACATTCTTGTTTTTTTCTCATTCCTTTTCTCTGTGGCATTCAGTATTTCTGTTCAATGCCAGTGGGTGTTCAGTGGCTTGGGTAAACAGTCTCTGATTAAACATTTGAGAAAGAATATGTTTGAAGTTCAGAGCATCTCAGTCATGCTATTACCTTCGTGTTCAGAAATTCCGGTTCATGATATTAAACATCATGTCTGCCACATTTTTCTGAGCAAGCACTGTAACTGTTAGCATTTGCTGTTTCTAATATTGAAAGACCTACTGGATAGGCATGAAGAAAGAGAAGATGCAGGAGAAATTATTTTAATTAGGCCGGATTTTTTTTAAACTTATGTGAAAATGCTTGCTGGCAATAAATTGTACACTACAGGTAGTTCATCATTCTTCTCATACTCATTCCTCCTTCCTAACCTGGACCCAGCCTGTTGCTGCGACCACCATCACGCTCTATTTGCATGAGTTTTAAGGTAAGCTGGGTAAAAGAGTTATCGTCACCTACACGTTCTCCAGCTTTCCCCAGCTCCAGCTCAAGTTTGCCAGAGAACCAGACCCTCTATGGAATGAACACCCACATCAGATACTTACCACAGAGATACTGATAATTAGCTTGTCTGTCTCCTTTATAAACCACAGCCAGGGCACATAGCAGTTAACAACTCCTTCCCTAATATAGTGCAAAATACATCTGGTTTTCTTCCAGATAGCTGTTCTATCATCCCTGAATAACTCGGGCACCTCATTTCATATTGCCGACTGATAATTTGTCATCTTGTGTACAAACTTGTCCCCATTTGTTTCTTGTACCATCTGGCCTTGTCCAAAGGACAGGGAAGCCTCTTTTGATGTCCTCTGCGGGCATTCTTGACATACGATATGTAGCCCTTCACTTTTTGTAGGTGTGTTTTATTTTTATTTTTGTGCACAAGTTGAAGCTAAGTCTGGGCTTCTGGGTACTTTTTTTTTCTTTTTCATCTAGTATCAGTAGCTCACCTTCTTCACTGAGCAGCTGATCCATAGTTTTTGTAACATTTCTTTTTCTATCCAATATTATTAGCCACCCCCCTTTCCTCATTGGTATTAACATCTCTTGCCAATTGTAATTTATTTTACACATTTGCTTTCCTGATTTTTTTTTTTTTTAATCCCTATACATCTATGCCTTTGTATCCTTTTTTTTTTTTTTTTTTAGTGAAATGACCTTACTTCCATTGTTGGTATGTTTCTCTCTTTATTTTCAGTTTCCTAAAAAGGATGTGTGTCACTTGCGGTTCTTATAGTTTCTTTCTTACAAGATCTTGATGTTGAGTTTTCAATATTATGTCCTTCAGGAACTTTGTTTTATGTCTAACCATGAGACTTGCCTGACTGTTTTTCCACTTCTTCTTTATTCTCTTCTTCTCTGAGTCTGTAACTCATGAAAGATTTTTTCTTTTGTGTGTTTATCCCATACCTATTTCCATGTTTTCATCCAAGCAGTCCCCTAATACTAAAATATCTTCTCTGTCCTGGTGTGGAATGCACCGACTCGCTCTTCCTTCAGGGTCAATCAGCTGCCTAAGAAAGGGAAGTTGTTATTTTTAAGCACCATACAAAACGACTGGGCCAGTGCATGTGATGTCCACATCATGGTGCTAGGAGGCAATCTGGCAGCAGCAGCAGGAATTTCTCTGTATTGTCATTATAGTCTGTCACTCTCTTTTGTAGGCTGTTCAAGGCAAATAGGCAGCAAGACCCTGCTTTCTCTGGTACCAAGCAAATAGTCAGTACTCAATATAGTGATCAGAATAGGCAGTAAAGTGCCTTTGTTGTTGAGAGTTTATTGTTCTGAGACAAACATTTTTTTTGTGTTGAGCTGTTTGTCTGCATATTTACATTTGTGCACTCTTTGCAGTGTTGGACATGCTGCAAAGACAGTGTGTGTGTCTAGACCCAGAAGCCTTTACTTTGTGCTTGGAGATTTAAAGGAAAGAATTGGCACTGATGTTCCTACTTCCAAGATATTTAGATGAATCTGCCAGCAACAGGCAGTCCTTATCAAGCAAAAAGGAGTTAACCATTTGTGATAACTTTTTTTTTACAAATTGTGCATGCCTCCACTGCTGAACGGGACATACTCACCACTATGCAGTCTAGCCTTGAAGTAAGAGTGAAAAACATTGAGTTCAAGGACAAGAATTATGAAGTTTCCCTGTACTTATTGATGAGCTCTAGGGAGCTAATGTCCCTGCTTAGTGTCTGAGCCCTTTGACAGGGAGACCCTTAACCCTTATTAGAATCATAGAAAATTTGACTTGGAAGGGATGTCAGGAGGTCATCTAGTCCAACCCCCTGCTCAAAGCAGGACCACACTCAACTAGATCATTCAAACTAGGGTTTTGTCAAGCCAGGCCTTAAAAACCTCCAAAGATGAAGATTCCACCACCTCTCTAGGTAACCTATTTCAGTGCTTCACCACCATCCAAGTGAGAGTTTTTTCTTGATATTCAACTGAAACCTCCCTGTCACCACTGAGAACAGCTCCATCCTCTTTGAAACCCTGGCTTCAGGTATTTACAAGTTACTGTCAAATCCCCCCTCAGTCTTCTCTTCTGAAGACTAAATAAGCCCAGTTCCCTCAGCCTCTCTTCATATGTCATGTCACCCAGCCCACATACCATTTTCATTGTTTTCCACTGAACTCTCTCCAACTTGTCTACATCCTTTCTATAACTGGACTGGAGATGGTGGCAGGACATACTCTAGTGCTGCTTTTTAGAAGCTCTTCATACATGATGTAGATATATTTTATCATACTTCTAGCACTAGACATCTAGTTTTTAAGCATGTCAGAGCCTAAATTTTAGGTTCCTTAAGGGGCAATATAGCTTTTGTGCTAAATCACTTTTGGAAGTGAGTTTGAAGCATAGTTTGAAAAACAGTGGCACATGGGCTGCATATGTATTATATTTCAGTTAGTTAAAGAACAAATCTTAACTTGTTTCTGTAACCATCAGATTTTCAAGGTTGCTATGGGATTTGAGAGTCCAACTGAGTTCTCTCCTCCCTATCACCATCTGCAAGATATGTGCAGCAGACCAAATTTTGTTTTTCTTATACCTGTTCATTGTATTCTCAATGTCAGCAGTAAGTTATCGTTGTTTTCAGAGGATTTTCACAAGTGGACTCCCTTGTCTGTCACTTCTTTGACACAAAAGAATCCACTTTCTCTACTTGTGTTGACTGCAAGTCTGAGACCTTTGCTCCTTGACAGAACAAGGAGCAGTGGTATCAACTTGCAACAAGGAAAGCTTAGGTTGGATATTAGGAAAAACTTGTTCGCTAGGAGGGTGGTGAAGCACTGGAACAAGTTACCTACAGAGGTGGTAGAATCTCCATCCTTGGAAATTTTTAAGGCCCAGCTTGACAAAGCCCTGGGTGGAATGATCTAGTTGGGGATGGTCCTGCTTTGAGCAGGGGCTTGGATTAGATGGCCTCCTGAGGTCCCTTCCAACTCTAATTTTCTATGATTCTAAACAAAGAAACATCAATAATATTTTTATCACAAGTCAGATGACATGAATGAATACATATGTATATGCATACATATGTATGAATGTGGCATTCTGTCTTTATCATTCTTTATCTTTCATTCTATTTCACTGTCTCATATACATGCATGTGCACACGCACGCACACACACACACACACACACACACACGAGAGAGAGTGTGTACTATATGTAGTAAGGGACTGAAGTTAGGGCTGTCCAATTTTGAAGACCCTAGGGGGTGTGCAGCCCCCCTTCCCATTGTAGTTCATGGGGTGTACATGGGGCATGCTCACTGGCCCTTTGGGGATTTTCCACTGACTTGTCAGCGCATGTCGGTGCTTAACACTGTGTTAGCCAGCACTTTTCTTAAATTTGGTTGTGACATATACCATTAACTATTCACAAACATTTTCTTTTATTCAATTAATGTTGGTTTTATAGTTTTAATTGGTGTTAGATAAATAATATAATTGTTCTGTATTGGGAATAGTTGTGGTGATATCATATGAAGACGATGAAGTACTTTTCAGTCCACTGGTAATCCAAGAATATATTAGCAAGTATTTTATGTCAGGAATACCTATATTGTTTACTAGAGTTGTTTAAAAATGCTAAGGAATGTTCTGGCCCACTGAATTTCAATTCTAATAAATCTTGGAACATTGTAGAAATGCCAAAGGTTTGGAGGAATGATGAAATGCCAGTATTCCAGCAGGGCAAAGTGGATGGCCCCAGCAATTATAGGTTGGTCAGCCTGATATTAATCCCTCTCAGAGTAGTGGAGAACTTGATATGCTATTCAATTAATAGAAAATTAAAGGAGAGGAATGCAATTAATATTGATCAGCATCCTTTTATGGAAAACAGGCTTTTATCAAATAAACCTGATTTCATTCTCTGATAAGGTAAGCATGTAGATGTAATAGACCTTGCATGCCATTTGGATTAGTACCTCATGATGTTCTAATTAAAGAAAAATACCACTGAACAATATCCATAGCATAAAAATTAAATGGATTGAGAAGTGACAAAGATAGCTTCATTTATTATGTAAAATTTCTTCACAGGGAGAAGATACTGTGTACCATAAGCTTTTTTTAGTTTAGTGGAGAAAGGCGAAACAAGAGCCATCAATTCGCTGCTGACATGAAACTGTAGGTACTGGGCTGTGGGCAGGCCAGCCAAGTGGTTAAGGCCAAAGTCTAGGACCAAGACATGGTCCAAAGACCAGAACCACGTATAACAGACTTGGGCATGGGCAGTCCAAAGGCTGGGGCTAGGAGGCAAAGCATATCAGGTCAGGAGCTGAGAGGATGAACCAGTAGATCACCTCAGCATCAGGAGCAAACAGACTCCTACCAACTAGCCAAATACTAGGAAGGATGAATGAGTGGTGACTAACCTGAGTCTTTCTACCAAGTATTACGCTAAATCCCTGGGATGTTGTTTATAACATTTTCCAAGGCAACCAGTTATCCCAGGTTACCTTAGTGACATTTATGAAGGCTAGCTCATTCAGCAGCCTTTGTCTGCCAGAACACCAGCCTGAAAAATAAAGCACAGATTTTTAGCTGTGAGGTGATTAATCATTTGAATAAATTACCAGTGAAATAATGGATTCTCCTTTCCCTGATGTGTTCAGGTTAAAATGGGATGCTTTTCTAAAATATATGCCTTAGCTCTGGGGCAGACAGTTATTTTGGGCAGAGGGTCACTTAGCAAGTTTTGGGGCCAAATGGGTAGCCTGGCCCTTGATAGTTGCCCTGCCCCTGGTCACCATATTGGGACCGGAAGTCCCACCTCCGGGCCTAGCCCCTGTCTTTTGCCATCGGAGGTCCCTCCCCTTGCCCCAGAAGTATTCCTTTTGGGAGGAAGGGTGCTGCGATCTGGAAACTGAGAAAAAGGCGTGTGTGTGCGTGTGTGTGTGTGTGTGTGTGTGTGTGCGTGTGCACACACACATCATTTACTATAATTTATTTTAATTTTATTTAAAAAAATTTTTATACTGATTTCTGTGTTTACAAAAAGTGTGTCTAAAGGTGGGTGCATAATGGCTCAAAATACAGTCCTACTGTGTGTTTTGTGTGGCTCTGCCACCCACCATGGCTCCACTGCCTGCCAGGTCCTGCTGTAGTCCCGCCGTTCACTGGGGCTTGGCCACGGTTCTGCCTGCTGCGGCTCTGCTGCCAGGTTGGGGCCCACCGCAGCCCTACCACCTTCCAGGGGTACTGCAACTCTGTCACCTGCCATGGCTTTGCTACCTCTTGGGGCTTGGCACCTCCCCACCACTTGCTGGGACCCAGCCACAGCTCTGCTGCCCATCAGGGCCCACACTTCCACCGCCTAGCAGTCTCCAACGCCCAGCAGGGCTTTTCTGCCTACCGGGTCCCACCACCCACCATTGCTGTGCCAGGTCTCGCCATGGATCTGTTGCCCACTGGGTCCTGCCATGGCCCCACCACTCACTGGGGCCTGGCAGGGGCTGGGTGGAGCTGGGCTAGCCCTGTTGCTCAGCCATAGGCTCCCACTGGGTCCTGCTGCCACTGGCCACCTGTCATTTTGACAAGTGGCCAAGGGCAGATAAAAATTAATGTTCTAAAATTTTTAAAGGCCCTGTGGGTCAGATAGAATGGACTGGCAGTCCAGATTAAGCCCACATGCCGGATTTTGCCCACCCCGCCTTAGTTTAACACAAGTGCATGGGCTAAGTACAGAAGTAACTGGGTGAAATGTAATGTTCTCCGTCATACAGGAGATCAGACTGTACAGCTAATGCTTTCATTTGGACCCAGACCTTAAGTTTGTGATGCTACTGAAAAGTGCTTAAATTGGAAGATGCACAATAGCTGCTTATTCAAATGTTTGAAGGGATTGATTTATCTCTTTTGGTTTAGCTCATAAAAATGTATTTGATGTGTTAGACATGTATTATTTGTTTGTTTTACAGTAGTTCCTAGATATCCCAGTCAATATTGGGGCCCATTATGTACATACTATATAAAAAACATAATAATAGGTAGACCTTTTTTCTAATATTTATCTGTAAATAGACAAGACCAGCAAAAAATGGGAATGGAAATGGAAGCACTGGGAGGTGAAATGACTTGCCTGTAATCACTCAGAAACAGATCTGGGAATAGGATCCAGGTCTTGTGACTCCCAGTTTACTGCTTAGTTCATGGAACCATGCTGTCTTTGAAAATATATAAGGTAATTTCTATATGTTATGAATATTGCTGTTAATACAGACTATTACTACAGGGTGTTAATTGTCAGTAAGCAATAGCTAATGACATGGTAATACCATTATTATACCTGTTTCCATTTTTGGGGGGACATTTGGAATTAGAATAACTGTTCCTAATTGTAATTTTTAATTTTAGTTTATTGACCCTTTTCATTTTACTATTAGATAAAAAAAATGTTGATTATCTTTGAGATATAAGCTAGTTGTTTTTTAAAAAGTGCGTACGTGGTAAAAAATCATATTTTTAATCACATTTCTGCCACTTTTATAGTTATTGGGTGAAATATATAACCTTGCAAAGATCTGGCTTTGACTGATAAGGGAGCTGCTGTTATCAAAGAAAGAATTTAGACTAAGCATTCCCCCCCTCCGAAGATGGCACGTGTATCAAAATGGAATATTTATAATACAGAATTATTATGTATAAATCATTGACTGCTTCAATTTATTGAGTCCCTTTTCCATATTTGGAAATGTTTTTCTTCATTGTGTTCCTAAATTACAATATGCATTGCAGCCTCAAAACAGACAGATTGCTCTGGAAAGCTTGGCTGTCCTCTGCACTAAAATAGACATGTCTTTTGCTTAGACAGATGAGGGAAGGGAAAAAGAATGTCTATCAGTTTACTTTTAATTTTTCTTGGATTTGTAGTATCTGGGCATGGTCTCCAATATTCTAATTATGAACATGTAATAGGATGCAAATTTTGTTAAAACTCTCTAAATATTTTGGTTGTTCCTTTTTGCCTGTCATAACATTTTCATGTTTCTAGCTTTCATATTTTGATTCAAATGTAAGTACTCTGGAAGGATATAAAAACACAGGAGTTTACTTTGAACATGGTGTGGAGCTGCCTCACCCTATTGGTACCTATGGGAGATGTGTTCTTGTTTAAATAGGGCTTTCATCCATTGAACTTCAAGGTTTCCACCTAGATTCTACCTCCCAATTTATCCCAGCCCTATACCTATTAATTTTTTCCATCTCTTTCCTTTCATTTCTAATGGAATATTTTCTTCCCTTTGCTCTTTTGTCCCAATGTGAAACAGCCCAGTCATTAGAAGCTCAGTGATCTTCTAGGCTAGGGACAGACATTACACATAAACTGGTTTAAGTGATTAGAAACTGTTTTAAACCTGTAACAGAACAGAAGCTCAGTGAACATAAACCAGTTTGAAAATGACTGAAACCGGTTTGGGATAAACTTGGTTGAATGCAGTAACAGACTTAATGGATTTGGCTCAAACTGATTTATGCAGTGTCTGTCCCAGACCCCTTGTTGTTTTAAGATAGACCAGACACCCCCAGCATCCCAGCATGCTCTCTGGGTTGGGCTTTCTGCTCTACAGCAGACCTGATCCCTCCCCTCTGCTTCCTGGCTGGAGCTTTAGCAGAGACTTGCAGGCACAGCAGGGTGTGTCTGGCTTCCCCCTGCTCTACCCACCCCCCTCGCTGCTCGCTGCTCAAGCAGGAAATCTCCCCCTCCCTCAGCAGGGACCCTAGCCCCAGACCCTAGGCTTGTGGTATGCTAGGTAATGCAGATGTGTGTGTCTCCTGTTTCACTGGGACAGGCAGACAGAACAGTGATTACTTAGGGCTGTTTGGAGCTAATCAATAGGTCAGCTGGTAAACTGTTTAAGAAGAGTTTGAAGTTATGGAGACGGCCTTTTGTTTTGCTGGTCAAGTGATAAACACTGTTATCTCCCCCCCTGCTGGCTTGCTCACCTGTCAGCTTTCTGTAGACAGTATAAAGAAGAGGGGAGGGAAATTGAAAAGCTCCACACCATCAACAGATACATGCAGTGCACCTCCTCCCCTCCATTTCCTCAGAGTGCTAGCAGGGGTCTGGGATCTGGCAACACTCCCACCCCTCGAGCAGTGAGCAGGGAAAAGCCTGGGATGGTGCAGGCAGACCTCCCTAATTAGAATGTCCTGCTGGGGCCTGGCCACTCCCCCCTCAGCTCAGCAATGTATAAGGGAAGGGAAAGCTGCTCTAGTGCCCTTTGGGCTTCTAGCCTGAGCCACTGCAGGCATGTATCTGAGTTTCCTTAGTCCAGAGAGAATGTCTGTCCAGTTACAAACCAGTTCAGCCTGGCCAGGTTAGACTGACCTGCAAAGATTGAATCAATTCAGGCGCAGGCTTTTTGAATGTCTGTTCCTCACCCTAGTGCTTGTGTGTTATACTGCTACCTAGTGCTTTTCATCTGACACATGGCTGCGTTCTGGCTTCTTTTGATAATGTCTTTCTCTAGCCCTCCCTGTTCACCATATTAAATAATGCTGCAGTGTAAAAGAAACAGATGATTTCTCCTGTTTTAATAGTCATTCTTTTCTAATATATATTTAAACAGAAGCTTTCCAGAAAGCTTTCCATAGGGTCCTGCCACAGGTTCAAATTACATCTGGATAGAAGCCAGTTATAGAGTTATTACACGTTTTCAGAACGCCAATCTTTTCACTAACATATCCCAATCCATGTGTGTGCATACACACATACAGACACACTGTAGATAAAACCAAACATTACAAACCAAAAGGAGAAGAAAATTTTCTGGAAATGTTCTGGGTTTCAGGAAACTGCTTGAAGCAAAAACAACAGTTTTATAGCAATCTTGGAAATAATGGCTAAGATTAAATACATTAAAAATAGATATATTCAGTTCTTGGGTGTTGGGTGGGGAGAGGGGGAAGCAATACTTCCCAGTCTCAAGGGTATGCCTAGGGCTACTGGGTAATCTAGGGTGTCTAAGGGACTTTCAATCTGTCCTGTGGATGCTGTTCTTATCTGAATAAATAAATAGTCACTGGCGCAGAAGATGAACCAAAGAATGCTATCTCACATGTGAGTATCTAACCACCAGCCTACAAAAGCAGTCTCTTTCTGCCTCCATTACTATTTATCAAACTGTATATTAAATAATACTAAATAGCTGCAACAGAAAAGTTTTAGTAAGTTTCTGTCCCTCACTGCAACCAGAATTCATATGCTAATTAGGACACCTGCCTGACAGGTGGGAAACCTTATTCAAATTCAAGTTTTGAATCAAGCAGAATGTGATTTTGAATGTGGATATAAAATACTTTAATATACCTTGAGCCAACAAGTGAGAACAACACTTTCTGGTGATCAGAACAGGTAGCACCAGACTGTGGAAATCTAGTTTCCAGTCCCCACTCCATTTAATTTATTTATATGAAATCAAGCCTCATCACAAGAGGCTTTTTTGGCCTAATATTTCAAAACACCCAACGGCCTGTTGGTTACAGTAATCTTCTACTCGGTGAGTCATGTTCAGATTTCCACAGACCTAGGTCTTTTTTTGCTTTTTCAGTTACCAGTTTTTACATAAAATCACAGGGTCATACTTGATTTAGGTTAAATTTTACATTGCTCTGCAATGAACAGAAATGTATAACTTCATTTCATAATCAGAAGTGACATTTGGTCCACTTCACAAAATGAGCTTAACACCTAGAGAACATTCTCAGGCCTATGGAATCATTTCCCAAGTGAGTCCTGGCTTACATCATTTGCTGTAAGCAAAGTTCCACCAATAAAACATCAACTATTTTCACTTTAAGAAGGGGGTGGAGGGGTAGATCAAGGCCCCCATGGTGAGGGAGGGTAGGGGCTGGGGCAAAGGCAAGGGCAGGGGCTGAAGCAAGTGCTGATCAGCCAGGGTGGGGTGCATGGCACGGGGCTACAGCTCATTTGGGGGTTGCAGGGAGAGGGAGGGGCACAGCCCCTGCCGCCATGCACCACTTGGCCGGAAGCTGCTGGTCCAGTGGCTTGTTCAGCACTTGCCTGCTCTTCTAGTGGCTCTTGCTGCTGCTCCCACCACTCACCCGGGAAGGCGGGAGGAGGGGGCATGTGCCCCCAGATCTGTATGGGGTGGGTCAGGGAAGCTGGGGCCAGAGCTGTGCCGAGGTCTTCCCAATAGGGCGGGGCTGCATTGGGAAGGGGCTATTGGGGGGGACTAAGGCCACAAATTCATCATAAACCCTTCCCAGCGCAGCCCCACCTTGCCAGGAAGAGCTTGGTGCAGCCCCGGCCCCAGCCTGCCCCACCTTGCCCCACCCCACACAGATCTGGGGGCACCCCCCCATGCCCTCCCAGATGAACAGCGGGAGCTGTGGCAGGAGCCCCAGGATGAGCAGGCGAGAGCTGGATGAGCCACTGGACTGCTGGCTCCCAGATTAGCAGCATCCAGCAGCAGGAGCCACCCCCCGTCCCCATGCCCCCTGGATGAGCCATGGCCCAGTCCCCTTACCCCAGCCCCACACCCTCCCATACTGTGGGGGCCTTGATCTGTCCCCCTAGCCCCTTCCCTTTCCCCTCCCCTTCCACCACTATGGGCTTACCAGCTGGAGGCAGCTCTCAAAGCTGCCAGGCTGTGCTGTGGCTGCACACATGCACAGGCCATTTATTGGCCAAAGTATTCTGATATAGAAAATTTCTGATATAGGACATTTTCTTTATATCAGTGCCATTCTGATATCGGACTGATGTATCAGTGCACCTCTAGCACTAACTCCTCCTTTCAACCACACTTTAACTAATGGAGAAAGTGGCCACAACTACATTTTGTGAGGAGCTAGATCTTGTGTGTGTGTGTTAGCCATATTTTGGGAATGCCTACCACACTTAGTCATTCAGGGGACTTAGTTCAAAGAAAACTTATTTTCTGGATTTCCCTCAGCCTTGGATGATTTTTGAGATGCTCAGAGTGGAACAGATTTTGTCATGTGCAGAAGCTGAACATTACATGCCTGGAGAAAGAGACTGTCAAAGAGGAAAGTAGGAGAATGACTACTTACAGGTTACACAGCTGAGAGTTTTTTAGATGTCTCAATTCTACTTGAATTCTTCTTTCCCATGTCTTTTACTGGATCTGGTCCTTTCTTGAAATTTGCTGGACTGCTGATGGTTTGGACTGCTGATGGTTTGTCTTCCTTGGAAGAAGCATTCATGCATTCTGTTAATAAAGGAGTACTAATGCTCCAGAACTGGCCTTTTGACTGTCCAAACTGAGGGCAAAAGTTAAACATCGTGTAGCACCAAGTAGTTGGTAATCTGGTGATTAATTATTGTTACAAAGAATACTACAAATGGAGTGTGTTTTAACTCCTAAAGTGTACAAATGTATTTTAACAAATGATGCCTACATTTTAGAGTCATATTTCACTGTGCACGATCTTGTGCACTGCTGGGGAGTGCAGACACATGGCAAGTTACCCTGGGTGGGGTAAGGGAGGTTGGGGCCAGCAACTGAATGTGGGGAATGCCCGAAGTCTAGTGTGTTGCACTGCAAATGGGTCTGCGGTGCCATATACCCCATGGCCACATTCGTCTGGACCTAGCCATGAAGTGTATTGCCTGCAGCAACTGCCCTATTTGTTCTACCTGAAGCCTGGCTCTAAATTGTTCTTCACTAGCTTCCACAAGTAAGGAGGAGCAAGTGGCAAGTTGATGCATCGTGATCAAGGTATTCCTCAGAGCTTCTAGTCTCAGATGATTGCCTTATATTTGATTAAGGCCAGTGGTTTAGGCTCTGCTCCTCTGTTCTTATTCCTAGATATAACATACAGATTAATGATTTCACTTACTGCTACAAAATTATATCTATCAAGGTTCTATAGCATTTCTACATTATCAATCTCTTATCCTTGTCTTCCAGCTCCGTTGGCTACATTTATATGATAATTGTAAACAGCCTTTTTTGGTGAAAAGCTAAGTCGAACTTTTTCAGCACAAGATAGCTTATACATCTTAAGTAATGATGACAAAGAAAAGCATATCTGCAAGCAGAGCTCCATTGATTCTCTTTCTGTGCCAAATGATTACAGCATTGGAAGTACCTCTTGATTGTAAGTATTAACTTGTTAAATATGTGTGTTTAAATGTGATAAGTATATATGTATACCAGAAGATATTTACAAGACCTCAAATTAAAACCTATACTTGTTTTAATTCATGAAGCATCTGTATAGCAATATATTTGATCATAAGGTACTTGCTATCAATTTCTTGTGTTTTTAAAGAATTTTACAAATATAATGGCCTCTACAAGTAGCCCAAGTCTAACTAACTAAGGATTTCTGTAATTATGATCAATATTCCAATTTATTTATTTAAATGAGCAGAGGGCAAGGTTAGGAGAGATCAGTAGAAACAGTTACACTTTGGTGGACAGAGCAGTCCACCCTCCAGAGCCTGACATGCATCCCAGTTTCCTGAGGCTTAGCATTTCTCATCAAAATTCTATAAAACCCAGTGGTGAAGTTTTCCATGCCCAGTAAGTGGTAGCCACACAGAAGATGACAACATACTACCATCACTTTCTCCATTAGCTGAAATGGCCCAGGTTTGTGTGGCGGATATAATGGCCGCAACCCTGCTGATAACCCCTGTGGGTATCAGTATGATGTCACACGATGGAATTTCTTTCTTACTTTTTTAAGTTTGCTTAAAAAAAAATTAAGAAATTGCATGCAAAGCCCTTCTTTTTAAGGAGAAATAAAGACTGTTGGGAGCAAGGACTGGAGTCCAGGTGAATGCCTACAAAGTCATTCTTATTCTTCTGATCTATCTTTGTAAATCTCGACTTCTTTTCTGTGCAGTCGCACAGCTTTAAGTGCAGTGGCATTGATCCCCAGAGTAACCAATAGCCTGCTGGTTGGGCCACTCCCCTGGGGAGCAAGAAAAGAAGATGGGCTTAAACGCTGCCAGGCAGTAGAAGGAACTGAATCTGGTTTGCCCACTGCCTGTGTAAGTACGATGCAAATGAAATTATTGAATGAAAAGGGGACATTCCTTCTTTTTCCAGCCAGGAAAAGAAACTCTGGCTGCAATTGCATTTTTTTGAAGGGAGTCTGATCTGACCTGTATGTGTTAGACGTGCTTAAAACAAGCCTACTGCTTTGAGTCCCCCAAGGGATCTTAGGCAGAGGAACACCAATGGTAAAATTTTCTTAACCAATCCGTGTGTGTATAAATGCTGGTTTTCTAATCACGCAAGTGGCCTTTTGGTGGTTATGCATAGGTTATGATTACATAACCCCTGCACTGTGGCTGTGTAAAAGAGTGTGTGTGCATATAGACTGAGCTGTTTCAGAAGGATGGCTATGCACTGCCTGTACAGGCATGTGGCTACACCTGGATACCAGTGGTGGATGCATCAGTGCGTGTAATTTGTGACAGTGTAGCTGGACAAAAGCCCATGACTAATAGGGGAAAAGGGAGGAAGGGAAGGGAGAAGAGGTCCTTTCCATGTTTCCAGATCCCAGTCAGACTTAGGCCTGAGTAGAAGCTGAGCTGCTCAACCCTGGTAAGAATAATTAAGCTATGAGTGTGCAAAGAGGTGAAGTCTAGGCACCTGAGGAACTTTAAAATAAAAAATTAGGCAGCCATCTGGTGAAGTGGCAGCTCTGAGAGGTTTTCAGGATTGGTAGTGAATGTTGGAGTGATATTGTAAATGTGATGGTCCAGGAATTATGCGTGAAGCAAGGATTTTTACAGGTGATATCTTTTATTGGACAATTGCATGGTTGCAATTTAAGCTAGATGAGCTTTCAAATGCAAGGATTCTTCATTAACTCTATTAACTCTTACAAAGCAAGTTCGTGGATAAACCCATGTGAGGAGACCCTGGCCTGCTGAGCTACTGCTGCACCTGTGTAAGCCAGGAGTCATTTTTTTTGAAACTCCAAACCTATTGCACATGGTAAATCAGGTCCTATGTGAGTAAGTGTGTCCAGAGATAGTTTCCTTCAAAATAGTAATACATACTAATATTTCTTTACATACTTGAGACAAATCCATCTACTATTTCTTTTCAGGATTGCAGTTTTGGACTTGGTCATTCCACTAAAATTCCAGTTCAGACTTCCAAGTCTTTTCTTGGATGTTGTACAAGGAACTAGCACCTAGTTCTGCAACTTCATCAGGCCATTCAAGCTCTCAGGTTGCAATCTGAAATGTGGCCATGCTTATAATCTGATCACCTTATGTGCTATATATTTTCTACTATTTTATTAAACAAAGGAGACTACTTAAGAACACTGATAATTATTGAACTAGGTCAAAGTGAGCAAGCAATGATCAACAGTAGAGTAGTTTGTCCTTTTCATGTTCTAAAATATTATTGATGAGCGGACTTTATGCAAAGTAAGTAATATGAGGGAAGGTCATAAAGTGAAGCGTGTGACAACTAAGATTAATTGTACTTTTCACTTATTTTTCAAACCAAAAGTAATTGCATGTCTCTAAAATAGAATTAGATGCCTTTGTCTTTGTAAGAGTAATTTTAGCCTGAAGCATTTCCTTTGTTCTTCCATATGGGTAGATTGATTTTGGTTGCAGCAGGAGGTCAGTACACTCCATTAATTCTGATCTCCTATCACCTTATCACTTCTGTATCAATATTCTTAGTCCATTTTATGTTAAAATCATATACCAGGATTGTTATTAAAAGTCAACATTTTCAGAACCGGTTCTTGTACACTGATCCAGAACTGTCAGTTTTGCCTCTTCAGATCTCAGTGTGGTAATTGCAAACGTTTTCTTTGCATTTGTCAGAGATACTTACCTTCCCTAGATAACATGCTGATTTCTTTCTTACTAACAATTGGTTTTCCTTTCATCTTTGTTTACCCATTCACCTGCTGATTCTGATGGGGGGAAAAAAAAGCAAAACTTCTTGAAGAATGTAAGTTTCTGTCCACAATAAAACAGACAACGAAAG
This sequence comes from Crocodylus porosus, assembly GCF_001723895.1. NCBI lineage: Eukaryota > Metazoa > Chordata > Crocodylia > Crocodylidae > Crocodylus > Crocodylus porosus. The sequence continues at coordinate 92,795,283 of NW_017728931.1, read as the reverse complement.
ATAAAATGTGTGCTGCTGAAACTAATATTTTTGTTCAGCGCTAAGTGTAGAAGTCCAAGCAATGTGGATATGGCACAATTTTATGTTGCTGTGGCTAAATGTTTTGTGCATGCAGTGATGAGAAGATTTTATTCTATGTATATGTATCCTATTGCAGGTATTTTTATAAAATAAAACATTCAAATACATTTTGATTTACTTCATGTAAACATTCATAGCTTTATTTTAAAAAATAAGCTTTGCTATTACTACATTCAGGAGTAAATATACTTGTTGAATTCACTGCAGACATGTCCGAATAAGGTAGAGGCAGTTGGGCCAACACACTTTTTATACCTCCAAGGATATATTTTTAAGGTTGTATGATTAGTTAATTGAGCCCCATTTTTCTGTTTGCATCTCTTGGCTTGCTGGTCACATGTTGAGTCCAGTGACTTCAAATATAGTGGATTCCACACGGGTTCAGGAGATGAGATCTTTCTGCAAGTTTGAGATCTTTGTTGTGCATCAAATGGTATCAGTATCCTTTGTGAGAAACAGAGCTAAAATGTCACCTAAAATGTCAGCTAAAAGTGTTCTCAGACAACACTTTTGCCAGTATATCGTAGGGTCTGAGAAGTGCTACCTTGAGCTAGGGACAGACATTACACACAAACTGGTTTAAATGATAAGAAACTGATTTAAACCTGTAACAGAACAGATGTTCAGTGCACATAAACCAGTTTCAAAATGGCTGAAACTGGTTTGAGACAAACCTGGTTGAATGTAGTATCAGACTTAACTGATTTGGCTCAAACTGGTTTATGCAATGTCTGTCCTAGACACCTTGCTGGTTTAGGTTAAATCAGACTCCCCCAGCATCCCGGCATGCTCTCTGGGCTGGACGGGGCTCTCTGCTCCACAGCAGGGCCGGGCCCTCCCCTCTGCTCCCTGCCTGGAGCTCTGGCAGAGACTACAGGTGTCTGCCTGGCAGGGCTGGCCCACAATTTTGGGGGCCCCCTGCAAGGTGTAGTTTTGGGGCCCCCTGATGTGAAGAAGCCAGGATCAGTGGCAGGGGAGGGGGGAGTGTGGTGAGTGGTTGAAGAAGCCAGCAGCAGGGAGGGGAGATGGGTGGTGAGTGGCTGGGCACAGGGGCCCCTTGGCTGCAGGGGCCCCCTGCAGCCACAGGTTTCACAGGATAGGATGAGCCAGCCCTGCTGCCTGGCTTCTCCCTCCTCCTCCCTCCCCTCTCCACTCCCTGCTAGGCAGGGATTCTGCTGTGCCCATCTGCCTTGCACAGACACCTCTCAACATTAGTTAGCAGACCACATGCTGGCTATGGTCCATGCTGTGGCAGACATGACAAAGGCAGAATCAACAGGTAACTGGTAATGTCCCTCCTGTCTTTTTTTTAATGGAGTGATAAACCCTGTGTTATCAATTCTCTGCTGAGCTGGTCAGAAGCTGGGCTGGGGTGGGAACCGCTCCGTAATCAGAGTGTCCTGCCAGGGCCTCACTACACTCCCCTCAGCCCAGCACTGCAGAAGGGAAGGGAGGGCTGCTCTGCCCCCTGCCCCCCGGCTTCTAGCCTGAGCCACTGCAGGCATGTGCCTGCATTTCTGGGATGTCTGTGCATTTACAAACTGATTCTGCCTAGCCAGGTTAAACTAACCTGCAAAAGATTGAATCAATTCAGACTCAGGCTTTTTGAATGTCTGTCCCTAGCTTGTGGGGGAAAGAACTATCCTCTGACAGCATCCCTATAGGAGAACTTGAAAAGCTGTCACCCTAGAAAGAAATCATCCCTTTCCCCCATTCCCCACCCCCAACTCTCCCACCCCCATCCAATAACTTTTTTCTCTGCAATTTTTTCTAAGCTTCCTGAGCCTATTTTGTTCTGATTAGAGTTGTAGACCAGTTGCAGTATTGTGATCTGAACACTTTTTTCTGGCTATTGCACGATTCCTTTATTTATCACTATAAAAAGTATTACTGCCTCTTCCTATATACCAGGAACTCATATTGGAAGTCTAAGGATAGGAAGTACTTGTAAATCAGACCCTTGCTTAAAAGCTGGATTTTATCTTTAATAGAATAGACTGAAGTTCTGTATCCAAACACCTTTAGATGGAAAGGGACTAAAATATATGTATGTATTTCAGTTTGGGCCATGGGTCAGACTGAGAGAACAGCACATATTTCTAGTATTTGTGCAATAATTGTAGTTATCACTGCTGTTAAAGTTACTTGTTATTCATATCTTACTATTAGAGTGTAACTTCTATGTTTTTGCAACTCTGCATCCTCTGAAGTCTAATCAGTTACAAGGTATAATGAGTATTATAACGTTTACAAAGCTATGATACAAAACCATCACAGACTTTTCCATCCCAGGAAGCATCTCTTAGAATGATAAGGAAAGACCATTTCTCTTTTTTTCTTTCTTTTCAAAATATGTACAAGAGCTTTTTGAATGTGAATGTACACTGTAATGAATAATTTATGAAAATTGCTAAAACTTGCAAAGAATATTGGCTCAAATTCTGCTCTGAGAATATCAGAACAGTAACTTCCTTTTAGTATGACAGACAGTTGCACTGTGTGGCATTGGAGCTCTTTGTGTGAGAGACTGAGCACTTTCACTGCCCAGGATATCGTTAAGGACTTTGTTATTAAGACACTTTCAGATTTTGAATTACTATCTAGAACTGGATGAAACTTTTATCCCTGGGAAAAAAGCAGATTTGATGATGAAACGTATAACAAATTTGTTTTAAAGTCACCGAAATTGAAATGTTTATTTTGATGTTTTCAAAATGAAACATTTTAAAACATTTTTCTATACAGAATGACCTTTTGTTTCCATATTCATATTCCCACCATATTTTAAACTCTAAAAAGATAATTGGTGAAATAAATAAAAGTGTGTGGTGTATGTGTTTGTGAAGGGATTTTATAGAATTTTTTCTGCTTTTCTAAACTGAACAGATTCACAGATAGAGCTCTGAATTACAGTTATGGTATTCATCTGGCTGTCACAGTTATGTAAATATATCGGTACATTTGTAGTGAGACATTGCACTTACTTTGTATACAGCTCCATTTACTGCAGAATCTGATAAAATGATTTTCTGTTAACGAAAGCTTATGCATTTCCGATGGCCTGATACAGTCCATCTCTATCCTGCTGTATCTCCCTTTCCCATGAAATTTACAGTCTAGTGTCCCTGCTGCATCTCCTTTTGCCATAAAATTTACAGTTCAGGGTATGGAAGGAAATCTAGACAATTAAGACTGATTTCAAATTGATTGACATAAATTGGCATCAACTCCTTTGCCAGGGAAATGAGTTTTTACCATGCTAATCATTCTTGCAGCCTGTCTGACCCTAAGTATTCTTGTCTCCATCCTCAGGCAAATTAGCTAAATGGCTATACTTATTACCATTATTATTATTATTACAGAAAATACAAAATCCTTTTTAGTTCTGTGCATGTTCAATTTAAGGATGATAAAAAAGTACAAGAAAGCAGTAATATTTGTTTGGAATCCCAAAATGCTCATCTCTGTCAGAATCAAGTTCTTTCTATCTTCAGCTAGATAAGCTTACTTTTCCTCACACTTTGATTATAGTCATACTTTCAATTAAAAAATGTATGTAAAAATTGTTTTACTCCTGAACGTAGCTTTCACTAAATTGTGCCTTAATGATGTATTAAACTTGTTAACACTGAAAGATAATGCAAAGCTGATTCCCACCTGGAGTGTCTGAAATGCCTTCAAAATTTATAAACTGAAAAAATTCCATAAATATTTTGATTATTTTGTACATAGGAAATTAACTTTTTTGATGTGTACATGGGGCTCTCAATTGTTTGTTCTGATGTGTGTGCTGGCTTTCAGGGTGTCCTTTGACTTCACAAATATTGACTGAATTTCATGATGTCTTAAATGAGGAATATCTACTAAAATTTTGGAACAGCTATCAGGCTACCGTAAATCATCAGGGCACCACTGAAGTCAGTAGACTGATGCTGATTTACAGCAGTAGAGAACTTGACCCACTGAATGCAAAGGATACTTTTAATGCCAAACATTTGTTGCTAATTTTGTGGCTGATTATATTTCTGCCTTGTGTGCTTATAAAACTAGTTTCTTGGTACCTTTAAAATATCTTTAAGTTTCTTCCTCTCCTTTCTTAATGATATTCCACAATGAAGTGTCACAGCCTCCAACAATAACTCAGCAATCTCCAAAAGACTACATTGTTGACCCCCGGGAGAATATTGTAATACAGTGTGAAGCAAAAGGAAAGCCCCCACCTAGGTAAGTACTGTTCTTGTTGAGTTTTCTGTTCAAACAGGAAACAACATGAAAAAATCTAGAATAATGCACATGAAAATTAAGAGGGAATAAAGTTGTTTTCTAACCTCACATACATGGGCACGTCCAGATGAGTGCTCACATGCCTCTTGTGGCATTTCAAAGCAGTTTGAGATGTGGCAAAAGGCATGCTAAAAATGGAAAAATGTTCCCTACGCTGTGGATTTGCAATGCGGACTCTAAATTTGATACCTGGAAATCCAGATATCAAAAAACAAACAAACAACCCCCCTTCCCCAGGGAAAAAAAGCAGGGCAAGGGGTTTTTAACCTCATTTTTTTTCTAATTCTATGTATTACTTTTCACATTACTCAGAATCAAACTTCTAAGATACTTGGATAGACATTTTAGTGATTATAAATGCTGATTTACAGTGGTAGAGGACTTGACCCACTGAATGCAAAGGATACTTTGTCCCAGGAAGGAACAGAGGGACCAGCTGACCTGTGAATTAGCTCCAAAAAGCCCTAAGCAGACACAGTCCTATCTGCCTTAGATACCTCTTAGCATTAGCTAGCATACCACATGCTGGCTACTGTCTCTGCTTTGGGAGAGGGCAGAGGGGAATCCCTGTTTGAGCAGGGAGTGGTGGGGCGCTGGGACAGGGGGAAGCCAGGCAGATGCTGAGCAGTGGGGAGGGGCTAGCTCAGCTTTCTGAAGCAGAGAACACTGCCCAGGGCTTCAAAGTATCTGGGATGCTGGGGGACTCTGTTTTAAGTTAAACTAGGAAGGTCACTGGTTTGTAATGCTCCTTAAATTGAATGGCAGGTCTCAGCACTAGGGCTGGCTCTGCCAGATCTGGGCAATCAGCTGATCATCAGAATTGAGGCTGGGGCAGCCCCAGTATGGGATACAGCTGCTCTTTGTTCAGTTGCTAGGACTGGGCTGGGAGCAGACCTTAGTCTCAACCTGAGACCTGGGACAGCACTGGGGTCCAGGACATGACTGCCCCTGCCTGATCTCTTGGTCCTGGTTCAGATGGTTTGGCCCCAGCAGTTGAATGTGTGGGATCTGAAAAATGTCATGCCTCATTCCCCCCCAAATCATGCATCCTGCCACACATGTCTGGCAATACAAAACTATGGCAGGATGCACATTTTTTGTCATGGGGAATAAAGTTCCTTACACTATTATATTTGTCTGACAGAGACTTCATAATCACAACCTGATCATTGCATTAATGTATTTTAGCAACTGACAGACTACACTTCAGAATGTATGTTTGCAGCAGTAAGGTTTGCATACTATGAACCAGCTGTGGGTTTTTCTGATTTGTTTTTTGTTTCTGTTTTTTTTTAAGATGATTTCATGAATCCTAATTTTTCAGAAGCAACTTTGTAAAACAGCTATTGCTTTGTGTAGTACCAAAATAAGCCTAGTAGATTAGTTATGAACTAGCAGCGTGCAAAATTTCATTTAAAGAATCACAATTACTTGCATTGGAGTAGTAAAAAGCAATCAGACCTACAACATAGCCTTTTTATTAACTTCAGTAACTTAAAAAAGGCACAAGCCAATTAAAGACAGAGCCTCCTACTGAGACCTTATATGACACTTTTCAGCCCGAAGCAAATTTTACAGTCATCTTATAAACCCTTTCATTGATGGAGTTATAATGGAAATGCTAATACAGCTTTAACAGTATCAGTTCCAGCAGACCTCACTGTATCATCTTTAGTGGAAAATTAGAGCAGTTTTTTCCTGTGTGGATTGCTTATAAATCTCTAAATATAATTTTATAGTAAAAATGCAGACCTTAAAAATAACACCTATTAGCAAGTTTAGCCAACACTTTTATCTTAAGGCATGGTCAGAATGTGTGATAGACACTGTATTTTAATGGTTTTGTAGAGAACATTTCACTTGATACCTGAATAAGTCAATGGTATTTTCCTTAAACTATATTTTATGCTATGGACAAATTCCACATTTTACTCGAGGAGAATTTTCTAAAATGCTTTTTCTTCTTTTTCCCAGTTTTTTAATAAGCATTTTCTTCTTGTTATGACTGTAGCTTCTCATGGACACGTAATGGAACTCATTTTGATATAGATAAAGATGCACGGGTAACAATGAAACCAAACTCAGGGACCCTTGTAATAAACATAATGAATGGTGGAAAGGCAGAAGCATACGAAGGCGTGTATCAATGTACAGCAAGGAATGAACGTGGAGCAGCAATTTCAAATAATATTGTTATACGACCATCCAGTAAGTGGAACTCTATGGTTAATCATGAAGCATTTATACTTATCTGCTTTGCTTTAAATTCATCACTTGAATCATTTTCTTTTTTCACTTGTAACCAAACATTTTGGTTACAAAAAACAAAATGATATCTTTTTAATCATCAAAACACTCTTGCATTTTTCCTGATGTTCTGGCTTCGTATTGTAGTGCATGAAAAATTATCAATATTCTCCAAAAATTCCCTAGTAAATAACTAGCCAAACTATTTTCCTGGGGTTCAGTATGCTTGGTTAACACATCATGCTTAAAGTTGTGTAAGGTACAAAACACCTAAATTAGAAAATATATTTTAGATCTAATTTCCATTGCCATGGTATGAATTTTTTATTAGATCTTTTACTGTGAAACAAATATACCATACTCTTTTTTTAAAATAGCCCTAACATGCAGTAAACTGAGGCAATTTTTTGTGGTGTGATATACCTTTATATCGTAAGATCATGTTATGTTATCTATCATACGATATATACCATACCAATGTATTTTGGTTGATTGCTTTATCCATTCAGCTGCAACAACCATGAGCAAAGATTTCTAAAATATTTTATAGTATCAAGTTTAACCTTCTCAGCTCTTGAGATCAAATATATTTCTTAAATTTGCACTTATTTCTCCTATGTAGTAACATTTCAGTAATCTCTAACTTTTGGGGTTTTTTACATCATTTTTTCTAATTCTATGTATTACTTTTCACATTACTCAGAATCAAACTTCTAAGATATTTGGATAGAAATTTTAGTGATATCCAGTCGTTCCTTTTTTTGTTGATTAAATTGATTAAAGCAATCATTCTCCAAAACTATCAATACAAATATAATTAAACATTTCTTTTTTCCAAAGAGAACATAACTGCTTCAAAGTGGAAGTTAAAATCTGTGTACATTTCCTAAGACTTTTCCTTTTCATGTGTCTTGCACATAGCTCTGCCTTATCTTCTGGAATTTTTTCTCAACCCATGATTTATATGAGTATTACAATTATTTTCTACAGGATCCCCATTGTGGACAAAAGAAAAACCAGAACCAAAGCAAGTTCAAGAAGGTGATTCTCTAGTACTTCACTGCAGACCTCCAATTGGATTACCACCCCCTATAATATTTTGGATGGATAATTGTAAGTTTATAGCAACTTGATATTGAGAAGAATTTTCTTAATGTTCTAGGTACATTATAATTACTTATCAAAAGTTAACAGCAGCTTGTATGTTTTCTTATCAAAGTAAAAATCCAGTCTTTCCTTGAACAAGGTTTTCTTGATTCCACAGAGCTGAAAAGACCAGGCTAGCAGAAAAGCTACTTGGGAGTAGTGCAGGCAAGGTACATTGGAAATATAAGCAAATGCCTTATGGATTTATATTTTTAAGACATTATTCAGGAACAGGTGAGGAAGTTACAGAGAATACTTTAAAAGATTTATGTAGAATTTATTAAGTGATGAACCATTACGGGGCTAAGTACAGACAGTCAAAAATCCCAAGGCTGAATCAATTCAGTCTTTGCAGGTTAGTCTAAACTGCAGAGATTAAACTGAGGAAAAAAATGGACAGACATTTGCTTTTGATTCAGGAAATGAAGCCATGTGTCTGCAGTGACTCAGGCCAGAAGCCAGAGAGCATTAGACCATGGCCTTCCAGCACAGCATGGGCTGTGTGTTCACTTCCTCCTCTTGCTCCCTGCAACATCTCTGGAATCTGCAGTATCACAGAATCACAGCAGCAGGACTCTGCAGGGTTGCTCATCACTTCTTCTTCCTGCTTCCAGGTTCCTCTGGGATTTCTAGTTCACAGTCATAGTCAGCACTGAGTTTGAGTGTGGCAAAGGGTGTTTAACCCTCCTCTCTGGCCCTAGACCCAGCCAGGGTTTGTCTTGGAGAGGCAGTCCCTGCCTCCCTCTCGCCTGTCCCAAACCTCCTGTTCTGGAGCAGACAGCCCAGCCCAGCCCAGGGTTGGAAACATGCTGGGATGCTGGGGGACCATGATTGAACTTGAATCAGGAAGGATTCAACTTGAATCAGAAGTTTCATAAACCAGTTTGACTAGTGTTACCATATATCTGGATTTTCCTGGATATATCTTCTTTTTAGATCCTCCAATCTCAATCTGGGCAGTTTTTTAAAATGCAATCAAATGTCCAGGATTTTACTCTGCTCTCGGCCTCCCCAGCAGGATGCTGCTTGGGGCTGGGGGCAGAGTGACTGGAGGCAGGGCGCACATACATGTGGGCCAGCATGTAGCCAGGCAGGGGCTGGGAGCAGCCCAGCAACTGGATGCAGGTATGTCGGTGGGAGGCGAGGGTTGTGTATGTGTAGTGTGGGGGGGCATGGGTCCAGGGCAGCAGCAGGTTGGGAGAGAGACATGCCCTGGATGCATGCCTCTCCATGGGGGAAGGGAGCAGCAGGGAGCTGCGTGACTACCCCAGCGGCACTGGGGCTGGTGCCTGTGCTCACAGGGGTAGGGCTGGGGGGAGTAGAGGGCTGTGGGTTGGAAGTGAGGGGCAACAGAATGGGCAGGGGCAGGGCACTGCTATATCTCGCCCTACCCCCTACAGTTATATCTTGCTTCTCCTACCGCACGGCAATTGTCCTCTTTTTTGGAACTGGAATTATGGTAACCCTAGCATTTGACTCGTATCAGTTAAGTCATATACCAGATTCAACCAGGTTTATAGTAAACAGTTTCAGCCATTTTGAAACTGGTTTATGTGCACTGAACATATGTTCTGTTACAGGTTTATACCAGTTTTTGTTTACTTAAACTGGTTTATGTTTAACTTCTGTATCTAGCTCAAAAGGCACAAAGGCAGTTAAGTGTGGAGCCTACAGACACCATGTTGGTATTTTTTGTGTGTGTGCAGTTTAAAAGGAAAAAAATGTGCGCATTTTGTTTTATTTAGCATTCCAAAGGTTGCCTCAAAGTGAAAGAGTTTCCCAAGGTCTAAATGGGGACCTTTATTTTTCTAATGTACGACCAGAAGACACCCGTGAGGACTATATTTGCTATGCAAGATTTAATCATACTCAGACCATACAGCAGAAGCAACCCATTTCTGTGAAGGTTTTTTCAAGTAGGTATTTCATTTTTTAATTTTAATGTAAATGTACAATAATCTGTGGGGGGTATTGCTTGCTGGCTTACCGTTAAAAAGCTTTATATGAGAGACTTTTGTATCTCAGCTACAATGAGTAAGAAATTAAGTCTCTAAGGTTATTAATCTTCCATTTATATATATATTTGATAAAATATCTTTTTTTCAAAAATATATCTATTTTGTAACATTCTACTTATTTAAAAATCTAATGTAATAAATAATTCTGATTGAATAATTCTTCTGTGGATATTCCGGGTTATAATGGTTGTGACAATCCAGATGAATCAATCAACAGATCTTTCCAATAATGTATTGCCCTCTGTTAGTGGTATTAAATGACTTTGACCATATAGATTCTCCTTTGATGCCAAGTACCCTGGTTTACCCCACTTATGTGCCCCCTTCACGATATTCTGTTTATTTCAGTGGATTCAATGAATGAAACTATAGCTGCTAATTTGAGTGACAGTGATTTTTATGGTGGTGAGTTACAGCGATCCCCACTGATGCTCCTTCTTTCATAGTAGAATTTAGTTAACTAACTTCACCTCCATGATTATTTAACCTTTTTACTTCCCCTTTCCAATTTCTAATATGGGCATCTAATTGTACCAGTGATAATATATACTTTATAAAGAGTCTGCACGGTGTGAGTCTTCAAAATACGTAAAATTAATTTTGATGTACTGTCAATATATGATGCTTACCAAAATATCAATTTTACAGCAAATGAAGCTTTTCACACTGGAGCAGATTTTGCATGTTGTTTTCCTAATACTTTCTGTATGCTTTCAAAATCTTTCTCCTCCAATTTAACTGATGCGTAGAAATGTACAATATCACTGGGATTAAGCAATATCACATGCTATGTCTTAAGTAATGATGGTAGTTTTAAAAATTTAACAGATTCACTTAATATTTCATAACTTCTTGAAATTCCATTCATGTTTAATCTTTTTCATAAATGTAAAACTAGAACAATTTAAAATATGAACTTTTTATGCCAGGTGTAAAATTACATGAAAAATAATAGTTTTTTTGTTTGTATGTTTGTTTGATTTAATTTTAACCCAGTCTGCTTTTCTGCATTGTGGGCTAGGTCCTCAGCTGGTAGAAATCTGCTAAGCTCAGATAAATTCAGACCAGTACTGATTTTACATCAGCTGAGGGTCTAACGAAATAGTTTTACATCATATATGATGGTGAGGAAATAGGTCATTCTTTTTTTCCTTAAGACATTTTTCATAACTGAGATTCTGTAGACATTTGATCTCAGTTATTGAAACTCAGAATGTAACAGAGATGTGGCAACTTCTTAATTCTCTATATACAATTAAAATTAGTTAGAGAACAAACAACATGAAATTTCCATACTGGTGGAATAAATATCTGCACACAGAATGACACACTGAGTGGAGTGAGGAAAAAGTCAATTTTTCAGGATTCTCATAGCTTTGAGTTATGAATACATGTTTTTTTTCAGTGCATGAACTGGGCAAATTGTTCATTGCCTTGTGGCCATTGACTGTGTTCCTCTTTGTCCTTTTCTATCCCATTTAAAGAAAAACTTTTGTATGAGTATTTGAGATACTTTAGGAACATATTCTTCATCCTTAATCTAGCATTAAATCCTATCCCCTAGGACACAATGGATGGGCATCCTTATGTTCGTACCCATATTAAAAAAACCCCAAAACTTCAGATCTTCAGATGGAAAGATTCAAAACATTGCATCATGTAGTAGTCACTCACTCCTGTTATTAAGAGTGCTGGGATAGTTTTATAACATTTATTTCTAGAAAGGTTTGTTTTCTGTAATATAACCCTTTAAAAAAGAAGATATGAAGTACTGTAATACATTTAGAATTAAATCAAGCAAATCCAAAGATTTAAAAAAATATTAAATATAATAACCAGTGTAAAATACTGGGCTTGGATTTATGCTTAGGTGTTGCCCTTCCTGTTGAATTATTTTTATTGTTAAGAAAACAATAAAGATCCACTCTTTGGAAACACTCAAATTGAAATAAGAATATGTTTTAAGGGGACAAGACATGGATGAGCTTCATGAGAAGCCCTCCCCCCCAGTATGGCCTAGAAAATGCTGACTGAAATATATTGCACATTCATGTGTTTTATTGTTCCTATGTTCTTGAATAGAACAGGTTTACATTGGACCAGTTTTCTTTTGAGGGTTTTAACATGGTTTTGCTGGAAGTAAAGAATGTCTGATGTTGAGATGTTAAGCCCTAGCCTAATTCTTGCAATATGATCCACATAGGTGGGCCTGACACCTATGAGAAATCCTTTTGAAATGAGCTCGAGTTTATGCAGGGTTAGACAGTAGGTGTGTAACCTTCAGATTGGTGATTCAAGCCCTTGGTTAGTACTAGATAAAAGAGTTTGATCACAATAATGCTGCTGTGTTCATGCATAGAAAAAGACAATATTTCCCATATCCAGGTAGGATTCTAGTATGCTTATCCTAACTGGTGGAAGTTGTGCAGATTCTTAAATGCAAATATTTTAAAGCAAATAAACATGCACAGCAAAATACTTAGGCTAAATTCTATAATGTCCATATGTGTGAAATCATGCCCACTTACTGTACATATTACTAAGTCTTCATACCCAACTACAGATCTATTTACTGTCAGCATTCTGCTACTTTAGAATGTATTGGATTTTATCAGAAAATGTTTCACATTATTTTTTTCTTATTTGTTCTCTATTTTAATTTCAATTTTTTAATTTCAGCAAAGTCAGTTACAGAGAGACGGCCAAATCTTTTGACTCCAGCAGGTAGCACAAGTACCAAAGTGGAACTGAGAGGAAACACCCTTCTGCTGGAGTGCATTGCCGGAGGAGTGTGAGTCGTTTTTTCCACCCCGAAAGTTTTCTTCTAAATACAAAGAGAAATAAAAATTTCAGAGAGAATGTCAGTGTCCAGAAGGTAGCATAATCCTATGTATAATAGTGATGGATAAGTTACATTTACAGAAACAGATGAAAAAATTAAAAGCAGGAGGTTTGTTTGTTTACAACACTTCACACATTTAGACTACAAGAGACTTAAAGACATAAATGGAACAGCTCATATTATGCTGACCTTCACTTTGTGCACTTAATACAGTCCAAATTTAATCAGTTTGGTTTCTGAACAAGTGTGACCTTAGAATGGAATACCACCGATGCTGCATTTGAGATGTTCTGCAGAGATATGTGAGAGAATTTGTTTTCAAAAGCATGCCTGATTCAAGATAGTGTTCTTGCAGATGTTAAATATATGGCACAATAAATACACTGTGCCATAAACTGCAATATGCCATAAGTACAAAAACATTATGGTGCAATAAACTGGCAAACCAGGTATGCAGATATTAAATGTGGGACATCTCTGTGGTTGGGTTGTATCATGATTTAATTTGAATGTGTATGAAGAACTTGCTGGGTGGATGCCTGGTACTGGGGAGTTGTTGCCCAGTCTAGGACTCCCTGTGCACTTTGAACAGGCTGGGGAGCCTGAGATGGGGAGCTGCTTCCACATTTTGCTTTCCCTGCCCCAGCATTCAAAGTGCATGCATACAGCTGGGTTGTACAGCATGTCTTTACTGGGGGAAGGGTTGGATGTTTCCCATGCTGGAAGGATTCCCTCTGCCCAGTCAGCCCTGTGCTGAACCTGGGAGCAGCCCCTGAGTCAGGACTGGGCTGTCCTCTGCCCTTTGAAAGATGCCCAGTGTGTAGCTTGCATGTGCATGGCCTACACCATGCACTTTTCAGGGGACACGGGTTGGTTGTATTATGGACCCACTTTGCTGGTCATGCCTACAAGTCCAGGCCAAATAATTATCTTTAAATAATTATTTTTAAATTTATACATGAGAAACCAGTGGACTGAACTCTTGGCATCTCTCTTTTCCGAGCCTTTTAATCTCATCTGCGCTTTTGTTTCTCCAGACCCACACCAGTTATTCGCTGGATTAAAGAAGGTGGTGAATTGCCTGCCAATAGGACATTTTCTGAAAATTTTAAGAAAACTCTTAAAATCATAGATGTTTCTGAAGCTGATGCTGGGAACTATAAATGTGTAGCAAGAAATGTGTTAGGATCTGTTCACCATACCATTACAGTAACTGTCAAAGGTAATATTAAAATAATGTCACCATCCAAATGCAAGTTTATAAGGTAATTTATTTTATATGGGGAACATGTTAGAGCAAATCATATCTAAAAGGATGAGGGAGAACAGTAACTATTATTGAGCATAATGATCACTGAATCACCTGAGGTTTGCTACTAGATATTCTATCTCTGCTTTCTGTGATGATCTCAGTTTAGCACGTGTTTTTATTTATTTACTTCTACATTTGCCAAGCAAGGTGGTATACTGAGATGATACTAAAGAGACAGAAATCCATTAATAACCTCAACTAAATATAGTTAGGCCAGATTCTTCTGTCTTTTTGTTTTCTTTGTATCTTCTTCCCCTCTGACTCTCTTCATCTTCTCATAACATTCCCCTCATGCCTTTACTTTCACATTTTTCTACTCTTTGTATCTACCCTTTTTCTCTTTCTTCACTTCCCCTGCTTTTGGTTCTACCTTGTTCATTGTACTAGTTCTCAGTTCACAGACACTATGCTATGGTATTTATCTGAATCCAAAACAACATTGAATTTAAGACGACCCCCAGTAATTGGATTCTAGACATGGAAAATGTATCAATTTGTTAAAATTTTCCATGTGTAGAATCCAGTTATTGAAGGGCTGTCTTTAAATTCATCCTCCCCACTGATACAGAAGTAAAGTGGTGGCAAGGGGGCAGATGGTAGGGTGGGGATAAGAGACAGGGAGGGGAGTAGATGGGACTCGGGGGGTGGGCAGCAGGGACAGAGGCTGGGGGGGGGCAGAAGTGGCAGGGGACAGAAAAATGGGGAGGGAGGTAGCTGCTGCAGCTCCAACTCCAGCCCTGACCTGGGCTTAGGGCCAGAGTCAGAGCTACAACAGCTGTTTTCCATGTCCCTGCAGTACCTTGTAAGCCAAGGGGCTCTTTCCCTCATGTTGACTTATGGGGAGACGCCTCATCTTGGATTTGAGTAAATACAGTACATTCCAGTCTCTTAAGATCTGCACATAT
>NW_017728931.1:92777964-92780348 GCF_001723895.1 Crocodylus porosus | reverse complement strand
CCAAGGGGCTCTTTCCCTCATGTTGACTGGGGCGGGGGGGCGGGAAATCTCATCTTGAATTCACATAAATATAGTACTAGTTTTAAAGACATTTAAAACAGGTTGATATTTCAAAAGTGCCTGTGAGTTTCTATATAAACTTCATTTTAAAAAATCTCCATTTTCACTCTGTCTGCATCTGTCACCAAAAATAAAATCTCCATGGCTCCAAAGTCACTGGAAGCCTTTCCACTGACTTAGCAAGTCAAGGACTTCACACAGCTTCCGTTTATTCTTCTTCCCCTCTTAGGTGCTAGCTCTTTTCTTCTCACCTGTAAGCAATGTCTCCTTTGCCATTCCTCAAATGTTTGAAGAGAGGGCCCCCCCTGAGAATTTATTAGAAAGACTACTGCTCCAGCATTTTTACAGATAAATTTAATGAATGTTGCCGTCTTTAAAAAGAAAAAACCTATGAGAGTCAAAGCAGCCAATATATATTGTATTGATCTTCCTTAAATTGAGTAAAAAAATTATCTTACTTATTAAAAAAATTTGAAGCAAACAGCTACAAGGTTCATGATGTATTGCCTGTCTAAAAACTTAATAGTTTATTGCCTATGGCTTGTGTAATCAAAACATAATTTTACCAGTATATTATACATGTCTGCAAACATATACACAAATATATATGCATCATAGATTTATTTGGGAGTTAAATCTGTTGTGCTGTATGATTTTGATTTTTTTTAATAGAATCTTGTAACATTGACCATTAATGTTTTTTTTCTAACCACAGCTGCTCCATACTGGATAACAGCACCTAGAAACCTTGTGTTGTCTCCTGGAGAGGATGGAACCCTGATCTGCAGAGCTAATGGCAACCCAAAACCTAATATTAACTGGTTAGCCAATGGTGTTACCATAGCAAGTAAGATTCTTAATCATCTTATGGGAAAATGAATAAAAGGAGATAAAGGATATGGACCCATAGGGGATATGAAATATGTATAAATAATTACTACCTATGTAAGGATGTTTTGCCTAACATTGAGGAAAAAACCCTCAGAAAGTGAAATAAATGTAGGCTTGTGCATGAAGAAGGAGCAATTTTAAAAAACCCAGCAAAACCTCAAGTATAACCCCTAGGTAACAAAGCTTTTTAATGTGCAGCTGGATAACCTGTGTTTATTACCTGTTAGTGTTACATTGTGGAGGTGGCATCAGAGCAATGAGTCTGTACCACTTTCAGAGGGGTGGTATCAGGGATAGAGTTGCTGATCATTATATTGCCACTGCAGTGCTTTTCGCTAGGACCGCTCAGTTGCGATCCCATTGATTAACTATATACTTCTGTAGCTTGACTAAACACCACTTCAGGGGTTAGGAATTTGCAATAAGTTCATATTCCAAGCCTCAAAATTCAAATGCTGTAGCAGTTTTGTCTGTATGAGTCAGCAACTGTCTGGAAAACAGCCCATGCCAAGCAGGTGTCAGAGGAAACCCCTTAAGCAATGGAACAACCAATTCTGTGTCTGTGAGCTAGTAAAACAGCTATGAATTGATGTCCCAGTCCTTTTTTTGTTATGGTCTTCCGACTGGCAGCACCATATGACAGACACAAAATAATTGCTATGTATAGCTCATCCTTACTTGAAAAGAAACCAATTGAATAACACAGGCTGCACTGTGCTGTCAATTATTTTCATATTAACCCAGATGAAGGCTGTCCTGCTAAAGGCCTGGGACCCAGGCTCCAGGTTCAGTCACCACTTCCTTCATTGCTCTCATGATGCTGCTGCTGGAGTGTCTGACTTCTCTTCCTTTGGCTTGTGCTTTGTGCTCCACACTTGGGGGCAGGGCTGAGGGCTCAGGGGTACCCTGTGTGATATGGGGGTGCAGGTATGGCACTGAGAATGGCTTGCACTGTGGCAGGGCTGGGGATTAGGGCTGTGTGAAGCTTCAGTTGCTGATTCGATTCAGGGGAGATTCGGCCTGATTCAATGGCCGAACCTCCGAATCCAGGTCAAATCAGGAGACCCATTAATCTCTCCAAATTGAATCGGAGAGATTTGACAATTCAGCCATACACGCAACTTTATATGTTTTTTCTATATACCTTGAGGTATCAGGTATGACTCGTGAACACTGAGATGGTGGGGTGGATGGAGTGTCCCGCAGGAGTGTGGGGGGGGTCCCCTGTGCGCTCAGTGGTAGTCCCAGAAGTGGACCAGAAGTACTTCCAGTTCACTTCTAGGTCTGCCACCGAGTGCGCAGGGGGGGACTCCCCCCGTGCCCTCCCGGCTTGGTGATTTGACCCCAGGTGTCCCCCCAGACCCAAGAGGCACCAGTTGCCAAGCAGGGAGCAGTGGGGTCCCTCGCACACTCCATGGCAGACCCCAGTGGAC